>NC_135898.1:62995512-63654262 GCF_964194155.1 Cetorhinus maximus | reverse complement strand
TCCCTTCAGCCCTCCTGGCAGCATTCCTCAGGGATCGTTCCCTCCGGGACACCCTGGTCCACTCCTCCATCACCCCCTACACCTCAACCCCCTCCCACGGCACCTTCCCATGCAACTGCAGAAGGTGTAACACCTGCCCCTTTACTTCCCCTCTCCTCACTGTCCAAGGGCCCAAACACTCCTTTCAAGTGAAGCAGCATTTCACTTGCACTTCCCTCAATTTAGTTTACTGCATTCGTTGCTCCCAATGCGGTTTCCTCTACATTGGAGAGACCAAACGCAGACTAGGTGACCGCTTTGCGGAACACCTTCGGTCTGTCCGCAAGCATGACCCAGACCTCCCTGTCGCTTGCCATTTCAACACTCCACCCTGCTCTAATGCCCACATGTCCGTCCTTGGCCTGTTGCATTGTTCCAGTGAAGCTCAACGCAAACTGGAGGAACAGCACCTCATCTTCCGACTAGGCACTTTACAGCCTTCCGGACTGAATATTGAGTTCAACAATTTTAGATCATGAACTCTCTCCTCCATCCCCACCCCCTTTCCGATCCCCCTTTTTTCCAATAATTTATATAGATTTTTCTTTTCCCACCTATTTCCATTATTTTTAAATGTATTTCCATCCATTGTTTTATCTCTGCCTTTTAGCCTATTTCAATCCCTTCCCCCCACCCCACTCCCACTAGGGCTATCTGTACCTTGCTTGTCCTGCTTTCTACCCTTAATGTCACTTATTAGCACATTCCTTAGATAATATCACCAACTTCAACACCTCTTTGTCCTTTTGTCTATGACATCTTTTGGTTATCTCCACCTATCACTGGCCCTCTATCCAGCTCTACCTGTCCCACCCCCTCCCTTAAACCAGGTTATATTTCACCTCTTTTCTATTTTTACTTAGTTCTGTTGAAGAGTCATATGGACTCAAAGCGTTAACTGTGTTCCTCTCCGCAGATGCTGTCAGACCTGCTGAGTTTTTCCAGGTATTTTTGTTTTTGTTTTGGATTTCCAGCATCCGCAGTTTTTTTGCTTTTTTCTTTTATCATTTGATCTGATTACTCCTCAAACTACTAAATGCAAGGAAATACAAGTCCAAGTTCCGTAATCTGTTCTCAAAATTGAAACCCTTAAGCCCCAGTATCATTCTGATGAGTTTGTACTGCACCCACTCTGTTGCTGCTCTGCTCCACCACTACTACAGCAACAACACTGTTTTACTTTTCAAGGTAAATGTGCTACAAACAGTTAAGAAATGCCAACATTAATTTTGTGTTCCTTACACTGAGATAAATTTCCAGTCCATGTCCATTGTTCACTTGACACTGGTAACAGCAGATAGAAAGCTTTAATCCTAACTAATGACCCGATAGTAGAGAGAGGCCTGATTGGGCAAACTCTGATCTCGGACTCAAAAACAAAAATACCTGGAAAAACTCAGCAGGTCTGGCAGCATCTGTGGAAGGGAGCACAATTAACGTTTCGAGTCCGCATGACTCTTCAACAGACCTTAGTTTTTGTTTTTGTTTTCGTTTTCGATTTCCAGCATCCGCAGTTTTTTGCTTTTATCTGATCTAGGACTGCTTTTTTTTTTCAGATTTCCAAATGTGTGTTTAGGTTCCTTCATGTTTTTGTAACTTTCCTGGGATAGTTTCAGATTTGTAGTTGAATCAGTGCTGTTGTGATTACAGTATATCTACCACCCAGAGTGTGCCATCAAAACTGGGCAAATGTATCGAATCAGGATTTTAAAATTACTCTGCTGCAATTTAACGTATCACTATGTGGTTAGATTTTTTTGCTGCTTGCTGGACTGCAATCTATGGAGCATCTTAGCTTGGTGGGGAGGGGGAGGGTAGGACACAAAAAGTAGAGAAACAACTGACCATGCCCTGCCATCTGCCCATGGGGAAGCATTGCCTGTGATATTAGAGATATCTCTGAGGCCTTGTTTTCCCCTCCCACTCTGCTGATAGGCCATGTAAAGACTGGATGTTGGAAATAGAAGGGGGTGGGGTGGTGGGGGTTGGAGGCAGGGTGGGGGGTTGAGATAAACAGAAATAAAAAGCTGAGGAGTAATAAAGCTTTCAGATTCTGAATTGGAATTAACTGGGGTGCGAAACGAAAACAAAAAGAAAAATAAACAGAAATGCAGGAAGACCAGAAGGCGTTGTAAAAGGAAAATCAAACTGCAAATCAAAATAATAATTTTAAAAATAACATTCAGTGTGTCCGGTTTCTAAGTGAGTGTGTTTTTTTAAGGCTGGCTCACATGATTTTTCAAGGGGTTGGAATAAATTGTGATTAGTTAAAAGCTTCAGCATAGTCCAGAGTGAGTGCCGTGAGGAGTTTACAGTGGTGTGAAGGTGACTCTATCCGTGTTAGGGGAGCCTGGACCTTTCCTCGAAGCTCAGGACAAAAGCCTTTTCTTTCCATTTGTGTTCAAAGAGACATTTGTCTCGAGATGTTGCAGCTGTGGGCAGGGGGACTGCTTGATCGAAGACATCCCTTGTAGTTGTACTGACGGAGCCTGCGAACTAGACCCTGAACACTTAGTGTCTGCTTGTTGTGTTTTTTTTTAATTACTCCTTTTTTTTCTCTGCTACCATGTACCATGTGTGATTCTTACTAATGTATTAATGTGAAGAATGTGGAAGCAACATTTTCCAGGCAAGGAAAACTTCCTGTTTCTTTTCTCTTTGTTTAATAATTGTGCACCATCTTTTCAAACTGTAAACGTTTGGTTTATACTAGTGGATTAATCCTTCCATTTGAGTGTGTATGAGTGCGTGTGTTTGACGAGAGTCACTAGTCTGTTTATGCGCACTTCATATGCTACAGTTTAACACATTTAAACCATCTAAGCTCTGTTGTGGTGCATGCAATGGAGATTAATGAGAATTAGAGAAATGGCTTCCCTTTTGTTTTTCTGCTAGATCGTACCGGCAACATTGCAGTCACACAAAGGCTGCTATTTAGCAAGGAGTAATCTCTAATTTACTTGGCAGGGGTGGCATTGGAATAGGATATGACTGGGTGGCAAAGAGCAAGAGACGTGAGCAAGGACAAGCAGTCTTTGTGCATCAGCAGTAAAACAAAGACACTTTATACAGTGTGCTCCATGCAACAAGCTGTTCAGCCTTTCAATTGAGGGGGAGGTGGGGTCCTCTGTACTGTAGACAGTGGGAGCTCATAGCTCTCCACTGAATAAAATACAGCCTGGCTCCCCAAATAAAACAGCTGAAATGAAGAACTAAATTTGTAGCTAAAGATGTACAATTGAAGGGAAAGTGGCCATTTAGTCAAATTACTGAGTTGTGTATTGTATCCCAGATATCCCAACATATAACCCGCTTTAACAAACTTCTCAACATTTTTGAAGCAGCCTGGCTGTAATTGACTTTTTAAAAAACATAATCTGAATACAGCCTGAAATGTTATAAGCTGACATTGTAGAATTAGTATTGTCCCCTTTGATTCAAGCTTCTCAAAACAAACACATCAGAATATGTAATAAGGGCAGGCTGATTTACAAGCAGTCGCTGAGGCTCGCTTTTGTGGAGACTCGAGCCCAGCTCTAAGCACACTTGATGTGTTTATTAGTGACGCTGAAGCTTTTTCCTTCCCGCCTCTCCCTTCACTGCCCCTCATTCCTCAGCTGAGTGTAGATGCATGGCCTGTAACAGGTATCTGCATTGAGAGATTTAAATTATTAGCAAAATTCATCAGGGTGCATAACAGCAAAGTGCTTGGCACCTCATTCTATTTACTACAGTGCAAACAAGTTAGGAACATCCTGCCTAGGCTGTTGACTGCTGTTCTGAGAGGATAGGGAAAATTATGTTTGCTTAACAAAGTACCCTATTGCCATATCTGTTACGGATTGGCATTTGTGAGTGAGGGCATAGTCCACTCACTGGACTTTCTGGCCCATAGAGGTCAGCAGCCCCTGCAAAGATGTTTTGAAGTGAAAAGTTGAAAAAATAGATTTAAGTTTTTAGTCATTCAGCTGCAAGGAAAGTTTGCCTTTCTGGTTTACGAGACAAATTCCTGTGCATCAACACTAGAGCCAGATTGGATAATCATTGATTTTGCAACCATGTTGAATGGTACTTGCAGCAGAACTTTTCCGCAAGGCCAGTCCGTTGAAACATTCTTTGCTTAAGCCAGTGGTCAGAAATGACAGGGAGTTCAGATCAACATAAACTTTCACATTGACGGAGTCGTGAAGTTTCAGGAATTTCTACCTTGAGGTTTTTCAGTGGCCTGATGGAGCATGTGTCATGCATTCAGTACGGACAACATCTTTTTTGTCCTCATTCCCATTCCCGATCCAGCTGAATAGTATTAACCTCCACCTCTCATTACACTATGTTAATAAGATACCTGTACTACACAGCTTGAGGCCCTGTGAAAGAACTGTACAAACAACTGGGGCATCTAACAGAAATATTTTCAGAATTAAACAGTGACTTTTGAGAGTTAACTAAAATTATATGTGCTGTTAGAGTTTGTCAATAGGCTCAGGATAAAGGTCAAGGATTTTGCTAGGCTGCCCTTTGCAAAATGGCAGAATCCTAGTACATTCAGAGGTAGTGTCAATATAGTGATTAAGAAGCGAAGATGAGTATGCAGTGTTTCTAGAAGTAACCTTATGGTAAGTTAACCTTTCACCTTCAGTTGGAGAAGTTTTTTGTCGTTCAAAAGGTTTGGGAGTGTTTTGGTTTGAAAATAACATTTGAGATTAATATAATTGATTGTCACTGATCTAAATAATCTGCAATATTGACATGGCACAAATGCTATATTTACAAAATTAATAATGCCTTCATGCAATGTATTTTCATTGCCAATCTTGATTGCAGCTGCTACAGTCATTCATAAGTTAAAATGGTGTTTAGCATGATGAAGAAAAATGACATGTGCAGGGGCAGGTTTTTAAATAATTAGCGTAGATGCAGTGTGACTGAATATTTGGATAGAGACGATAGCAGTAGCAGATGTTCTGCAAACCTGCCGTTTCTGCACTCCTCTTGCCAGCTCCTCATCTTCTGGGAGCTCAAGTTGTTTGAAAGGAACACTGCTGTGTGTTGGGAGTGCAACTGAATTGCATTTTATTGATTTGGGCCAGTGTGATGTTTAGTGGTTTTCTTTCTTGGTATTGGCGAGTAATTGATTATTAACTCCTTCATTTACCAATACTATTCACAAGCAGTTCTTAGCAAAAATGTCCAATAGCTTCAGGACTTGCATAGTGTTCAAGCTTACCTTGCCTTGTTGGATGCGTTTTGCTAGGTTACCAGATGGAGTATTGTATTTCAGGGGTGGGCTGCATTGGATAAGAGTTCTGGGTATCTCTGCTCAGCAATCAGAGGGGGACTCGTAATTGCTCTGCTCTATTTGCTAGGTCAAAGATGGTGACCACAGGGGAAATGAAAGTATTTGTTAAGCTTGTACTTTATCACTATGTTCTGGTGCTGTGACTATATGTTTTTTTATATATATCCCATGTAGCGATCAAGTTTATAATTTACACAAGAGACTATTTCCCAACTATTCATCCAAGGGACACCTACACAAAAAAAGAGGCTCTGATCATTCCTAATTTTCTAATTTTTTAGGTTGAAAGATTTAAAATCATAGGAGAATACTGTCCCTGATAGCCCTGGCAAATCACCACTCAGCACATTTGTGGAGGTTAAAACAGCACTCTCGTGGTGAAGTTCTGGCCTTTTTGTGCTGACATAGAAATTCTGTGCCTATATAGCATGTCTGATCGGCCTCATATTTAATATTTTCTAGTCAAATATTTTACTGAGTGCATGGGCTCTAGCTTAAATACAATTAGGAACTGCATTTAAAAATGTAAACATCATTCCAGCCTTGCTTTTAGTTTTGCTAATATAGCAGTAGTTATAAGTAAAACATCACATTATTGTGTTGTCAAGACATTGCATCGGTGTCTTAAACTTGTAGTGAGATTTCTTTTTAAGCCATCCTGGTACAGCCAGAATGGGGGTGATGTAAAGATGTAGCGTGAAGTTTTGCTAACAGAGGATAAATCACACCATGTTGAACTCTATTGGATTTGGTTCACTGGTGTCTGATTTCTCTTGTGTTTGCAATATGGTTTTTGATCAAATATTACCCTGTCTGCATTTAGGGATCATTTTATTTGCTCAGGACTCCTGATAAAAAAAAATGTTTTTCTCCATATTTCACAACATGAGCACATCTAGTAACACTGCAACATTTAGGTCATGTTCATTCTCTTCTTTGCATAACCCCACCCCATCCTGCCTCCCCACACCAGAGAATGAGCGGTACCCATCTATCATGCAATATATATTACACAGGGAACCAGAGTGCATGTGGTACACAGCCACGGTGGATTATTTGGGATTATTTTCCCTCTTAAATTTCACAGGCCTTCCAAGTGCCTATAGCCTCTTTACACGTGCTTTACAATAAATTATTTCCGCTCTGGCCCAATATTGTGGGAGGTCTTCCCCCCTACCCCCTACCGCCCGCTGACCCCAAACCCCTGATGTCATTCCTGAGGTGAAACCTTGCTGGAAATTTATTGCGATGCCTTCATGAATATTTGATGGTGTCAAACAGTACTGTCATCAGATTTATTTAGGGTATTCTTATCCATAACCTGTAGTAAAAGATCAAACTTAAACTAATTCAAGTTAATGTACCGGTTGGGTACTGCTTTTAAACTGTTTTTATATCGGGCTGAGTGCCATCAGCTCCTGGGTATGCGGGGCTTGTGCAGATGTCAGCAACATCAAAGTAAACTTGACCTGTGGCTCCTGTTCATACTGGGTTTTGCACCAAATCCATCTCAAATTTCTTCCACTGTTCTTCAACTTAATGCTATTTAGCTCAAATGTCCTGCCAGGTACAATTCAAGCTTGGAATGGCAACATGTATTCAAGTGCATAAAATAAGAAAAATTTCACTAGCTCGCTACTTACATGAGCACTTTGCGCTCCTCAATAAGTCGATGCTTCGACAAACTGAAATGCAAAGTGCATCCATGTTGGTGCCAGCACAGTGAAAATAAATAAAATTATACCCTTGGCTGTCTCCACCTGTGTCCAGGACATGAATTTGGATTTTTTTTTTCTCTCTCTTCCAAAGTTGAAAGGCAAAAGTTACATTTTCACCTTGCACTGAGATGGAGTAGAGAATATGCATTCAGTCCAGGGAAGGTTCCAGTGCGAAGTCTCAGATTAACTCACATTTGTTCCCACTGCAGCAAAGGGCATGGTTGAAACCTTGTACTGCGTCAGTTCACAGCCAGCATGAGATATGCTGACTTTGCTCTGTTAACTTTCTAGCTGGAAGATCTAAAATTCAAAATACCCTTTCAGGAAATATATTTTTAAAAATTCTAGGAAAGTCCCTGGCTTGATTCTGTTTCCTTCTGTGCTCGGTCAGCTGCTCCCAGCCACCAGTACAAATCGCCTCAGGTGGGGAGGACAAAGAATCAGATATGCTTCTGTGCATGTGTGAATCTCTGGCCTGGGACTGATGCTGTCCAAGGTTAAATATATCCGACATGCACTCTAAAGGATGCTAGTTAGACAGTTAGAGAAAAGAGGCCGTAAAAGACAGTATTACCCCCGTGACAGTATTATCCCCGTATGAATCACTTTGATTGGCAGAAGGGGGAGAAAATCAGGAGGGGGAAACCCTGTTCTAAAATGCAGTTTTATGGATTATAATAAATGTGACTTAAGGGTCTACTTTCTTGCCCTGCACCAAGAACACCTAATCAGTGGATCATAGACTCATAAAATAGTACAACTCAGAAGGAAGCCATTCGGTCCACCGATTCTGTGCTGGCTGTTTCGAAGAAGAACCCAGTTGGCCCCGCTCCCCTGCCCTTTCCCCGTATCGCTGCAGTATTTTCCTCCACTGGTGATGAAAGGTGAAACTGTGAGAGGAGGATCTGAGTGCCAGATGGTCCTGCAGATAGAATTGCAATGCAAGTATATGAGCACTGTCATGCTAGTGCTGTGGGTACTTTTTAAATATTTTTATGCTATGTGCTAAATCATACAAGAAGAATTATTGTGCAAAGAGTGCTCACATCATGCTTTCAATGATGAGAATGTAGCGTTTATAGGGACTGGAATAGTTGCTGATATTTCTATAAGCAAATGTATGCTAGTCAAGGCCACGGGTTTAAAATGGCAAATTCCATTTTTATTGTAAGGAATTCCAGGAGTTTTATTGATTGCATTTCACAATTCTGTTTTAAAGGAACATATAAACCAGTGCCTTGGTTAATAATTCTCGCCATTATTTCACTGTCGGCTAGTTCTATCTCAGATTTCCAGCATTTGATTTTTTTGCTTTGCTTTTTCCTGTTGGTTTATTTGGCTGCATTTCATGTTTGCTGAAGATCCATGCTCATCCCGATCCGAATTGGCCTTTAGTAACAGTTCACGTTCATTTCTTCTTTGCAGGTATCCGTCCACAAATTATGAATGGACCAATGCACCCACGCCCTCTGGTGGCACTGCTAGATGGCAGAGACTGTACCGTGGAGATGCCAATCCTGAAGGACATGGCAACTGTTGCTTTCTGTGATGCACAATCTACTCAGGAGATTCATGAAAAGGTAGTATTCAGTTTTAACCTCAAGGAGAACAAGGTAAAACAGTCGCGATTTGTCCATTTTGTCCTTTTTAAGCATCATCTCCACCTCCCCTCCCCTTATCCAGTTAGGTTTTTGTCAGATTAAGAAATGTTTGAGTAACCTTTGATTCTAATGGGTTTAGCAATAGTCATTGATTCCTGCGACGGCTTTCATATTCCAAGAATAAATTTTAAAATTCCCCAGCTAAAAAGCAAACAAATTATGGTTTCATTAGTTAGGAGCACACCCCAGTAAACTAACATCACGCATTTCATGCGCTAATTCTCAACCGAAGCATTAACTTTGAATGTGGTTCAGACCAGATTAGGAAGCTCAGGCAAGGATCAGGCTGATGCACCCAGAGACATAATGCTACAGGAAGGCACCAATGTGGTCCTTTTAGCATGCAGAGCTTTTGAGCTTCATTTCTGAAGTAAATCTTTTGGCTTCAGATCCCGCCCTTCCACCAGCACCTGCCAGATTGGTACGTATGTCTATCAGTTGCTGTTGGTAACCAGTACTCTTTAATATTTCATGATTTGTGTTGTTTCCATTTAACCCCTTCACATGTTTTCTTTAGTTTTTAGCTTTTTCACCGTCACTCTCTTTCTGCTAAAGGTTTCCAGGCTTGCAGTGTAGGCCGTGCTTTAGAATCAAAGAAATCATGTTATGCTGAAAAATCCTACAACAGATTCATGCTCCACATAATACCTACCACAATTACTCCCCCTCAGACATTTTACTGGCTGTACTGCAGCGCATATATTATAATTTAAAAAAAAAACACATTAGAAATGCTCACAGACAATGATTATAGTTAGTTACAATATCTCTTTTATTTGATGATCTCCATAACAGAACCTACCCGGAATGTGTCTCAATCTCCCTGCAAAGCAGCAAACAGTTCTGCGGTGGTATAACCAAGACCATCCTCTTTCCTATGGCTTGGGGAAAGTACTCTGCATCCTAGGTTCAGCTCCAAAAGAGGAAGCTTTGTGAAAAGCCTGAGTTATAGAAATGATCCTTTACTGGCAATTTGATTTAAGCACATGTCCTAAATGGATCCATGAAAGTAGATGCTGCTGCTTTACAATTGGCTTCTCAAATAAAGCAGGAGGGTCCTGGGGTTGGTTTGTTGCAAGGAGACTTCAATTTGCAAAATAGTTGACACTGTGATAGAAACATTCTTTGTGTTCTGAGGTTTTGCTTTGTAGGAATTTGATAAATTGTAGTTAGTTCTTGTAGCTGTAGGTCACTTTGACTTTTGATTACCAGAAAATAATACCAGATTTTTGTTCTGATCTTTAGTAGGCACTGCGTACATGCTAAAGGAATGCAGACTACATCATAAAAAAACAAAATTTAATGTGAAATAAAAGAAATCCACTCTGCAAATTTAAATTTGTTCCTTTTATTCACCAAAAAGGCTGAGTCTGGAGCAAATTGAATTTACATTGGTTACTGATGTTAGTTCGGTCTCCTTTGCAGGTAGCTCTGGTGCAAAATGATTGGCTAAAACAAGTTTTATGTATTCAGTCCTCTGTTCATTGAAGGCATAGGAAATGACGACCAGATATTTTGGTCATAATAGGTGTAGCAAAGCACTGTTTCAATTAATGCAAAAACCATAGAGCCTGAAATTCCTCAATCCCTTTAAGGCGAAACTGGTGTAACTCCAGATAGTGCAGGCGGGTGGAATTTTAAGTTAAGTCAGATATGCCAGTATTACATTGGCCAAATATACACACTAAATTCGGGTGGACCTTGGTGCCCACCCCCAAAGTGATGGATGTACATAAATGACAGAAAACTGAGGGTAAAAATTAAAAACAAAACTGCGGATGTTGGAAATCCAGAACAAAAACAGAAACAGAACTACCTGGAAAAACTCAGCAGGTCTGGCAGCATCAGCGGAGAAGAGCACAGTTGATGTTTCAAGTCCTCATGACCCTTCAACAGAACTAAGTAAAAATAGGAAAGGGGTGAAATATAAGCTGGTTTAAGGGTTTGGGGGTGGGGGAGTTGAGGGGGTGGGGGGGAAAGAATGGGGGGGTTGTTGGGACAAGCAGCCAGTGATAGGAGGAGATAACCAAAAGATGTCACAGACAAAAGAACAAAGAGGTGTTGAAGGTGGTGATATTATCTAAAGGAATGTGCTAATTAAGAGTGGAGAGCAGGACAAGCAAGGTACAGATAGCCCTAGTAGGGGTGGGGTGAAATAAGACTAAAAGGGCATAAAAAGTATAGATAAACGATGGGTGGAAATACATTTAAAAATAATGGAAATAGGTGGGAAAAGAAAAATCTATATAAATTATTGGAAAAAACAAAAAAGGGGGGAAGAAATGGAAAGGGGGTGGGGATGGAGGAGAGAGTTCAAGATCTAAAATTGTTGAACTCAATATTCAGTCCGGAAGGCTGTAAAGTGCCTAGTCGGAAGATGAGGTGCTGTTCCTCCAGTTCGCGTTGAGCTTCACTGAAACAATGCAGCAAGCCAGAATTTTTGCCATGAAACCCTAAAGCAGCACGGCCCCAAGATAATCCCCTCTCTCTGCCCTGATGAACCTTGCTCCTCTCCCACACCCTCTTCTCCCCACTCAACGGGGCCTGCCAACCTGACGCTGGCAAAACTCCGGACTTCACTTAAACTCCAGGTCCATGGCATCTCTTCCTTGGGGACTGCCTGTAGTCCCAGCAGTGACCATCACTCCTGGTGGCGCCACTGGAACTGGAGAGCTGCTGGCCATTTGATTGGCTGGCAGCTCTCGGAGACTGGACTTTAACCCATGTTTGGGGGATGGGGATGGGGTGGCCGGGGGCGGAAGTCCCTTCTCGAGCTAATTAATGGCCCATTGCCCATTAAATTGCTGCAGGGTTTCCCAGTAAAACAGAGGATATGCTCACCCCTAACTTCTCAGTTGGAAGTGTGCAAGGCCACGGCCTCTGTGCGAAGTTTTGACCCACATGACTTAACCTAAGCCTTTAGAGGAGATGATTAAGTTAGCCGCACTTCATCTCAAAGCTGTAGGTTTAAGCTCCAAAAAATATCTGAAATCATCTTTGACTGGGAGCTCTTAGAAACTGTTTCACCTTTTCACCTGGTAGCATTTAGGAAACTTTTGGGATGGAACTTCTTTGCAGGAATTTTCTGTCTCTAATGCTCCCCCTGCCTCCAACCTTTCTGAGTCATTGCAGGCTGGATTTGCACAGCCTGTATGCCTCTGGATATTTAAATGATCAATCTCGATGTAGAATTTAGGCTAGGACTGGGATCCCATGATGGTAGAATTTTGGGTCCTGTATGTTTACTTTTTGAAACATGCAGTCTGGAATATTTTGAAATGAGCCAGTAATTCATTTCGATGAACTCATGACTCTCTTCAGAACGATCCAAATTGAAAGTCCAGAATTGCCTGACGTTTGCCTCTAGTGCTACCCTCAACGGGTTTTCAATAAGACATGCCACCAGCAGCCAATCCTGGAGCAATTGATGGGGAGCTTGGGGAAGTTAGCAGCTCAGGCATAGGGAGGGCGAACCAGTGGAAAGTAACATACAAAGAGAGGAAACATTTTAAGAATTATAAACAAGTTCCCCCTCTTCTATTTAAAAAGACTCACAGGATGGGCTTACAGCTCAGAAGTCAGTCACTCCTAAATGGAGAAAATACACGAGTGGCAGATTGTTTCAGAAGCGCACGAAGGAGCGAAGTCAATGAATGACTCAGACACAAGTGAAATAGCCAGTAGTAACTTGGTCAGTTTAGTAGGTGAGCTGTCATGCAGATTCCCTTCTGGGCAGTCATGGAGAGTTGAGCGCAAGGAAGGTGGCATGGTTCAGTTTGAGGACAGCATTGAGGATGGGCTGACAGTCACTTCAGTGGCTAATCAGAAGTTCACCCTATCTATTGTGCTATAATAATTTTTAGCATTATATAATGGCCTTTGAGAAATACACGTGGCCAGGTTTACACCCAGCCTCCTGAACCCACCCCTTGCCTGTGGGTTTTAGGCCAATTTCCCAGGTTAGAATTATTTCCATAATTTCAACAGGCTCCCAACCTCTGCTGGTGAACCTGAACAAGGTGGGTGGAAAAATGGCTGTGGGAAGCCGCAGAGGTGGAATCTTCTGCAATCTATAGTGATATATTTGGAGCAGGGAAGGCATTTAATCGGGCTGGAAGATGGCAGGCGAACACCCCACTGCCTTCTCACCTCCACCCTGATTAAGTTGGAGCCTGTGGATAGCCTTCCTGCCTTGCCACTAATTAAGACCCTTAAGTGGTCAATTAATGACCGCTTAAGGGCTTCATCACGCTGCCGCTAGCATTAAACCAGCTGTGGGCTGCCCTATCACCATGCAGGGAGCACGAAAAGTAAACCTGTGCGGGCTGCTTGTTATCTCCCAGGGAGCGGTGGGGGGGGGGTCCCTCCTTCAAAGGCACTTGGTGCCTGAGGGACTCTGCATCAGGAAGTGCGGGAGGCCACTGAAAATCAACCCCCTTGCCCTTGCTGCTGAGCGCTCCTACAATCCCCCTATGCCACGACCCCCACCCCACAAAACTCCTTCCGCCATTTCATACCTATGACCGGGATCACTCTGCCATGCTAGGCCTCAGGTCGGCGTTGTTCTGACTGCAGTCGCTGCCTCACTGGTGAAGCTGTTGAGTAGCTCTCGGTAGGCGGGATCACCATCGCCAGGATGGTGGGATCCTGGGGAAAGGCCCGGCGGTGGCCTCTCATCTGCCTGCATTGGCTTGTGGTTTGGCAGTAAACCCTTCTGTGGATTCAAAAGCAAAATACTGTGGATGTGTGAAATCCGAAATAAAAATAGAAAACCCTGGAAACACTCAGCAGGTCTTGCGGCATCTGTGTACAGAGAAACAGAGTTATCCGTTCAGGTCTGTGAGCTTTCATCAGAACAGTCTAGATTCTGTGCTGACTTTGTTCTAAAGTGAGTCAGTTGAGGTCAAGACGCTTAGAGTCCGGTGTAAACGGATTTGGGCCTAACCAGCATTTGGAGTTTAGGAAACTTCAATTACATAGAATGATACAGCATAGAACGAGGCCATTTGGCCCATCACGTTTCTCTGGCTCTTTGAAAGAGCTATTCAATTAGCCCCATGTTCTTTCTCCATAACCCTGCATTTTTTTTTCCTTTTTAAGTATCCATCCGGTTTCCTTTCCCTATGTGACAGTTTATCCTGTGTCTCAGAATTGATTCTAATAATTTGTCCACCACTGAAGTCAGACTGACCGGCCTATAATTATTTGGCCTACCCTTCGCACCTTTTTTAAATAATGGTACAATGTTCTCAGACCTCCCATCCTCTGGTACCTCGCCTGTATCTAGTGAGGATTGGAAAACAATCCTCAGAGCGTCTGCTATTTCCTCCCTGGTTTCTTTAACAGCCTGGGATGCAATCCATCTGATCCTGGTGACTTCTTCACCTTCAAGGATGACAGTCCTTTTTGTACTTCCTCTCTCACTATGCTTACTGTATGTAATAATTCACACTCCTCTTTAACTAGAATGTCAGCATCATCCCTCTCCTTTGTGAAGACAGAGACAGAGTGCCTATTAAGAACCCTGCCCACATCTTCTGCATTCACGCACAAGTTACCTTGTACACCTCTGATAGGCCCAAACCTTTCCTTAGTTAACATCTTGCTCTTAATGTATTGATAAAAGACCTTTGGGTTTTCCTTTGCCTGAAGGAGAAAAATCCCACCTTCTCGAGTATCTCCACATAGCTAAAGTCACTCATCCCTCATACCATTCTAGTAAATCTCTTCTGCACCTTCACCAAGAGTCAACTATCTGATATCCTTTCTCCTAAAGTCATGTCCAGAATTGGATACAATATTCCACCCGAGGACTAACCAGCGATTTATAAAGGTTTAACATAATTTCCTTGCTTTTGCGCATTATTTATAAAGCCCTAATTTAAAACCCTTCTCAACTTGTTCTGCCCCATTGTGTATGTGAACCCCAGATCTCTGTTTCTGCGCCTCCTGTAAAATTATACCATTTAGTTTGTATTGCCTTTCCACATTTTTGCTTTCAGAATGCATCACTTAACACTGATCTGCAGTAAATTTAATTTGCCTGTGTCCTCCTGAAGACTGCGACTAAGCTCTTCACTTCATTAGCTTGGAAGACACTGTTTCAGCGAATGATTCCCTCTCCAGTCACATTCAGATCTTCCATGCCAATGGAGATAGATTATTTGCTAGTGAACAAACCACACGTGTGCATTAAGTGTTCAGGTTTAGTATTACTAAGAGATTTGGCAAAATGTCATGTTTTTGGTTATTTTTGTACCTGAGAAGTTAAAAAATCTGTAATCAAGTGGAATTGGCAGTATGGATTCCCAACTACTGTCCAATTATTAATTTTAATAAATCTGGTTCATAGTTTATAAGCTGATTCACAGTGTGTTTATTCCTTTACTAATTGAAGTCTAGGGGAAGACAAACAGTGTAGTGTCAAATAAGTGAGTTAAATACAATGGCCAATGTTTCTGTTTGGCTCTGGGCAGTGACATGTTGCCAGATGCTGTACATTTCAAGTTACACTGCAGCTTGTAGAGAGCACGGGCTCATTTTACAGAACTGATGATTAAGGTTGAGAAGAGTAAGCTATCTTGTGAAGCCCTCAAAATGTAACAGTCTATCACAATTTGTGCACAACTTCCTTTCAGCAAGGCTTTTAGAGGCTTCACCAAGCCCTTCACAGTGCTAATTATTTCTGTGCCATTTTTTCCATTGTTTGCCTATCATTGAAGGTGTTAATAGCACAAATTTCAATCCATTTTCACAAATAAAATGACTTTATTTTGTAACTCATAACAAAATCTTTTATTAGTCTTAATATCACGAGGAAAATGTCAGCTAAATCTCGGTTTGGTATCAATTTTTCAGGTACGGTTTACTATTTGTAGAAAAGAAATTATAACACTCCGCAGTTCCTTCTGTGCTTTTGATATGATTTCCATAGCTCACTAATATCAGTGTTATTTGATTTCAAGGAAAAGGGCAGAGACTAGCTTGACAAGGCATTTAATATTCTCTGATTTAGAGCAGCACATGTGATTTGTTTTAATATTCATTCATGGGATGTGGGCATCGCTGGCTGGGCCAGCATTTATTGTTCATCCCTAGTTGCCCTTGAGAAGGTGATGGTGAGCTGCCCCCTTGAACTGCTGCAGTCCATGTGGTGTAGGTACGCCCACAGTGCTGTTAGGAAGGGAGTTCCAGGATTTTGACCCAGTGACAGTGAAGGCAATATGTTTCCAAGTCAGGATGGTGGGTGACTTGGAGGGGAACTTCCAGGTGGTGGTGTTCCCATGTATCTGCTGCCCTTGTCCTTCTAGATGGTAGTGGTCGTGAGTTTGGAAGGTGCTGACGAAGGAGCCTTGGTGAATTCCTGCAGTGCATCTTGTACATGGTACACACTGCTGCTACTGTGTGATGGTGATGGAGGGAGTGAATGTTTGTGGATGTGGTGCCAATCAAGCGGGTTGTTTTGTCCTGGATGGTGTCAAGCTTCTTGAGTGTTGTGGGAACTGCACTCATCCAGGCAAGCGGGGAGTATTCCATCACACTCCTGACTTGTGCCTTGTAGGTAGCATACAGGCTTTGGGGAGTCAGGTGATGAGTTACTTATTGCAGGATTCCGAGCCTCTGACCTGCTTTTGTAGCCACAGTATTTAGATGGCTGGTCCAGTTCAGTTTCTGGTCAATGGTAATCCCCAGGATGTTGATATTGGGGTATTCAGTGATGGTAATGCCATTGAACGTCAAGGGATGATGGTTAGATTTTCACTTGTTGGAGATGATCATTGTCTGGCACTTGTGTAGTGCAAAAGTTACTTGCCACTTGTCAGCCCAAGCCTGGATATTACTGCATTTGGACATGGACTGCTTCAGTGTCTGAACATTGTGCAATTATCAGTGAGCATCCCCACTTCTGACCTTATGATGGAAGGAAAGTCATTGATGGAGCAGCTGAAGATGCTTGGGCCGAAGATTCTAGCCTGTGGAACTGTTGCAATGATGTCCTGGAGCTGAGATGGCTGATCTCCAACAACCACAACCATTTTCCTTTGTGCTAGGTCTAACTCCAACCAGTGGAGAGTTTTCCCCCTGATTCCCATTGCCTCCAGTTTTGCTAGGGCTCCTTGATGCCATACCATGTCAAATGTGTCCTTGATGTCAAGGGCAGTCATTCTCACCTCACCTCGGGAGTTCAGCCCTTTTGTTTTGAACCAAGGCTGTAATGAGGTCAGGAGCTGAGTGGCCCTGGCAGAACCCAAACTGGGTGTCAGTGAGCAGGTTATTGCTAAGCAAGTGCCACTTGATAGCACTGTTGATGACCCTTTCCATTACTTTACTGATGATGGAGAGTAGACTGATGGGGCGGTAATTGGCTGGGTTGGATTTGTCCTACTACAGAACATAGTTGGGCAATTTTCCACATAGCCGGGTAGATACTAGTGTTGTAGCTGTACTGGAACAGCCTGGCTAGGGGCACAGCAAGTTCTGCTGTAAGCTCATCATTTGCACCATTCTGGGAGTGTAAATGGGTCATGAGAGAACTGAAACCCTTGTACCTTTCCCTTACTGTCCATAATAAGCGCAGATTTTGGAGAGGAAGATTTGTGTATTTCTTTTAGCCCCTGGAGTGTGTGGTCAATTTAAATAACAGCAGCAAACTTTTGTGAGTTTAAATAAAGAGGACTTTCTATTCACACATTCACCCCGAAAGTCTAAATGCTACGTCAGTCATTCAGTGCGCGCACATGCACACGTGGATGCACATACATATATACACACACACACACACACCCCCAAGAATAAATATAGTTAGAGAGAACAGGGCACTTTTACAAGGTGGAAACAAAAGAATACTTTGTAGTTCACGTGTCTGGCTCATTATAGAACAGTCATTGCAGGTCTGATAAAGCAAGGAGTCTTTTCCACTCTTGAATTGTAGTTTGGATGAGTTCAGATAGTTGGATTTGGATATCAGGATTAATGCAGGATTCCCTCGAAGAGATGAAGGTTCAGCAGGTCACAAAGTTAGGCACTTGTGGTTTTTGTTCCTGGAGGCCAAATTTCTTTACAGGTGAACTTGGATTGAGGATTTAGGCTTGGAGGCTTTTTAAGATGTAGAAGCCTCCAAATTTAAAAAGACTTTGGTGATACTGCCTTGGTCTGAGCTGATATTCTGCAGTGGTGATGTTTGCAGACTACTCAGGTCTCTGGGTTTTCAGATAATAAAGGATTTTGATATCAGAAGCCAGTTTTGGTCACATGATCAACAGTTGTCTACCCAGAATGACTTAAAAGAGAAGAGCCATTGCTATACAATGGAGATAGATAATGGCTCTTCATACCCACTTGTGGATGAGTGGTTTGCTGCAGTTCTCCTGTTGTTGAATTGGAAACTTTTTCCAGAATTGCACTAAGTGCGGTAGCGGGCGGGTAAAATGGGGTCCTACCCACCGACGAAAATGGCGGGTTTTCACACCACATCTTCCTGAGCCCACCACATTATTTATGCATTTCCAGGAAACACGCCATTTCCACGGTAGGCAGGCTCTCATTTGCCCGCTGTTGCATCACGACGGCCATCTTTGAAAGGCAGCCTCCTGCAAAGCGCTCATCACCACCAGCTCACCATCGCTGTCCGGGAGACATGGCCAGCAAAGGCAAAAAGACTGCTGCTCCCAGCTTCAACAACGGGTCCCTCGAGTGACTGCTGGATGCCGTGGAGGCCCACCGGGTTTGCTGTACCCCCACTCTGGCTGCAGGATGGGTAGCAATGTCACCAAACCGGCTTGGGAGGTGGTGGCAGCGGTGGTCACCCTGCAAAGAAGTACAGCCACCTAGTGCCACAAAAGGATGAATGATCTTCCCATGTTCCGCCTGGATAAGTCACTCTTTTTATCATTCCCAACTCACGCACTCTCAAACCTGTCACACATCCACAGGGCCCTCACTCTCTTCCAGAGCAAGAGACATTACCATTCACTCTTTCACACACACACTGTCCTTATCCCATTTATGGGACCACTCACCACCCACACATGCCAGGCATACTTATCATCTGGCCCAGCAGGCGTCCTGATCTCTCCCCATCTCTATCCTTGCAGCACAAACTGGTTCACAACAGGAGGGAAAGGTCACAGACAGATGGAGGGATGCCGGAAATCAAATTTCTGACAGAATTTGAAAACAGAGCCATCCAGCTGGCCGGTGATGACCGAGACCGGTCCTGTGCTGTCGGTGAGGTCGGCGCTGCTCTACCAAGTGAGGGTCAGGCAGTGCAACATCCATCAGAAAACCATACCATGAGTGATTTGTCCTGTTTTGCCATGCACTAATTATCTCCCCTTGCTTTCGCAGGCACATCTGTCAAACAGCCGACAGAGCCCAAGACTCAGGGCCTCCAATCAAGGTCCGAAGAAACCTCTGAAGAGGAATCCAAGGGCACCCTCCCTGAAGTCCTGTCACAACGCTCACCCACACCCTCCACCAGTGCAGAGATAAACACCTCAGTGGGGCCTAGCTTTAGAGTAGCTTCAGGACCACAATCTGGTGAGCACATCGCACTTTCCGATGTGCAGCAGGTGGAGGCAGGGACTCTTCAGGTCCCCGGCACTTGGAGGATTGCTGGAGGCCAGAACGTTGCTGAGTCCGAGTCAGATGACGAGCCTCTGGACTCGGTCAAGTCACAGTTGCAAAGGCAAGCTCGGGAACAACAGGAAAGGATGTCCGCTGCACCCCTTTGATTGCAAGACATGATGGAGGAGTCTGTCCGTCTTCAGGCTGAGGTGATAGTGCCAGCATTGCAATGCACCGAGGTCAACACTGGCAGGATAGCGGCCGCCATGGAGACCTTGGTCCAGGACGTCACTCCTGTACTGCTGCGCGGGCTTAACTCCATCGCTGATGCCATAGTTGGCCTCAAACAGTGTGTACGTGAGAGGAGTGCTAGGCACCTCAATCTCACTCCAGCTACCCCTTCCACTCTCAGAGTTGGCCAGGGGCCCTCGGACACCCATAGTGGGGAGGATCAGCAGGTGGGCTCTCCGGGGCCATCCACCCAGGTGACTCTGGGAGTGACCGGCCCATCCGAATCCTCTCTTCCTGTGACCTCCGCAGCTCCAGCTTCACAGGCCGAGGAATGTGCCACTGCCACACAGCAGGACCCCAAAAACAGGCCGGGGCCCTCCAAGTCTCGGCCCTCCAGAGGAGGCCCGCCAAAGCCACCACAGTCAGGGTGTCACAGTCAGCAGGCTGCCTCTACCTCTGCTGTGGATGTCTGGGGGGCACAAAGATATAGTGGCAGGGTTAGGAAAGTTAGGTAAAAGTAGTTGCACAGCCTGGCCAAGGGTGTTGATCACTTGTACGTACTGTTCACTGTTGTCAATAAACTCCTAAGAATGTCTCTCTGCCTATGGCCCCTTGACCTGATGAGCAGTATTCTTTCTTGTCACTCAGATGTGAAACCTTTCTGCACAAGATAAAAAAGCAGGTGTCTCAGTCCAGGGCCTCTTCCCCATACTCTGTGCAGCCTTCAGACCACAGTGATAGTTCAGCCTCACACTCCCTGGACATATTACTGATGCCTGCACCTCGGTCATTGTTGCCAGAATGTAGTGGGCAGGCAGCACAGAGTTCCGCCATTCTCTCTGTGTGCTTTCAGCATCTTTAAGGTGGGGCTGGCCCCTATCACACCAGCATCTGCGACCAGTGATGCTGTGCACCAGCTCCTAAAGGGCTGAGGTGCTGAAGCGGACACAGCATTAGATGCGTCTAAAGTTTCATGGCTGCATCTCTGAGATGGCCCTGATCATGGAGGGCAAGTGAGCAGCCAGGTAGGAGTCAGACATCCTCAGAGGCTATGTGAAAATTTGAGTATCCTCACTGCATGTTGTCATCATCCTTCTGCGATCAAGCGACTATTAGGACCTCCACTGCATCTCCATGACAGGAGTATTCTCACAGAAGGTATTGGCGCTACAATAAGTCAGACTGGAGTCAAACGTTCACAACTGTGATGAGGATCTATGGGGTCACCTCACTGCATGTCGTCATCATCCTCTACAAATCTTGCAGCCAAGAGGGCCTTCTGAGTGCGCCTGCCTCGTCTAGCCACTGCGGGAGCCTCATTCCTGTCACCGTCTCATCTGAAGACCCCCTCGCACGCATCCTCCTCGTCGTCACCATCGAGGACTCCCTCACCCTCATCCCCATCAGCATCCTCCTCATCGGAGAAGACGTGCATCTCCTCCTCAGCCAGCTCGTCTCCCCGTTGGAGTGCCAGGTTGTAAAGGGCGCGGCAGACAATGATGATGTGTGACATCCTCTGCGCACTGCATTGCGGGTTTCACCAGAGCGGTACAGGCACTGAAACCGCACCTTCAGTATCCCAATGGTCTGTTCCACCAAGTTCTGAGCTGCCTCATGAGCCTCATTATAGCGTCGCCCTGCTGCAGTGTGAGGCTGCCGCATGGGTGTCATCAGCCACGGCCTCTGCGGGTAGCCCTTGTGCCCAAGGAGCCAACGCTGCAGCCTCTGTGGACCTTGGAAGACTGCAGGGATCTGCAAGTGGCTCAGGATGTAGGCGTCGTGCACACTCCCTGGAAACTATGCACATACCTGCAGGATGTGTTTCTGGTGGTCACGTACCAGCTGCACGTTAAGTGAGTGGAAGCCCTTGCAGTTGATGAAGTCCACAGAGTGTAGCGATAGAGACCTGAGCGCCACATGAGTGCAGTCAGTCGCACCCTGACCTGTGGGAACTCCGAGATTAGGGTGAACCCAATGGCCCTTGCATCCTGGCTGTCCCGGTCCCGGGCGAAATGCACAAAGTTGTGTGCCATGGAGAAGACGGTATCCATGACATCATGGATGCATTTGTGGGTGGCGGATTGTGAAATCCCACAGAGATCACCTGTGCAGCCCTGAATGGACCCACTGGCATGGAAATTGAGCACCGCAGTCACTTTCACAGCCACTGGCAGTAGGCCCTCCATGTCCCCTTGGCGCCAAGTCCTACAGTAAGTGGCAGATGTGAGACACCCGGTCCCTAGACATGCTCAGTCGTCGGCAACACTGGTTCTCAGTCATCTGCAGGAATGGCAGGCAGCATCTATAGACCCTGAGTGTCACTAGGCACCGACCAGCCACGGCTCGCTGTCGCTCCTGGGCAGCGTGTGCGGGAGCCCCTGCTGCCTCTTCTTCATGAGGTTGCTGCTCGCTCCTGCCTTTGCACAGCCAGGTGCCTCAGTCACTCTCTCCTCCGTCTTCTATGGTCTCTGGAGGCCGTCAGGCATACAGCTAGGTCACCAGGATCCATGATCCTGACATGGTCCTCCTGCAGCATGAAAGAGAGAGACGTGGTTATCATGGCTGTACTTAGCACCTTTCCTGGCCCTGTGTGATGGCCCCTTAATGCTTCCCGGAGAGTGCTGGTCACCCCTCGGATGACCAGAGGTGAGTGCACTGTATGGCTGCCTTGTCGACCTGCGACATGGGGGACACTGGTCCAAAGCAGGATGCTGAGATTGCAAGGGGCTGTGAACGCCTTCAGCAGTGACTGCTACATGGCCAGTGTTGGCGAGGAGATTGTACAATGTGTGCAGCCCAACTGCTCCACGGTCCAATAAAGTGGTGGCGGACTCAAAGTCTGCGGGGGTGGGGGGTGGTAAGGTATGGAGTGCTGGGTGGCCCTTTGGTGCCTCTGCATTGCTTGGATGGGCAGGCAGACTAAGAGCCTGACCCCAATCATATCACTGTGGCTGCGCCTGATTTGTCTTAGCTGCAGAGGCATGGTCAGTCTATACAGGTGTTCCTAATGTGTGGCCACTTCCCTCGCTTACCCTGCCCCCCACCTCAATTACCTGTGCGTGGATGCAGCGCCAGGGCAGCACTTGGGTGTTGGTGGGGGGAGGGAGGGGGTGTCCTTTGAACAAAGGTATCAAAGGCATTTAGTGCCTTATTGAGGACCTGGGGCAGAGGGTGCGGTGCGGTGGTTGACCCCGACCCCGCTTGTGTGGTTGGGTCCAGATTATTGGAATTTGACAGACATTGCATGCACACAAGCAAATTCAATAAGCTCATTGTATAATTTCATATCTGATGCTTTGGAACTTCAAATATGTACCTGTTTGTAACTGTATCGTGTGATGCACTAGCCAAGCACCCATGGAGACTGAAGATGCCAATGAATTGACCTCATGCCTACTTCCTGTAGTTGAATAATAATTTCTCTTTCTCTGTAGGTTCTAAATGAAGCAGTGGGGGCACTAATGTACCACAATATCACTCTGACCAGAGAAGACTTGGAGAAGTTTAAAGCACTGCGGATAATTGTACGGATAGGCAGTGGCTATGACAACATTGATGTTAAGACTGCAGGAGAGCTCGGTAAGTTGAGTCCCAAGCATTGCATTTAGCGGATACGTCTTTTTTAAGCTTTTTTGTAAAATCTGATTGCAGAGTGATGTTTAAGTCAGCAAGGGAACAGATGTGGTTGCATCAGCATGCAAGTGCTTCTGTAATTTACTAAAGGAGAAACTGAAATGCTGTGTGTGTGAATTAGGTACAAACACAGTCAATGGAAAATGTACTATTGTATTTCTGGGGAGTGTTGGGCTGGGAACATAGAAATATAGGACCTAGGAGCAGGAATAGGCCATTTGGCCCTTTGACCCTGTTCTGCCATTCAGTAAGACCGTGATTGATCTGGTTGTGGTCCACTTTCCTGACTGCCCCCCTGTAAGCCTTGACTCCCTTGTCTGTCAAAAATGGGAGGAGAGCAGAGAGTGGCAAATATATTCAGTAATCTCTTCCTGTCTCTCCTCAACCAATTTGAACCTCTTAGTTTCCATACAATAAAAGAGGATATGAGTTGTTACGTTTCAAAAATAATTATGATTTTGTTAACAAAACTGCATGTCCTCATTAATTGACCTCGCATCAGAATTTATATGTATCCCTTAAACATAAGGCAGAATTTTCTGGTCAGCGTGCAGGGGCGGGCCCAACATGCCGACGCATAAAATGATGCGTTTTGACGTCGGGTGTGTGTCCCAACATCGTTGCGCTGTCTCGTGATGTTTCGTTTGGCGGGCGTGCGTCAGAGTCAGCTGCGCGCCCGCTGATATTTAAACGGCCTATTAAGGCCATTAAGGAGTCATTAATGTAATTGTTAACGCTGCCCGTCCAACCTTAAGGTTGGTGGGCAGGCGAAAAGGCCAAGCGGCCTTCACGTTTTTTAGGAAACCTCATCCACAAGCGGGATGAGGTTTCCTAAAGCTTTCAATAATGAAATAAAAGAAATTTCCGAAATATAAAAACATGTCCCATCTCATGTGACAGTCAATAAATTTTTAATCCATGTATTTACAAATTTCAATAGTGATTCAATCTCCCTGAGGCAGCTCCGTGCCTCAGGGAGATTGAAGCGCTCTTTCGCGCGCATGTGCGAAAGAGCGCTGGCCCCGACTCTCCCTCTTCCCCCCACCCGCACAGGTAGCGCTGAGCACTACCGCTCGTGTCTTATGCTGAACAGGCCTTAATTGGCCCGCCTGCATAAAATGGCGGCGCGGAGCCGATCGCGGGCAGGTGACAGGCTCCACGACTGCCCGCTCCCGCCAAGCCCGCCCGCCATACGAAAAGACCTGCCCATGAAGTTCAAGACATTAAAGCTTCACACAGGGGCTCTTTTCATGGAGATGGTAAGAATGCCACCCTGTGAAATTGAATAGGTTTACAGCAATAGAGGAAGCCAAGTAAAATTGACAACAAATAGAGGGGGAGGGGGAGGTATGGTGGGGTGGGGGGTTGGGGGGGGGGTAGTTGGGTGGTGGCGGTTGTGGGGATTGCACATGCCTCAAGCAGTTTGCACAATTGTACATCCACTTCCTATATGTATGAGAAGGGTCATTTCATGCATCCAACCCCATTGCTGTTGAAGAAACTTAAACACGACTTTGTCACCTCCAAAACTACTTTTAATGCTCTCCCTGCTGGTTTCCCATTATAAATACCAAACCCTTCACCTCACCATTAATGGCAGAGCTACTGCCACCCAACTATCAGGGCATGTCTACTTAAACCTCTCTGGCAGTAGTAAAACCTCTTCAAGATCCATCCCTTAGTGTATGATTTTGGCTGCTTCTCCTAACTTTTCAGATCGGTGACTTCCAAATGAGACCTGTCAGTATAAAAGTAACTTGAGGCGGAATCGTCTGCTCCCGTTGGCGGTGGGCATCATGGCCAGCGTGAGCAGACAATGTGAGGGGAAGGCCAAAAAATCGGTTTTACGCTGTCGTGAAACCAGTTTGCGATCGTCTGCTCCGCCCATCAATGGCAGGTCACGTTTCCCGCTGCCACACGTCGGAAACCTAATTTCAGTACTTTAGCATCTCGTTATAAGTCCTGCTCACCGGAATCATCCCCCCCACGCTGGATCATCCAGGCACCATGCCGACATGTTTCACAACTGTTCATAAGTGACGTGCGCCTGGCACGCTGCACTTCGCTTGGGACTTTGAGGTTTTTTTGCCTGCCTTGTTTCGGACGGCACTCGTGGTCATCAGCGTCAGGCTTCACAGGCAGGACTACATCACTCATAGGCAAGTTTCTACCTACCAGACCAGCCTAAGGCGAGGGTGGCTTTTCAATTGCTGCAAAGCTGGGGCTTGCTCAGGGAAGGGGGAGAAGAGGCCTCAGGCAAGGGAAGAGGCTGAAGGGCCAGGTCTGTACTGGGGAAGTGGGGGATGGTATCCCAGGGGGTGTGTGTGGGCACATGTTGATCTGTGCAAGTGGCCTCAAGATGGTAAGGGCTGAGGAGGCAGCCTCCAGAGGAGATGAGGCCAGATGGAGATGTGAGGGTGTGTGTGAGAGAATGAGTGGTGATGTCCCTTGAGCTGGCAGTGAATGAGATGCCAGTGAATGTGTGATGGGCTTGTAAGTGTGTGAGTTCAGAGTGATGAGATGGTTGTCATACCCTGGTGGCATGGATTAGATCATTCATCCTCTTTCTGCACTGGATGGCCAACCTCTTCTGTGCAGCGTTGGCACTGACCACCGCTGCCACTGCCTCCCAGGCCAGAGTGGTGAGATTCCTGAACCTCCTGCGGCCAGAGCAGGACATCGCAGCAGGCCTCCAAAAGGCATTCCAGTGACGGGTCACTAATCTCTTCTTGGTTTTCAGGGCCATGACTTCACTAGAGCAGTCCTGGATTGCAAGCATTGAGAACTGTGCGCGCGGCTGCAGTTTAGATATAGCACCTAGAGTGAGGAAATGGTGAGGTAGCAGCGGGGCAGATGATTCAGAGGCCACCCGCCAGCGAGACGGTGTGTTTCCTGTGGCTACATAATTAATGCAGTGGGAAGGGGACGAGACAGCGTGAAAATCCGCCATTGTGGCTGGCATGTAAAATGTCTTTTCTCACACCCACTACTGCGCTTAGTGCAAATCTGGGACGACTCAGCCCTTAGTGTTGTGCGGTGATGACACTCCTTGCCCAAAAGCACTTCCGTTGTGTAAGCCCCCCATTGTTAGATTCTCAATGGAACTATTGGTAATTACGTTATCTGGAATGGAAATGAACCACACATTCCCCCAACCTGAGCTGAGTTAATGACAGCCAAAATGGTGGGAGGAATATTGCAATTTGGCCTTGGGACTCCTTGGCTAGGGGAAGTCAGAGAGAAAATCACTCCAATTGCCACTCCTGATTGCTCATGCTTCCATGGTTGAAATAGGCCACTGACATTGGCTGAATGAGCTCAAACATGAAGGATTGCTATGCGTTCAGTCAGTGTGCCTGTATAGCCGTATCTCAGCAGAAGTCAGCAATGAAGGTTGTTTTTGTTCCAAGCTATGGCTGACAGATTTTGTCCATTTTTGTCTTTAATTTAGAATTACACTTTTTTTTTAAAAAAGTTAAAACCCTGATGTACTTAATTTATCAAAGCAACAAAAATTGCAGAATTAGTGTTTTTAGCTTTATTCTGACACTACTAAGTTCAAGCTATCTGCTAGTTAATGGTCTACAAAAACAATGAAGAAAATGATCTGACAGAGCTATTTGCTCCTGATTTTAAGCAATATCCTCATCATGTCTTTACACTTCTGCTTCCTTCTCCCCAAAAATGGATGATCTAAGCCTTTTCCAAATAGTTACAATGCAGGATAAAGCATCTTTATAGGAAGCACAAGGAATGAGATGGCCACTGGTTGTCACTAAAACCCAGGTCAAGGAGTTGGGAAAATCTCCCTGACATTTTGTGAATTCCGTATTGAATACTGGCTTAGAACAAGGGCACATGATTTATGAGCTCTGCTGGAAGTAAGAGTCCTTGCTCTCCAGAGTTGACAAGCAACTTTTTTGATCAAAAAAAATGTACGGTAGTTTTGTATAAATACCTTTTAAGAATCTAACTCAAGGAACCATGTAGTTATTTAGTCTGGATTACTATTTGTAAAGAAAACATGAGCCAAATTAAAGGTCACCAGAGCAAATTGGCAGAGTGCCATTTAATAAACTGTACTCTCTGTTAGAAACAGCCCAGACAGTTGTTGATGCTTACAAGATGCTGATTTAAGTGTATGCCAGATTAAAAACTGAACAAAGAACCCTGTTGTAATGTCTGATATTCTTGTAAAGGGATACATTTTCAAATGTAAAGATGCACTTTAGCTGGTTATTACCTAAATATTTTGCTTAATATGTTTGCTGTGTAGTGCAGCAAGCTAATTGGTAACATACATTTCCTGGAGCTGAAACCTTGCACAGTTTATTCCTATTAAGGGACTGTGTTGTCTCCACAAGCAGAGTAGGGAGGCACCATGATTATTGGAATAGCCTGAGCTGTTGCAGTAATGAAATTAGCTTTGCACATTTGTAAATATTGATGGAAATGTGAGTTTGCTGTCACCTGTACAATAGATAAGTGGAGAATTCAGGAAGATTTTTCTTCTCACTGAATCCTTTTTATATGAAAAACTCATATTTGAAGATGCAGCAACGTCCTTGTTGTAAAAAGTTACTGTGTTTTCACTAATTCCGGTTGTCCATCTTGTTTTGTAACATGGAGTTTCTGTTCTTATATGCCGTACATTCCTTGCAACATAGAGCCCTGAATTAAACAGTCTGTTTGCCCTACTGATTTATTAATTCACCAGAGCTGTTGTTTATGCATTATTTTGATGTAATAAAGCAGTATGGCAATGAATGAAGTTGAGAATTACCACTTACTGACTGTTAGGTTGGTAGGTAAAGAATATTGCAAATATTAACGCTGTTACTTGTCTGTTATGTTTTTACCCCAATTCTTGATTGAGTTTTTTGATGAGATAACTAAGATGGTTGATGAGGGTATAACGCGGTTGATGTGGTGTATATGGACGCCCAAGAGTTTTGATAAAGTGTCATATAATAGATTTGCCAGCAGGATTGAAGCCCATGGAATAAAAGGGACAGTGGCAGCATTGATACAAAGTTAGCTGAGTGACAGGAAACAAAAAGTAGTCCTGCACAATTGTTTTCCTGACTGGAGGAAGGTATGGAGTGGAGTTCTCCAAGCATCTTTCCTGAGACCACTGATTTTCTTACATTGATAGCCTAGACTTGGGTGTGCAGGTTACTATTTCAATATTTGCAGATGGCGCAAAATTTGAAGTATTGTGAACTATGAGGAGGATGATGATAGACTTCGAGAGTACGTAGACAGGTTGGTAGAATAGGTGGACAAATTGCAGATGAATTTAATGCAGAGAAGTGTGAAGTAATAGATTTTGATAGGGAAAATGAAGAGAGGCAATATGAAATAAAATGTAAAATTCTAAAGAGGGTGCCGGAGCAGAGAGACCTGTGGGGCTCATGTACGTAAACTGTTGAAGGTGGCAGAGCAGATTGTGAAAGTGGTTAAAAAGGCATACAGGATCCTGGGCTTTATAAATAGAGGCAATGAGTACAAAAGCACAGAAGTTAAGATGATCTTTTATAAAACTCTGGGTTGGCCTCAACTGGAGCGTTGTGTCCAGTTCTGGGTACTGCACTTTAGGAAGGATGTGAATGCTTTAGAGAGGGTGCAGAAAAGATTTACAAGAATAGTTCCAGAGTAGAGAGACATGGATAGGTTGCAGAAGCTGGAGGTAGAGGAGAAAAGATAGAGGTATTTACAATCATGAGAGGTCTAGACAAAATTGATGAAGAAGCTGCTCCCATTGGCAGAAGGGTCGTGAACCAAAGAACTCTGCTTTAAGATGATTGGCAAAAGAACCAACAGCGACATGAGGTGTTTTACACAGCAAGTGGTTAGGATCTAGAACGTGCTGCCTGAGAGTGTGGTGGAGGCAGATACAATCGGGACTTCCAAAAGGGAAAACTGAAAATTTGCCAGGCTACGGGGAAAGGGCAGGGGAGCAGAGACACAACGGGTCAAATGGCAAGCTCCTATGCTGTAACCATGTTGTGATTCTGTGATTTCAATCATGTGACATCTTGTTCCTGTACATTTGTTTCTATTATGCAATGGGTGAATTGCCATTATACTTCAGGCCCACAGTCAACATCAGAAACATCCCTCCAGACCTGGTATTATCCATAACAACTATCTGCTTGGCTCAGTTAGTACCATGTTGCCTCTGAATCAGAAGGTTGTAGTTCCAAGCCCCACTCCAGGCTTTGAGCACATTAAGCTGGCACTCCACTCCAATACTTGAAGGAGTACTGGAATGTTGGCAGCCTCATCTGCCTGTTCATGTGGCACTATTTGAAGAGGCCCCTTCAACCAGCACCACCACAAACTGGATTAACTAGTTATTCATCTTAATTAACGTTTGCTGTACATAAATGTGTATGGTTTTGCAGGCAGGAAATGTACGCAGATATAAGGCTCTTAATGAGATACATTTGCTATTTTGATTTTATGTAATTTATAGTTTAAAAGATTTGTAATTTAGGAAACAAAAAAAAACGTAGATTGATTAGAAAAGAACTTGGCGAAGAAGTGGAGGATCCTGTTGTTGTGGTCCACATAAGTAGAACTAGCAATAAGATTCAGTTGGGAGAGTTTGAAGAGCCAGTGTCCAAATTAATAAGCAGAACCTCAAAAAGTAGTAATCTCCAAATTTCTATTTGATCCATGCACAAATTGGCATAGGGACAAACAGATTAGAGGTTTAAATGTGTGGCTGACAGAGTGGTAAGGGAGAAAGGGGCTTCACTTATGGGTCAGAGCCTTCAGTACTGGGCAAGAGGGATGAACTCCACTTAAATCGAGCTGGGTCCAGTGTCCTGGCAAATTAAATAACTAGGGCCATAGATAGGGCTTTAAACCAATAATGGGGAGGCGAGGGTTCAGATAAGGGTAAATTTGCATGTCTGAAGAGAAAATTGAGCACTGCAGAGCTGAGTAGTGCTTTGGATAACACCAAGCAGATTGTGTCAGGAAGGGACAGAGAATTCAATAACAGTAAATAGGGCATTAGTGACCAAGACCACGTCAGGGAGAAATAGTAAAAAGTTAAAAGTAAAGGTGTTATATCCGAATACACGAAGCAGTCATAACGAGATAGATGAATTAATGGCACAGATAGAGATAAATGAGTTTGGTCTAGTAAATATTAATGAGATGTGGTTTGTAGGGTGACCCAAGGTCAGGAACTAAATATTCCAGGGTGCTTGACTTTTGGAAAAGGCATGCAAAATGAAGAAAGAGGTGGGATAGCCCTGGTGATAAAGAATTTGATAAAGTCAGTAGGGAGAAGGGATCTTAGCCCAAAAATTCAAAATGTAGAATCAATACAGGTGGAGCTAAGAAATAACAAAGGGCAGAAAATACTGATGGGAGTAGTTTTTAGGGCCAGCTAAGTTTGATAGTGTTGGACAGAGTATAATCAGGATATTAGAGGAGCATGTAACAAGGGTAATGCAATTATCCTGGGTGACTTTAACCTTCATATGGACTGGACAAACCTTCGTATAGACTGGGCAAACCTAATTGGCAAAAGGAATTTGGAGGATGAGTTCATAGAATGCATTCAAGACAGTTTTCTAGTACTGTATATAGAGGAACCAACTAGGAAACATCGCCTACCAAGCAGGAGTGGTAATGTTGCTGCCTCTCCCGTGGCCTGAGCGGGGTTAGAGGACATCACAGTGGGCCTCCACGGCATTCAAAAGACACTCAAGGGATGCGTCACTACACCTGGGGGCTGCAATCTTCTTGCCTTTTGAGCCATGTCTTCTTTGCAGTAATCCTGGGCGGGAAGCACTGCGAGGTGTGCGTGTGGCTGTACTTTAAATGTAGCGCCCGGTGTGATGGAGCAGCGAGGTAATGGCATGGTGGGCGAATCGGAGTCTGCCCGACATCAAAACAGCGTGGTTTACGGGAATGCATAATTAGTGCGGCAGGATTGGAGTATAACCACATGGCATGAGAAGCGGCCATTGCGGCCAGCGGGTATAATGTCGTTTTTCCCACCTGCTGATCACACTCGGTGCAAATCTGGGACGATTCCGCCCTCTGTTTTAAGGGTTTGTTCAGTAGGTCTCATGAAGAGGTTCAAAGGCTTGTAAGGTTGAACAGTAGTGTTTATTGATAATGTGCAATTATTTACATATGTACAAAGTATAGCTCCAAGTAGGAACTGACTTCTTGACTTTTTTTCCAAACAACTCTGTTTTCTGTCCGCTGTCATGTGTGTGTCTACGTCATACTGTGGGCAGTACTGTTCTCCAGTCCCACATTAACCCTTGCTATGCTGAACACCCTTATACTACAAATTCACTTCAAGTTTGAGAGAGATCTGGTTATGTCTGAAGCTATGGTCTTAAATTTAAATAAAACAAATTACGGAGATTTGAGTGGTGAGTTGGCTGAGGTATTTGAGAAATTAAATTTAAAAATAAAACAACAGAAAAACAGTGGCAACGAATAAAAACTCCATTGGAAAAGTGGTATGTCCATTGCCAACTAGTTAAGGGGAGATGGCAGCGTAGTGGTCATGTTGCTGGACTAATAACCCAGAGGCCCAGACTAATGTCATGGGAACATGGGTTTAAATCCCACTAGGAGAGCTGGTGGAATTTAAATTCAATTAATAAATTTGGAATATAAAGCTAGTCTCAGTAATGGTGACCATGAAACTACCATCAGTTGTCATTAAAAACCCATCTGGTTCATTCATGTCCTTTAGAGATGGAAATCTGTCATCCTTATCTGTCATCCTTACCTGTTCTGGTCTACATGTGAGTCCAGACCCATAGCAGTGTGGTTGACTCTTAAGTGCCCCCGAAATGGCCTAGCAAGACACTCAGTTCGAGGGGAAATTGAGGATGGGCAACAAATGCTGGCCTTGCCAGCGACGTCCACACCCCATGAAAGAATAAAGAAAAGAAAAGTAGCTAAGTTAAGGCTAGTATTAGATTAAAAACAGAGGCTTATAATGTTGACAAAAGAATATTAAACCTGAGGATTGGGAGAACTTCAAAAAGTGGTAAAGGAGAACAAGAAATTGATAAAGAGGGAGAAAACAGAAAGGAAATAAGTTATCAAGAAATATAAAACAAATTTTCAGAACTTCTGCAAGTATGTAAAAAGGAAGAGAATAGCAGACGTGTTTGTTGGTTTATTAGAGAGGGAGCCGAGAAATTTTAAAGGGGAGTAAGGAAATGGCAGAGACATTAAACAAATATTTTGAGTCTGACTTTTCAGTACAACATATCAGAAATTATGGAGAATGAAGGTTCTGATGAGGGTGAGACCTTAGAGTAATTAATATTAATAAAGCAAAAGTAATGGAGAAATAAATGGGCTAAACTAAAAGCTGACAAATCTCCTGGTCATGATGGCATAAATCCTATTGCCACAGTATCTTTGAAAATTTATGGGAGGAACACGGGATGCAAAATTTAGTAAGAACCTTAGTATCCACTGTCAGATAGGCAGAGAACGTAAGCTTGAATAGGCGAACAGACTCTCCAACTTCACACACATTTGATATTTAAAAAGGCCATCATTTTAAAATTTTAGCTTTCCTAACAATTTGAAGGCTGCATGGAACTGAAACAGCCTTAAAGCATGCCATGCAGAATTGGTAGAATGGAGCAGATAGGCTGTGGAGGGAACTTTGGAGGAAGGATCAGAGTCACATGCTGCATTTTTTAATTGGTTGTCAAGTTACTGAATTAATAGCTATTTATCATGTGATCCAGACTGGGAATGTACAATTAAAAGTAAAGGAAACACAGCCTTCAGAAGTTTAGAACTAATATTACAACCAGAGCAAAATTCACCCAGTCTCCTTAATGGCTATGCAACCTGAATTTCCTGTGCCCATTCACTTGTGCATTTTGGCTGTGCTGCAGATTCAAACCTGTGTTACTTCTTTCATCCTTGTTTCCTCACTTTGTCCCTCTCAGTATTGAACTTGCATCCCCCTGTCCCCTCACCTCACCAGCACCACCATCAATCCTACCCAACTCATTACTACTACTCTGTCTTCCTGATATTCCCTCACTGCCCAAAACCATCTCCAGCCCAACAATCTCTTCCCTTTCACCTTTCTCCAACTCTTCATGTGATTCTGTTCTCTTGTAGGGTGAAAGGGGTGCTGTACCTTTGGTGGTCTTAAGCCGCTTAGACCCCACACTCTGAAATCTTAACGTGTCACTCCATTTCTCCACCTCCTGCTGCTCCTCTAATACTCTCCGTAAAACTCACCTCTTTGACCAAGTTTTTGGTCGCTCCTCCGTACCTAGAATTTGATAGAAAGTACAATATGTCCAAACAATTGGTGTTTACCCTCGACACATGCGATCAGTATTCCTAAACCATATACCTCCCTGATCCCTTATCCATTTATCCCCTTTTCCTCCAACCATGTATGTAACCTATTCTTAAAAGTTGACATGGTTTCTTCTCCAATTATTAACATTTAATACCACCCTCTGTAAAAAGGAATTGCTTCCACTCTGTCCTAAATGTGTTGCTTATAATTTGCTCCCCTTCATGCCAGATCCCTCAACCAGTGTATCCCTCTGTCCCAACCCTTATAATTTTAAATATCTCTATCAAATCACCTTGTAATCTTATAAAGTAATCAGCTTTGTTCATAATTGTATTTCCTTATACAAGGCAGCATCCCAGTGCTTTCTTCATTGGCTCAGCATCTCTTTATTGTTATGCCTTGGCTTGGTTTTCTGTTTAAAATGCTGTATAGATGCAATAAAACGATTTACTATAGCAATGGTCAGATGGTTATTAACAGATATATGGAGAAAAGAATTGTGGTTTCCAGTTTCTGTTCACTTAGTGGAAATAATCAATTGTCAGATATTGACTTTAGTGCAATTAACTGCAGTGATCCTTTTACCATCCCATATTGTTAATGGTAGTATTTTCATTATAGATGTGACCTTCAGTTGCTAATAGGTTGTTCTTGAAGACTACATTGTGTACCTTTGGCATTTTGTTTAAACACCACCCATTTCATGAATGTTTTGCATTTTAATTGTCCAACAAGTAACAATACATAAAGGCTCGCATAAAAATTAAACATGTCAACTTTTAAATTATTCTACCCTTTTGTTGAGGTTTTTTTGTGTTTATTATACCTTCTACAAAAAAAGAATTTCAATATCCCCCCCCACATCCCTTAATGATTTCAGTCAGGATGTTAGCAGCCCTGCAGTACCTTAACCAACTAATTTTTCACCTTTGAACCATATAGCAGGTTACAGGACAGTGAGAGCCTGACTGGATATTCACACATGAACATTTTTCAAGGACAGTTGAAATGAGAACTTTATTCCTGTTGCTAGCGTAAGGTTGCAATTGTGCCACCTGTATGTCTGTCCTGACAGAGAATCAGCTAATTCAGCACGTATTGTGAATTTTGACCTATCTAGTCTCAATGACTCAGTAACAATACCAGGTGTCTACTGAAAGATTGAGAGATATAACTAATGGGTTCACACGGTAGTTCTTTCATGTTTGGTTATATTTTTATTTACTTATCTTTTACAATATTCTCCTTTGCCTTTTTTTGTAGTTAATCAAACAAGGTCTCTATATTATGCAAAAACAAAACACTGTGAATGAGAAAAATCTGAAATAAACACAAAAAATACTGGAAGTACTCAGCAGGTCTGGCAGCATCTGTAGAGAGAAAAACCAAGTCAATGTTTCAGATTGATGACCTTTCACCAGAACATTTATTTTATGCTCAGTTGTATTAGATCTGCTTGGTTTGATATTGAACCTAGCAAACATTACCGTAGATCGCAGTGTATAAATCGACCTTTGAAGCCTCAAAATGCTTCCACAAACAGGGGTCGACTTATTTGCCAAATATGAAATGTGAACTGCCAGTGTTCGTGTGGATGGTCACCCATTTCAAAATGTGAAAAAGAACATAACACCAGTGGCATGTTTAATTGAATTAATTGATTCTACAAGGATACCTTAGACCGCAATCAAAACATTTTAAAAACTGTCAAATTCATTGTCTTTAGCATCTGACACGAAGAGTTCATCGAATTCATTCCAAGTCACTTTGGCTATGGCATTGTCGTAAGGGTTCCACTCTGGATCAGATGTGGCACCTGTGGTTTCAGAATCATCCCTCTGAAACAAATCATCCTCCTATCCATCCATTGAATTGGATAATCTGCATTTTTTGAACAATGTGATGACAGATTGTGCATTAATAACAACTCACAATTTGATGACAAAACCACACGCATCAAGTAAAGACAGTGGCATGGTGTTAATGTCACTGGACCAGTAATCCAGAGGCCCAGGCTAATGCTTCGGGGACATGGGTTCAGATCCCAACACAGGAGATGGTGGAATTTAAATTCAATTAATAAATTTGGAATTGAAATCTAGTCTCAATAATGGTGACCATGAAACTATCATCGATTGTCGCCTGCTTCACTAACGTCCTTTAGGGAAGGAAACCTGCTGTCCTCACCTGGCCTACATGTGACTCCAGTCCCACAGCAGCATGGTTGACTCTGAACTGCCCTCTGAAATTGCCTAGCAAACTACTCAGTTCAAGGCAATTAGGAACGGGCAACAAATGCTGGCCTCGCCAGCGACACCCACACCCCATGAAAAGAAAATCAAGTGGGGCAGCATGCACATTTCCACTCTCTCCATCAACCATCCACCTACGGCGCAAACATGAGCCTTGAGTGAGTTGTTGAGGCACACATCCAGAGGTTAAACTACAGACCTTAGACCTCCTCGTATAACTGCAAATTTGGCTGTTATTTTCTCAAAGGCACTTCTTGATCTCATTGGTTATTTGGGACCTGAACATGTCCCATTCGTTGCACAGGCCACCGGGACATCTGTTCCCTCATATTATCGATCCATAACCTCACTCCATCCTCATCCGTCCAACCATTGTCATGGACATGCACAAAAGTTCCTGCAGGGAACTTGATTTTTGGCATGGTTTATTACATTTGAAAATTACTATTGGCTTTAATTTTGATCCGTCAGCCACGCACCATGAATCTTGAGCATATCAAAGTTCGTAGATGTTTCATCCATATTGCTGATGTGACATCATGGGTAGTCATGTTTTTGCTGCTGTCTGATGATGAATCACTGGAAACTGGTAATTTTGACAGCGGGTCTTTTGGTATCTCTGTTTTGGTTATCTACTAAAACACTAGATATTTTAATTCCATAAAGCGGCTACACCAACTAGCTGTCGCTCTGAAATCTTTGCTGAACTCGGTTTGATTTGGCCCACTTAGCTACGTAAATATACACAGCGCTTTTCTGGTGACGATATAACCATTCTGACAATTTTCAAGGACCCGTTTCCATACACGCTTCTCAAGATCAGACCAGTGGCTGGTCTCTGTTCTGATGGCATATTTGGTTTTGGTCATCTTCTTCATTGCTTCTTCTTTAAATCTTGCACCAGTTTTTCATCAACACCGAATTCCCTCGCTGCAACACAGTTATTTATTCGAGTTAGCAAATGTTAGAACACTTTAGCTTGAAACCAGCTTCATACTTAATCATTTTTTCTGGGGGACCCATTTCGGTTTGTTGTTCGCCATGCACAGACTGCTCTGTGTAGACATGTCTTAAACTCCCATGCATCTTCTTGACAATAGGGCCTGTATCGCCTACTTGATCCCATGCGCAGACTTAGAAGGTGAGTAAAACAGGTGGAAAATTGAGGCTGACTCCTCATGCGAGTTTCTTAGCATGAAAGGGGGGGTCCACTCTGCTGAGTATCGGCCTAAACATGATTTTTGGCGCCAAAAAAATGGGGTCGTCTTATACACTCAGTCGACTTATCCACTGCGATCTACAATAAATGTTTTGAGTGCCTGTTTGTTGAGAGAAAGTTGCCTAGGGCTGTTGGACCAGGAAATCAGCCTTGGAACCGAACATATGAGCATTGAGGCCTGTTAAACAGAGCACTGTTACTGTCGTAGCTATGTTATTTCCCTCACTGCTCTCCCCCTGCCTTCAATATAGTCTATAACTAATCTAGAGGAGAGTGTTTTCTATTGCTTAACTGTATGGGACTGACCTCTGCAGCTCTGCTATACTCCAGCTTTACACACATACGACAGATGTACACAGAATCTGACAGATTGGAAGAGTGTAAATATCCCCTTAGGAATGCTTTTTCTTCGGAGGTCGAAGCATTTACCACTTAGCACTGTTAGTTACAAACTGCAGCTACAGCTGCAAGCATCAGCCTGCCAGTTCAGCTTTCAAGTGACAGTGATGGATAGTAATGGTTTCTAAGACTAGCAGGGAGACTGGATTCAATGTGATACTGTATTGCATTTCCGTTATTATTACATTCTGCCCTGACAACAAATATAGAATTAACAGGGTTGTGGCTTTTAAATATTGATACAGAACTCACCACTTAAAGAACAATACTCTCAGCGGTGCATTTTACATGTCGTAACTAATACAATAAATGCCTGCAATTGTTCATTTTGTTTTCGGTATGTTTATGTGTCCTGACAGCATGGGTATGTAGTTTGTTGACTCTTTCAACTCCCTACACCATGCAGTGTTGGCACATGGGATTACGGGCTGTCCTGCAGGCAGGAGGGAACATCGAAAGACTGATCACTCTAGGCTGCATGAATCGAGGGCAGTAATGTTTCTAAGTGTAGGTTCAGCCCAGCCCAGCCCAGGAAGTCTGCCAGAATGTTAGAACGGGTATGCAGAGAGGAATAATGAAAGGCTACTGTAGGAAATATACGGCTAATTTCCTTTATTTCCTTGGTCCTCACAAGCCTTTTATGTTACCACAGAGCAGGTTTTTTGGAGGTGAGCTAGAGTGTCGCAGGCTCACTCCCTAACCAATTTTTTCAAACCTTTCTCTGGCTTCAGAGGGAAAAGGGCCTTGTGCAGCGGCCACAGGCTCTGACTGAGGGAGCTCTTTGGCAACACCTCGCTATGTTACAAAACACAAGAACAATTACATACAGTAGAGCTTATGGACTTTGTATGTGATACCATGCTTGTGATTCTGAAAACTTACCGTACTGATATGCCCAGTAAAAAGATTCTAGGCCTTGGAAATAAATCCCCATTTTCAACTTGGGTGTTGTCTGATGTGTGATTTCCCTAATCTGTTTCATTTTCCACACCTTGCCAATCTTCTCGCCTTCTCTCCAGGCATTGACTTCCTACTCGAGTATGATTCCACGGGTGAATGATAACAACTGGTAGTTTGCCCAAGTTGACATTATTCGCGGTTGATTCTTGACAACACCAGAAATGTGCATTTATATGACACCTTAAACATAGAAAAACATCCCAGGGCTTTCACTGAGGCATGAGAAATAAAGACATCAAGCCAAAGGAGGAGGGATTAGGGGAATGAGCAGAAGCTTCTTCAAAGAGGTGAATTTAAGACAGGTGGTGGAAAGGCAAAGATCTTTAGAGAGAGAATTCCAGGGAGTGGGATCTAAGTGGCTGAAGGCATGGCTACCAGTAGTGGGCTAATTGTCGTGTCATTTCCCAGTAGTCCGATCGAGAGTTGCATTGGCGAATGCTATAGGGGACATTGCTTCTCTGATGGCTTCATGGATAAAGGTACTATCAATATCAAAATAAATCATACAATCAGGCCCTAAATTTAATCCACAGACTGATCTATGTGATCTCAACCAGCACAGCAATAGGCACATGACAATGTTTTTGTGCTAATAGGGGGGAAAATGAACCATGATTTTCCATCCTGATGGCTCGGAAATGGGCAGTATCGTTACTGAGTGAGTACATAATCTGTCGTTACTGAGTGAGTACACAATCTGTCTGGTGGCCATCCTTTCCATCTCAGTTGAATAGCCTGTCTAGAGCTTGGGAGGTGTCTATATTCAATATGAAGGACAGTCATCTGGGTAAGGTAGGACAATAGTTCACATGAAACCATAGCTCTGTATAAGTCTGCCCTTCAGGCAAAGAGTGGAGAGCTTGGAGAGAAGCAAATATGTTCCTTAAATTGTAGAAAACAGAATGGACTTGTTGTCATTCAAGATACCTGATTTTACTAGAAGGCAATAAAACTAGAGCTGAAGGCATTTTCTGAGAGTGTAGTTCGAATACATTAGGAAAATAAAATAAAGATAAAGAATCTAAAAGTGAAAACAGAATTAATCAATAAATGATCTTTATTTTAGGGCAGAAACTTCCCCCTGTTGGGGGGGTTGTGCGGGGGCAGGCGGGAGCAAGCACGAACCCGATCGGCGCCCTCGATCGGGTGTGCGCCGCCATTTTAGGTGGGCGGGCCGATTAAGGCCCACCCAGCATGACGCACACCCGGAAGCACTGAGCGCTCCGTGCCTCAGGGAGATTAGTTTAAGCTTTGAGAAATGGAATAAAGGTTAAAAAAAAATTCATTGTCACATGAGCTGGGACATGTCCATTAATTTTTTCAATAAGTTTTATGTAATTAATAAACCCTTCATGAAACCTCATCCCGCCCGTGGATGAGGTTTCATGAAAAATCCACCTGGACTCTTCGCCTGCCCGCCAACCTTAAGGTTGGATGGGCAGCATTCTTAACAACTTTAATTACTTTGTTAATGGCCTTACTAGGGCGCCGAACTGACAATCTAAATGATGCGTGATGATGTCGGGACACCCGGTTGACGTTACCACATGTCATTTTACGTGTCGGCGAGCGGGCCCCACCCCCACTCGCCGACGGGAAAATTCTTTCCTTAGTTTCCCGTGAGAGTTGGGGGCTGTTCCATTTCCTCATTGCTATTTTTTCACCAATAAACACTGCTGTATTTACTGTTACTGATACTTTATATGTGCTAAAGCCCTTTTAATTAAATCTATAATAGATTAAGAAATTACATTTTACTAGATTTTGTTTCCGCTTTCCTTTCTTTCCCCTATCCTGATGTGTTTTTCGTTCTCTTGTTCAGGGATTGCAGTGTGTAACATCCCAGCAGCAGCCGTGGAGGAGACAGCTGATTCAACCCTCTGTCACATTCTTAACCTATACCGACGAAACACCTGGCTATACCAGGCGCTACGCGAGGGAACCCGAGTACAGAGTGTTGAGCAGATCCGAGAGGTGGCGTCGGGAGCAGCCAGAATCCGAGGGGAGACTCTAGGACTCATCGGTTTTGGTAAGCACTGTGTGTGATAGGCTGAAATGAACATGAAGTTAAGGCTGCTTTCTGTCTCGGCTATTGACACACATTAATAACTATAAAATCTTTATCACAATGCAGAGTAAGCATGTAAAAATCATAACGGAGGGCAGAATTTCCCAGCCGGCGAGCGGGGGCGGGACCCGCACACCGACGCGTAAAATGATGTGGGGTGACGTCGGGCGTGCATCTTTTAGATTTTGCTGCACGCCTGCCAAACTGTCAAAGGCCTATTAACAACTGTTAATGACCTAATTGAGATCGTTGTCAGGGCTACCCGTCCAACCCTACGGTTGGCAGCCAGGCCAGGAGCCCAGGCGGGCTTCCGATAAAACATGAAACTTCATCCACGGGCGGGCTGAGGTTTCATGAGGGTTTTAAAAATGTTTATTAAGCTTTAACATTCAAGTAATTAACATGTCCCAGCTCATGTGACAGTGTCACATGAGGGGACATGTCAATAATTTTTTTCTTCTCCATTCAGCACAGTTTTTAAAGTTGAAGTGATCTCCCTGAGGCAGCGCTTTGCCTCAGGGAGATCTGTGGGCTCTTTCGCGCATGCATGAAAGAGCGCACACACCTGCTCAGGGAATCCCCCCCCCTCCACCTTGCCTGCACAGGGAGCGCGCAGCGCTTGAGGGCAGACATCACTGCGTGGGCCTTAATTGGCCCCCCCACGTGAAATGGCGGTGCGCAACCCGACTGGGGGCGCCGATTGGGAACCCACCCACCCGCAAACACGCCCGTACAAACCCCCCCCCCCCCCCCACCCCCAAACAGACAGAAAAGTCTGCCCTGAGAGCTCATTTGCTTTTCATTAAAATTATGAAAATGGAGATATCATTTAATCACTTTCAAAGCCTTAATCTGGATAGTTGTATATAAATTCAGTGGTAATGTTTTTACTTGAAGTAACAGAGGATTGTCCAAGTACACTCCTGCTTCTCCTCCAAAGAATTAAAAGTGACTTAACATTTCAGTGTCGCTCCTGGCCCTGGCTCCCGATCTCAATGGGTTTGGCCTGACATGGAGGCCATAAGAGGTTAATATTGTAGTCAGGTTCCAAAGACGTCACTGGAACTCAATATGTGTATTTAAACAAAGAACCCACTGACTTTGGGCATGTGTCCTTGGCACTTGAAACTTAAAATTGTAGTCAGCAGCATTAGGGCAGTCCGGAAGGTAATTCTGCGACTCCATTTTAAATGCTTACTGGCAGTCTGTTCGCAACTTTGGTGTCACATTTGATCCCAAGAAGAGTTTCTGACCTCATATTTGCACTGTCACCAGGATCACCTATTTTCACCTTATGTAACATTGTTCAACTTAACCCCACGTCTCAACTCATCTGTTGTTGAAAACCTCACCCATGCCTTTGTTTCCGCTAAACTTGACTATTCCAGTGCACACTTGGCTACATGCTACACTTTGTAAACTTGAAGTCATTGAAAGCTCTACTGCCCATGCCTTAATTCGCATTAGGCCCTGTTCCCTTATCACCCGCTGTGCCCCTTGACCTACACAGGCTCCTGGTCAAGTGACATCTTGATTTTAAAATTCTCAAGCTTGTTTTCAAATTCCTCCATGGCCTTGCCCCTCCCTATCTCTGTAATCTTCTCCAATCGCTCAATCCTCCAAGAAAACTGTGCTCCTCTAATTCTGGCCTCTTGCTGTGCATTCCTAATTATAATTGCTTCACCATTGATGGTCTGTCTCCCAAGCTCTGAAATTCCCTCCCAGCACCTCTCTGCCTCTTACCTTACTTTCCTCCTTTAAGACTCTACTTAAAACATACCTCTTTGACCAAGCTTTCGTCTGACCTAATATCTGACCTCCTAATAGCTCCTTGTTTAGTAATGCTCCTGTGATGCATCTTGAAAGGCTTTATTACCTTAAAGGTGCTATATGAATATAATATAAGCTTTTGTTGTTGCCCAACTTCCATCAGGTGATGAGGTTAAAACATACCTGAGTTTATCAACAGGAATTCCCAGCCCCTGACCTGCTCTTGTACCCATAGTACTTATATGGCTGATCCAATTAAGTTTCTGGTCAATGGCAACACCCAGGATGGTGGTAGTAGGGGGATTAGCGATGGTAATGCCATTAAATGTCAAGGGAAGATGGTTAGCTTCTCTGTTGTTGGAGATGGTCATTGCCTGGCACTCGAGTGGTGCAAATGTTAATGGCCATTTATCAGCCCAAGCCTGAATGTTGTTAGCATGTTCAGGACGGCAATAGCTGATTTGTTAGTGGGTTGGCTTTAGCACTAATTTCAAAAATATTTTAAAACCAATTTTGCTAAGAATGAAGATCAAAATTCAACATTAATACTCACGTTCTAAAAATCTATTTTACATCTGCTGCAGAAAATGTTTCTACTGATTGAAAGCTTTGATAGTTCTGTACTCATAGAATCGCAGAAAGTAAATGTTGTGGATTTATTTTACTCTTTAAACTGTACTGTTTAGTGGATTGAAGTTTAACGTAGTCTAAAATTTGGGATTTGTTGCCATTGTGGGGAAGTGGAGAGTAAAGAAGAATAATTTAAAGTCATTTGGCTTCAGCTTGTCACCCTCAAGGGCAGAAAGTCCAGCTACCAGGGCCCAATGTATACTGAATCATAACTGGGGAAAAATAGTTCTCATAGGCAGCACTACTCAGGATATCATAGAGTGTAGTCCCTGAGTTTTGGTCCATTAATTCAAATGGGTGGAAAATTTATATCTGCATACCTATAATTTCCTGATCGAAATATTACCTATTTTTGACTCCTACTCCATCTTTGTACCTGTATTTTTGATTTGCACCAAATATAAACCATATACAGTGTGCCATATTAAGCTTCATTTTCTTCCTGCCTGGGTGCCAATTTGATTGTATCCCAAACAAACAAATCATCCAAAAGCGTTTTGCTCAAAATATATAGTTGCTTATAGGTCTCTAAAGTTTGTCAGCGACTTCAAGGTTTTGTGTAATTAAAACATGATGGATTGGTATGAAGTTTGCATTTTATCACGTGCTGCCCAGTCGTTCTTTATTCAGGGGAGAATTTTCTCTGAATAAAGAACGACCTGGGCAGCACTGGATAAAATGCAAACTTCATACCAATCCATCATGTTGGGCGGGAGCGGGTGCGGGGGAGCACGCAGCCGATCACTGCCTGCGATTGGCTGGGTGCCGCCATTTTGCGTGGGCAGGCCAGTTAAGGCCCGCCCAGCGTGACGTGCACCTGGAAGCACTGAGCCCTCCTTGTGCGGGCGGGGGGAGGAGGGAGAGTCGGGGCCTGCGCTCTTTCGCGCATGTGTGCAAAAGAGCGCAGATATCTCCCTGAGGCATGGAGCTGCCTCAGGGAGATTAGTGTGATTTTAAAAAATTTTAATAAAGAAAAATTAAAAGACATGTCCCCTCATGTGACAGCGTCACATGAGCTGGGACATATCAATGAACTTTAATGAAAAAATTTATTTAATTTATAAACCCTTCATGAAACCCCATCCCGCCCATGGATGAGGTTTCATGATAAATGCGAAGGCTGGCTGGACTCTTCACTTGCCCACCAATCTTAAGGTTGAACGGGCAGCTCAATTAATTTTTTTTGTTAGTTTTTAAATGACCTTAAGAGGCCTTTGACAGTTTGGTGGGCGCAAAGCCGACTCCGCTGCGTGCCCGCCAAGCTGAGGATCAGAATGACGCGCGTCACCGCGTGTCATTTTACGCGTCGACAAACGGGGTCCACCCCCGCTCACCGACCTGAAGATTCTGCCCTCAGATTCAACAAAGCGGAAAATAATACATTGATCACTCAGGTGTTTTTGAGAGCCTAGCCAAATAATTTTTTCTGCCTTCTTCGGAAAGGTGTACAGGAAGTTCATTTCCTTGAGTTCCTAAGGAACACAAAATGGTTTGGTGTAGCTGCTTCTGATAACAAACTTTATTTATATAAATATACATGAGTACAATGTAGCAAAAATCAGAAGCAAAAGATTGCCTAGATTGGCTTCCTCATCTCAAAACAGGAAAGGAAGCAAAGTAACTCTGGTTCAGTAGTTCTGTTTGGTGAAATTATCTGAATTTATCACAATGGTAAGTGAGCTTTCAGCTTATCTACAATTAAAGGAAAACATGAGGGAGCTGTCATTTGAACCATTACTTATCCCTTTAAATGTCTTCTGGTAGTTCTTTTTTTACTGTATAGTCAATAGTATTTCATTTCCACTTGGAAAAAATTTATTTCCTCTTGACTGTTCCAGTTGTTTCTTGGCTTCTTTCAATTACAAGAGCTGGAAGAGAGATTGCACAGAACTGTAACCTCCTCCATAGTAGCACCTCAGTGATTTAGTGGATTGGCCAGTAAGACACTGGTCAAAGGACAAAAACTACAGTTATTTTCCATCAGTATTTTTTCAGCAAGAGATATTCCGAAAAGCTGTGAACTGACAGCAGGCACAACGCATCACAAATTTTGCTTACTCAGCTCTAATGTTGACTGAATTTATGTTGCACTGAGTTGGGGTTTTTTTTGTCCAATTACGTTCTTGGGAAGTGCCTTGGGACAATGTACGATGTAAAGGTGCTATATAAATGCAGGTTATTGTTCCCTCTAAATTTTTTAACTTATGTGAAGCCTGTTTATTTTACTGCATGCCCGTTTTTAAGATTGCTGTACACATGGGTATCTTAAAGAGAACATTGGTTGTATGCAATGCATTTGTTTGTTGCACTGTGCAGTACGTTCTGAATTGCTGCGTTGCTGTTATAAAGTGCCTGACCAAATCATTGTATTCTGGGTTCAGTGCTCATTTAGATTGAATGAAAAGGCCAGTAAAATGTCAGTGTACCAATTTCATTTTGTAGTTTTCTCTGCCATCTACTGCTAAAAATGTATCATTTTGGTCATCCCTGACCACAAAATGATGATTAGGAGTTCTGTGGAATAACAGTCTAGCAATATTACAGATTAGAATTTTGCTGACTAATCATTTTGATAATTAATTATATTGATAATCCCACCAGTATTCCAACTCTGAGTGAAGGTTAACAGTTCTGAAACACTGCAAATAGATATATGTTGTGTATATCTATTGCCTGTTAATCGTGGATATGAATGACTAAAATATGTTTATAACACCAACCATGTTGTTGCTAATCGCTTGCCGACTTTATTCGGGGAAAGCTAAGCTGTACAGACCTCAAAGACCCTAAAATCAAACTCCTATCTGTTCTGAGTTATCTGATCTCAGGCAGTTCAGCGTTAGGGATGTTTCAATTGGCTTCAGCCCTTGCTTTAAGGAACATAGGAACAGGAGTAGGCCCTTTAACTCCTCTAGCCTTTCCGGCCATTCAGTGAAATTATTGCATATCTGCAGCATAAGTCCATATACCAGCCTTTGCCCCATATCCATCAGCCTGAAAAGTAGCAAATATTAACCCCTCTTTTCAATAAGAAGGGAAGGCAGAAAACAGGAAACTATAGGCCAGTTAGCTTGATGCCTGTCATGGGGAAGGTGTTAGAATCATTCATTATGGAGGTTATAGCTGGACACTTAGAGAAACTCAAGGTAATCTGGAAGAGTCAGCATGGTTTTGTGAAAGGGAAATCATGTTTAACCGATTTATTGGAGTTCTTTGAATGAGTAATATGTGCTACGGATAAAGGGGAACCTGTAGATTTGCTGTACTTGGATTTCCAGAAGGCATTTGATAATGTGCCACATCAAATGTTATTTCGGAAAATGAAAGCTCCTGCTGTAGGGCGTGTGGGGAGAAGATTGGCTGGTTGGCAGAAAACAGAGAGTATACTTAAATGAGCCTTTTTCTGATTGGCAGGATGTGACGAGTGGAATAGCACAGGGGTCTGTGCTGGAGCCTCAACTTTTTACAATTTATATCAATGACTTAGATGAGCGGAGCAGAAAAGAAGGGCCCTAGAGTAATTGATTTAAAAGGTTTAATTTAAAGGGATAAGTCATAGCAGGGGAGCTCAAAACCGTGGGAAGCTCCATGTGGGAAGCCGGGAACATTTTCAGTGCCCGGGACCAGCATGTGTGCAGGAAATGTCCAGCTGCAGCTCCTGGAAGCTCAGGTTTCAGAGCTGGAACGGCGGCTGGGGACACTGTGGAGCATCTGTGTGTCTGAGAGCATCATGGATAGCACATTTAGAGAGGTGGTCACAACACAGCTGAAAGGACTTGAGGAAGGAAGGGAATGGATGACCACCAGGCAGTCCAAGAGAAACAGGCAGGTAGTTCAGGAGTCCCTTGGGGTCCCGCTTGCAAATCAGTATTCCATTTTGGAGGCTGATGAGGGTGTTGGTTCCTCCAGGGAGTGCAGACAGAGTCAAGCTTCTGGCACCACAAGCAACCTGTCTGTACAGGAGGGGAGGGAGAGAGGAAGAGCAATCGTAATAGGGGATTCTATAGTCAGGGGAACAGATAGGCGCTGCTGTGGCCGTCAACGTGACTCCAGGATGGTGTGTTGCCTCCCTGGTGCCAGGGTCCAGGATGTCACTGAACGGCTGCAGGGCACCCTGAAGGGGGAGGGTGATAAGGCAAAGGTCGTGGTACATGTTGATACCAATGACGTAGGTAGAAAGAGGGATGAGGTCTTGCATCAAGAATTCAGGGAGCTAGGCAGTAGACTGAAAAGCAGGACCTCTTGGGTTGTAATCTCTGGATTACTCCCAGTGCCACATGCTAGCGAGCTCAGAAATAGGAGAAAAGCGCAGATGAATACGTGGCTTAAGAGGTGATGCAGGAGGGAGGGTTTTAGATTCCTGGATCACTGGGACCGTTTCTGGGGAAGGTGGGACCTGTACAAGCGGGATGGTCTATGGTCTCTGAACCAGAGCGGGACTAACATCCTTGCAGGCGGGTTTGCTAGTGCTGTTGGGAGGAGTTTAAACTAATTCGGCAGGGGGAGGGGACACAATGTTAGCAGAATAGGGACACATCATAATACAGTAAAACAATTAAGTCAGAGGGAGTACAGCTGCATTAAGTTTCAAGGGAGTAAGGCAAGGCTGGATGGCCTCTACTTTAATGCCAGGAATATTGCAGGTAAAACGGATGAGTTAAGGGTGAGGATTGACACGTGGAATTGTGATATAGTAGCCATCACAGAGACATGGTTGAGGGAAGGGCAGGATTGGTGGCTCAATATTCCGGGATTACAGAATCTTTAGGCGAGACAGGGGGTAAAAGAGGAGGAGGCGTTGCATTATTAGTTAAGGAGTCAGTTACTGCAGTAAGGAGAGATGATATCTTGGAGGGGGCATCGAATGAAGCTTTGTGGGTAGAGCTAAGGAATAAAAAAGGTGCAGCCACATTGCTAGGTGTTTATTATAGACCCCCAGATAGTCAGCGGGATATTGAGGAGCAAATATGTGCACAATTTGCGGAAGTGTGTAAAAACAATCACAATAGGATAATTATATTAGGTGATTTCAACTTTCCCAACATTAATTGGGATAGACATAGTGTTAAGGGCTTAGATGGAGTGGATTTCTTGAAATGTGTACAGGAGAACTTTTTAGGTCAATATGTAGAGGGTCCAACAAGGGACGGTGCAGTGCTGGACCTAATTCTGGGGAATGAAGCCGGACAGGTGGCTGTGGTGGTGGCGGGGGAACATTTTAGTGATAGCGACTACAACATGGTACAATTTAATCTTGTTATGGACAAAGAAATAGACAAGTTTCAAAAAAATGTTTTGGGTGGGGGAGAGTGGATTTTAGTAAAATAAGGCAGGATCTGGCCAAGGTAGACTGGGAACAGGTAGTTGTGGGAAATCTACAGAAGAGCAGTGGGGGACGTTAAAAAAGGAAATGGGGAGTGTACAGGCTGAACATGGTTCTCTGGGCTTGTTACTCCTTCCTATCACCCTCTAGGGTGATAGGAAGGAGTAACAAGCCCAGGGAACCATGGATGACCAGAGATATTCAGGATACGATGAGAAGGAAAAAAGAGGCTTTTAGCAGGTACAAGGGGAGCAAATCAGCGGAGGCATTAGTGGAGTACAGAAAGTGCAGGGTGGAGCTTAGGAAAGCAATTAGGAGAGCAAAGAGGGGATATATGAGAGCTCTGGCTGGTAAAAGTAGGGAAAATCCCAAGATCTTCTATAAGTATATCAATGGGAAGAGGATAACCAGGGAAAGAGTAGGGCCCATTAGGGACCAAGCGGGCAATCTATGGGTGGAGCCAGAGGACATCGGTAGAGTGTTGAACGAATACTTCACATCCGTCTTCACCCAAGAGAATGAGGATGAAGGTATGGAACTCGAGGAGAGAGACTGCGAGGTTCTTGAGCAAATTGATACAGGAAGTCACAAGGTATTGGAGGTGTTGGCAGGCTTAAAAGTGGACAAGTCTCCAGGTCCCGATGATTTGTATCCCAGACTGCTGATGGAGGCAAGGGAGGAGATCGCAGGGGTTCTGACCCAAATTTTTAATTCGTCTCTGGCCACGGGGGAGGTGCCAGAGGACTGGAGAACAGCAAATGTGGTTCCACTATTTAAGAAGGGTTGTAGAGATAAGCCAGGGAACTACAGGCCAGTGAGTATATGTCACTGGTAGGGAAACTATTGGAGAAAATTCTGAAGGAGAGAATCTATCCCCACTTGGAGAGGCAAGGTTTGATCAGGGATCATCAGCATGACTTTGTCAGAGGGAGGTCATGCCTAACAAATTTGATTGAATTTTTTGAGGAGGTGGCCAGGAATGTATATGAGGGTAGTGCAGTTGATGTAGTTTATATGGATTTCAGCAAAGCCTTTGACAAGGTCCCACATGGGAGACTTATAAAGAAGGCAAATGCACATGGGATACAGGGTAATTTGATAAGGTGGATTTAAAATTGGCTTAGTTGTAGGAGACAGAGGGTGATGACAGAAGGCTGCTTTAATGACTGGAAGCCCGTGTCCAGTGGCGTACCACAGGGATCTGTGCTGGGTCCCCTATTATTCGTCATTTATGTAAACAGCGAGGTTGAGTGTCTTGGGCTACAGGAAGATATAGACGGGATGGTCAAATGGGCAGATAAGTGGCAGATGGAATTTAACCCTGAAAAGTGTGAGGTGGTACTCATTGGGAGGAGTAATTTGACAAGGAAGTATTCAATGAACGGCATGACACCAGGAAGTTCTGAGGAACAAAGGACCTTGGCGTGTGTGTCCATAGATCCTTGAAGGTGGAGGGGCATGTTAGTGGGGTGGTGAAAAAGGCATATGGGACACTTGCCTTTATCAATTGAGGCATAGATTACAAAAGTAGAGAGGTCATGTTGGAGTTGTATAGAACCTTGATGAGGCCACAGCTGGAGTACTGTGTGCAGTTCTGGTCGCCACATTATAGGAAGGATGTGATTGCACTGGAGGGGGTGCAAAGGAGATTCACCGGGATGTTTCCTGGGATGAAACATTTAAGTTACGAAGAGAGGTTGGATAGACTTGGGTTGTTTTCATTGGAGCAGAGAAGACTGAGCGGCGACCTGATCGAGTTGTACAAGATTATGAGGGGCATGGACAGGGTGGATGGGGAGCAGCTGTTCCCCTTAGTTGAAGGGTCCTACTTCATATGCTCATACCCCTTGATACCTTTGGTTAACAAAAATCTTTCAATCTCAGTTTTAAAATCAACAACTGAACGAGCAACAATTGCCGTTTGTGGAAGAGAGTTTCAAACCTACCACCCTTTGCATGTAGCAGTGTAGAAAGGTCTGGTTTTAATTTTTAGACTGTGCCCACTGGAGAACAGCAAATGTGGTTTGACTACCCACACAGCTGAAATAATTTCTTTCTATGAGCCCTATCTATTCCCCTTAAGATCTTGGAAACTTTGATTAAATCACCCCTCAACCATCTAAATTCCAGGGAATATAACCCCAGTTTGTGTAATCTTTCCTCATAATTTAACCCATGGAGACTAGGTATTGTTCTGGAAAACCCATGTTTCACTCTCTCTAAGTCAAGTATGTTATTTTTAAGGCGTAGTGCCCAGAATTGCTCACAGTCATCCAGGTATGGTCAAACCAGGGTTTTGTATGGCTGAAGCATGACTTCTACCTCTCTAGGTAAAATGGCCAGCATTCCATTAGCCTTTTCAATTATTTTCCTTCTCTGCTCGTGACATTTTAATAGCTAGGTTCCTAGACCCACAAGTCTCTTTGGATCTCCTATTTCCACCATTCAGAAAGTACCCTGTTCCATCCTTTTTAGAATCAAAGTGAATGAACTCATATTTGCCTCCCTGGGAATCCGCTTGCCACAGTTTTGCCCATTCTCTTAATTGATCAATATCTCATAATAATGTTATATTTTCTTTCGCACAGCTTACAATGCTGCCTCTCTTTGTGTCATCAACAAACTTGAATATGATGTTTTCTATCCCATCATCTTAAGTCATTAATAAATATGACGAATAATTGACGCCCCAACACAGATCCTTGAAAGACACCATTAGTCAGTCACATTCTGTCAGTTGGACATTATCCCTTACTCTCTATCTCTTGGTGCTCAGCCAATTTCCTAGCCAGGTCAGTAATTTGCCTTAATTCCATGGAATTCAACTTTAGCTAACAGTCTCCTATGAGGGACGTTATCAAATGTCTTCTTGAAGTCCATTTAAATAACATCCAGAGACATTCCCCTTCCACTTCTATAGTCATCTGTTCAAAAAATTCAATCAGGTTTTACCAATCCCTTATGAATTTGTTCTGGCTCCCTCTGATAAGCTGAAAATCCCAGCTGTATTGGCTGTTTTGGGTCTCGCTCTTTCAAGCATGATGTCGATCTTAGTCATATTATGATCAGGATTAGATAAATGTTCACACATTGTTAGCCTGTTGGCATTAAGGAGAAACTACACTGCAATGTCTTTTAAAGAGTTGCGAGGTAAATGATGTAGTTTTCCATTTTCAAAAATGTTAAATTGCACATTTAAACGTTTGTCACTCCAAGAAAGCCTATAAATAGCTGATGCTAAAACAAAGTTTATATTTAGACTGTATAGTTTTGTAAGGAAACACGTACAAGTCTTTAAACAGTAGTTGGTAGCTGGGTCACTGGGATATTGAGTAGAATGACATTGTGTCTAATGACCTAGTGATTACACCGCAGCTGTTCTTCTTTATCAGAAACTCTTCATTAAATATGAGTCAGGGCCCTCAGCTCTAACCGTGACAGTTGTCCTAGTCATGCCCAATTAAAAATCCATTTAACCAGAAACTGCCATGACAACAAGTTACAAATGATATTATTGTCAACAACTTCTTTCATGAAATTGGCAAAATGTTCTTGTGGGGCAAGATAAAATGTTGTCAGTACCGATCTATTTGTTGGGAATATGATGCAAGTAATGGATTGAAACCTTTTAGTGCATCGTTCATCCCAATCCCCTGTTATGAAGTGGTCACACCTAAATTATAATCTTAAAATGTGACCTTGAAATGCTGGCATTAAATGGGCAATGTCTCTTGGGGCTTATGGTGACTCAAATTAAGACTTAGCATTGGATTTTGAGGTTTTGTATTGTAAGATGAAAGCACAGTGCAGGATTGCAGCTGTAAGATGATAGCTGTGGACCTGAGCGGCAAACCAGGTCACCTGAATGCCAGCTACATTTGAAATGTTTTATATTTTCAAAGGTTTTTCTTTGTACATTATGTCCATGACTCAGACCAGAAGGATGTGCACTGCAGCTTATAGAGCTATTGCCATTATTCTTTGGCTAAATTCATGCCTTTCATCGTTAGGTGAAAAAGCTGAGTTGCAGTATGATAAAATTCTTATACTTTCATTAAATGTTTAATGAACCAAGCATAACTGCCTGTAGATGAACATTCTGTCCAGCAACTATTGAGAAGCGTCCTACATTATAATCTTTTCATCTTAAAATTATTTTATTTTCAAATATTGATTTAGCAAAAGATATAGTGGGCTAAATTGGATAGCCTCCAAAAGAAAAGGTATGGGTTTTGTGATGAGATATTAAGCCACGTCTATTGGATATAATATAGAAATCATGCCAACTTCTTGCTGCCCGCTCAATAGAATGACTTCTGCATTCAACGAGAACAAATCACAGTTTTCTCGTTGGCTGCACCTATCAGCAGGGGGCCCTAAATCGTAACTTGCTAACATTGCTCAAAGCTAGCCTGCAACTCTTAAGAGGGAGGTGCATTGTGGCTAGAGCAGGTGTTGGCAGCATCTGGACCTGGAACTGCAAAACAGCGAAGAATAGCACAACTTGAGAGTGAGTGAGCTTCAACACTGCACTGGAGGTCTTGGTGAAGGAGGTGGAAATAAGGAGAGATGTTTTGTAATCACAGGAGGCCAGGAGCCCTCCCGAGAAACATTGAAAAGACAGCGGGAGATGTCAACCGAGGTCAGTGCCAGGCGCCAAGCCCGAAGGACCTTGATGCAGTGCCACAAGAGGTTCAATGACCTCAAATGTGTAGTCAAGATTGCTGAATTCATCTTCAAATGTCATGTTCTATCGACTGTACCACTAACCTCACACATTGCCAAATCACCACAGACTATTACTCACCTACCAACAATTCCTACTAATCAGGACTCATAACTGATATTCAAATGCATAATCGCACCCTCACACATTTAGCATTGCTGCAAATCTCACACTCACATCCTACAGCATGCATACACTACCAACTATTCGACCATGACAGCCACATAAGCCAAACAGATTGCAGGACACTCACTGATGCACTTACCATTCTCTTGAAGACAAGATAGTGCACAGCTAGAGGTAGCAGAAACTAATCGGAGGGGGTCAAGCGTTTCTGCATGTCTTAATTCCCCTGGAAGGGATGATACCATTCAGTATTGAGACCCTCATCCCCCACTCCCACTGAGGCCGTGGCCAGCGACAGAGGCAAAAGTCATTGAAGATGGCAGCCTAATACCTAATGCTCCTCCTCACACCCCACTAGCCCTCACCTGACACCCTGTTGTGATTTACAAGCTGAAAATGGTGTAAGCATGCACCTTCTGCATTTCCACCTCCCCCTGCCATAACCCTATTCTTGGCCTTTCTCCTTTCAAGTACCCTGGAGATGCAGCCCAGCCAGGCAACGGAGGAATACCAACAAGACAGGAGTGGTCAACACATAGCACTGTCATTTGATTTTACGCTCACAGTCACCCGTTCAGATATGACAATATGACAAAATTTAGAGGATAGACTAAAGATGGAATCTTCACATAGTGAGACACCAGACACAAGCGCAGCAAGAGTAGGGGCAAGGATAGTGTAGATGCCAGTTCACTGGAGGGTGAGGTTGCACATGACTCCGCTTGAAGAACTTGGAATAGGACTTCAGTGAGGCAGCGTACAGATAAACATTGATGGGAAGGCACAACAAAATGCTTGGTGCATTGGGAAACCTGAAGTTAATATCAAGGAGCATGGAGGAGTCCAGCTGCAACTTGGTACAGGGATTTTAGGGGAACTTGGAACCCATCCTATCCAGCAATGAAATGGCAACCAACTCCATGTGCACATATTGAAATCCAATCATTTAGCAGCACCAGTTTCAACCGCCAGTTCCAGTTTCCATTGCAGCACAAGTAGCAACCATCCAACATCTGAGCGCTACAGTGAAATCTCAGACAACTGCCATCATGGCTGTGGTTTACAAGGTGCAAAAGGGGCTTAAAGGGTCAATTCATTGATCCATCCTGCAGCATATTACAAAAACGTCTCCCTGGGCAGTGAATTTGGCTCTATCGAGCACATGCCTGCTGTCCTCTAGAGAAGACAGAATTTGTTTACCCAGACACTCTGCCACTGCCCTTGGTGTTGCCTGGCAGCCAGCCCAGACTGCTGCTGCTCATGCCGAGACGAGGTCGCAGTTGTGGCTGCAACAAGTAGCAGATTTTAGTAAGGGCTTCTCACGCATGTTCCTTGCTGAGATTCAGCTAGGCAAATTGCTCCCTAAACACCCTGAGCAAATATGGTATTCCCGCGACAGTCCTTCTCCCCCGCCCCCCCCTTCTCCTTCACTCTTCCAGCAGCTTGTCCTGCTCTGCACAGCCTCCGTTCATTCTCATAGTTATGCTCTAAAGGGGGTGCCTACTAGTGCACCTTTGTCTGGGAGAAATTGATTTGTCAGAAACCTTGAAATCAGCGAAACGTCTTTCAGCACCTGCCACTCCACTCCTTGTGGGCTTTTGCAAATTGAAACAATGATAGAAAGCACCAAATACTGGTAGAATGATTGTAACAGCCAAAAAATATCAACCAGCAACTAACTTGTAAGTTGTAGGCGATTCCTTTAAATAGCGCTGGTGGGAGGTCCTTCCTGCTGAACATGTGTTCAGCCGAGCAAGGTACAAGAGGGCGATAAATGGTGCATTCAGCTCCAAAAAGGTATCGCTAGTGTCAAGTCAGCAGTGCATTCTGATTTACATCGTGACCTGCTTGCTCTGCACACTTCTGTCAGGGGCTCACTGCACATGCAAATGTCCTCACCAATATGGCATATAGTGTGAATTGCCCCACAGTGTATGTCCATGCCACAGGCATTTTAGAATTCTATGGGCACATGTAGCAACCAAAATGTGGGTGCTAATGAATCCAATTTCTCAGACTTTTTTTTTAACTTAACTTTTCATTTTTTTCTGTGTTCCCATTTTCCTGTCATGCTGTGTTAGCCACATAGATAAATGAAATCTGCAGGCAACTTCAAGATTTCTGCTGATGCCATTCTTTCATTGATTGATTAGCCAAGATAACCGGAAGGCTCACCAATTTTCTGTTCTTAATCAAGACAAAGTAGCTGGGAATATACCAGAGTTTCCTCCCTGCAGGAACTCTAAGTATTAGTTAAGGGCAGCAATCACTCTTGGCTCTCTGAGGCGAGAATCTGAGATTCCAACATGTTGCTGGCAATTCTCCCACAATATGGACATTTCTGCACTTATTGTGTGATTGGGACAACTGGTAGTTTACACTTGAACAAGAGTATCTGTACACTTAATTACCCCTTCTGAAAAGCTCTCTGTCTCTTTATCCTGCTTTAAATTTCTCCATAAAATCTAGTACTTTGATCACATACCCTAATATCTCTTCATGTGACTCAGTGTAAGATATTATCTGATAGCCCTGCTATGTAGTGCCTTGGGATGTTTTTACTATGTTAATGGTGCTATATAAATGTAAGTTGTTGTTTATTTTGTCCTGAAATGCTGCTTCGGTTACATCAATCAGTGATATTTTCAGCTGATACTGTTGCTCATGTTGCTGTCACACAAACTCTCTAACCATGCTCGTCTGGTCTTTTGCAGGTCGTGTCGGCCAAGCTGTTGCTGTTCGAGCCAAAATCTTTGGGTTTAATATAATATTTTATGATCCATATTTGCCTGATGGTATTGAGAGATCTCTAGGCGTTCAGCGAGTTTATACCCTGCAGGATCTGCTGTACCAGAGTGACTGTGTGTCATTGCACTGCAACCTGAATGAACACAACCACCATCTTATTAATGACTTCACCATCAAACAGGTAATGCTACTTATATCATAGCTGCAGTCTGGCACATATATTTGAGTGTTCCTAGAGTGTTTAAAATTTTTTTCTAGTTTAAATATATTAATGATATTTAATGCAGTATCAGTAGGGGTAAAGTAATGTTCCCCTATTGTATATACAAAATGACCATGGCTAAACTGATGGCACTGATGATCCCTTGTCCTGCCTCTGGTCTTTTCCGTCAAATCAGTGGCTGAAAAATGAGTGTAACACGGGCCATGCAGATGGGAATATTGGTGCCAATGTTTCACAATTACTTTGCTGTGCAGTCTCAATATTAAAAAAAAGACTTCGTTTACATAGTGCTTTTCATGACCATTGGCTGATCAAAGCACTTTACAGCCAGTGAAGTACTTTCGCAGTGTAGTAATGTTATAACTTAGGGAACACGGCAGCCAATTTTCCCACAACAAACTTCCACAGCCAGCAATATGACAATGAGTAGATAATCTGTTTCTGTGATTTTGGTGAAGGATAAATTTTGGCCAGGACGCCAGGCATATCGCCCTTGCTTTTCTTCAAAGTAATGCCTTGGGACCGCTTTACATGCACCCAAGCAGGCAGAATGTTGGTGGATATATCATGGTACCTGTACTCCAATGTAATGAAGAAGGCCATGACAGTAATTGTACACATGACAAGTCTATAAACTTAGTTGGGTCATTGTTGATGCAGGAGGCTGTCAGACTGATGCTTCGTCTCAGGGCAGGAGGTCATCTGGGGGCTTGTGCCAACATTGGGAGAGCTGTCTCACAGATGAGTCAAGCAACAGCCTGACATATTCATACTTACAGAATCATACCTTACAGATAATGTGCCAGACACCACCATCGCCATCCCTGGGTATGTCCTATCCCACCACAGGAAAGACCCAGCAGAAGTGGCGGCAGAGTGGTATATAGTTGGGAGGGAGTTGCCCAGGGAGTCCTCAACATCGACTCCGGACCCCACGAAGTCTCATGGCATAAGGTCAAACGTGGGCGAAGTATATCCCCTGCTGATTACCACCCTTTCCCCCCTGCCACCCACCCCCTCCAAGCTGATGAATCAATGCTCCTCCATGTTCGTGAACACCACTTGAAGGAAGCATTGAGGGTGGCAAAGATTCTCAATGTATTCTGGGTGGGAGACTTCAATGTCCATCACCAAGAGCGGCTCAGTAGCACCACAACTAACTGAGCTGGCCGAGTCTTAAAGGACATAGCTGCTAGACTGGGTTTGCGGCAGGTGGTGAGGGAACCAACAAGCGGGAAAAACATACTTGACCTCATCCTCACCAACCTGACTGTTGCAGATGCATCTGTTCATAACAGTATTGATAGGAGTGACCACCACACAGTCCTTGTGGAGATGAAGTCTAGCCTTCACATTGAGGACACCCTCCATCGTGTTGTGTGGCACTACCACCACGCTAAATGGGATAGATTTCGAACAGATCTAGCAATTCGAGACAGGGCACCCATAAGGCGCTGTGGGCCATCACCAGCAGCAGCAGAATTGTATACAACCATAATCTGTAACCTCATGGCCTGGCATATCCCACACTCTACTATTACCATCAAGCCAGGGGATCAACTCTGGTTCAATGAAGAGTGCAGGCGGGTATGCCAGGAGCAGCACCAGGCATACCTAAAAATGAAGTGTCAACCTGGTGAAGCTACAATATAGGTCTACTTGCGTGCCAAACAGCATAAGCAGCGTGTGATTGACAGAGCTAAGTGTCCCCACAACTGATGGATCAAATCTAAGCCCTGCAGTTCTGCCACATCCAATCGTGAATGGTGGTGGACAATTAAACAACTCACTGGAGGAAGAGGCTCCACCAATATCCCCATCCGCAATGATGAGGGAGCTCAGCACATCAGTGCAAATAATAAGGCTGAAACATTTGCAACAATCCTCAGCCAGAAGTGCTGAGTGAATGATCTATCTTGGCCTCCTCCGGAGGCCCCCAGCATCACAGATGCCAGTCTTCAGTCAATTTGATTCACTCCATGTGATATCAAGAAATGGCTGAATGCACTGGATACGGCAAAGGCTATGGACCCTGACAATATTCTGGCAATAATACTGAAGACTTGTGCTCCAGAACTAGCTGTGCCCTTAGCCAAGCTGTTCCAGTACAGCTACAACACTGGCATCTAACCAGCAATGTGGATAATTGCCCAGGTATGTCCTGTGCACAAAAAGCAGGACATATCCAAATCGGCCAATTACCACCCCATCAGTCTATTCTCAGCCATCAGTAAAGTGAGGGAAAGAGTCATCAACAGTGCTATCAAGTGGCTCTTGCTTAGCATTAACCTGCTCACTGACGCTCAGTTTGGGTTCCACCAGGGTCACTTAGCTTTTGACCTCATTACATCCTTGCTTCAAACATGGACAAAAGAGCTGAACTCCAGAGGTGAGGTGAAAGTGAACACCCTTGACATCAAGGCAGTGTTTGACCAAGTATAGCATCAAGAAGCCCTAGCAAGACTCGAGTCCATGGGAATCAGGGGGCAAACTCTCCACTATAATAAAAGCAAAATACTGAGGATACTGGAAATCTGAAATAACACAGAAAATGCTGGAAAAACTCAACAGGTTGGGCTGCACCTGTGGAGAGATAAACAAGAGTTAACGTTTCAAGTCTGCATAACTCTTCAGAGCTGAAGAGAGGTAGAAATGTGATGGGATTTATACTGTTGAAGAGAGGGCGGGGGCGTGGAGCAGGTGGAGAAAACTAAAAGGTCAGGGATAGGTGGGAGCTCAGGAGAAATTTGACAAAGATGCCATGGACACAAGACAAAGGGCGTGTTAATGAGAGTGTTAAAGAATAAAGAAGGTGCTAATAGTGGCATAAAAGTAAGAGAGCAGAATGTGTTAATAGCAGAACAATGGTCAGCACTCTGTGAAAGCAAAACTTAAATTACCGATAGCCCTGTGGGGGCAGGGGGGTTCAGAAATCTTTTTTTTAAATATCAAAATGGAGCACAGAATTCATGGTCTGAAGTTGTTGAACTCAGTGTTAAGTCCAGAAGGCTGTAAAGTGCTTAATCGGAAGGTGAGGTGCCGTTCCTCCAGTTTGTGTTAGGCTTCACTGGAACATTGCATCAGGCCAAAGACGGTCATGTGGGACAGGAGAGCAAGATGGTGTGTTGAAATGGGAAGTGACAGGAAAGTCGGGGTCATGCTTGCCGACTGAGTGAAGGTGTTTCACAAAGCATTTAGTCTCCCCAATGTAGAGGAGATGACATTTTGAGCAGCAAATACAGTAGACTAAATTGAATGAGGTGCAAGTGAATCGCTGCTTCACCTGAAAGGAGTGTTTGGGGCCTTGGATGGTGAGGAGGGAGGAAGTAAAGGGGCAGGTGTTACACCTTCAACGATTGCATGGGAAGGTGCTGTGGGAAGGGTATAAGGCATTGGGCTGATGGAGGAGTGGACCAGGGTGTCATGGAGGGAATGGCCCCTATGGAATGCTCTTGGGGGGTGTGAGGGGAAGCTGTGTTTGGTGGTGAAACCACGCTGGAGTTGGCGGAAATAGTGGAAGATATCCTTTGAATGCAGAGGCTGGTGGGATGAAAAGTGAGGACAAGGGGATCCTTCAGGGAAACTGCCCTTGAGAAGGTGATCGTGAGCTGCCACATTGAATCGTTGCAGTCCCTGTTGTGTAGGTACACCCACCGAGCTGTTAGGGAGGGAGTTCCAGGATTTTGACCCAGTGACAGTGAAGGGCCATCGATATATTTCCAAGCCAGGATGATGAGTGGCTGGGAGGGGAACTTCCAGATGGTGGTCTTCCCATGTATCTGCTGCCCTTGTCCTAGATGGTAGTGGTCGTGCGTTTGGAAGGTGCTGCCTAAGGAACCTTGGTGAGTTTCTGCAGTGAATCTTGTAGATGGTACACACTGCTGCTACTGTGTGTCGGTGGTAGAGGGAGTGAATGTTTGTGGAAGGGGTGCCAATCAAGCAGGCTGCTTTGCCCTGGATGGTGTCAAGCTTCTTGAGTGTTGTTGGAGCTGCACTCTTCCAGGCATCCTGACTTGTGCCTTGTAGATGGTGGACAGGCTTTGGGGAGTCAGGAGGTGAATTCTACTTTCCTTCATAAGGTCAGAAGTGGGGATGTTCACAGATGATTGCACAATGTTCAGCACCATTTGCGATTCCTCAGATACTGAAGCAGTCCATGTCCAAATGCAGCAAGGCCTGGACAATATCCAGGTTTGGGCTGACAAGTGGCAAGTAACATTAGCGCCACACAAGTGCCAGGCAATGACCATCTCCAACAAGAGAGAATCTAACCATCACCCATTGACATTCAATGGAATTACCATCGCTGAATCCCTGACTATCAACATCCTGGGGGTTACCATTGACCAGAAACTGAAGGGGAGTAGCCATATAAATACCATGGCTACAAGAGCAGGTCAGAGGCTAGGAATCATGTGGTGAGTAACTCACCACCTGACCCAATAAAGCCTGTCCAGCATCTACAATGCGCAAGCCAGGAATATGAGGGAATACTCCCCACTTGCCTGGATGAGTGCAGCTCTAACAGCGCTCAAGAAGCTCAACACCATCCAGGACAAAGCAGCCTGTTTGATTGGCACCCCACTCAAACCTTCGCTCCCCCCACCACCGACGTACAGTGGCAGCAGAGTACCATCTACAAGATGCACTGCAGGGACCCACCAAGGCTCCTTAGGCAGCACCTTCCAAACCCACGATTGCTACCATCTAGAAGGACAAGGGTGGCAGATACATGGGAACACCACACCTGCAACTGCCCCTCCAAGCCACACACCATCCTTATTTGGAAATATATCGCCCGTTCCTTCACTGTCGCTAGGTCAAAAGTCCCCTTCCAAACAGCACTGTGGGTGTACCTACACCACATGGACTGCAGTGGCTCAAGAGGTAGCTCATCACCACTTTCTCGAGGCCAACTAGGAATGGGCAACAAATGCTGGCCTAGCCAACGATGCCCACATCCCATGAACATATATAAAACAAATATCAGGTATCTTGACTCTCCTGTGTCCATCTCTTGCTAACAAATTTGAGAATGGCATTCAAACTACTCACCCTCCATGCCAGACAATGGGATGCCAGAGAATGGAATGGAGCCCAAGGAGAGAAACATCCTTCAAAATAATGAGAAGGGGGATATAAATTATTTACAAAGCCAGCAGTGTGAGAGAATGTATACACATCATTTTGCATCCTTTACAGTTTCTGTTGTCCTTCATTTGTATTATCTTTTAATTTGACAACTTTTTGTAATGAATGTCATATTTGAATGGACAAACAAAGTAGCAAGACTGTATTTATTGTGAGAATATAAGAACATAAGAAATTAGAAGCATGAGTATGTTATTTGACCCCTTGAGCCTGCTCTACCATTCAATAATATCATGGCTGATCTGACTGTGGCCTTAACTCCACTTTCCTGCCTGCCCCCACAATAACTTTTGACTCCCTTGCAGATCAAAAATATGTCTGATTTGAATATAATCAATGATCCAACTTCCACTGCTCTCTGGGGTAGATAATTCCAAAGATTAATGACCCTCGGAGAGAAGAAATTCCTCCTTATCTCCGTCTTAAATGGGAGACCTCTCATTTTGAAACTGTGCCCCCATGTTCTCGATTCCCCCACAGAAGGAAGCATCCTCTGTGTCAACCCTATCAAGTCCCTTCAGAATCCTATAAGTTTAAATAAGATTACTTCTCATTCTTTTAAATACAACGCAGGAATCAACCCAGTAAACATTCCCTGAACTGCCTCCAGTGCAAGTCAATCCCTGCTTATATAAAGAGACCAATTCTATGCATAAAGCATAAAATGCTGTGATATTGAAAAAAAAAATACTTGTGTTGCTGTGGGCTTGTTTCATTAGAATTAGGGAGTTTTCTGGAACAAGTGCACAGATTCCAGATGGTATCTGTACTGTACTGATGAAGAAGAGTTTCAAAGCTCTATAAATCCAAGTTGCCAACTTGTCAAATACTGGTGTAGCTGTTGCCACCCAAGTTCTGGCTGGAACGTCCCATTGGGACTATGTTATTCATAAATAGGAATGTTCCTCCCTGTATACTATTTAAAAAAGAGCTTAAATTTGTCTCTCACTTTATCCCATCCTTAGGATATCTCTCATCTAATAAATTGCTTCTGACATGTAGCCATTGTTCTTTAAGCAATTTAAGTGACAATGGATTATTGCTTTTTATTGCCTTACATTATCCATTTTTTTTCAGATGATTCTTGCTGCATATAGTTGAATTGCCCGCATGATAATTGGCCATATGTCAGCCTGCATCAGCTCTTTGAGGCTGACTCTGATCCCACCTGCATATCTGTTTTCCAGCAAGAGTCATCAGACAATGATAAAGATGCCCTGTCCCTTCCTTCCTCTTCCTTCATTTCCCAACACTATTGAGCATGTAGTGCTCGACACTGAATTAGTTTAACTTCTCAGAGCTGTCTTGTTTTTGAGTTATATTTTCAATCAGTTTCACAATAGATATGATAGAAATTATTGTTGTAAATATAGCCTTTAAAGACATTTTTGCTTAATATTTCTGTTTGTATGAAAACATGTCCACCTTGTTTGTCAGACTGATCTGAAATATCACTCAAAAATGACTGCAGAGTCACAATGTTCAGAGAGAGCCAAGGCAGTGTCTGTAATGTAAACCTGCTGAAGTCGAGTAAGGTTGCTCCACACTGAAGAGATTCTCCTATATGGACTTCATTGCACAGTGAGCTAAGTTTAGGCAGTTATTTTTATTTGGGTTTATTGAATGTATAAAGTTAGAGCACAAAGAAAGCCATGTCACAGAATCTTCTGCTAAAGTCATGTGCCCGAAACATTCTTTCTGTGGTTTTGGTTAGTTTTATGCTAAACTGTGATTTGATTGACTTCTTTATTTTAAAATTGTTGGACAATCTTCCTGGCATTTCTGAACTTGTCCTGTGAGGTATTGTGTTTCACCCAGAGTGACTCCAGAAATCCTGTGGAGACAATGGTGCAATTCAGCATTTGGAATAAACTCTTTCTTTCCTGTTTGGTTCCCAGATGAGGCAGGGAGCATTTTTGGTAAACACAGCCCGAGGAGGACTGGTCGATGAGAAGGCTTTAGCTCAGGGGCTGAAAGAGGGAAGAATACGAGGTGCTGCTCTCGATGTTCATGAGAGTGAGCCCTTCAGGTAAGATGCAGTAACAAACTCAGATTTGAGGATATTCATCCAGAAAATACAGTATGGCAATGCCTCAAGGGGCATCAGGACATGCCTTTGTAATTATAAGAAGCCCTACATTAACTTGATATGCTGTGAGGTGCCTGGTGGCCGCAGGCAAAGTTTACAAAAACAGAAGTAATAAAAATAATATTTTTAAAAATGGTGGCAAGCAAATGGATTATGTACAGTGAACCAGTCTAGTGGCATAGATGACCTCTAAACTATTTGTGTTTGCTCTTGTGGTTTATGGTATGATCTGGCTGCAGTACAGAGGGATCTGGGTCTCCTTGTACATGAATCCCAAAAAGTTAGCATGCATGTAAAGCAAATAATGAGGAAGGCACATGGAATATTGGCCTTTATTGAAAGGGGCATTGAGTATAAAAGCAGGAAAACCTTGCTACAGTTGTATAGGACATTGGTAAGATTGCACCTGGAGTACTGTGTTCAGTTTCGGTCTCCCTGCTTAAGGAGGGATATACTTGCATTGGAAGCAGTTCAGAGATGGTTCACGAGGCTGATTCCTGGGATGAAAATGTTGTCTTGTGAGGAAAGGTTGATCAGTCTGAGCTTGTATTCATTGGAGTTTAGAAGAATAAGTGGTGATCTTATTGAAGCCTGTAAGATTCCAAGAGGGGATTGACAGGGTAGATGCTGGGAGGAGGGTTCCTTTCATGGGGGAATCTAGAGTTTTGCAAGCACAGGCTGGTAGTCGCAGTTTCACACTTCTACTATGCAGTAGCAACACTTTCCACTAACAGGATGCTGCTATCAAGGCAAAAAGGCATTCTGCCTACCACACAAATGAGTAATGTGATATATGAATTTCAGTGCCGTGCAATGCCAGGTATTTAGACCATGTATTCCAAGGACAGGCAGATCGTACCAAACAGCATGTCCCAGCTGTTCACCGTAGGCAGATTTGTGGACTGTACTCAACCAGCCTGTGCTTGCAAAGCTCATAATATAATACCTGACATTAGATGTGATTCCACGATTGAACAGCACTTGGTGAACAATTCCGAGTGTGCTAATAATTACACTAACAACCAATAAAGAATTATCAGTAGGGCTCGCAATGTGGCTCATTTACACTTGCTAAAAGCTACATATGTTCAGGCACAGGAACCTGTCCTCTGCAAGCAAAAAGAATATGTCCAGGCATTGTGCCATTTTTTGAATTAAACAAAAGCACGGGAGACAATAGTTCCCTGGCGCATTTTCCATGGCAGTGCCTTGACCAGAGTCAACTTGCCAACCAATCATCACCCTTTTCTCATGCAGTATAAATTGTTACTTCTTTGAAATTTAGCATTCTTGCATCTGTCCTGATGAGTGTAAGATGAAAAACTTTGACAGCGTGTCATTTTTCAGCAATACTCAAATTCTGTACTGCCAAGTGATTTTGTTTCATATTTAATTCCATTGATCGCAACAGCACTGAATATTGGCCAGTGTGATACAGTCCATCTGCACCACCACCCAAGACAAATTTCCAATCCACTTTTTCTACATTCTGTCAAGGGTGATAGGGATCACTAATTTCACCTGAAAGTGAAGCTTAGAATTTAATTAGCCCTTTTTTTCCAAACAGATTTATTGTGTGAGCCTCCAGCAGTATTTTCTTTTTTTGGCATTTTATACTACAAATCTAATTAAGGTATTAAAGTGTAATTTGTACTATAACATAATCAGATTAGTTTGGTGTTGCATTCTGACCTATCATTTCAGTTGTGACACTTAGTAGCACCTAAATATCACTTCATATGCATTAAGCATATTCTAGAAAACCGAGCACAATCATTTTGTCAATTTACAGAATCCTATTCATCTGGACTCAGTGCATAGATGAAGCAAATCAAGTTTTTTTAATATCTGCATATTGTGACAGTCCTTAGTTGCAGACGGTTTCAATGCACGGTGGCCTGTGTTGTTTATCTGAAGAGGTTTAGTGAGTGAGCTCAACTGACATTGAAAGAAGCCTGGTATCACCATAGTTCTGCATCAGCCTGGAGACCTGCAAAAGTCTTTTTGACTCCCCAGTTGAATAACATGACCATGCAGAAAAAGAAACTTGGTTACATACCAGGTTACTGAAAAAGTGGCAGGTTGGCCATGTCTGTGCCTAAATAGTGAGTTTTAAGATTGCAGAAGACTTACCTAGTCACAGCCACAAACTAGAACCTCAAAAATAGAGTACTTTCTAAAAACGACAAAGCTGGAAATGTGCCTGCCCTTTTCACTATTTATTGCATGACAACTGTGACCATGGGCTAGGTATTACCTCAGAGGCAGGGGGATGGGGCAGACTCTGCTTTGAGGCTGGGAGGGGGTGGAGGGGAGGCTCTGCTTTGAGGTCAGGAAAGCTGGAAGTAGGGGTTTTCTATAAGTTATTTTTTAATTTTTTTATCTGTAGTTTTTCCCACCTGCAGCCAGCCTGATTGACAGACTGGCTGCTTATCGGGTGGGAAATCCTACAGCACAAGACTGCAGAACAGCTGGGCTGAGAGCAGGTAGGTGTAGTGGAATATGTGAAAGATTGTGGAGGAGGGATGGACAGGGTGCTGAGTGGAATGAGAGATCAATCTTGGTGGGGTGCGATTAAGCGGGGGAACAGGTCATGGTTGAGTGGGGGTATCTGATCACAGTGGGTGTTGGAAGAGCAGACAGATTGCTGGAAGAAAGCACCCATCTTCTCCTGGCCCACAATTAGTGCTGTAAAGGCACTGAACTCAAGGATTCTGTCTTTTTGCTTCCTTTTACCTGTCAGCTTTCCTGAGGTCTGGGAAACCCTGGCAACGATTGTTAAAAAGAAAATTTCTCTTAAAATGAAGGCACGCAGTCTCATTAATATATTTAAATAACCAACCCATCTCCTGCGAAAGCCCAGACCTCATCCCCCGCCTTTCCCCCACCCCATCATCCGGCCTCTGTTAATTCCAGAAATAGGTGGGTTGGGTCCTTAGCTTATTAACCTTCCACCCAAACCAAGCCCACCCATTTTTGGGGTTAAAATCCCCCTTAGATTTCAGAACCACTAAATTGGCTGTAAAGTATTTTGAGATATCCCGAGGTTTGAAAGGTGCTATATAAATGCAGGTTCATTCTTTCTCGAAGTTGAGGGACTGAAGAAACTCACAACTAATTTGGCAAAAGGACCTGAAACCGATATTAAGCCTCCAATATGCACATGTTGTGGACCGGATGCCTGCTGATCTGCTTAACCAGTATAACAAGTGGCACATTTAGAGTATGGACTGAGCATACAGTGTCATTTGCCATATTGGACCTTTAGGTACCGGCTTTATGCTTACAAATGCACAAAGTGTGATAAAATTTCTAGGCCAAGCAGCCTTACAGCTCTTTCAAAACCATTTTCAATGTTGGCAGCTAGGGCAAGCACCAAATGCTGTACCCATAACTAACCAGCTCGGTCTAGGCTCAGTGCTGGAAATACACAGTACACTGGAGAAACCAGTCACACAACCATCCAGCATTCAGGAGGAAAATTGGTCAGTAACTTGATGCTAACTGTGGATCTTGTCTGGTTTAATTAAGCCACTTTTATCATACCGCTGGATTTTGGTTTTTAGGGAGACAGTAAGAGAAGTTCTGTTGACAAGGATGAAAGAAAAAGAGGAATGTTGAGAGAAGGAGAGAGAGAAAAATGTGATGGAAGTTGATAAGAGGAGAGACATCCTGTTGGAGAGAAAAAGGGAAAGACACCCTAGGTGTGAAGAGAGAAAGGGACAGGGTCACCTTGTGCTGGGAGGGAGAGAGGGAATGAGCTGTTGAATGGGAGAGGGAGCAATTCCCTTTCGGAGAGGGGTAAGCAGGGGAGCCCCGGTTTTGGGTGGGAGAGAGGGTAGAAATGAAAAGGAGGGAAAAATGGTGATGGAAATCCAATTAAACAAAATATTTAATTTCAAGATTTTATTTGAATGGTCTGAATCTAAACGTTTCTGTAATTTTTAAATCAATTCTTACAGTATTGCAATTCCAGCATTGTTGCAAAAGTACAATTCAATGTTATCCATCAGTTTAAGGATTAAAAAAGTTATTAATTCATAACTTAAGACATTGTGCATATATTGTTCCTCTGGTATTGTAAATATTCATCTTATTTTGTAGATATTTGTCGTGTTTGTTAGAGGTTACAGAGATGAGAAGGGACAAAGTCATGAAAGGATTTAAACCTGAGGATAATGATTTTAAATTTGGGGTTCAGGCATATTCAATTGGCTTTCTTGAGTGCTGTTCCTTTTGGTTATAAATATAGATATAGGAAGTTAAAATTGGAAACGGTTGACTTTTAAAATCTGACCAAATGTGATAACACTGAGCTTTTTTATTTGGACAGGCACACAGATGTAAGATTTTTAATATATAAATGGTAAATAATATTTAGATTCATACTTATGATAGAACTGTATAGTTATACTCGGCAAAATGAATGAATTGTTCCCAAAAAATTGAGCAAAACAATTAAACTTAAGTAAGATCCTTGTGAATGTTTGTAATAAGTAAGTTTTATTACTGTGGCTCCTCGGCTCCGTACAACACTCACTGATTTGGTTCTACGTCACCTCGGATGTTCCTGTGCTCATGTTATAGCAGTTAGTAATAGTGCTCAGATAGACATTGTTCTTAAATTACATGGAACTGTTTATAAGAGGCAGCTGTTTCTACATTCTACGTATGAACCTCAGTGATGACCTTAAACCTGTAAACACGAATACTTCAGCCAGTGTAAGCCACTAGGGTGTGCAAATACTCATTTTCCTTTCTCTTGCCTCTAGCCCAGCACAGGTCAGGGTTGAATCTTAATAGTGGCTCAAAATCCTGGAATTCCCTAATAGCATTCTGGGCGTATCTACACCACGTGGACTGCAGCGATTCAAGAAGGCGGCTCACGACCGCCTTCTCGAGGCCAATAAATGCTGGCCTAGTCAGTGCTGCCCACATCCCATGAAAGAATTAAAAAAAAATTTCCAAGTCTGACTCACCACCATGTTAAGGGAGTGTATTCAACAAGTGTGCCACCCAGGGGAGCCATTACTAGTGATCTTAAGCAGTATTAAGCAAGATCTTCAGATGACAGGAAGAAGCTGCTGAAGATTTGCTTTCGCTGTTTATAGAGTTGATTGAAACCTTTGATCAGATTACTGCCTTGTAATCACTTCCCAAATATCTTTAATTCTCTACATGTGCACTACAACGTCCTTAATTCCATCATTACCAGCATCCCCCTGTAAAGCATTTCGTCCATAACACTCACCGGTTCCGCTGTCTCCAGCTTTATTCCTTTAGCTGGATTTTCACTTTGAAGCAATGTACTTCCTTAATCCTGATGAATGAGCGCACATTTTGCTCCTTCCGTAGCCAAAGTTCTTTGCCCAATTGCAGGTGAGCTGTGCAAACTGTTAACCTTCTTTCAATTTTTGATCTTTTTTGGAAAGGTATGACTGAATGCTGCAGTACCATCAGGTTTAGTGTTATTTATTCAGTCACCAAGCCCTAACAGTACATTCACTGTATTGTGCTTCTTCATATGAAACAGTAAATTATACAAAGCTTTATTATAAGAGGAATGGACACTAGCTATGTTACAGGCAGACACAATATGACTGTCACCATGAGAAAAGCTTCAACTTAAAACAAAAGATAGCTGATTTGTGACAAAGAATATTGGGACTGAAGTCTGACATTTAATCATCCAAAATATAAATGTTTCTGTCAAGTAATTTCTGTATTTCAATGGGAAAATAATCACCATAGGTACAGATGTCACTAGTAGAAATGTATGTACATATCATGTAGAAAATGATTTATTATTTTTAAAAATAATAATAATTATTCCTTTATCAAAATGGAAATCCATTGCAGAACTGGTACCTTAATCCAGGTTTTTATAAGCTGTTATGCTGGAGCTATAACCTATACATTGGTGTGACTGCTAACCAGCTAAAAGTCACCAATCTAAAGTTTACACCATTCAGCATAACCAGGATTTTATGGTTATTCTCAGGCCTTGGCTTTTCCACCTGACGATCTCTTCGGTGTACTGTGCCAGAGAATCTGTAGGCTCTATTGTCATGAATGCTAAAATTTACAAAATAATTATGTTTTAAAATGTACCTTTAACCCAAAGTAGAAAGTGCTGAAAAGGGGGGTGGTGAATTCCTGATAAATACCTCAGTTCTGAGGGAGGGCCCATGTGATCTCAGGTTGCCATGGGGAGAAGAACTCCAATTAAAAACTCACTGAAGTGTGGTGTGGCAGTTTTAGCACCTATCACAGCTCACAGAGCAGAGAAGAAAAGCAGCTGCTTGGGCACAGAAGGACAGAAAGCTGCTGCTTTCAGGAAGCAGGGAAAACGGTTTGTGTTAAAGATTAATTGGGGTGATTTTACGGGTTCAGTTTCTGTTCAAAAGAAAGGAAACAAGAAAGATGGGGCCCTTGAAGATTTAAGGAACAGGGAGTCATCAAGGTATGTGATAATTGGTTCCAGAAAGCTAAGACATAAGTGAAACAATTGTCAAAGGGCACTAGAAGTTTCGACCCGGTGTGGTAGAGAGTGGTGACCCTCTGCTGGAGAGCTGGGAGTGACTTTAAGGCTGTTCCTTTAATGTGACACATCTGCCAGAAGTGTGGCACAGAGTAAAAGTATTTTGTAAGACATATTTTGGTTGCATTAGTTAGTTTATGTGAAATATACCTTCTTCTTTAATTTGATGTATCAGTTGTCTGTTAATTTATGTTTGATCTAAGTTGGTTTTAGATTGTTTGTTATGGTTAAAATCTTTTTAAAAAAATAAGATCTTATTTCTGTTGGCATCATAGGGATTCTTTTTTTCTGAAACTTATTGGTCTCCACGGGGATTGTAAAACAATAGTTTGATGAAGAAATTTCTTCAACCAAAAATTGGTCTCACTGTGGAACTCGCCATCACTGACGGTGATTGAAGCAAATAGTATAGATGTGTTTAAGGGGAAGCTAGACAAGCACATGAGGGAGAAGGGAATAGAAGGTTACGGTGATATACTTAGATGGGGAAAGATGGGAGGAGACTTATGTGGAGCATAAACACCAACGTGGATGGGTTGGGCTGAGTGGCTTGTTTCTGTGGCATATGTTCTATGTAATCTTATGTAATGTGATATGTGATTAATACATGTTTTAATAAAGTTATTTGGACATTTCACTGCTATTATGAATATTGGGGTAGCTTGACTTCTATAGCTGGCTCTTGTTTTTTCTCAATCTTCAGCCAAAGAAAGCAAGAAAATTGAATGCTGCTTCCCACAGGTAGAGTCTGTGAGGAGATAAAAGGGGATACGAAAGATAGAAGAGTGCATTAATGTCACTGGCCATTCAGCCCATATGGCGAACAAAGATTGCTGCTTTTAACACGGTATTTGGCCTGAGAGAACCCCAGGTGTTCAACAGCAATGTAGGCAGCTTTGATAATTCTGGTTACACTTGTTTGCCATGTCACCTTATTTAATTTACTGCTTTGTCTTACTGGTTGTTTCACATGCAGAGTGTAGTCATAATGAATAAGAGTTCTATGCTTTTATTCCTGTGCAGTTTTACACAAGGCCCACTGAAAGATGCTCCCAACTTGATCTGCACACCACACACATCCTGGTACAGTGAACAGGCATCCCTAGAGATGAGAGAAGCAGCTGCTACTGAGATTCGTAGAGCTATTACAGGTGAGACCATCTAACAGTTAGATGTAATTTAGATGCAATTTAAGAAACTTTAACAATAATTATGCTTATTTATGTGTAATTGCGGAAAGGTATAACACTCTTGAATATAAGTAAATATTTTCATTAATCTACTCAAAAGGTTATAATTTTAATATTTAAAGCATTATGTATTTAGAATTACTGTTATTTTAATCTCTGTACAGGTGTGACAATTTAGAATTATTTGTTTGCGGGATGTGAGCATTGCTGACAAGGGTGGCATTTATTGTCCATCCCTAATTGACTTTGAGAAGGTGGTGGTTGAGATGATAATAACTGATTGTGGTTGTGAACTCCAGTATTAGATACTATACGGTACTCTACTATATATGGGGTCACCTGACCTGGGGGTTGAAGGTCAGATAGTACATGTTGGAGCCTGTCTTGATAGAGTTTAGACACTGCAGATATGTGTTCACGTTAGGAAAATGTGTTATCAATGAAGTTAGCTCAGCTACAATGTCGACGGCCTGTGTGCATCATTAAAAAAAGAAACAAGACATGGTGTCAGAAGTAAACTAAATGCAACAATGGAGGTTCTGCAACCACCAACAGAGCTCGATTTGGAGGGCAATCTCGCTGAAAATTGGAGGAGGTTCCAGCAGCACTTCGAGCTGTACCTCACAGTGACGGGCAGTGATAAAAAAGACCCTCAGGCACAGTCTTCCATCTTTCTTCATGTAGCAGGAGAAAAAGCCCTAGAAGAGTAATAACACATTCACATTTGAAAGTGATGAGAAACAAAATTACTTGAAAGAAATAATGGAAAAATCCGAAGTCTACTGCAGCCCTAAGGAAAACATCATGTATGAAAGATACCGATTTTTTTTTACGTGCACGCAAGGCAATAGTCAGTATGTAACCGAGCTGAGAAAACGAGCTAAATCATGAGAATTTGGAGAGCTTGAAGAATCACTCATCCAAGATAGAATAATTTGCGGATCACAATGACTCTCTGAGAGAATGGCTTTTGAGAGAAGTTGATCTTGCGCTCGAAAAAGGAGTAAATATCTGCGGAACAGCAGGGACAATGAAATGCCAGATTAAACAGATGTCAGAAGATGATAAGATGCACATAGTCAAGCAGTTAGACGCAGTTAAACAGGAGCAGCCCGGGAAAGAACAAATAGTCAGCCTGAAGGTAAAAACAACAAAACTGCTATTAAAACATTTAAATGCAGCCGATTCGGAACAGAGCATTTAGCACGTAGATATCCAGCCTATGGAAAGCAGTGTAAGAACTGTGGTAAACTAAATCACTTCGCTAAGATGTGTAAATCGAAGAAAGTACACATGATTGCAGGTGATGACACAGACACTGAAACTGAACTTTTTATTGGTGCAGTAACAACAAATTCCAAAGAAAATGAATGGAAGGTCGATTTAACATGATGGTGAATTTCAAGCTTAGAAAGAGAAAGCACAGAAAAAGACCCTTCGGCCCATCGAGTCTGCGCCAGTCAAACAAGTACCTAACTATTCTAATCCCATTTCCCAGCACTAAGCCCATAGTGTTGTATGCCATGGCATAGCAAGTGCATATCCAAATACTTCCTAAATGTCATGAGGGTATCTGCCTCTACCGCCCTTTAAGGCAGTGAGTTCCAGATTCCCACCACCCTCTGGGTGAAAAATTCTTCCTCAATCCCCTCTAAACTTCCTGCCCCTTACCTTAAATCTATGCCCCCTGGTTATTGATTCCTCCACCAAGGGGAATAGTTCCTTCCTGTCTACCCTATCTATGCCCCTATAATTTTATACACCTCAGCCATGTCCCCCCTCGGTCTCCTCTGCTCCAGGGAAAATAACCCCAGTCTATCCAATCTCTCCTCATAACTAAAACTCTCCAGCCCAGGCAACATCCTGGTAAATCTCCTCTGCACTCTCTCTAGTGCAATCACGTCCTTCCTATAATGCGGATTCCAGAACTGCACGCAATACTTTAGCTGTGGCCTAACCAGCATTTAATACAGTTCCAGCATTACCTCCCTGCTCTTATATACTATGCCTCGGCTAATAAAGGAAAGTAGCCCATATGCCTCCTTAAATACCTTATCTACCTGTCCCACTGCCTTAAGGGACCAGTGGATATGCACACCAAGGTCCCTCTGATCCTAGGTACTTCCCAGGACCCTACCATTCATCGTGTATTCCCGTGCCTTGTTTGTCCTGCCCAAGTGCATCACCTCACACTTATCTGGATTAAATTCCATTTGCCACTGATCAGCCCATCTGACCAGCCTGTCTATATCCTCCTGTAATCTAAGGCTATCTTCCTCACTATTTACCAGCCCACCAATTTTCGTGTCATCTGCGAACTTACTGATCAACCCTCCTACATTCAAGTCTAAATTGTTTATATATACCACAAACAGCAAGGGAACCAACACCGATCCCTATGGAATCCCACTGGACACAGGCATCCAGTCACAAAAACACCCCTCGACCATCACCCTCTGCTTCCTGCCATTCAGCCAATTCTGGATCCAATTTACCAAATTGCCTTGGATCCCATGGGCTCTTACCTTCATTATCAATCTCCCACGAGGGACCTTATCAAAAGTCTTGCTGAAGTCCAAGTAGAATATGTCAAAAGCATTGCCCTCATCTGCACACCTGGTCACCACTTCGAAAGATTCAATCAAATTGGTCAGACATGACCTCCCCTTAACAAAACCATGCTGACTGGCCTTGATTAATCCCTGCCTCTCCAAGTGTAGATTAATTCAGTCCTTCAGAATTGCTTGTGATAGTTTCCCCACCACTGAGGTTAGACTGACTGGCCTGTAGTTCCCTGGTTTATCCCTTCTTCCCTTCTTGAATAACGGTATCACATTGGCTGTCCTCCAGTCTTCTGGCACCTCTCCTGTGGCCAGAGAGGTGTTGAAAATTATTGCCAGCACCCCTGCTATTTCCTCCCTTGCCTCATTCAACAGCTTGGGATACATTTCATCCGGGCCAGGAGATATTTCTACTTTTAAGCCTGCCAGACCACTTAGAATCTCCTCCCTTTCTATGCTAATTTCTTTAATTATATTACAGTCCTTCTGCCTGATTTCCATACCCACGTCATCCCTCTCAATTGTGAACACCGACACAAAATATTAATTTAGAACCCTACCTACGTCTTCCGACTCCACACACAAATTACCACTATGGTCCTTAAAGGCCCCAACTCTTTCCCTAGTTATCCTCTTACTCTTAATATACTTGTAAAATAACTTTGGATTTTCCTTTATTTTACCTGCCAATGTTTCTTCATGCCCCCTTTTTGCTCTCCTAATTTCCTTTTTAAGTTTCCCCCCTACACATTCTATACTCCTTTAAGGCTTCCACTGCTTTGAGCCTTCGGTATCTGCCATAAGCCTCCCTTTTTCTCTTTATCCAATCCTGTAAATCCCACGACATCCAGGGTTCCCTGGATTTGTTGGTCCCACTCTTTATCTTTACTGGAATATGTTGGATCTGTACTCTCCCTATTTCCTTCTTGAATGAGTCCCACTGCTCTGACGCAGATTTACCTAAAAGTAGCTGCTCCCAGTCCACTCTGGCCAAATTATATCTGATCTTATTAAATTCGACCTTCCCCCAATTTAGAGCTCTGATTTCTGGCCCATCCTTGTCCTTTTCCATAACAACCTTGAATCTAATGGAATTATGATCACTATCTGCAAAATGCTCCCCCACTGATACCTCTACCACTTGCCCGGCTTCATTCCCCAAAATTAAGTCCAGGACCCAGAGTCCAAGAGCCCCCTCTCTTGTTGGACCTTCTACGTACTGGCTTAAAAAGCTCTCCTGGATGTATTTTAAGAATTCCACTTCCTCTAAACCTATCACACTATGACTAACCCAGTTAATGTTGGGGAAGTTGAAATCCTCCACTATTACTACCCTGTTATTTTTACACTTCTCTGAAATTTGCCTACATATCTGCTCTTCTATTTCCCTCTGACTGTTTGGGGGCCTAACGTGCACTCCCAGCAATGTGATTGCTCCTTTTTTGTTTTTAAGTTCTACCCATATGGCTTCATTTAAGGAGCCTTCTAAGATGTCCTCTCTCCTTACTGCTGTAACTGATTCCTTGATCAATATTGTGATGCCCCCTACTCTTCTACCTCCTTCCCTGTCTTGCCTGAAGTCCCTACGTCATGGAATATTGAGCTGCCAATCCTGCCCCTCTCTCAACCATGTCTCTGTGACAGCAATGACATCATACTTCCATGTGTTAATTTGTGCCCTCAACTCATATGCCTTATTCGCCAGACTCCTTGCATTAATATAAATACCATCCAACCTTGCCAAGCTCCTTTGTGCCTTAACTGGCCTATAGTTTCTATGCGTTCCAGACTCACTTGCTCTCTCTAATTTTGGCTGTGCATCTCCGCCGGCTAAACCTCCTCTCAGGATCCCATTCCCCTGCCAAGTTAGTTTAAACCCTCCCCAACAGCACTAGCAAACCTCCCTGCAAGGATATTGGTCCCATTCTGGTTCAGGTGCAACCCGTCGTCCTTGTACAGGTCCCACCACCCCCAGAAACGGTCCCAATGTCCCAGAACTCCAAAGCCCTCCCTCCTGCACCATCTCTCCAGCCAAGCATTCATCTGGACTAACCACCTACTCACTAGCGCGTGGCACCGGAAATAATCCAGAGATTACTACCTTTGAGGTCCTGTTTTTCAATCTGTTTCCTAGCTCCCTAAATTCTGCTTGCAGGACCTTATCCTTCTTTCTACCAATGTTGTTGGTACCGATATGTGCCACAATCTCTGTCTGTTTGCTCTCCCCCTTTAGAATGCCCTGCAGCCGTTCAGTGACATCCATGACCCTGGCACCAGGGAGGCAACATACCATCCTGGAGCCATGTCTACGGCCGCAGAAACGCCTGTCTGTTCCCCTTACTATTGAGTCTCCTACCACTATTGCTCTTCCCCTCTTTTTTCTCCCCCACTGTGCAGCTGAGCCACTCACAATGCCATGAGCGTGGCTGCACTCCCCAGAGGAACCGTCACACTCACCGTTTTCCAACACAGAAAAACGGTTCTCGAGCGAGATGCACCCTGGGAATTTCCTGACTACCTGCCTGACATCTTTCTTCTGACTGATGGTCACCCATTCCCTCTCTGTCTGCGCTTCCGTAAGCTGTGGGGTGACCATATCTAAAAACGTGCTATCCATGAAACTCAGTCTCGCGGATGCACCTCAGTACCTCCAGCTGCCGCTCAAGCTCCGAAACTCAGAGCTCAAGTAGCTGCAGCTGGTGGCACTTCCTGCACACGTGGTCGGTCAGAGCGCAAGGAGCATCTAGGACTTCCTACATGTTGCAGGCGGTACATAACACGGGACTGAGCTGCCCTGCCATGCCTCTATTTGAAAAAAAAACCTTACTTAAGTTAAATACAGTAAAAAAATGTTAAATTATTTATGTACTTTAAATAAAAACTAGAACCCTTACCTTTCCTTAGCTTAATCTATTTTAAACTGGAGAAAAATACTTAGCCACTACTCACCAATCAGCTCTCACCTTTGTGCTGACGTCACTTTTTGAAGCTTCCCCGCAGTCACGCTGGTTCTGATCTCTCCGCCGCTCTCTCACGCTGTCTCATGATGTCACTCTTGTTATTTTCGACAAGAGCTTGACTGTAGGACACTCTTCCCAGACTGCTTCACCACGATACTGACGGCAGGACACTCTTCCCTGACAGTTTGACACAGGTGCACAAGCAAATGTCATTCCCATAAACCTGTACTGTAAGATAAACAAAGAAAAACAGCTAACTAAAACAAAAGCAAAGCTGTCTACTTATACAGGTGAAATAATTGCTGTGGAAGGCAAGTGCACACTTAAAGTGAACTACAAGAAACAGTCTAAGCACTTGCATTCATAGTGGTTAAAACTGATGCGAAACCCATTCTTGGAATCAGAGCTTGTGAAAATCTGAAGCTAATCAAGAGAATAATGACTGTCACCACTGATAACATCCTGATCGAGTATGAAGATGTGTTCCAGGGGATTGGCTGCCTAAAAGCAGAACACACCATCAAGATTGATGAAACTATGACACCCAAAATACACCTGCCCAGGAAAATACCAGTAATGCTGAGAGATCGACTGAAAGTAGAGTTGGACAGAATGGAGAAACTTCACATCATCAAGAAAATTGAAGAACCGACAAAGTAGGTTCATCCAATTGTAAGGTAGAAAAATCAGATGGGAATCTGTGAGTCTGTCTGGATCCCAGAGACCTAAACCAGGCAGTACAAAAGAGAGCATTACCAACTGCCCACAGTAGAAGAGATCATGCGTAAGCCAGCCAATGCTAAATACTGTTCAGTCTTGGATGCGAGTTCAGGCTTCTGGCAGGTCGAGCTGGATGAACGCAACTCCTGTCACTGTACTTTGAACGCACCATATGGCCAATACAGGTTTTCACGCTTACCTTTTGGTATTAATTCAGCTCTGGAGGTGTTCCACAGAACAGTGAAGCAGCTGTTTGAAGGGTTAGAAGGTGTGGAAACCTATATCGACGATGTGCTGGCCTGGGGAGCCTCATGAGAAGAGCACGACCACAGACTGAGGTAGGGGTGTTGGCCAGAGCTAGAGAAAGGAATCTCAAGTTGAAGAAGGAAAAGTGCAAAATAGGTCTTCATGAAATCAAGCACTTGGCACATGTGCTAACAAGTCAGGGACTGAAGTCAGACAAGAGTAAAATCGAAGCAGTCGTGAACATGCCACCCCAGAATGTAAGAAAGACTTGGAGAGGATTTTGAGAATGGTGACCTATCTTGGGAAATTCATTCCAAAACATGTCAGACCTGACAGCACCTCTCAGAGAACTTTTGCAATATGATGTGGAATGGCACTGGGAACAAAGTCACCAGGAAGCTTTGACCAGTCTGAAGAGAACTCTGACCCAGGCACCAGCGTTAAAGTATTAGAATGTCAGTCAGCTGGTCAAGATCTCAGTGGACGCTTCAAAAAAAGACTGGTCTGGGAGCTGTCCTCTTGCAAAATGAGGCACCAGTGGCGTACCCTTCAAAGGCAATTACTGAAACACAGCAGCAGTGTGCTCAAATAGAAAGAAATACTGACAATTGTATTTGGTCTAGAACACTTCCATCAGTTCGTCTATGGCAAAGACATGGAGGTAGATTCTGATCGTAAGCCTTTGGAAGCTCTACTTAAAAAGCCCCTGAACTGTGCACCACCAAGAATCCAAAGATTACTAATGCGTCTGCAGAAGTACCAGGTCAGAGTTAGATACAAACCGGGCAAGGAAATGTACATTGCAGACACTCTGTCACGTGCATACCCATCACGGAGGAAGAGGATAAAGAAACGGAAGCACAGGTTCACATGCTGACAATGCACTTAGCCGTGGCTGTATCCAAACTGGATGAGATCAGGGAAGTGACCAAGAACAACGCCACCCTGAGAAAACTGCAGCAGATTGTGCAAACTGGCTGGCCCACACATCTGAGCGGAGCCCCTTCTGCTGTACAAGAGTACTGGAACTTTCGTGAGGAACTTCATGTGGCAGAAGGAATACTTTTCAAGGGAGGAAAGATCATAATTCCTGCAACACTGAGGAAAGAAATGCTGCAGCGCATTCATGAAAGTCACCTAGACATAGAAACATGCAGGAGAAAAGCTCGAGATGTCATGTATTGGCCTGGAATGGGAGCACAAAGCGGGGAAATGGTGAATTTGTGTGCAGTGCGCCAAAAGTACAGTAAATCACAACAAAAAGAACGACCTCAACCACAGTGTTCCAGAGAGGCCCTGGCAGAAAATTGGAGTGGACTTTTTCACATTTGAGAACAATGAGCACCTACTAGCAGGAGATTATTACTCAAAGTTTCTTGAGTCTGCGGTGCTCAGAAATGATAGTAAGAGCATCACTGTAATGAATCATTTAAAATCAATTCGTTCTTGCCGGGCATACCTGAAGTGCTCATCTCAGATAACGGTCCACAATTCTCAGGCACTGAGTTTCACAAATTTGTACAGGACTGGGGGTTTTGCCACGCTACATCAAGTCCCAAATATCCACAATCCAATGGAATGGTGGAATGAACTGTGCAGACCTTAAAACACCTGTTGAAGAAGGCAAAGGTGGATGGAAGAGACCCCTACCTGGCTCTGCTGGATTTCAGGAATACTCCATTAGAGGGCATTGGATCATCTCCAGCACAACTCCTGATGGGAGAAGACGGAGAACTTAAGCTTCCAGCTCCGCCCAAACTGTTATTTCCACAGCCAGTGAGCTACAGTGTACAGGACCTGCTCAAACGGAGACAGCAAAAGCAGAAACAGTACTTTGATCAAGGCACCCGACCTCTGCCTGACCTGAACATGGGAGAGACAGTGAGGATTCAGCATGAAGGGATCTGGAATCCTGCTGTTGTCACAGGAATCACAGGAGAACTAAGGTCTTAGATAGTGCAGACTCTAAACGGACAATAGTACAGGAGAAACCGGAAGTTCTTACAGAAAACAAATGAAACACAACCCTGCTCTGAACCAGAACGTGTAGCTGAAAATCAAAAACCAAAGTGCACCAGTGAAGCAACAGAATACCAGACAAAGCTCGAGAGTCCTGAAAACTATCTAAGGGGTGATAGTGACACAGAGCTGGAGAAGGCCCCTTGTCCTTCAAAATCACCTCTGTCACCATTCAGAACATCCAGTGGAAGAATTGTGAAAAAAATAGAGATACAGGGATGAGTAAAATACAAAACAGACTGATCAAAGCAGAGTGAGAAAGAATCGATAAGAGACTTTGTGTACTTGAGTTGTACTAAAGTTTTTTTTAAAAAGGGAAATGTCATGATAATAGCTGATTGTGGTAGTAAACTCCAGTATTAGATGCTATATGGTACTCTGTACTATATATGGAGTCTGACCTGGGGATTGAAGGTCAGATAACACATGTTGGAACCTGTCTACATAGAATTCAATTACTGCAGATATGTGTTCATGTTAGGAAAATGTGTTATCAATAAAGTTAGCTCAGCTACAATATCGACGGCCTGTGTGTATCATTTAAAAAAAAGCAAGATGGTGGTGAGCTGCCCCCCTGAACTGGTGCAATCCCTGTGGTGTAGGTACACCCAAAGAGCTGTGAGGGAGGGAGTTCCAGGATTTTGACCCAGTGACAGTGAAACATATATTTCCAAGTCAGGCGGTATGTAAATTGAGGGATAAGTGTAGGTTGCATATGTTCCCATATATCGGCAGCTGCTCTTGATGTTCCACATGGCGGAGGCCACACGTTTGTAAGGTGCTGTCGAAGAAGCCTTGACAAGTTGCTACAGTGCATCTTGTAGATGGTACACAACTGCTAACCCTGTGTGCTGGTGGTGGAGGGAGTGAATGTTTACAGTTAAATGATTGTTTGAGTTTAACATTTTCTTCATGAATATATGGTTTTAGTTTGTTCATTCTGGTATCCTTACCCTTCCTTTCTCTTTGCTCCAGGTCGAATCCCAGACAGCTTAAGAAACTGTGTAAATAAGGATTACTTTGTTACAACTGCTGCCTGGCCAACAATGGACCAGCAAGCTGTCCACCCAGAGCTCAATGGGGCCACCTACAGGTAAGAGGATTATTTATTTATGTGTTTGCGGGAAAATAAACTCAGATTCAATCTCTCACTAGATGTAGTAAATTTAAATTTTATCATTTTAATTTTACTTCTGAGCTCTTGGATTCCTTGCTGTCCCTCATCAGCCTTTAAAACTTTCCATTCCAGGGCGCAGATACCCTACAGCTGCCATCAAACATTTTACGTTAACAGCTAACAGTAGAAATGCTTTGCTGGGCAGTCTAGGTCCACCTGCTTGTATTTTTGAAGCTCCAAAGATAAACAGCATTACTGTTGTGAGGCATCTCACTTTGATACTGGGTTAGGTGATCTTGAAATCTCCTCATACCCAGGATTTGAGCTCAGACATTTTGAATGGCAATTCGCTATGGTTAGAGCTTGTTGTAGCCTCTATCATGGCAGAAAGCTAATGCGTCCCCTGGTGTCAGTCTTGGCTAAATAGTAACACTCTTGCCTCTGAGTCAGAAGTTTGAGAGTTCAAATTCCACTCCAGAGAGTTAAGCACAGTGCAGTAGTGGAGGTGCCATCTTTCGGGTGAGATGTTTATAACTGAGGCCCTGTCTGTCCACTCGATTGGATGGTCTGAGGTTGTGGAAAGCATGGTACAGTGATGACACCGTATGACCCCTGTGTCAGTCTGTCAATATTGAGCACAGTGGACTGGAGAAATTGTCATTTCTTGATGAACAAATAACCTGCTGGCTGTAACAGAGACATTAATTGATTAGTTTAATATTTTAACTTTATGCCACAGATGAAGATAGAGTGTTCTTAGAATATTCTAATCATGACTTTGACATTTATCACATTGTATGTATAGCTGTAACATTTGAGAACAGTGTTACAGGAAGTCTTAAGCCTTCTGATTTGCTAATTAAAGGCAAACATTGTACATGTTGACCAGTAACTCCTGCTGACTGAATGATCTTCAGTTTAAAGTCCAGCCCTGATGCATTCACCAGTCAGCACTGGGAAGAGCTTATCAGCATTGCTAGATATTGGACAATTAAGTACTTCATTGTGGAAGTTCAGGGGAAATTGGTACAACCGCTGGTTTACTATCATCCAATAATCGAATGCTATTGATGATGGCCATTGAACAGTTTATATGCCAAACTGTCCCACCATCCTTAACCAAAGGAGGAGGATTGTCATCAGAGGCAAACAGCGGGCGACATTAACTAAATAATTAGCTATCCTGGTAAATTATAGTGGATATTTCACTTCCCAAAATATTTTGTTCTACAATAATAATCTTGCAGCTGCAGAGGTTTGATAAGTGTGAACTAACCTTGTTGCTGTTTATGTCTAATTGATAAATTGTTCTTTAAAGACCAGAATTGCCTAAGAAAGAACAGGGGGCTTCTGATCAAAAGTCTTTCTCCCCACTCTTTCTTTCCTTTCACCCCCTCAAGAACATCAAACTGACTTATATTTGAAAATGAAATATTGGAGTGTTCATCATTTTTCACGATTGACTAATTATTGTCCAGAAATTCTACCTTTTCCCATGAGTGTCTAAAAAATTGACATGTTTGTGATAACCTGCTGACCTGTCAGAATAGTGGATAGAGTAATTCCATATAGACTTGTCGACTGTTTCTACACAAATTACTGATGGTAAATCATAATTCTAGCAAAGAATGTTAATGGTATTGTTAGGTTTTGCACACCCGTCAGGTTTACAGGTAATTTTATGTGACTCCACTTGCTCTGAGTGGACTTGTTCAACACTGATGCCACTGGTTAAATTTCAGCCCAGCTGGTCACAGCCTGTGTTCAAACTGCTGAAATCACTGAGTTTTTATTCAGTGAAGGCACTCGCACCATCTTACAAACAAAATGCATGATGCAGAGCTAGGATTTTGGCTGTTTTACTGAGGAATACATTGACAGCTAGAATTTCAATAAGTTCATTTTAGGTTAATTTCCAAAACCTTTAGGTAGATGGATCATGGCTTTTTGTCATTGGATGATGGCAGGAGGCTACCTGCTTCTGGCTTAAAGACAGCAGAAAAGGAGTTCTGTGTATTTCTATCTTAATAGCAAGGTGCACAATGCCTATTAGCAGAAAACAAACTCATTTTCTGTTTTAATCGTTTGAGAAAAGTCTAATTGTTGTGAACTCTCCTCATTCACAAAAACCTTCCTATATTGATATTTAAAGTTTGCCATATATTTCAGCCAGCAGCTGATATCATTTGGTGACAAAATGCTATAAGGTAAGGAAAACCTATGTTTTAAAGTTACATTTCACTTAATAGATTAAGTGATGAGAAATTTCTGTCCCCCAACCCACCCCACCCCACCCTGTGTCCTCAGTCTTAAAGGTGCTGGTTTATGCTGTGGTTCAGCTCCATAGGCACTGCCAGTTCTTTAATACGTCAGTCAAGTGTCCATTTTTCACGGGTAATGCAAGATGGAGTTCTATCAGGGTTTTCAAAGATGGGGCCTCATATCCAATCCCATTCTGTCCTCTCACCCAATACCCATAACTGCATTATCTGGCACTGTTGCTTCTTTTTTTAAATGGCATTTGGATATTGATGTATTGTTTGCCATTAATGTAATTTGCTTGGAGCAAGGCATGTCTTTCAGGGTGTGCAGAGATACATAAAACTTAAGTGTTAGCATTAGATTTTCATGTGTGTTTTCAGCTTCTCATTGACTGGAATACTGATGAAAAAACATTACCGGCGAGAGCTTATCAGTAGTTGAACTGAGTCAGGCTTGTCTGTACCTTGCGGAAGTTTTACATTCAATTGATCCTGTCTTCTTTTGTAGGTACCCTCCTGGTATAGTAGGCGTAACACCTGCAGGAATCCCAGCATCCATGGAAGGAATGGTTCCTGGGGGGGTACCCGTCTCCCATAACCTTCCTGCAGTGGTGCATCCTTCCCACACTCCATCTCCCAATCAGCCCACAAAACACGAAGGCGACAGAGAGCACACCACTGAGCAATAGCAGATTACAGAGCTCATCCGGTTATAGGGTTGGGACCAAGAGACACTGAAAATATCATTATAAAAATGGAATATTTATAGGATATTTGAGACCTGAAACTCTTCTAAGAATTTGTACTCTTTACAGCTGCCAGCTTGGGATGTTACAGTGTTATCCATGGATGGGGATAAAAGCTGCATTAAACCCAAGAGAACTCCCTTCACTCAACAGAAACTAAGAAGTATTTTACAAAGTGTGTTTTCCAATGATATGTCCCTGTTGATAAATGTGTGTCACGTCCCTCATATCTTTTATCTGTTGATCACAAACTTTACTGGGTAGATTTTTCTTATATAATTTGAAATAAGTGTTTGATAGATGACGAGAGAGTGAAATGTGTTATTGACAGAAAATGGTAGCCTTAGGTGTGGAATTTTAATAGGTAGCTTGAAGCATTTCCCTTCATTCTCAGGAACAAACTCTTTTGTATTGTTTGTCAGCAAGTTTGACTTCAAAACATTTGTTCCTCAAGGACTCCCATTTCTTAAACACACAAAACTGTTCTTTTCTTCATGATGTGGCATTTTATATGAACTCACCTTAAACATGTTTTGTCTGGACATTTGAGTCCATCATGGTTTTTGAACTAAGTGCATCATACTGAGGCTGGCGAAGAAGGATGAACTATAATGTGGGATGTGACAGCCAGCAGTGATGTTCCTTATGGTGTGGTGTTGATTAGAGTGGACTCTCTTCCAGTAAAAAGCATACCAGATCCAAATGTAGAATGTTACAAATCCCTTCCCATTCACTCCTCTTAGCCAGAACTCATGATCTAACTACTACCCATGCACAGCTCTGATTCATGCTTATGTATTTCCACTATCAATTTTTTTTTTTGATACACAACACACTGGATGTTATCAATCCATTTGCCTGATTTCACTTAAAAACAGCAGCTCACATTGCATTTTCAGTTTCCTGTAAAACATATTTTTTGGTTAATGTTATTTTCAAATAACAGAAGTGTTTTGTGTTTTATTTTAGTTATATTCAGTTGCTGAGTGAATGACTAACTGAGTTGAGTTTAGTATTGCACATTATTATAACCCATGCAAAGTCCTGATCCAAACATTTATCTTTGCTAAGTATGTGTTTATCGTGATTCCACTCTTATTTTTATTCTAGACTTATAGCAATCATTTCTTGTATGTAGGTTACAAAGTTTAAAAAAAAAAATCAGCAAGGACAAAATGTCTGGTGATTTCTGTGAATCTATGGAAGTGCATACCACTGCTGAGAGGTGGAGGGGGGAGAGATACTGACTGTACCTGGATATTAACCTACCCCTTTATAAGATGGGTCATCACCCAATAATGGAGTATTTGTATGTGAAAAACTCTGTTAAAACATTTTTTTAGGCTAAAGTGTTATCATTTAATCTAGAAAGCTCCTTATTACCGTTTGTTAAACTGTGTCATAAAACTTGCCGTTCTGTTGTTCAGATGTTGTGTGCAGCCATGTTGGGTTAACATTACTAGTGTTAAACCTTTTTCACTTGAAACTTTTTTGGTAGCTGTGCAGTGACAGTTTCCAATTGCAGGTAAAATCATTTTTTAAAGTCAGTCTTTCAATTTCTATATTTCTTCTTCAACGATTTGTGTTAACAGTGAAAAATATAAAGAATTAAAAATATTCCAAGTTCTGTTTGCATGTGTTTTACTGCTGGACGCTCCTGAAAACCATACTTACACAGAAAACAATTCAGTGTTTATCCTGTCACTTGTGTGAAACTTCTTATATATTGTTAAAATCTGGAATCATATTCCTTGGTTCAAGTGACATTTCAGGCTATTGTTATATCCCTCATGTATTAGTCCTCATTTCTGGGTTTTTAAATATACAAATACTCAACCTGTTAACGGAGGCTTTGTCCTCTTGGTTGAAAATCAGGAGTGTAGGAGGAGCCATTAATTAGGAAAAGAACCATCTCTCTGCATTCCCTTCATTCCTGAATTATTCTCCATTTTCAGCCATGATCAAGAATATATTGGGCTGACCCTCGGTTCAGGAACCATAACAATTTACAGATCGGAAGGAGGCCATTTGGCTTATTGTGCCTTTGCTAGAGAAATTCAAAGCTAATTATTTTGCCTTGCTCTCTTCCCATAGCATGCTTCAAAGGTTTATCTGCTTTTCCCTTAATTACACCCTGTACTAAAGCTGTAAATCATTGTCTTGGCAATCTTTATAATAATTTTAAATTGATGGCTCCTCATCACCAACTCCAGCAAAACTTTTCATAATGTTTGAATCGCCCTTGGATAAGTCCACAGCTACATTTTGTGCTTCTCTTTCTGCACTGTCTAAAAGGCCTCTTGAGGTGTTTTTCATCTTACAAGCAGCAAACTCACCCCAAAAACTTTTCCATCCTCTGTTCTTTCCCAGCACAGTCACTGGGGGTTTAATATCACCAACCTCCTTCAGTCCAGGTTATCCTACCTACAGTTGCTCCCTCACACACTGCCAGTGGATCAGCAATAATTACCCCCTCTATTTTCCTACAGAAGATCCATTTTCTCATGAACAAGGCCCTTGTCTTCCACAGCAATATTGTAGATGATTGAAACTTGGCTCACAGATGCTTATGACTTGTCCCTGCCTGCTCAAATCACTGTGCTGACAATGTGGACTTTATCACTAAATCTAAATCCTTACTCCTCTGCTAGCTTCAAACACCTCATCTCAATTCAGCCCTCCAGCATCTCCTTTAAACTAATTTTTGTCTGATTTGTTTGGCTAATGCACCTTGGGATGTTTTTCTGCATTAAATGCATCAGATTACACAAGATAGTGGTTGTGTTTTAAAAGCTATGATATCTCCAGCTAACTTCTGTCCCAGTAAAAAGCTGCTAATCACTATGGGCTAAAATGTCATCTCTTCCAGCTCTAACTTAAGTTTTATGCAGAGTATTCAGTTTCAATAATCCTGTGCCTCTTGCTACAGCTCAATGCTAGACTCAGCAGGGCTTGATGTACATCACGAGCCCTCTGACGTGCCATGAGGTGCCCAGGGATTCGTACATTTAGCTGCTACTTAAATGACAAAACTTTACCTTGTTTGCAGATTTACCAGTTACTTATAGGAAAGGTAAGAGGTCACTAATGGCCCCCTTACAGTAGTCACACTGTAGGACAGAAATAAATAAATGAGGTGTGTAAAAAAGGCAATGCAAACATGGGTAACTTTAATCCTCATGTAGATTGGATTCATAGACAACTTCTTAAAGCAGTGTGCTCTAGAGCTAATCAGAGCAGGCTATTCCAGATCTGGCAATCAGCAATGAGACAGGGTTAATCAATAACTTCATGGTGTAGGAGTCTCTAGGTGACAGCGATCATAATATGATAGAATTTCACATTCAGATTGAAGGTGAGAAGTGTGGGTCAAAGACTAGTGTTTTAAGCCTAAATAAAGATAATTATAAAGATATAAATGCAGAGTTGGCTAAAGTAAACTGGGAAACTAGATTGAAAAGTTGGACAATGGAGATGCAGCGGCAGACTTTTAAGGAGATATTTAATAACTCTCAGCAAAGATTTATTCCAGTGAGAAAAGAAAGGCTCTTTGAAAAGGATGCATCATCTGTGCCGAAGTAAGGAAGTTCAGGATAGTATCAAATTCAAAGAAACACTATACAATACTGCGAAGTATAGTGATAGGTCAGAAGATTGCTGGCTCTTAAAATCCGTCGAAAGAAAGACTAAAAAATGTAGAGGGAGAAATTAGTAGGAGAGAAAGCTAGCTAGAAATATAAAAACAGATAGAGTTTCTACAAGTAGTTAAAAAGGAAAAGAGTAACTAAAGTGAGTGTTCGTACTCTAGGGAGTGAGTCTGGGAAATTGATCATGGAAAACAAAGATATGGCAGAAGTGTTGAATGGGTATTTTGAGTCCGTCTTCACTGCAGAAGACTCAGGAAACTTCCCAAATATATTTGAAAATCAAGAGGTGAAAGGGACAAAGGAACTTAAAACAATCACCATCACCAGGGAAATGGTACTGGGAAAACTATTAGACCTAAAGGCTGACAAGTTCCCGAGAACTAATGGCTTGCATCCTAAGGTCTTAAAAAAAGTGGCTGCAGAGGTAGTAGAGGCATTGGATATAATCTTCCGAAATTCCTTAGATTCTGGAAGGGTCCAAACATAATACCTTTATTCAAGAAAGGAGGGAGACAGAAAGCAGGAAACTATAGGCCAGGTAGCCTAACATATGTCATGAAGAAATTGCTAGAATCCATTATTAAGGAGGTTATAGCAGGGCACTTAAACTCTCAGTGCAATTAGGCAGAGTCAACATAGATTTATGAAAGGGAAATAGTGTTCAATTAATTTATTAGAGTGATTTGAGTAAGTAACAAGCAATGTGGGCAGAGGGGAACCTGTAGATGTGGTGTACTTGGATTTCCAAAAGGTATTTGATAAGGTACCACAGCAAATGTTGCTACACAAGATAAGCGCACATGGTGTAGGGGGTAACATATTAGCTAACCAATCCTCTATCCATGCTAACAGGAAAGATAGAGCAGGGATAAATGGGTCATTTTGGATTGGCAAGCTGCAACTAGTGAAGTGCCACAGGGATCAATGTTGGGGCATCAACTATTTGCAATCTATATCAATGACCTGGATATGGGGACGAAATGTTTAGTTGCTAAATTTGCTGATGATGCGAAGGTAGGTAGGAAGGTAAGTTGTGAAAATGACAAAAGATTTAGATAGAACACAAGAATTAGAAAGAGTAGACCATATGTCCTGTCGAGCCTGCTGTGCCACTCAGTACGATATTGGGCTTCAATCAACTCCTTTCCTACCCGTTCCTTATATTCCTCGATTCCCTGAGACTCTAAAAATCTGTCTATCCCAGTCTTAAATGTATTCAATGATGGAGTCCCCACAACCATCTGAGTGAAGTAATTTCTCCTCATCTGAGTCCTAAATGATCAGTCCCTTATCCTGAGACTGTTTCCACTGGTCAGAGAATCTAAAAGTGTCCACCCTGTCAAACCCCCTCAGAATTTAGTAGGTTTCAATGAGATCGCCTCTTATTCTTCTCAACTCCAGGGAAAAAAGACCCAATTTGCTCAGCCTCTCGTCCCTGGAACCAATCAAGTGAACCTTCACTGTACCACTTCCAATGCAAGAATTTCCTTTCTTAAATGTGGAGACCAAAACTATACATAGTACGCCAGATGTGGTCTCACCAAAACCCTATACAACTCTGACAAGACTTCTTTATTGCAAGAGGATTGAAGTACAGGAATAAAGGCCAACATGCTGTTTGTCTTCCTAATTGCTTGCTGTACCTGTATGCCAACTTTTTGTTTTCCTTGTATGAGCACACCCATGTCTCTATGAACATCAACACTTACAAGTTTCTCACCTTTTAAAAAATATTAATCTTTTCTATTCTTTCAACCAAAGTGAATAATGTGACACTTCCCCACATTACATTTCATCTGCCATCTTGTTGCCCACTTGCTTAACCTGTCTATAATATCTTTGCAGCCTCTGTGTCCTCTCGACAGCTTACCTTTCCACCTAGCTTTGTATCATCAGCAAACTTAGATATATTCAGAGGTACAGTAAAGGTCCAAGCTAGGAGCTGTCTCCATGCTTGCTTCTACACACAGCTCTGTCCTAGGTGTGGGTCAAGTGTTCTCTTACCTCAGTGTGTGGGCGGTAGTGTACTCAGTCTCACATCAACCCTTTATGTGCCAGACTCTTATACTACAGCTTTCCCCAAGTCTTTATCCAATGTATTTACAAGTTATCCCAGTTTACCCCATGTATTACATCATTACCACTAACCTATCTGCCTCCCTGAAGTCTCTGATCCATAGGTTCAGGTGGTCTGGAAGCCATATAGCCCTTCCAAATCTTGTTCTCACTACTGTCAGAGGAGTGGCATGTTCTGTCACTGTATGTAAACTTCGTTGAATTGGAGGTTTTTCTGACACCTGGGTCTCTTTTCATCCTCTTCTGTTATTTGGTATTGAATTGTTCTGTCGATTCCCCAATTGTAATGTTGGTTGATCCTGATCTTTACAGGACAGACAAGCTCTGGGCTCATCTCTGAAGTGTTTTTTTCTCCTTTTCTTTCGTGCAGCTCAACGTGACACATGCTGGGATGGTAGATGGCTCTTCCTGTTGTGAGGGTGTGACTTGGTAGTAAGCTCACCTTTGCGTCTGGCTGTTTGGTGTGCTGTCGTCAATGGATGACTGCTACTCGGTTTCAGCATCGTTTGTGGCGCCATCATGCTGACTGGGGATTACAGCGCCTGCTCTGTGGTCTCAGGGTTTATCTCTCCAACTGGCGTCGGAGCCGGAGGTTGAGGCTTTTCTTGTCGCTGGTTCCTCTCTTGACTATCATCTACTCAAGGTGTCATGGTAACTGTGTGTTTGGCTGGTCTGACCAATGAGAGGCTTCTGACACCTGTAACGAAAGTGGACAAACCTGCTCTGCAAAGAGAGAAGACAATTCAGAGCTGAAGCCCCAGTCGAAAGAATTTTGTTGGAGCTCTCGGGAACTTGCAGTTCTGTATAATTTACAACAGTGTCTGACTTGACATTATCTGCTGTTTTGAGGAGATTCAGGGCTGCACAGGCATCTCTGCCCAAGAGAGAAAAAGACTGGTTATGGATAATGTACATCAGCTCGAAGATTTGTTTGCTGTCATAGGTTAATGGTTCTAGAACCATGCTAAGGACCGGAAGCTGGATTCCTCCAGGCCCATAAAGCAGTGTCTGTTGTTCGTGGCTGGAGGTGTCTCAGCCACGGTTCTTTGTCTAATAGACTGGCTCCAGTGTCCAACTTAACGTTTGTGAGATGGCCATTAACCGAGATGTCCGCATTCCAGAACGAAAATTCAGGATCTTTGACCTCGCTCTAGAAACATGTTGTGTGTCCTCTTCGTGTGCTGTCTCACCCTCATAAATCCTCTTGGGATCGTGTGTTTTGATGGTTTAGCCTTGCACATCTTTCTCAAGTGTCCTATCCATTACATTGAAAGCATTGGGCTGAAATTGCTGGACGTTGATCACACTTGTAGGGACGCTTTGCTCCACACCGCTGGTATGTTCACTCCACTGGTTGGTTAGGGTATTGCTTCCCTTGGCCTGGAGCTTCCCTGTTTCTGTGCTGTTTCACTAACTGCAGAGTGGGACTTACTTTGTATCACAGTTTGCTTTCTCCCCTTAATATGGGTCAATGCTGCAAGCAGATTTCAAATAGCCATCTAGATTGTCAGGCACTCTCAAGGGGTTAGATCTTCCTTCGCTTGAAGCAGGTCCAAGAGTGTGTTGTCCACCACTCCTACAATTCTTCTATCCCTGATTAGCTCAGATTTCAGGTCACTGTGATCACAGCCTTCAGCCATTCTGTGCAGCTTATTAATGAAGGAGTTGACAGGTTCTCCTTGGCTGCCAGACACATTTATTAAATTTAGCCCTAAGATCTTGTTACTTCGGAGGTTAAAATAATCATCAAATGATTTTAAAACTTCATCAAATTTTGCAGATGATTCGTAGATTCCTTGTTTAACTATTATATCGTCGGCTATTGGGCCTACCGAATAAAGCAGCGTGTTAACTTGTTCAGCATGTGTCTTTTTATCTAGACCTGAAGCATTCATGGAATCCCTTTCTCCGAAGTCCCCAATTTTGTGATTGTTCTGACCCTGGATAAGTCTAAATTGATCTAGAAAAGTGGATTACTGATCCATGGTTAAAATTTTTAATTTGCAGGTTCAGCCTTAAGAGGTTTCCAAAAATCCAAGATGGCATATTGTACATAAAGAGTTTTCCTGCGCTTGCCAGTTTTGGCAGGCTCCTGCAGTAATGGCATTTGTGATCTCAGCATTTAAATTTTTTAAACAATGGCTGCCTGGATCAACTGGTTAGAGTCCTCTCTGCTTTAGCATGATGTTTTCAGCTCTTGGAAATGTGGAATCCCAGCTTTTGGATTTTTTTTATCCTCTTTGTTTGATGCGAGTTTGGCCTTCACGTGTTCGGGAATCGGGTTTCTCGGACTTACAATTTAAACGGCAATTTCTGACCACTGCAGTATTTAACTTTCTTTCAGGACTTGTGGTGTCCAGGAATTTTAAAGTTTTAACTCACCTGTGCTAGGTCTATTGACTCTACACACTCTAGATATTGAAGCTGGATTTCCACGGGATTTAATGGAGCCTGATGCTACAGTAAGGAATTTAATTCCTTCCTTTAGCTTCCAAGCCTTTCTTTGGAGCTTTACTCCAGCAATTTCCTTGTGCGCCTCCACTCCTTGAGTTTTTCTTCAGGTCAGAATGCTTCGTTCATTTTTCTTTCAGTTTTCCAGTACTTTAATTTTCTTCTCTGGTCTCTGCAAGTTGCTCCATTTGCTGCCACTTAGTTGTAAGATGTTGGGCATAGTTCAGTAGGTCTTAAGGTATTCATTAGGTAGTTCAACTGTATGTATTTATTAACAATTAGAAACTATATGTGTAGGTACAGTAAACATCCTAGCTAAGAGCTGTCTCCATGCTTGTTTCTGCACACAGCTCTGTCCAACACTACACTGATCTCTATGCAGGTCAGATATAGGTGGTACTGTGATCAGCCCCATATTAATGCTTTATGTGCCAGATCCTTATACTACAGCAGGTACAGCAAGGGATTAGGAAGGCAAATAAAATGTTGGCGTTTATTGTAAGAAAATGGAACATAAACACAGGGAGGTTTTACTGCAGCTTTACAGGGCATTGGTGAAACCACATCTGAAATACTATGTATAGTTTTGGTCTCTATTTGGAAAAGGAAATAATTTCATTAGCAGTTCAGAGAAGGTTCACTCGAGTCATTCCTGGGATGAAGGGTTTATCTTACGAAGAAAGTTTAAACAGGTTGGGCCTATACCCATTAGAGTTTAGAAGAATGAGAAGAGATCCTGAGGGGACACTATAAGGTACATACCAAGAGGATGTCTCCTCTTGTGGGGTATCCAGAACTTGGGGACACAATTTTTAAAAAAGGGTCATCTTTTCTAAGACAGAGAAAAAGCTTTGCCTTATCTCACAGGGTCATTAGTCTGTAGAATTCTCTTCCCCAGAAAACAGTGGTGGCTGGGTCAATGCATTTATTCAAGGTTCAGTTGGATAGATTTTTTTATAGACTAGGGAGTCAGTTATTGCTGGGGAGTGGGGGGGAGAATGCAGACAGGAAATGGAGTTGAGGCCACAACCAGATCTTACCAAATGGTGAATCGGGCTCGAAGGGCCGAATGGCCTACTCCTGCTCCGAGGTCCTATGTCCCAATGTAATTATTGCCTTCATAGTAGATACTTTTAAAAAGCACTTTGATTTAATCTTTCAGAAAACCACCAACTGTGCTCTCTGGAATTAATGCTCGGTACAAAGATTACCAGAAAATGGGAGAAAATACACAGATGGGATAAATCTTGGCGGTGAAATTTTAGGAATTTATTTTATAATTGTGTTGATTTTTGTTCATTTTGTGACAAGAATTACATTTGTCTTGCTATTTCTGACCAGTTACACCACTAGGTGTCAGTATTTCACTAAAGTTTAATAAAAGATCTAAAAATGTAGCTTTTAGGTGGGGATCTATAAGGTATAACTCAGTTTAACATTAATTTAAATTCTTGATACCAAACCACATTTACTGCACTCTACATTTTATCTCTGTCACGGAATTGTGTTTGTTTCAATGGTTCATTGTATTTAATATTAAATAATTTAACCAAAAACTCTTGACAGTACATGATTCATGATTAGTAGTAAATGGCTACTCACAAAGTTAAGACAGACAATTAAATGCAGAGTTGTGTGTCAGGTTGCAACCAATGAGAAGAATGAAGGGTATTTATACTGTGCAATATCCCATTTATGTCAACAACAGTTCTAGTCAACTCTTAGCACTTGATGTTGGCAAAAGATCTCAGCTATCTTCCACAGAGCCAATGACTCACTACACAGGTATTGCTATTAAATAATTTGCTCTACCTGTAATGCTATTAGCCATTCTGACACTGTTCTTGCATATCTGCACAGTTAACAAGGGTAGATTGTAAGCTAAAACATGGCATTGATAGTATGTTTATTGCAAGAACAACATTACAGGTAAACACAACTATTACTAACAATTAGCTGGTCTTGACTGAATACGAATGAATTGGACCTGGCCATACATTGAGACTAGAGAAAAATCATTCCACCATTTCTTTTGATGCTTCTAACTAAGGCCTATTTTAATGAATCAGAAAAATCCAAGTGTAATGTGCTTTTAAAGCTTTGCTACAACACTTTCAAAATGCCATAAATACATAATTTATAGGTCCTGCACAGTAATAAAATCCTTTCAAATACAGAAGTTACGAAATGAATGTTAGATTTTACTGTCAGTTCCAATATAAATGTTAGTCGTTTCCAAGCATAAGGAAGCCTTCATAAAATGTGAATTAAACTAAAATATGAAGTTGTAAACCATATTTTTGATTAGTGTATATCTTATTGCTTCATTATTGAGGTAGCTCAATATTACTGCTGTGTTTTCCAAGATACCTCAGAATAGATTTTGACTTTTAGATGACCCAGGAGTGGAAAGAGACCACCCACCATTCTGATTTGACACGTGAGCTGTAGAGTGCCAGAAAATTACTGGTGCAGCCCACCATATTAAGGCCTGAAGAGCAGGTCGGGGCTAATGTAAGGATTATTTTTGGGGGACTCAAATATAATTCAGCATTTATCTTTGGTGGGCCCTTTGATTGTATTACTTATAGAACCATAGAGAAGTTACAGCACAGAGGCGCCATTCAGCCCACTGTGTCTGTTTATGGAACTGACGAGCATGCAAGATGGCCCTTACCCGTTCTGACTTAAAACAGCAGAGTCATTTATGTCATTGGACCCGATTCATATATTAAAGAAGGCTATTGCCTGAAACAACATGCAATCTGGACAGCAGGTAAGGCCTTTACAAAATGGAGCTGGCTGGATCGCTGGTGTCAGTGGGTGATAAAGCTACCAACTCCAGTTTGAGGCTTTTATAGCCATGAAAAAGGATTCAAAATTGATCCCTTGAATTTTGGATTCTCCCAAATCAGCAAAATAGCATTTTGCTTTTTAAAACTCTAGGCATATCATCTAAATGAATAGGGGAAGCTGATGGCTCACCCCAATTTTTCAAAATGCAGCATATAATCAGCACCTGTTGCTGCATTATGGAAATTGTCTAAAATGTTATGAACTAACATAGCAAAATTACTACACAAGGTTTAATGTGAAGACTGCCTGCTGAGAGAAATCCCTTCAGTGAAAATCTTATGAATTAGGAATTATTGAAGGGACAATGTATTAGAGGACAATTTCAAGCATGCTTTTTCCCCAGTTTAGTGAAGAGGTGAGCTTCCAGAATAGGTAATATTGCATGAAGTACGTGATTTACAAAAAAAATTGATTTCCAAAAAGTAGCTAAAATTAGCAATACTGCAAGATCCTTTTGTCCAGTGTTACAGTTTGTAAGCAGAAACTTTAAAAAAACTAATTGATACAAGCTTGGATTTACCAGCTTTCTGGGTTAATAACCTAAAGCTACACAACTACAAGTCAACAACATTAAGCAAACAAACTTAAAATATTAACAAGACACTCGACCATGTTTCTAAATTAGGTGCTAGTCAGGATTAACTGGTTAGTTGGCCAATTTCCATACAACTTGGCCAATGGCCAAATCCCCACTCGGCTTGTGTGTTAATTAGCTGTAAGGTCATATACCTTCTAACATTTCAACTTGTTCGCTTTACTTGCTGAATGTACCAAACAATTTTCTACAAGCCTTTCCCCTCTGCTCCTTTTCACTGTTGCATAATACTGTAGCAAAACAAGTCTAAATAATTAGTAGAGCAAAAGAAACATTTTTAAGTTTTCCTCCACCAAACAATTCTTTAATAAAACTATTTAGATATCACGTACAGATTGACCCCTAACTGCAGTTCATATAGATGACTAAGACAACAGAAGGTGAAGAACTGGGGAAATGAAGACTTTGAGAGGCTGGAGAGTAGCCAAGAAGCAGTGCTGGACCAGAATAAGTTGGGCTGGGCCAAGAGATGGAAAGAAATGGAAGACAAACATTAGGACCAATTAACAGCAGGGTGGGTAAACCACAAACTGCCACTGAGTCACATTTTAAGAAGCTAAAAAAGAGTCAACAGGAATAAGCAACAATTTCCATTCCTCATTAAGGTCATGAATTAATTCAGATCTTTACCTTTTGAAGCATTAATACAAAACCTCACATTAAGAATCAGTGACTTTAAACTTGAGGCTAACATATTCCAGTGAACACAGAATTGTTAAAGCGCCCATGGAGGCCATTCAGCCTATCGTGTCTACACCAGCTGTCCAAAGAGCAATTCACCAAGTGCCCTTCTCCCCATAATCCTGCACATTCTTCCTCTTCAGTCTAATTCCCTTTTGAATGCTTTGATGGAACCTGCCTCCACCACATTCTCAGGTAGTGCATTCCAGACCTTAACCACTCACTGCGTGAAAATAAAAAAAGATCAGGGAGCTTTTAATGTTGAAAACTTACGATATACTTTTATATCTTAAATTGGATTTAAATCACCATGGCCCAGTATGCTGTGAAAATAATGGGCGAGTTCATTGGGCACACTGATATTAATGCTAAAATTTATGAGGTGAACAGATAGTTTGAGTTGCAAATTGCCAGTTTGCTGGATTAACCTCAAATTAGCTCGCAGTCAACATCCCCAACAGATGTTTCTTTTAATCCAATTTCTCTCTCTTTCAGTATCCAAATTGTTTAGTTCCCCCGTTCCTTTCTCCATCAATTGCTCTGTTTCTTATTGGTCCTGTCATTTACCAAGGCCCCCAGGCTGCCTCTCTGAAGTTGTAGTGTTATTAATGACTCAAACTTTCAGCAATTGCCACACAAAATGAATTGGTGGTGCAGAGTGAGGAGGAAAAATCCAACTCAGTGCTCACCCCGAATGACCCACTCCAACATCTTCTAGGGCCATGTGTTTAATTCACAAGTCAGGTCAATAAGAAATGTTGGAATGGAGCTTCACAATAAGTTGATGTTAACCAAAAAGGCTACTTAGTTTACACTGTGGTGGTGATCTTTCTGCATGGTACAAGGAAATGCAAACATGTATAGATTGCTGATAAATCTGCAGAAAATGCTTGCAGCAAACACTAAGCTGAGAAGATGCCAGTGACATTTAGTTTGACAATTTTGTTGAATTTTATCAAGAACATTTAGGAAACATTTTAGAACATCTAGACCAAATACAAGTGGTTGAGTGTAGCAAAGTAAAATTAGTATATTAATACTGTAATTTAAATGACAATTATTAGACTCCAGTTTGACAAGCCTAAATGATGCTTCAAATACCAAGGCTGCATATAACAAAAGCCCGTTTATTGAAATGTTCAATATCCTGTAACCCAACCTCCATGAAGCAGCACAGTAAGTTACTGCAAGACAGCAGAAGCTTGGCATCCTGAGAAACTTCTAAGCATTGAATTTCATGTACCGAAGTTGAAGTTTATAGAGATGGCAATACTGAAACAAAGTGACTGCATAAAGGCAGCTATGGTTTAAAAAATATCACTGCAGTTACCTTAACTATTACTTAATAATTAACAAGTTGCTTCATCCAAAGTGGCGGCCAACAGCTTTCCTATAGTGAAGGAAATAGGAGTCGGCTATTCAGCCTTTGAGCCTGGTTATTGGTTCTTGACCAATAAGTACCTCCCATTCTATTTACCCACCTACTCACCATATCCATGGATAGTCATTTGAACCAAAAAAATAATGTATTAAACTTCAAATAGCTCAGCATCCTTTGAGGGTGGAGTGAGGGAGGGAGAAAAAATTCTATTCACTGTCCTTTGTACGAAATAATGCTTTCTGATTTCAGTTCTGACTGGCTTGCTGGAAATCAATACAGACTAGGTTAGAAATTAGTTTACCCCGATATTTGGGCCTGGAGTTCACAATTCCTAACATGCACATATCTGTTCAGATAGAGGTGAGCAAAAGTCATGTACCCACCTCATCAGAGGCACTAGTTGGTACATCTCCAACACTGATCTCTGCCTCTTAACACTGTTGGCAGGCTCTGCACATACCTGGAGGGCTCAACAGCATTATCGGCAGCCTGCTCTCTCAAAGGCAGGGTAGCTCTTAAAGGGAAGCACTGCTGTGATGGAAATTCTCGGAAACTGAACACCAGGGCAAAGAGAAGTATCCATAATGACATGATGCTGGAGGCATTAGTGATGCAGGTGGGTACAAGGAGAGATGGTAGGGAGGTCAGAAGATCCTCAAGAACAACCCTTAGAAGGGATGTGGATAGGAGTGGGAATGCTCAGGGAAATGCTGGCTGCATTGGCTAGCCTGACATGCAGACTTATTGCTTGTTAAGGAGCCCAGCTCCAATTTGGTGCTCCATGCCATATTTGCTACCATTTCTGTAGCCTCTGCTCCATCTCCTAATCATGCTGCAGACACAGTGAGCTACATTTTTATGGGGCTGGGGAGACTCCATAGAGGGGCGAAAATGGCAGCTGGGCCCAGAGTCCAGGATTCCTGGCCCCATTTCCCCATGTTTTCGATTTGCAGCAGTGCCATTTATGAATGCAGGTTGGTTCAGGTTGTAAGCCCACAACCTTCACGCTGGACTAGCCAGCTCCATTGTGGGGATAGGCATGTCCTAGTCCTCCACAACATTCATGGACTCAGGCCAGCTTTTCAGAGTCATGGTTCACAGCACCTCAGCTGAAACATAGTCTAGTTGAGGGAACTTTTTGAATGCAAGTTCAAAAGGTCTTGCCTATGCCCCCATGCCAAGCAATGCCTCTACCCACCCCGTCCTACCCTCCATGCTTAGACTTTCCTATCTACCCATCCCTCCCCATGGCCTCCATACAACCATCATAATGAGACTTGGTTGAGAGCCAACATTATTTGATTGACAGCTCTGGCTCTGTCAATTTCACAAGAGTCATATGCTTATTTACACAAGATAAAGAGGTTTCAGGTACTTGCAGTTTCTGCTATTGAAACTTTAAAGGGTCTTGATGATTGACACATAGGAAAAAGCAATTTTTATGTTTATTTTAAACTTTTTAACACGTTCTAATGTCACTGTGGGGTTCATTGGTTCTACACAGTGTCTTGTGGATGGATGGGCATGGAGGGGGGCATGAGGGGTGAGAGCTACACAGCCTGTTTTTATTACAACTGGTATTAAGTATCAATGCATCGAGATGGGTCTTTTCAGCAGCCTGCCTCCACAGCCTGCAGTTCATGGCTGCCTCTGAACTCTTCCTAGGGACAGTGGGCCCAACTCTCGTTATCAACCACCCCACAACCACCACCCCCAAAGGCAAATCCCACCTTTGTGGGCATTTTCTCCCGAAGTGGGTGCAGCATAATGGGACATCGCCTGACTCCCGCCACTGGCCTGGAGGGTGAAAATCTAGCCCAGAAGCACTGGCCCTGCTTTTACTGTAACTGTTTGTTCACATCATTATACCTGAACAGCTATGCCTTTTGGACAGATTTAGTTCCCTTTCTACCTTCTCATGGTGCTTCCTGCCCTGTTGTTGGTTACAAAGTCTCCCTTACCGACTCCCAACAAACAGAGATTTGATCATTCTCCACAGGATCTGCTCCAGAACACCTTCTCCTTCACTGCCATCTTCACAAACCTTCCCTTGGCCAGAAAAAGATCTTGGAACACACTAGCATGGTGCCTGATGCAAGACAAAAACCAAAAAGGGAGATATGATGACAGGAAAGGTCACATCAATTGCATTTATATAAAGAGAAAAAAAATCCCTAACTAGAACTAAAATAATGACCAGGATTTTCCAGCCCCATCACAGCAGGTTTCAACCACGGCAAATACTGTGAACCATTCAAATGTCAGTTGACTTTGATGGGACTGGAAAATCCCGCTCAATGTTTCTTTAGGATTAACGATTTCATTTATCTGAAGAATATGGAAACTGACTTTGAACAGTATTCAGCTAATCTATCCCTTCACTGTGATAAAGAGAAAAACAAGAGAAGCCTCGAGTTGGGAAAGGAACATAATATAGATGTGAAAAAAGGAGACAGAACCAAGAGAAATCAGAAGCACAGTCATTTAGAGACATTCAAAAGGCCCAAAGGAGGGATTTATCAGAATATACGAATTAGGAGTAGGCCACTCTGTCCCTCGAGCCTGCTCCACCATTTAATGAGATCATGGCTGATCTGATTGGAACCTCAACTCCACATTCCTGCATAACCTTGATAACCTTTCAACTTCTTTATCAAGAATCTATCTAGCACTACCTTAAAAATATTCAAAAACTCTGCTTCCACTGCTCTCTAGGGAAGAGTGTTCCAAAGACACTCAGCCCTCAAGGGAAAAAACTCTCATTTGTTTTAAATGGGTGCCCACTTATTTTTAAAGTGGCCCCTAGTTCTAGATTCTCCCACAAGAGGAAATATCCTTTTCACACCGAACCGGTTAAGTCCCTCCAGGATCTTATATGTTTTAATCGTCACCTCTTACTCTTCTAAACCTCAGCAGATATAAACGTACTCTATCCAACCCTTACAAAGAACAACCTTCCCATTCTAGGTATTAGTCTAGTAAGCCATCTCTGAACTGCTTCCAACACCTTAACATCCTTCCTTAAATGAGATGGCCAATACTGTACACAGTACTCCAGATGTGGTCTCACCAAAGCCCTGTATAAGTGAAGCATAACCTCTACTTTTGTATTCAATTCCCCTCGCAATACAGAATCTTTACAGTGCAGAAGGAGGCCATTCGGCCCATCGAGTCTGAACAGGCTCACTGAAAGACCATTCTGCCTAATCCCACTGCCCTGCCTTTTCCTCGTAACCTTGCACATTCTCTCTTTGGAGATAGCAGTCCAATTCCCTTTTGAATACCTCAATTGAACCTGCTTCCACTTCCCTTTCAAGTTCGTTCCAGACTCTAAACACCTTTGGTGAAAAATGTTTTCCTCACATCACTTCTACTCCTTTTGCCCATTACTTTGAATGTGTCCTCTAGTTCTTGATGTTCTCGAGTGGGAACAGTTTCTCACCATTTACCCTGTCCATACTCCTCAGGATCTTGAATACCTTTATCAAGTCTCCTCTCAGCCTTTTCTCCAAGTAAAACAGTCCCAATCTCTCTAATCTATCCTTGTAGCTATAGTTCTTTATCCCTGGAATCATTCTTTTGAATCTCCTCTGTACTGTCTCCATACCTTCCTCAAGTATGGCACCCAGAACTGGACACAGTACTTCAAGATGAGCACTAACCAGTGTCTTACACAAGTTTAATATGACCTCCTTAATCTTGTACTCAATGCCCCTATTAATAAAACCTAGGATACTAAATGCTTTACCTACTATTAGCTTTCCTAATTACTTACTGTATCTGCATAGTAACCTTTAGTGATTCATGCTATAGGACACCTAGGTCCCAGGAAAGCAAGAACCAAATGGAAAGGGCATCTAAAAATGGAAAATCAAGCAGAAAGGAAATCAAATAAAATGGGGGAGGGGAGGCAGAAAAGTAAACCGATCACAAGCAGATTGCTGGAGTTTTTTTCTGCAGAGAAAAAAATCAGAGGTAGAAAAAAGGGAGAAAAAGGCAAAATAAAGTAATATTAAACATTTTACATGATACATTTTTTTGCTTCATTTCCTTAGTATCTTTGCTGTTCATGCATTACATGAAAAATCCACTAAGGATACAAGAATAATAATTACATGGAACTTACAATTTTGCTAATATACAAGAGCAAACAATATATATTTCTGTCACTGGGGAATCAACTTCTACGTTGAATCTCCCTTGCAGTGCATTTAACCACTGTTTTCAGGGCACTAACAATTAATTAAGCTCTTATTAATTAAAGTATTTCAACTTTACTAAGCCAAGTATCCCTTCAGTCAACTCTAGGATGGTTTCTATGCAGTGTGCTGTAACATTTTCAACATGTGCATTTTTAAAGCAAGATTATGGTACAATAGCCATTACAAACCATAATTCACAGAAATAACCTGAGTTGGAGAACAGCATTCTGATGAATTTACAATTTAATGCTATTATGCATACAAAGAGCAAACCATATCCCTTCTCACTGGGAAATCAATTTGCTTGTTGATTAACATACAGGCAGTTCATGTAAAAATGTATGCAGCCGGATTAATTTATTCGGCATGTCGTGGCTTCATTCGTCAAACTTTATGTTGTAACTTTTGTTGAACATAGCCTTGTGACAATTACCTATATAGTTTTACCAGCAAGTAAGTAGAGGTGCCTAGAGTGGCAAGACAATCATTGGATTAAGTTCATTATCATGCCCTCACCATTATTCATAGCATCATCCAACCATGGCCTATTAGAAATGGTAAGATAGTTGCAGAATATCCATGAATATCAGTATTGTAACTGCAAATTGTGAGGGTATTTGTATTCCTGAGTTGTTTTGGTTTTCCAGGCAGAGGCTGAGGACTACAATTCCCAGGATATTAGTGAGTTCCAGTGCAGAGCATGGCAAGACGACAGGTCACACATGTTCGATCCATCATTCCTCAGCTGTATTGGCAGGGCGCCTGCATGGTGGTGTGATGCAAACCAACAAACATGGGACCAAGGTGTGGCACGAAAAGTTAAGCCATGTAACGGAGTCGACAGCAGACGGAAAAGGGAGGTCAGTTCCACGCAGCTGAAGTGCTGCCCTTAGCTCCATGCTGCTGAGTGGGGCTAGGGCTCAGAGAAGCCCTGACAGCTGTTGGTAGCTCTATTCTGCTAGGAGTTGGGACACAAGGAAGCCCAGAAGCAGCATTTGCTTGGTACAGCTGGGGAGACTGCAGTTCAGAGAAACTCAGGGGCAGTGACAGCTCAGTTAAGGCAAAGGAAAACCCATGATTAGTGAAGATCTGCTCAGAGTAAATAGGAAGCTGGAATTAGGTGCTGGGGTGCAGACTTGTGAATCCAATCATAAGAGATTGAGCAACTCAATCAGTCATTAAGGGAGTCCAGATTGGAGTGGCTTTTGAGGGAAATAAACTGTATCCTCAAAAGAGAGGAGCCAAAATCCCTCATGAGGAAGACAGAGTTTAAAGGATTTTGTGACTTTCAGGTGATCCCTGACATCTAGGTGGGATGCTGAGAAATTTCAGAGATCTGTCTTGGTTGTGTCTGTCATTTAATGCGCAGTTTATCCTGTGTTTTGTACACAGTTTGTCTGTTAATTCATGCTTACCTCATGTTAATTCTGGATGTTACAAGTGTAAGATAGTACTGACTGCTTGCTTTGCTGACTTTTGTATAGTAACATTTATTCTGTTAGTTTTAAACTATGGAATCTTGTGGCTTTGTAAGTAACAGATTTCAAATTACATCTACTTCAAAAAAAGTTACTGGTCCCTAACCGGATTGTAAGAAAAATGAAGGTCTGGTCAGGGATCGTAACAATATGTACAAGTTAATTTTTTTTAAAAGTGAAGATAAATGTTTTTAAAATAATTTTTTGTACACAATACTTTCCTGAGTGTAACTAAGGAAAAGCATTAATAATCTAGTGCAAGCAAGAGTTTCCTATTCTATATAGTAACAAGGTCAGCTGAATAAATGGTTAATACAGTATAGAAACAACATTAAAAGCCTTAAGGATTCATATCCTCAAGACAGAGGATGTGCAGATTAAAATAAACTCCAATGCCTGCATTTGATATTTGCACTGAATTTACATTCATTTCTGACTTACTTTATACAAGTGCTGGTCACAATAGGTTTTCATCTCTCAAACTGCAAATCGGTATTAATGCCTTGTATACCAGTCTGATATGTTTCATATTCCAATCTACTCTTCAGATGACTATTCCAATATAAAAACCAAACTACTTTGCACTGCAGTAAAGGTAAGCGTTTGTGAATTTTCAGATGTAAAATGGATTGATATATCAGTTAAGTAAATGGTCTTCCCTCCAGTATAACTCCAGTAGGGCCTCCAAGATCCAGTTAAGGCATTTGGTCGATTTCTATCTGCACTGTATTACACCTCCATTTATACTACCCAATTTATTAATGATTGAAAGATGGCTATCACTAGGAAAATTTGCATCTCATTCTGCAAGGCCCAATGAGAGGCTTTTGAAATGCTGGTTCAGTCAGAGCAAAAATAAACAGTTTTGTTCTATTCATTCACATCAACTGTTTGACCTTACTCTGGCTGACGTTTGAGAATGAGTATGGTATGTATTTTGCCTTTAAAATGCATACAAGCAAAGACACATTATTTGTTAACCAACTATAAATAGGTAGATAAAAATACATCAAAATGAGGTACAAAAGGAGTAACTTGGAAATAGTAACATTACACCATTTTATCTTAATCTGATCATGATGTTAGTGTTGCCAACAAACTGCTGGCAGTGACAAGGAACAGACTGACTCTTCCCTACCCTCCACTACAAAGCCCTAGCTTAAAGATGATTGCAGAATAGCACCATGCCTCAACAGCATGCACCTAAATGCAAGCTATATGCCCTCATCAAAAAATGGTGAGACTGGAAAAAAATGACAAAATATGAGGCAGGAAGTGTTTTTCTAAACTATGTAGAAACTCAGTGGAGCTGAATGTGTAATAAAATGAACTAACTTACCATCTCGCAGATCACACCAAGGTGCTGCACAAGAACTTTTAAATTTTTAATTTAAAATTTAAGTTTTCCTTTTAACTTGTAAATGTATTTTCACTGAAAATTATAAACAAGTCCCACAGAAACAGTATAAAAGAAAATACAAAACACTGAATTGGGAGGAGATTGACCATTAATTAACATTTAGGACCTGTATAAATTCTCTTTTCCTTAATCCTTAGCACTAAGCCCCTATTCTTCCATATTGTTTTATTAGATAGTTGCCAAACTGCTTGTTTTAAGCTTCAGTCAGGAATAATCAGATGCAGAAAACAATTTTCCATGCATGATGTACTTCCTCCTCTCCTAGCTCCCCACAAGTATTATTTTTTCTCCTTACACCTCATTTGTTCCCTAAAATCTCAAAGGAAACCAAGTTCAAGTTTCCCCGATATTCAGAAAATAACTGATTGAGAGCCAGATGGAGCTTATTAAAATGCAGTGATCTCATGTCCCAAGTTATCTTTAACAATCTTCACAATCTCTTCAGCTATTCTGCCTGCTGACTAAAACTGGACATGTATTCTGCGTAGTTTTTCTTAATGCCAGCATTACTTGCTAGAAAATGCATATCTACTTAAACATACACCTCAAGCAAATTCTTCCTCTCACCAACTGCTGCATCCAACTTGACAATCAATGATCACTCTCAAATCACTTTTTGCTCAATCTTATTTAAAACTTGCACTCCGTAGTGTGCACTTGGCTATTTCAATGCGCCAATATGCATTCCTATACATTAATACACAGCCATCTCTTCTTGTTGAGATTTCTGTACATATTTTTGAACCATATTCTTCATAATAGAAAAGACTTGCAAGCAACTGCAAGAAACTGTTTATTAATTTAGGCATTATATATACTCATCTTCAAGACATCTTGAACAAGGATCTCAAAAAGCAAATTTAATACTAAAAATATACCCAGTGTCACTATTTAACTAATTTTGTTTTAGGTGGGCAATTCATTATCCAATTTACAAATTCAGCTTCAATTTAGTGACGTTTCACTTTAAGTATTTGTTTGGGACTTTAAATAGTTTATTTTGAAATTTGAAATACAATATTACCCCTTCTAAATGTAGCCAGCCAGCAATATCCAAAGAGATGCTCAGTAAATTTGATATCTCTGATCTCCCTCTTCAAGAGTTCACATTTACTTGCATCTGATGTCCTTCCATTATAATGGATTCAGTCCACACAACTCCCATAATAAAAATATCGAGATCAGCTTACACAATCTCAGGTACAGGTTACAAAGAAAAACAAAATTGCATCCCTTAGCTACATGCCCGGATCCAATGAATGTCAGACAACTTCTTCAATGACACAATTTGACACTGACGCTTCATGAATATTCAAGTGTTCTAGTTTGTTAATTGCTGACCATGGTTTTCTCCACAAACCTGAACACATCATCACTTTAATCAACATATCTGAGATGTAATTTCTGTCTAAAGAAAGGGTTAGATTTGGAAGTCCTGCTTTACAGTTAAACGTTCCCACTTGCTTACTGCCATCCTGTGTAGAGGGAGCAGAATGATAGCATAATTAAATCAGCAGCACATAGAACATTTTTAAAAGATGGCAGGTCATTCAAGGAAAAATAAGGTAAGTGGAATTATAAACATACAAGCAAGTTCCCTACCCAAATGAAATAAACTATCTATTGAAAATAACAGACATTTCTAGAGGCATTATATTGTAGCTTTTTTCTCTTCCATGACAGCAGAACAAATACTGAAAATGCACGTATTCCTTTATCATGTGTATAATGGAAATATTCCACTTGTGGCCCAAGCTGGTTCAGATGAATTTCTTTTTAATATTCAGTGATTCCCCAATGCACATTATATTCCATATTTAAAAAATGAAAACACTTAAATTATAAAATCATGCCTATAAAGAGCATTTCTCATATTGCATTTGCAATCCAGTTATCCTCACCAGTCTTGTGCTTAAAATTTTACATGGATGCATCACCTGAAGATATTGTGGGTGTACATAGGTCTCAACGTGAGAAAATATTAATGCATAACAGTTAACAGGGAGGTCAAGTGCATGCCTGAGAACAAATACATGGTGTATCTCAATTCAAAGAGTTACATTATGCACTAATACCTCAAAGCCATGTGAGGAATTAAAACTCAAACCCAAGGTGGTGTCTTGAATAACTCTCATAAAACATTTTTTAAAAATCTCACTCCCAATTTTGGAATTACTTTGAGCCTAATGTACACTTTGCTTATATTTCCAATTTTATCTTTTGAAACAGAAAATTGCAGTTTTCTTCAGAAAATAACTCATCTAAATATTTCACATCAATGTAGTTTAATTTGTCTGGCTGCTGACGTGACAAGTACTGAACATTAGGGATTACAAAGAAAACTCAATTTGCATAAAATGCCTAGAATGTTACCAAGATAAAGTATTTCTTGTCAAGTTCAAAAGTGTACTGAATAGAACTATAAAATTTCAGTGAGACACATGCAACTGCAATATAATAACGTTGTTAAGTCGAAACCTTTGGCTTAGCAGTGGTGCACAGCATTTGCATAGACAAAAAAAAGTCAACAGCACATTCAGCAACATTTTCACAGCAAGAGTATGTATTTGTGCAACATGAAATTCTTCATCGGGGTTGAGTAAACAATCAACAAAATCCACACAATTGGTTCTGAACTTAATTTTATGGGGAAAAAGTACCTCATGTCTCCAGGTCACTTTAAATAAATAGGCTTATCAGAATAGAATTACTGCCAGAGTTCAGGGTCTAAACTAGATTTGTAGTAGTGAACATTAGTGAAGAGATGAGAACATGTATGACCTCTGCAAACTCGAAAACAATAATTTGCCGACTCCATACTATATAGAGTAAAGTTTCTTTTAAAAAAAATCAGAAACAAAGACAATACTTTGGTGAACACTTTCCAAACACAACCCAACATCTCTATTTTGTTCCTTAGAGATTTTACTTCATTATAGTATTCAATCCTAATGCATTTTTTAGAGAATACCCATGCACTTGTTCTCATGATGGTTTTTGCCATCCATGATGCCCCTTATTCTTCAAACCCCAGTACACAACCTGTCATCTGTCCCTCAGCAACACAATTTGGCATAAAATTCTCTCTCAAAAGAACACATGTACAAGTATTTTGAAAACATTGACTATAGACTGTAAACGGCTATAATAAAATAAATCTAGAAGGAACAAACCGGAATCGGAAACGAGGAGATTTAGTGCCCTTGCTAGGAAACCGATATAAATTCAATTATTTTTAGATGCTGGTATAGTTCTTTCCCTGTTACACAGTTCTTACACAACCACATGCAGTACATTTATAGCTAAGGATGTACAGTTTGGGGGGGGGGGGGGGAAAAAAAGCTTTTTCTCTTAATATTAAAGTAAATTTAGCATTCATAGTTTATTGTTGTCCAACCACGCCAGTTCTGATTTCAACATGGCAAAACACATCAGCCTTTTTTGTTGCCAAAGATCAGACCTCAAACGTGACTTCTATTTGGTATCCAAACTTTCCATGATGCACGACAAACCAGAAGAGTCCAATCTGCAGGCTTCTCAGCAAAGTAATGCCCATGACTCCATCAGATACCTAGCATCATTCATCATCCTCCTCCTCATCTTCCTCACCATCTGAAAGAGAAGTGCATGGTCGTATCTGCCGATAACGATCCAACCATTTCTCCACCATTTGTGTAACCAATGGATGGTTGCGCCGACGGGAGCTCCTTTGCTGTGCAACGAGAACTCCACCCTCAGTGACACAACAGTCAAGCCATTCTCTTAGTAGCTTCTCCTGCTGGTCCTCGTTACCGATCTGTGAAGAAAATTTCAGCTATTTCAATAAATTTATAACTTAACAACAATAGGGTTGCCAATGATGCCCTGAATCACTCATCAAGTCTCAAATCTAATGCAACAAAATACTAAATTATAAGATGAGGTTTAATGTCCAAGTGACACTAACTTCATTTAATTATAACATTTATAAACTTCTAATATTAAACAAAAACAAATTGATTCATGTCAGAACACTGGTCTTCTTGAAGCTGTTTCTTTCTCAACAACCTTTCCCTGTTATGCCACCAAAATCATGACCTGGTAAGGCAAGGTTAATCTTTAGATCTTTATAATTCAGCTAGATTTAAAAAACCTTTTCGCCCTGTTTTTAGTTAATCAAATATCTCATTTGGAGAAGGAAAAGTTGTTCCTACTTTCAAAATAGAGGGAAAATGAGGAAGTTTTACATTGAAAAAAGGATACAAGTGGAATAGATCACACTAGCTATAAAAGACTGAAATTAAAGTTAAAATAAACTAGTTTCAAAGCAAACTAGTTACTTAATTTAACCTTGTCTATGATTATTGCAGTAAAGTTGTTCCAGAAAGAATAGCAAATACTTTGGTGTTTTTCAACATTAAAATTTATGCATCTCAAATGCACTGTACGCCTACATTGCCAATCTCATTCATTTTTAAAATCACATTCAGCTTATGATTATTCATTAAAATTCTCCATAAAAACAAATTATCTATTACTCACTAACTGAATCCTATATATAGTTATGATACTTACAACAACCCAAAGTAATAGAACATGAACAAATGAACAACTGCATAAATTGACATAAAATTTTCGGATTATCTGAAGCATTTTAAAACTACAGTGATCTGGGTTAACAAAAACTGAAAGAAAAATGGAATGTGGTGCACTTTTGGATATTAAAACAGCCACCAAACCTGCACGTACCTCATGAGCCGAAAGGAAGTGAATGTGCAATAGCTTCCTCTCACTGTCCACCAGTGGCAAGAAGGTAATGTTGACATCATCATCTGTATTTAGGTTGGCGCCAGCACCTCGATTGTCATAGCCAACATTTTCCATAGCGACCAGTGCAGAAAAATGGCCCCTTGTATACCCCAGAGCTATAGGGCTTTTCCAACAGAAACTCTGCTCCCATAGCAAAGGCAAGTACACACCTGAGGAGGAGCAGAGAGTCATATTAGTAGATAAATTTGAATTCAATATTAACTGTAATCTAATAAGATCCATCATAAATACAGGATTAATTAGTCTATAATGTCATGCATTCATACTCCTGTTTTTGGCCACTATTAACATTTGCTATCCTTCATTATAACCATGTATCTATGCAACTTTTAAAATGCTTGTTGATCTCCTGGAGAATTCTAGGGTGCACCATCTATTCATATTTCCATGATAATGTGCTTCATTGCTTTCCTCACAATATACACATTTTGAAATAATTTGTGAATAATAAAACATTTGCAATTTCCAAAATTGCCCCCACACATCTTTTCAAAGTGCCTAACTGCTCTTTAACACTCCTACTTACATAGCTGGAAAAATTCACAGGGCACAAGGTTAAATTCTTAACGGGCAGGGTGGTGCTGGAAGGGAAGGATGCAAATATAACTAGATGATTATAATCAGGTTAAATAAGCTAATCAAAATTTCAGCCCTAATTTTGTGAATCTTACCCAATTATAGTTATACCATCTGTTCTCAGGGGCTAAACTACATATTTGAAAAATCTTGTTCTAGGCTGGACAAACAACGTGCTTGAAATCTTTGTTCCACAGAATTGATGCAAAGATTAATAGTATCCAAACTACCAACCACACATTTCAAAAACTTTGATTAATTGGAGAACTGTGTGTGCGTCTGCTGAGTATAAAGTAGTAAGAGGTGTATATGAATTAAGCATTAGACAAAGCAATTATCCAAATGTTCTGCAAAAATTAGAGGAACATCGGAAGGAAACATAGGAGTAGGCCATTCGGCCCTTCAAGCTTGCTCTGCCATTCAGTAAGATCATGGCTGATCTGGTTGTGGTCTCAACTTCACTTTCCTGTCTGCCCCCCATAACCCTCGACTCCCTTGTTTTATCAAAAGCTGTCTTAACTCTGCCTTGAATAAATTCAATGACCTCTAGGGAAGAGTATTCCACATACTGACAATGCTCAGGAAAAAATTCTCTTCTCAGCCTTAAAAAGGAGACCTCTTGTTGTTAAACTGTGTCCACAACTTCTAGTCTCCCCCATGAGTAGAAACGCCCTTGCAGTATCTACCCTGTCAAGTCCACTCAGGATATATGTTTCAATAAGATCGCTTCTCATTCTTCTAAACTCCAATGGGTATAGGCTCAACCTGTTCAACCTTTCTTCCTAGGATAAGCCCAGGAATAAGTCAAATGAACCATCTCTGAACTGCTTCCATTGCAATTATATCCTTTTTTAAATAAGGTGGTCAAAACTGTACATAGTATTCCAGATGTGGTCTCGCCAATGCCCTGTACACCTGCAGTAAGACTTCCCTACTTTTATATTCCATTCCCCTTGCAATAAATGTCAACATTCCATTTGCCTTCTTAATTGCTTGTTGTACCTGCATACTAACTTTTTGTGCCTGTCATATCAGGATACCCAGATCCCTCTGTACCACCGAGTTCTGCAACCTTCCTCCATTTAAATAGTGTACTGTTTTTCCATTCTCCCTGCCAAAGTGGACAAGTTCACATTTTCACACATTATACTCGATCTGTCAAATTTTTGCCCAATCCCTTTACCTGTCCATATCCCTTTGCAGACTCTCTACCTCTTCTTGACAACTTACTTTCCTACCTATCTTTGTCACATAAGCAAATTTAGCTACCATACATTCAGTCCCTTCATCTAAATCATTGATGTAGATTGTAAATAGTTGAGGCCCTAGCACATCTCTTGTCCCACTAAACTTGACAACTTAAATATACAACCTATTACACTACAGACTAATCCTATTGTCATTTTTGTATTAAAAATTATTATCCAGCATTACAAATAAGGAAACGTTTAATTAAGCCAACTTTCTACAATTCTGTTGTTCTTTTAACTAATCTACAATATTCTTTGGAAATTACTATGGAGTTGGGAGTTGTCTAGGTTTGTAAATTAGTGAGGGATGTGAATAATGGGAAATTATGCTGAAGCACTGCTAAAATTGGTCAATTCTCAAAAGGGAGCCTTGAGGCAGCATCTGAATAAGAGCTTGGCCAAGGAGCCAGTACAGTCAACATTCATTGTTTTAATCAAACAAAAACAAAAATTGCTGGAAAAGCTCAGGTCTGACAGCATCTGTGGAGGGAAAGACAGGGTTAACGTTTCGAGTCCAGATGACTCTTCTTCAGAACTAAAGAGAAGTAGAAATGTGGTGAATATATACTGTTTAAGGGGGGTGGGACAGATGAAGCTGGATAGAAGGCCAGTGATAGGTGGAGGCAAAGGAGAGATTGCAAAAGGTGTCATAAACAAAACGTCGAAGGGGTGTTGATGATGGTGATACCGGCTAACGGAGGTGTTAATGGTGACATTAAGAGTAGAAAGCAGGATGAGCAAGTGACAGATGGCCCTCGTGGGGGTGGAGATGGTGTGGCAGAATAGATCAAAATAGACTAAAAGGTGACGATAAAACAATAAATGGAAATAAATTTTTAAAATAATAATAGATGGAAAAAATGTATATATAAAAATTAATAAATATTTGAAAAAAGGGGATCAAAAAGGGGTGAGGATGGAGGAGAGAGTTCATGATCTGAAGTTGTTGAACTCAGTGTTAAGTCTGGAAGGCTGTAAAGTGCCTAATTGGAAGATGAGGTGCTGTTCCTCCAGTTTGCGCTGAACTTCACTGGAACATTGCAGCAGGTCTAGGATGGACATGTGGGCATGAGAGCAGGATGGGGTGTTGAAATGGCAAGCGACAGGGAAGTCTGGGTCATGCTTGCGGACAGGCCAAAGCCGTTCCGCTAAGCGGTCACCTAGTCTGCGTTTGGTCTCTCCAATGTAGAGACGACCGCAGTGGGAGCAGCGAATGCAGTAGATCAAATTGAGGGAAGTGCAAGACCTATGCATGCCATGTAGTAAGAATGCAGGAGGAGCTAGAGTGGATTTCTCCCAAGCAATGCCAAATTTCCAGATACTGTCCACCTAGGCGAGTGGGAACAGGAAATTGAGTAGTGACCCATTCCACTATTTTTGCCTCAAGAATCATCCAGCATCACTTCATTATCAGCCTCCCAATGGTAGAAATTTCATTTGAATCAGAAGGTCATGAATTCAAACCCTACTCCAGAGATTGAAGCACGTAACCTGAGCTACTCTACTTAAAGTTAAGATAACAGTGCTTGAAGCAGCTCTTGGAATAGGTTTGGACAAGTTGACTTTGATATTTTTAAATTACTTACCTTGAAATCGTGTATACCCTAGAGTCTCACCACGAAAACTCTTGTAGTACTTCACTCCATAGACTATAATTGGTCGGCGAAGAATGTGGGCTAGAACAAAGATGTGGGTCTGCTCTAGACTGGCTCCGGGCTGCAATGAGTCAAAATAATGCAATGTGTTAAATCTTCAAATCAAAAATTGATTTTTCTTTTGAATAAGATGGACAAGACATATATAGTTTAAATAAAAGCAAAATACTGCAGATGCTGGAAATCTGATATAAAAACAAAAGTGGAAAAACTCAGCAGGTTTGGCAGTATCTGTGGAGAGAGAAACAGTTAACATTTTGAGTCTGTATGACTTCTTCAGAGCTAATGAGAAGTAGAAATGTGATGGATTTTATACTGTTTAAGAGGGGGTGGAGCAAAATAGAAGGTCAGGGATAGATGGGAGCTCAGAAGAGATTGTCTTGTGCCCATGACATCTTTGTTAAAGTGAGTGTTAGTTAAAGACTAAAGAAGGCGCTGATAGTGGCATAAAGGTAAGATAGCAGAATGTGTTAATAGCTGAACAAGGGTTAGCACCCCATGAAAGCACAACATAGAAAGTGACAGATGGCCCTGTGGAGAATTGGGTCGTTAACACTACCATTAACACTCCCTTTTTGTCTTGTGTCCATGACATCTTTGTCAATCTCTCCTGAGCTCCCACCTATCCCAACTTCCTATTTTACACCACCTGTTCGACCCTTCTTAAACAGTATAAAATTCATCACATTCCCACTTTAGCTCTGAAGAAGTCATACAGGCTTGAAACGTTAACTCTCTCTCTCTCCACAGATGCTGCCAGACCTGCTGAGTTTTTCCAGCATTTTCTGTTTTTATATATAGTTTGAAAGTTTCCAACATACCCATTTTAGATTAAAATATAGATTTAAGCACTGAAATAATTTACAGGGTGTGGTGAAACATTATTATAATCCAGCTACAATCAGAACTTTATGCAGATGTAACATACAAATTTCTCAGAAGGTTCTCGGGATTTAAAAAGAATGTAGAAATTTTGTCAAAAAGTTGTGTCCTATTTCCCTGACTTCTGAAACCTATTTTTTCTTGTTTGGCAGTCCCTCTTGATCAGGAAGCAGCATTGCTACTCTTGCAACAAACATACACTAAATATAAATTTACACCATTAGCAGACATTACTTCTTGTTAATCTATTGAGGATTATTTTTGTAATCCTTCATGACCATGTCATCATAAATCAATTGCATGAAATGTCCAAGCTGTCAGTAACACCTGTTTTGAAGTGAAAAACCTTCCACTGACAACAACACATGGCAACACGCCAGACCTCATTTCACTCATTTAAAACGACACTGCAGCAAGTATTAATGGATACTTGGGGTGGTAGAAAGATCACAAAATAAACAGTTTGGTTTTGGAAATCTGATATCAGTTGTTGAGATCTTAACCAATAGATACAGTCAAACAATTTGTACTCAATGGGTACCTCTGGCACAAGGCACTCTTAGCTTTTCATTTGTGATTTAGGATGCCATCCAGCCACTTGATGAAATGTCAGAATCATTCGACCTATTCATCACAGGTTATAGAAGACAATTCATATTAAATTCATATATATTTGTAGTGAGTAAAGCAAGGACATTACCATGCATCAACTGTGACAGCCTGGGGATGTCCTTCAAGACACCTGGTGTGAATAAACAAAGTGAAGACAAAGCTACCCCTCCAACCACTAAGTTAATACTGTAGAAAATAGCCACAGGCCACAACTTTATTTTGAGGTAGATCACTTGTTAAAATAATAAATTAACTCATCAATAAGATTACCTGGTAGTCGCTTCAGGGTTTCCATTATATTCTACATAACAGAATCGGAATTCTTCTTTGGAACTGCAAATTAACCCTCAATCATACCTTCCATAATCTTTGGAATAAATGATTTTTAATAGCACATAATTTTCTGTCAAAGTAACAGCAAGGCTAATGACGCTCGCTGTTTTTTGAGCTAATGCTTCAACTTGAGAAAGCATTAGCTTTGCAAACACATCTTTTTATCTGCTTCACCATTGAAAGGCATGAAATTTCTGTACTTGCACGGTAGGTATGAACTGAATTCATCACAAAGTTAAGTTGTCATTTCAAGCCTAAGCACCCTTCTAATGATGTGATTACTGTTAATGACTACCAAGCAACCACTCAATAACTGAAAACTGACTACTGCATGTATGAATCTCATCCTTCAGGTATTGGAGATTTTAAAAATTGTAAAATTTTACATTTACTTTTGAATTTTCCTTTGCCACTTCTTTCCTCCCTTAATCCAATCTTCCTTTTCAGTAAACTTTCCCTCATCTTTCTCAACCTGCCTGTGGCCTTTGACACAGTTTTCTACACCATTCTCCTCCAATGCCTTGCCAATGTTTCTCAGTTGGCTGGGACTTCTCTCACCTGGTTCAATTCTTACCTATCTAATTGCAGCCAAAGAATCACTTGCAATTTTTCTCCCAGCTCATGCACTGTTACATCTGTATCCAGGGGTCTATCTTTGACCCCCTCCCATTTCTGCTCCTGACATCATCCGAAGGCACAGTATTAGTTTTCACAAGTACACAGACAACACCCAGCTCTACCTCACCACCACCACCTCACCAACACCACCTCTCTCAAGTTCTCCTTTATTGCAGGATTATCAGACTTATACAATATCTAGGACTGGATGAATAGAAATGTCCTCCAATTAAATGTTGGAAAGATTGAAGCCATTGTTTACAGTGCCCTCTCCTAATTCCATTCCCCAGCTACTGACTCCATCGCTCTCCCAGCAACAGTTTGTTCACAACCTTGGTGTCATGCTCGACCACAAGGTGAGCTTCCAACCTCATGTTCGTCCATCGCCAAGACAGCCCATTTCCACTTTTCCGACTTTGACCCCATCTCTGTTCACCTGCTGCCGAAACTCTCATTTATATCTTCATTACCTCTAGACTTGACTATTCCAACGCACTCTTAGTTGGTTTCTCTCTCATTCTACACTCTAAACTTGAGGTCATCCAAAACTCTGCTGCCCATGTTTTAAACTTGCACCAAGTTCCATTCCCCTGTAACCCTTGCACTTGCTGACCTACATTGGCTCCCAGTCAAGCAATATATTGATTTCAAAATTCTCATCCTTGGTTTCAAATCCTTCCATGGCCTCTCCCATCCCTATATCTGTAATCCCTTCCAACTCTACAACTCTTGAGACATCTGTACTCCTCCAATTCTGGCCTCTTGTGCATCCCTGATTTTAAGCACTCCACCACTGGTGGCTGTGCCTTCAGTTACTTAGGCCCCAGTATCTGGAATTCCATTGTTACACCTTTCTGCCTCTCTATCTCGCTCTCCCTTCTCTAAGAGATCCTTAAAACCTACCTCTTTGATCAAGCTTTTGGTCACCTGACCTAATATCTCCTTGTGTAGCTCGTTCATACTTTGTCTTGATGCTCCTGTGAAGCATTATATAACGCCTTTAACATAAGTTGTTTTCTGTACTTGTTTCTGTTCTCCTGCAGTGCATGATCAACTTAAATGAATTTTAAATTGGAATATATAAACGGAGGATCCAGAGAATTCTCCATAGAATTGCATTACTACACATGAAATTACTAAAGACAGGTGATCATGAAGCTTTATTTTACCACCACACCTAGTAAATAACTAAATCTCAAGTGCTGAATTCTTAAAAGTCACTACTTTATTAAGTTATGTGCTGAAATAGAGATTAATTTGGTAGGAGCGATTTTGCAAGCGCACAGAAATAAACAAATACGTGTCCAATTCAGCAATACACTTTTAAAGGTAGTTGTATGAAACCACATGATCCAGTTAAAGGTACTGAGATCCAGTCTTTTGAAAACCCACATTAGGGTTTCCTGAATTTTTTTTTTACACTTGCCATCCAAGAACAACAAAATACAATTCAAGTTAAGGAATATACAATTATTTAATAATGTTAGCCAAAGTTTTGGTCAAATTTATTTGGACATGGCTAAGCAACCATAAATTTAAGCCTCTGCCCAGCCATGCGGAATACTGAAATTAGAACATTGAAATGAATGCGTCCACAAAGTTTGAAGATCAACTGAAATACTGTTTAAACATTAACTGACCCATTGATACTAAAACTACCCTGATAAGTGACGGTTCAATTACAAAGAATCCTTCTTTGTTTAACACTTAGTTCCATTAACATGCTAGCATTAAATTTCATGAATAGCAGCACTCCAGAGGTACAGTTCATTGGCTGTTTCTGTCTATGTTCTTTTAACTAGAACCTCCAAATTTTGGTGAGTGAGTAATGGGTCAGATTGCCTGAAGTATTAATCAAGAAAAGTATTAATTTTATAATTCTCATACTTGGTTTCAAATCACTCCATGGCCTCTCTCCTCCCTATATCTATAAAACAATGTTAAGCATTCAGCAGAAAAATTTGGAAATTAAATTATTTTTTATTCTTTCATGGGATGCGGGTGCTGGCAAGGCCAGCATTTGTTGCACATCCATAATTGCCCATGTTCATTAGTCCATTTCAGTGGATAATGAAGAGTCAAAGATATTGCTGTGTGACTGGAGTCATATGTAAGGACAGCATATTTCCTTCCCTAAAGGACATTGGTGAACTAGGTGGATTTTACCGATGTTTCATGGTCAATTATTGACTAGCTTTCAATTCCAGATTTTTTATTAATGGTTTGAATTTAAATTCCACCTGCTGCTGTGGTGGGATTTGAATCCATACCTCTGGAGCGCTAAGATAAAAGCAAAATACTGTGGATGCTGGAAATCTGAAATGAAAATGCTGGAAAAACTCTGCAGCACTAGCCTGGGCCTCTGGATTACGATAGCAGCGACATTACCACTGCACCACCATCTCCGCTGCTTGTTATGAAACCCAACTTACCTTAGTGTCGAGCTCAGAGGTTGGGAACTTTAGCTTCCAACGGATTCAGATTTTATGCACATGTACAGGCTGGGAGCGTGCTGCATTTGCAGTTCTACATCTTTACGTACTTTGGACCCAGGGCAGGCCCCACTTGCCTGCACATAAAGAGAAAAGAGTGGGAAACACCCAGGTCAAGTGACCAGGTGCGGGCCGCCATAGTGTCCCAGGCAGGGACAAGGGAGGTGGACAGGCAGATGTCCCAAACAGGGGAGAGAGAACTGGGAGAGATCCAAAAGAAAGTCCCAGATAAGAGACAAAGGCAAGGGATGAAACAGGCCCCAGTTAAGGAAATAAAAAGAGGAGCAGAGAAACAGGCTCCAAATTAGAGAAAGGGCTGCGGGGAGCAGATTTTAATTGAGGAGGTCTCAGGAGAAGCCTTGGTAACTGAAGAGGCCATTGGGGCAGTAGGGCTCTGCGTGGTGCAGCCAAAAGATCTGAAGTTGTGCCTGTAATTTGGTGTTTGGACATACTCGGGAATTCAAGGGAACAGAATCTCAAAGGAGAGACTGAAACTCTGCGAGGTGGACCAATGTCAATGCTGTCCGAGTTTGGTAATTGAAGGGGGCGCGAGAGAAGTCCTGAAGATCCAAGACAGCAGTGGAAGGTTCATGACTCCATGCTGCAGACTGTTGCGGCAGAGGTACGTCTGGAGCAGTAACATTCTGCTTGGCATGGCTGAAGAGCTGAAATTGTTCTTGAGTTGGTGCTGGAGAGTAGACTCAGGAATCCAGGGGAATAGAATCTCAGGAGACAAGAATGAAACCTGTAAGGTGAGGAGTCGTTGAAGCTGTCCGAGTTGGAGCAACTTTTGGAGAGAATTCGAAGGTGAAGATTGGAAACTCTTGCGAGAAAGATGAAATTTCAGTGAGATTGGTCGGCTCAGTGTTACTGATGTCTGGGTGGGTTGATGAGCAAACAGTGGAATCTGTTTTGATATTTATTGTGCAGTATGATATGTTCCACCAGTTTGCTTGAGAATTCACATGTACCTCATATTAACCTGAATGTTAAGTATAAGATAGATATTGTAAAGTTTTATTTTTCTGACCTTGTATAGTAAAGTTTATTTTTGTTCAAAACCTGTGGAATCTTGTAGCTTTCTTGACTGAACAAGTGTCTTAAATCTCAAACTTTGTCTACTTTAAACAAAACAATTGTATCCTACCAAGAACTTGGGGGTCTTGTCTAGGATGATAACATGCTCCAACCACCTCAATGATCAACTTAAACCTCAGAAATTAATAGAAAGTGAAATAAAAGCAGTTGGTTGTGGTACAAACTGTATCTCTTCAGTTTGAGATATTTCATACTGAACTGAAAATTAATTACATGCCTAGTGCTGTGGCTGTATTTTTGATTTTGTTTCCAGTGTTACAAATAAAACAAGACAAAGCTAAATGCCCACAGCCCAAATTATAAATATGTTTATCAGGTAATAAAAAGCAAAACAATAGTTAAAAAGTCTATCAATTTAGTCTGAAAGTCGAGTACAAGTAGACCATTTCATGCCACAATCGACTTCACTAACAAGAAATCACTGCTGTTTTCAGAAACAGTTTTCAAATGGATGCAAAGTTACTGGAAAGCATTGCAACCTAAACAAAAAAAATCCATTGAATACCTTAAAAAGCTTCAAATTTTAAAGAATCAAATTATTTTCCACAATACCTTAAAATTCCCAAACTATTCACATTAGCCTGAAGATTTAACAGAATTTCCATCCTTGTTGGAAAACTAAAGTCTATTTTCAAGTGCAAATATTTGAACATACATTTTAAACATTGATATAATTTATTTACCCAAAGTAAACCTAGTAACTGATTAGTATGATTTTGAGCTGGCTGCAAAACTTAACTGAGGAGTTTTGAAATAACTCAAGTCATAATCAAGTTATTAAAGAGTAACTATAGCACTCACAGCAAGAATGCCAACTAAAGTATTTGAAACACTGCTCCATTGTTTAGAGTGTTGCTCAGGGTTGGTACATTTTTCATTATGTCCTTAGATCAACTTCAATCCTCTGCTACTCACTACATTATAACTTGCTCATTCCATACTTACAGAATGCTATGAATCATCATCCAGTGTTATAGACAGTTTATTAAAACAATTATTCTATAATTAGGATCATGGCTTTTAAATTACAATCATGTCTCCTGTTCTCAATTCACACAAATACATTCATCCAGATGACCCTACTACTGACAGGAGAGAGATGTGGGATAATTTCCCCCTTTTTCCATCTCTCGACTGACCGGAACAAGATGTATTTTAGAGAAGTGTTTTAACCTCGAGTGCTGTGGCTTCTAAGAAAAGACACAAGATAGTTTAAATTTATGAGAAAGCCTAACAGAATAAACATTTATTTTCTCATAACCTGAAATATAAACACAACAGCACCCATTCACTCATTCACACATGACACATGAAAATATTACAAAAGATGTAACATACTTAGATTTCCAAGACAGTCCAAAAAGTCACTGGTGCTATCAGTTTTCAAGATGGTAGTTGGACACGTTGTACGCCTGAGGATCCTCCCTTGGTTCATTGAAGACAATGGAGGTTGGAGGTTTCTGGCAATGAACTCTCAGTGACTTACTCCACGCAACAAGCAGGTTTCTGTTGCTCTCTTTGTCCACACAAATGATTTGATGGGCTCAGCAACTGTCACACAATGGGGAATGTTTGAAATCCCCATCAACATTCCAGTTATGAAGAGCCTCCGAATACCTTTATTTGCATTCCCATCTCAATGAGGCCAGCAAAGTCTGTTATTGTTACTCTGAATCACTTAAATGAAATGGAGGGAGGTAATCATCAGCATCTGGGAAAGGTTATTCGTATTTTAAGTGGCTTCCCAGAAACATGCCATGAATCAGTCATTGTCTGTACAAAAAACACAAATGGCCACCTGACCCCCTGGAGTCCATCTTGTCAAGGTAAATTATCTATATTCTATATGTAAAAATGTCCATCATCTTCATAAACTCACAGGCATATGACATGGGCATAACATATCCGCACAAAAAGGGAAAAAATGAAAATCCCCGACATTTCATTTTCCTTTGCTACATAACAGAAGGGAAAGATACACAATAGCAATCATTCACGCACAATTCATTCCCAAGCACTCCTCAAGGTCATTGTCAATAAACCTTTCCCAGCTTACTTGTGAATTTGATTGTTTAGTGTTTGGGTTACAAATCATCCCTTAAGATGAGGCAATTTTTTCCCTTTTTTGGCTGTAGTATTTTTTAGTTAGGAAGGCTAGAAAAAAGGGAAACGAAACTTGGTGCCTTCTATGCCTTTTCCACCTTTAAATCTCTAGGTGTTGACATGATTTCTTGAGTTCACCACTTGGTGAGAAGAGCTGTCCCTCTCTCCTGTGCTTACTATGCCAAGTTTTCATTATTTCAGCCTGTCGATCCCTTTGTTGCTTGAAGCATAACCTTTAAAATTTATTCATTCATGGGATGTGACGTCATTGGCTAGGCCAGTATTTACTGCCCATCTCTAATTGCCATCAAAAAGGTGGTGGTGAGCTGCCTTTTGAATTGCAGTCCACGCGGTGTAGGTACACCCACAGTGCTGTTAAGGTAAGGAGGGAGTTCATTCTTTTTAGACTTTGTAGCAGGTACAACTAAGTGGCTTGCTAGGCCATTTCAGAGGGCAGTTCTGGAGTCATATGCCAGACCAGGTAAGGACAGCAGATTTCCATTAGTGAACCAGATGGATTTTTAAAGACAATCAATAATGGTTTCATGGCTACTATTACTGAGACTAGTTTTAAATTCCATTTTATTTTTTATTAATTGAATTTAAATTCCACCATCTGTAGTGGTGGGATTTGAACCCATGTCCTCAGAGCATTAGCCTGGGCCTCTGGATTACTAATCCAGTGACATTACCACCACCTCTCCAAAGGACATAGGCACCCGCGAGCCAGAGATGAACCAGCGACCTAAAGATGTCAGTTTTGCGATCCTCTAGTCCACCTGTAAAGATTTTAACCCTTCAACTGCTGTTCCCACTACCCATGGGCTAACATTTCAGTTTCAGGCAAATTAGTAATTCTTATTTCAAGGATCACTTAGGTGACCAACTATCTTTCAGCACATACGGTGCTCTCCATCCTCCGGCACTTTATTCGTGGTGGGTTTTAAGTTTAAGTTGCTAGGTTCAGATGGCCTGGGATTTGGAACCAACAAAATCTGGTTGTTTGACTCAGTGAGTAAACCTACACTGATTTCAATTTCAATCCCCATGTGGTTTTCACCACAGTCTTTTAATTTTTTGCATACTACCTTCTTTCCTGTATTTCTGGAATGGGTTTTTCCCCAATCTATCCCATGTCCTCAGACTTCAATACCTCCAGGTGCCTGTTCAGAATCCACTACACTCACGGGGGCACTTCACCTATGTGAGGCATGTTACTCACTTCTGCTTGCTAGTTTGAGAACTTTGTTTATCCCTATTTAAATTTTTAAAGGTGGTGTCTGCTAAACACACATCTGGTGCATTTCTCTCAATGTCTGCTGCCTTTACTTCAGTATTTTTCCCTCCTTTGGCTCTCTTTCAGCCTGCATCAATTCTAATGGCTTTGTCTCCATGTTGGATCCTTGCAGAAATTTCCTCAAATCAGTCTCTGCAGAACTTAGTTTTTCAGACTGTTCCGGAGGCTTTGGGGGTTATCCAGCATCCTGCCAAGTCACTACCCTATACACAGATTACATGGACCTACACCTTGCATGGGCAAGCTTGGAATCACTCCAACTGTTACTAATCCTGTAACTAAGTTACTCTGCAAATACATTTTGAATAAAAGTACCTCCAATCATTTCCCAGCAAGTCCTTCACATGGCATTCACTCTGCTTTCGGGTGGAAAATCTCCATCTCCTCCCACAAGCAAAGTTTGAGTGCAACCAGTATCTCTGAGAATGCTTCTCTTTTCCTGGTTTCTCAGGATAGCGAGGTGTTGGTTGGGATACTGTTTTTAAATTATTCCAATAGAATTACCAACTGCAAGTTTTCCTAAAACATCTAATTAGAGGTCATCACCCATTAGCTATCCTGGTCTGTTCCTAAACTTAAAACTTTCATGGCCATGGACACCGTTTTAACCGCAGAGCACCCCCCACTGTTTACCCCTGCAATGTCAACAGTCTGCCTTTACATGTTCAGGCTTGCTGCAATGGAAGCAGATTGGGCAAGACCCTTTCGCTTCTCCACTCCCAATTTCACCTTTTTAAAGTTGGGGACTAGTCTGTCCTTTCTAATCCATTCTCCTCCTCTCGAGTTTATTTCTGCATTGCCTTCTGCCCTTTCATTATCCCATTTCCTATTGCTCTCCCACTTCCTGTCCTTCCCAAACCTCTGGAGATTATTAGGAAAGGGTTTTCCTGGATTAAAAGGTTTGTGTGTGAATTTATAGTCATCGCTATTATAGCAGTTTGAGCTTTGCACCTCAAAATGAAATCTAATGTTAATTGGGATTTTTAAATTATTCCAATAGAATTACCTACTGCAAGTTTTCCTAAGACATCTAATTTGAGGGATCTTACCCAGCGATCTTGATCTTTCTCTTTCTCAAACTCAAAATAGGTCTGTGCAGGCCTTCGCCCAGAGTTTCTGAATTTCCGACTGTATTCTTCGGGTACTAATTCGTATGCATTTAAAATGGCAGTTTTTGTTTGTTCATAGTCCACAGTGCTCTCCTCTGACAACTTGGAATAAGCTTCACAAGCTCTCACAACTAATTCACCCTCCAAAAGGAGGGTCCATGACTCTTCTGACCATTTTAACCTCTTATCGATTTTCTCAAGCAAAGTAAAGCACGATTCAACTTGCTCTGCATTAAATTTTGACACTAACACAAGTTTTGCAAAAAAATCAAAGCTTTGCACTGAATCCGAATCAGTATGTGAACTGCTATGGGTTCTGGCATTATCCAATTTCAGTTTTTCCTTTGCCAGCTCAAACTGCCGGATCTCTGTCTCCCACAGCATTTCTCTTTCCTCCTGTTCCTTTGGCATTTGTACTTCCATTTCTCCCTCTCTTTCTTCTCTTTGGAGCTCTAATTCTATTTTCCGTATGGCAATTTCCTCATCTGTTTGGATTCTAGCCAGTGCTACTCTGTCAATTTCTGGTTCTATGTTTGTTTCCTTTGTTTCTGATTCAACATCAAACTGATTAGCTAGAATTTGGACGAATTCAGGGTTCCTTGTTTTTGGTCTTACATTTACTTCCACCTGTTTGACTACAGCTCTTAGTTCCTCAATAGTTAATGCTTTTAATGCAGCCCAAGTTACGTCACCCTGGTCTACAAAGGTTTTGGCATTGAACATGGCCATCTTAAGCACATAACACAGTGAAACATTGAGAAAACCTGTTGACCAATTTACTTTTTTTAGTTGCAGTGGCCAATTTCACCTTCCACTTCCAATTTATTCTTTGCCTAATGTTTGTAATAGGACTTGAGCTCCCAATCTGTTACGGATAAAGGAGATGTGGGATAATTACTCCATTTTTCCACCTCGATTGACCACAACAATATGTATTCCAGAGAAGTGTTTTAACTCAGTAGTGACTCAAGATCAAACACCGGATAGGCTCTCTCATAGGTTTAAATTACAAGAACAAATGTTTGTTTTCTCAACACCTGAAATGTAAACGCAAAGGCACCCACTTACTCATTCACAAAAGATATACACACACACACGCACTTAAATTTTCGCAAGAGTCCAAAAGTCAATGTCATTATCAGTTCTCATTTGTACACGTTGCAGGCCTGCAGATCCTCTCTTGGTTAACTGAAGACAGTGGAGATTAAATAGTTTCGGTGATGAATTCATTGGCTTACTTCATGCAACAGCAGATTTCTGGTTTTACCAGCTGAAGTTGTGATTAAGCCCCTGTAGTGGTGAAGATGTAATTTGCAGGTAAAGAATAGCCCCACTTCTCTGCCTGTGAGTGAATTTAACAGCAGGTTTCTTCCTTTTTCTGGGTGAGATATCTTCCATCTGTAAACTTGGTATCCCAGACTGCCTGCCCTGATCTGCCCTTGTGAATTAAGGTGTTTTCTTACCACAAGCCAGTTTCCGTCATGTGACTGCAGCATTGGTGTTCCCATTGTCCACATAAGTGGTTTGATGAGCTAAGCAATTGTCACACGTTTTGGGGAATGTTTGAAATCCTCAACATCCCATTAACGAATAGCCTCCGAATATTGTTATTTGCATTTCCATCTCCATGAGGCCAGCAAATCTATTAGATATTGTTAATCTGAGTCACTTTAATTGAAATGGAGGGGGGTAGTCATCAGCACCTGGGGATGGTAGTTTGCAATTTAAGTGGCTTCCCAGAGACATGCCCGGACATGAATCAGTCCCCCTTTCTGTACAGAAAACACAAAAGGTAACTTGACCCCTGGAGTTCAGCTTGTCAAGGCAAATTGTCCATATTCCCTGCTGATTTTTAAAAGTAAAAATGTCCGTCTTCTTCATAAATTCATAAGGTATATGACGCGGGCGTAACAACCCCCAAATTATTACCATAATAAATGCGTTACTCAAATTATCCACTTCTGGCAAAAGGGAGTTATGATTCCAGGTTTCATCGGGACCCTGCAGATTATTTTATTCTATAATAACTACTCTATTCAGAACAACTTGCATGTAAAATCAATTTTTACTATGTCAATTTCTAGATTCCATCGGATTGTAAAAGCCATCCCCTTGATAATTAACAACAGGGCTGTATTAAATAGATGGTGATTTCAGATTCATTTGTTAAAACAAAAGCAATTTAAACCGGCAGCTCTGAAAGATCTTCCCATTTTAAGTTAGATGCATAGAGCCTTGCTTTGACAGAACCACAAAATTTTAAACAGCACAGGAGGCCACTCGGCCCGTCGTGTCTGCACCAGCTCTCCATATAAGCATCATGACCGAGTGCCATTGCCCTGCCTTTTCCCCATACCGCTGCTGTTCCTATTCCAATGCCCTCTTGATTGCCTCGATTGAACCTGCCTCCTCCACACTTCCAGGCAGTACATTCCAGACTCGAACAACTCGCTGTGTGAAAAAGTTTTTTCTCGCATCACGTTTGATTGTTTTGAAATCACTTTAAATCTGTGCCCTCTCATCCTAGACCATTTTACGAGCAGGAACAGTTTCCCGCTGTCTATTCTATTCAGCCCCCTCATTATTTTGAACAACTCTATCAAATCTCCTCTTAACCTTCTCCTGTCCAAGAAGAACAGTCCCAACTTCTCCAATCTATCTTCATAACTGAAGTTTCTCATCCCAGGAACCATTCTTGTAAACCTCTTATGCACCCTCTCTCCAATGCGTTCACATCCTTCCTATAGTGTGTCGCCCAGAACTGTACACAATACCCCAGCTGAGGTCTAACAAGTTTCTTACATAAATTCAGCATAATCTCCCTGCTCTTGTACTCTATGCCCCTATTAAGAGAGCCCAGAATACTGTATGCTTTATTAACTGCTCTCCACTTGTCCTGCCACCTTCAGTAATTTATGCACATATACTACCAAGTCTTTCTGCTCCTGCACCCCCTTCAAAATTTCACCCTTTTTATATTGCCTGCCGATGCTCTTCCTACCAAAATGCATCACCTCATACTTCTCTGCATTGAACTTCATCTGCCACCTATCTGCCCACTCCATCAACTTGTCTACGTCCTCTTGAAGTTCCACACCATCCTCCTCGCAGTTCACAACACTGCCAAGCTTCGTATCATCTGCAAACTTTGAAACTGTCCCCTGCACACCAAGATCTAGATCATTAATATATACCAGGAAAAGCAAGGGTCCCAATACCGACCCCTGGGGAACTCCACTACAAACCTTCCTCCAGCCCAAAAAATATCCATTGATCATTATCATCTGCTTCCTATTTTTCAGCCAATTTTGTATCCACATTGCTACTGTCCCTCTTATTCCATGAGCAATAACTTTTCTGAAGTCTGTTGTGTGGCATTTTGTCAAATGCCATTTGAAAGTCCATGTACACCACATCAACAGCATTATCCTCATCGACCTTTTCTGCTACCTCTTTAAAGGCTCCAGCAAGTTAGTTAAACACAACTTCCCCTTTAGAAATCCACGCTGGCTCTTCCTTATCAACTCATATTTTCCCACGTGACTACTAATTCTATCCCGAATAATTGTTGCTAAAATCTTGCCCACCACTGAAGTTAAACTGACTGGTCTGTAATTGCTGGGCTTATACTTTTAGCTTTTCTTGAACAAGAGTGTAATGTTTGCAATTCTCCAGTCCTCTGGCACCACCCTGAGTCTAGGGAAGACTGAAAATTATGGCCAGTGCCCCTGCAATTTCTACTCTCACTTCCTTCAATATCCTGGGACGCATCTCATGTGGTGCCAGTGCCTTGTCAACTATAAGTACCAACGGTCTATTCAACACTTTCTCCTTCTCAATTTTAAACCCTTCTATTGACAGAGCTCCCTCGTCTATCACCATGGTCTGGGTAGCATCTACCTCCTTGGCAAAGAAGGATATAAAGTATTCATTTAATAGCTCAGCCATGGCCCCTTCAACCATGTGCAAATTTCCTCTTAGGTCCCTAATTGGCCCTACTCCTCCTTTTACTATTTATATGCCTATAGAAGACATTCTATTCCCCTTATGTCAGTCTTTTCTCATAATCCCTCTTCGCTTCTCTAAAATGCTTTTTCACCTCCCCTCTGAACCTTCTGTATTCCTCTTGGTTCTCAATTGTATTTTCTACCTGACACCTGTCATAAGAGCACATTTTCTTCTTCATCTTAATTTCAATATCCTTTTTCATCCAAGGAGCTCTGGATTTGTTTGCCCTACCCTTCCCTTTCGATGGAACATGCCTTGACTCTGCCCGAACAAATTCTTTTTTGAAGGGAGCCCATTGTTCAGCTACAGTTTTTCCTGCCAATCTTTCATTCCAGTCCATTTGGCCCAGCTCCATTCTTGCCCCATCGAAGTCAGCTCTTGTTCAGTTAATTATTCTTACTCTGGATTGCAATCGTCCTTTTCTATCATCCTAAAATGTACAATACAATGAGCACTGCCTCCTAAACATTCCCCCATTGACACTTGATCTACTTGGCCCACCTCATTTCCAACAACCAGATCCAACAGTGCATCTTTTCTTGTTGGATTAGACACAATGCTGTAGAGAATTCTCCTGAACACAATCTAGGAACTTTTGCCCCGCTCCACCCTTTACACTACCACTGTCCCAGTCTACATTTGCGTAACTAAAGACTCCATTATAACTATGCTATAATGCTTTCATCTCTCTAATTTCCCTGCAGATCTGTACTTCTAAGGCCTTCTCACTATTTGGTAGTCTATAGACTACACCAAGCAATGTAATTGCACCCTTTTTGTTCCTTAGCTCTAGCCAAATTGATTCTGTCCTTGAACCCTCTGGGACATCCTCTTTCTCCAGCACTACAATGCTCTCCTTAACCAATACCACCACCCCTCCTTTCCTATCTCTTCTGAACACCTTGTACCCAGGGATATTAAACACCCAGTTCTGCCTTTCCTTGAGCCAGGTCTGTTATTGCCACATCATCACATTTCCACATGGCAATCTGCACCTGTAACTTCCCAATCTTATTTACTATACTCTGTGCATTCACATACACGTATAGCAACCTTGATTTAGATTTGTTACTTTCTCCCTTGCCCCAACTTTACCTATTAACTTACTATTCTCTATACTAGTGCTATCTATCTCTCCCAGTATTTTGTACACCCTGGTATTCCTCTCTAATATTTTTTCTTGGTTCCCACACCCCTGCCAAGTTAGTTTAAAGCCCCCCCACCCCAACAGCATTAGCAAAACACCTCGTAAGAAACTCAGTCCCAGCTTTGTTCAAGTGCAACCTGTCCAACTTGTACAGGTGCCATCTCTCCCAGAGCCAGTCCCAGTGTCCCAGGAATCGAAAGCCCTCCCTCCTGCACCACCTTTCCAACCACGCACTTATCTGCCTTATCCTCCTATTTCGTTACTCGCTGTCATATCGCCCTGGCAGTAATCCGGAAATTACTACTTTTTAGGTCCAGCTGGTTAATTTTCTATCTAGCTCACTAAATTTTGATTGCAGGACTGCATTCCCCTTTCTACCCAAGTCATTGGTACAAATGTGGGCCACGACCTCTAGCTGATCATCCTCCCCCAGAAGAATGTCTTGCAGCCATTCTGCGACATCCTTGACCCTGGCACCAAGGAGGCAACATACCACCCTGGAGTCACATCTACAGCCACAGAAACACCTGTCTATTCCCCTAACCAATGAATTTGCTATCATTTCTTTCTTTCTTCCGTCCCTCCTGTACAGCTGAGCTGCTCGTGCTGCCACAAACTTGGCTCTGACTGCACTCCTCTAGGGAACCCGTTCCTTCACCAGCTTCCAAAACAGAAAACAGGTTTGTGAGCGGCACCCCAGGGAACTCCTGCATGACCTGCCTACTTGGACTGCCTGGTGGTCACCCATTCCCCCTCTGTCTCCAGGCCCTTAAGCTGCAGTATGACCATCTGTCTGAACTTGCTATCCACATAGCTCTCAGCCTCGCAGATGCACCAGTGACTCCTGCTGCTGCTCGAGCTCTGAAACCCAGAGCTCAAGTTTCTGCAGCTAACAGCACTTCCTACACATGTGGTCAGCTAGGACACCAGTAACGTCCATGACTTCGCACATGTCACAGGACACAAATTCCACTCGACTGAGCTGCCCTGCCATGTCTTAAATCTACTTCCCTTACGTTTACTTTATTCTACTTTGGATTATTTATAATACTTTATTATATTGGCCTTAAATTCCCCTTATTCCTGGTGCTTCTCAGTTAAATCCAAGTATAGCAACTTGTTTAAAAATACTACACTACTGTAATTTACTCACCAGTTTCTACTTACCAAGGCCACCGCTCTTCTGAGGGAAGGTAGAAAAAGAAAGGAGCACCTCCCTCCTCCCTTCACACAGAGCCCCCTCGGTCACCAAACTCCAACTGAAGCACTCGAATGCAGCCAAAAACAGCACACCAGTGTAGACAAAGTCAGCACTATAAGATAGCCTACTTTTATACTCTCTGAACCCAGCCACTGAAAACCTGATTAAGCCAGTTATCTAATTAACTACTGCAGCTGCGAGCAGAGTCTGTATGAGCCCCATTTTAAGGCTGAACTAAAACTCACCTTCTTCCAACCCTTACAGCAACTTTTAGTTAATTGTTAAATTAACTTCTGCCCGATTTCCATACCCACATTGTCCCTCTCACTTGTGAACACTGACACAAAGTATTCATTTAGAACCCTACCTACATCTTCCAGTTCCACACACAAATTACTGCTACAATCCTTAATGGGTCCAACTCTTTCCCTAGTTATCCTTACTTTTAATGTACTTGTAAAATAACTTTGTATTTTCCTTTATTTTACCTGCCAATGTTTTTTCATGCCCTCTTTTTGCTCTCCTAATTTCCTTTTTAAGATCCCCCCACACATTCTATACTCCTCTAGGGCTTCCACTGTTTTAAGCCCTCGGTATCTGCCATAAGCCTCCCTTTTTCTTTTATTTCTTTTTATCCAATCAATTGAACTCCCTCAGTCACCAAACTCCAACTGAAGCTCTGGGCTGCAGCCAAAAACAGCACTCTAGTGCAGACAAAAACTTTATTCAGTATCCATTAAAAAAAATTAGGCAGTGGTTAAAATGAAAAATTATACAACCAAAAATAAATCTACCTTTCAGATCTTTGTAGAAGACAGTAGAAAAGTGACCATATACCTGGCTTGCAAGGGAGAGAATGAATGCCCAATCCTCCTGCCATTGCTCCTCTCGCAGTGAGAAATGCAACCCAAAGCTCTGAGAGTACCAAGATTCCCATTCTTTCCAGCGAATATAAAACCTGACAAGGGGTAAAAAAGGTGATTTAACATTAAGACAGAATACAACACTGGAAATTTGCATTTGTAATTAATAAACTCTTAGTTTTTAACGTGCACTTCCAACACTAAAACTCTTCCATGGTAAAATATTAACAGTTTATTTTCTTTCATGCATGCAAATGCCTTTTCAGTTAACCTACAATATGTTGTAAATGGGCGATCAACCACCCATTAACAGAACGCTATGAACTAGAATGCACTGTATGCAATGGAAACTACAATTTTCCTGAAACAGACGACCTCCTCCAACTTACAAAATGAGGTTACAGTTAGGCAATGTATAATTAAGAAGGAAATATAGATGGTCCAGAAGATCAGGAAAGAGTAGAACAGGAAGCTAGCATTTAAATAGCTCCTTAGCTCATCCAAAAAGTCTCAAAGTATAAATAAATTGCTTTTTGAAGGGCAATGACTTCTGTAGACAAACATGTCTTTTTTCTTTTTTTCTTTAATGCGATGCAGACATCGCTGGCAAGGCCAGCACTTGTTGCCCATCCCTAATTGCCCAAGAAGGTAGTGGTGAGCCGCCACCTGCTGTAGTCCATCTGGTGCAGGTACACAAACAACGCTGGTCTTTGATCCATTGACAGTGAAGGAACGGTGATATGCTTCCAAATCAGAATAGTATGTGAATTGGAGGGGAACTTGCAGGTGATGGTGTTCTCATGCATCTGCTTTCCTTGTCCTGCTAGGTGGTAGAGGTTGCAGTTTCGGAAGATGCTGTCAAAGAAGGTTTGGTGAGCTGCTGCAGTGCATCTTGCATGTTACACATTGCTGCCACTGTGCATCAATGGCAGAGGGGGTGAATGTTTAAGGTGGTGGGTGGGTGCCGATCAAGCAAACTACACACTGGATTGGTGTCAAGATTCTTGAGTGTTCTTGGAGCTGCACTCATCCAGACAAAGTGGAATATTCCATTACACTCCTGACTTGCACCTTGTAGATGGTGGACAGACTTTGGGGGAACAGGTGGTGAGTTATTGTCACAGAATTCCCAGCCTCCAACTAGCTCCTGTAGCCAAAGTATTTATATGACTAGTCCAGTTCAATTTCTGTCAATGGTAATCCCCAGGATGTTGATAGTGGGGGATTCATCAATAGTCATGCCATTCAATATCAAGTGGGGGATTCAACAATGGTAATGCCATTGAACATCAAGGGAAGATGGCTAGACTCTCTCTTGTTGAGGATGGTCATTGCCTGGCACAAGCATTACTTGCCACTTATCAGCCCAAGCCAGAATGTTGTCCAGGTCTTGCTGCATTTCGACCCTGACTGTTTTAGTAGCTGCATCAGTTTGCACACAATATCCCACAAGCATAATGAAGATGGAGTTAATCAGTCCTGGAGCAAATGATTCAGGAAGGAATGTTAGCATGGACACAGAACTCCCTGCTCTTCTCTGAAAAGTGCTATAGGATTTTTAGCATTCACTGGAATAGGCAAGTGGGGCCCCAGTTTAATTTCTCATCCAAAATGGCAGATCTTCCAACACGCCTTGAGTATTGTGCTTAAGTGTAAATGTAGACAATATGCTCAAACTCTGTAGTGAGATTTGACCTACAACATTCTGGCTCAAAGGCAAGAGAACTACTTCTAAAAATTGAATCAAATCAGTTTGAATCTGTTATTTTTTAAAGCACACTGTTTGTTTGAACAGTGAATCTAACACATGGATTTGCAGCATTTACAGATTTAAGTAGTTCACATCAACTGAATTCATAACGTTACAAGTATCCAGGGTGCTTCAGTTGCCTGGGAACCCAATTGTTTCAAAGGATCCCATCCTTTGGTTTTCACCCCACTCTACTGTTTACAAGGCCTCACTTTGAAAACATGTCATGAAAAGATACTAGAAATACCACAAGTGATGGGATGAAAAATTCCTACAGCTCCAAGCACCAGGTTAGAAATGGGAAATTGAGGAGGTGAGACACAATTAGGATTATACCACAGAAATATAAACAAGCTACAAAACAGAAAAAAAGCCATCTGGATCCAACAGTGTGTGTTGGCATTTAACCTCCATATGAACAAATAGTTTCCAATCATATCTAACCAACCTATGCCCACATCCCTCCATCAAATCTAATCTTGAATGTGGACAGATCCTGTCTCAGCCACTACGGGAAGTGAATTCCAGTCACATCATTCTCTGAAGTTTCTCCTGCCCTCCGTTCTAAATCTCTTACATTTTATCTTGTATCTATGACCCTTCCACTTTGAACCCAAAACAGTGCAACACAAAAGGAAAAAGAAAAACATGGAAGATAAGGGTACTTGACTGAAAAAAAAACCCCACAAATTCCTGCTGAATAAAAAAAAAGCAACTTACCCTATTTAAATGAAAGGGAAAATAAACCAAAAATCACAAGAGAAATTTTGAATAAGACATGGGAAGGTTAATTTTAGGTTTATTGTTAAAATGAAAAGGCAGTGCATCAAAGATTAGGGTTCCATGGATGAACAGGAGATGGGATAAAATTTGGAATTAAAATAACCCATTAGAACAAACTAAAACAAAAAAAAAATCCAGACAAACAAATATACAGAAAAGCTGCAAAAATATCAGCAAAGCTAAGAGGGAGCTGGAAAAAATGAAAAATGAGAAAGAGCAAAATCTTTCAAAGGCACATGAATAGTAAGAGGACTGTCAAGGTGAGCCAAGGAAAGCCAACAGAGAAAAAGGAGGCAAGCTTGGCACGGGGAGTGTGAAAAGAAGAACTTGGTTTGTTTTCAAAAAGTGCACATTAGGATCGCAGAATCATCAGAAGTGGGCGTAGAACAGTTAGTAGTTCAAAGAGATTTTTAAGTTACTCAAACAACATAGACAAATCACTGTGACCTGATTGCCTACATCAGAGAGTTCAGAGGAAATTAGAGAGAGAGAAAAAAAAGAGGGGTTTGGACTATAATTTACCAGACTTTTTAGGAAGCAAGACTTGGACCAGAATACTCAAGAATGGCAAACGTGACTGTTGCCAAAATAAAAGACATAACGGTAGACCAGGAAATTACAGGTCAGTTATAGCTATTATTATATCACTAAAGTCTATAATATGAGGTGAAAAACATGAATTAATCTGGACAATGAATTTAAACCTAATCAAAATTAAAGAAATAATAGTTGCTAAATATTGCATTATTTTATTTGGATATGATAAGGATTTTCAAAAGGCAATTGATAAAAATACTGCTTGAATAGAAGCAGTTGAATAATAAAAAAGTAATAAATTTTAAAATCAGAGAGGAAGGAAATATATCTTAAACGAATGACAAAATTCAGCAAGAATGGGGGCAATGTAGAACTTTTATAAGACCTTGGTTAGGTCTTGGATGGAGTGTCGTATGTTCAGTTTTGGGCACCACAATACAGGACAGATAAGCCTCAGGGGTGGAAAGGAGCACGACAAGGAAAATAGCAAAGCAATTGAACTGTGGGTAATTTCCCCTCACTCCTGTTTCCTCCCTCCACCCGCAGCCCAAAATAATAGTATTTTTATTTAGAATACAGAGTACAAACAACAAGAAATACCAGTTTTATACATACATGTGTGAATTGATACAGATCAACAGTTGATTGAAATATCTGACTTTAGAATTGTCATTGTTTGCTTTTGTGGTTAAGTTACAATAACGCATTTGTTATTTTTGCAGATTAAATGGGTTTAAGGTTTCTCTGGAGAAAATAAAATGTAAATTATAGTTAAAGTTCCTACCAATGTGAGCAGTCATGCAAGCTGTCATGAAGAGCTTTCCGCAGAACTGAATCTTTGTCATAAATACCCCATGTTGCTTGTAGCACCGAGTCAAGCAGGCAGTCACCTGCTGTGCGATTCCAGAGAGCATAAAGTCGGCTATCCAGGCGGGTTCCTAGTTCCAAGGACCAATTTATAATAGGAGATTCTTCCTCTAATTCTACAAAAGCAAAAGAGTAAAGAATTACAATAGCCTTTTATAAAGTTAATTTTAATTTTCAAATTAAAGTTATTGAAAAGCTTGTTTCACAAGATAGACACTTCTAAAATTAAGTTCATTTATCTGAGAAAGTATCTCCAATGCTTTGCAAACCTGTGCAGGTCTTTATACTGAAATTATTCTATTAGGTAAAGCAATTTGCTGATACTCAATCTTCTGGGACTATGGGCTTACACCTATAAAGCTCTGCAGATTCAGTTCCCAATCATACAGGAAATTAGACAGTAGCATATAGAAATCACAATATTATCTATGGGGAACCCAGTGAAAGGAAACAATGAATTACTTTTGCACATTTTATGGAACAGGAGTAGGTAATTCAACTGGATCCTTGTTATTAACCCCCTATCTCCAAGCAGATCTGATTGGGAACCGACTCCACAGAGCTTTATAGGTGTGAACCCAGGAGGTTGGTGAGGTAGGGTTGGGCGGGGTGGGGGGTTCAGAGAGCTTTTCGCTATCCAATCCACGAAAGGAAATTCCTCCCAGATTGACTCAAAAAAAATAATATCCTTGAGCACATCAGCAAGGATGCACTGTCAACACTCCAGGTGTAGGGTTGAGGCGCACAAGTCCCTATAACTGTCCACTCATTGCAGCACAGATACATTTCAATAAAGTTTCAGGTGCCCTGTAACTTGGTCCACTAATTTTGCTAGCTTGCTTTAGCTCCCAAATAAATGACAATTCTAACTGCAACAAATCCCTTTTTTTTAAAAAAAAATCTCCTTGATTAGTCAACCCTCCACCTTCTAAACTAAAGGGAATACCAACTACATTTTTGTAACCTGTCCTCAATTATGTACAGTTACAAAACAGAACCAAAATCAAAGAGATTATCTTATTACCTTCAGTTTGATGCTCGATGTGGAGGCCCCCCCCAGAATATCAAGTTCACTTTTTCCTAATTTTATTTTTCCTGTCCCAATTTTGTGCGAATATTTTGGCTCAACAAGATGAGATTCTTAATCCAGCAGCTCCATTAAAAACTTAAAAATGCAGAGTTGACACAGTCACACATACAATAAAGCTCTTCTTTCTGTCCAATCACACAGCACCTAACATCAAGTGTTTCTCTGCTGCATCAATGTAATATTTTCCATTTATCATCATCAGTCATGCCAATGGTCTGGACATCACTGATTTAGTGCCAAATTAGGAATAGTTTTGCACTGTAATTTTGAACATATCAAATTCATTTTATGTAGGAATCTTACAGGTCACATAGATCACTTCAATTCATCAGCTTGCCCTTCATTTGAACCCTGGTGGCACAGATGAAAGAACAGTATTATTAAACCCACCATCTGATCTCCCATCCCAGATCACTTCCTTGTTGCAAGTGTTAAGCTTTAATAATATTGCTCTGAATCAATCCTAGAACAATTCAACTGCAAAAATGGATACTCACTACAATTCATGGCAATCAAAGTCTAATACAATATCAGAAGTGTTATCATTCAATTAGAATTGAAAAAGCATACTAATAAACTGCTTACCTTTCTGTACATCCCGATCAAGCACCTCATCAAACAATTTTTCCTGCACTGATGGTGGCAGGTCCTCAACATCTGCAAGAGACAACAAGCCAAACTGCATCATACTATCCAACAATGGAATCCACTTGTCCACCATCTGCCCCCAAAGTTCACTACCCATTCACAAAAGGACTGTTATTTCAAGATGTATAATGTGATTATTACGCCACATCAAATGCTTAAAGTAGATCCATTGTAATTTCGAGAATGAAATTTATTAATATAAAACAGAAGAAAGAGGAGACGACCATATGCCCCTTCAGCCTGCTCAGCCATTCAAGGGAGTCAGGGATGATCTTCTATCTGAACTCCACTTTTCTGTCCCTTCCCTGTATCTCTTGATACCTTTATTGCCCAGCCAATCTCGGTTTTGAATATACTCAAATCACTGAGCATCATCAACCCTCTGATGGTGGTTCAGGGGTAGAGGATTCCAAGGGTTCATGACCCTTAGTAAAGGGGTTTCTCATCTCAGTCCTACATAGCCAATCCCTAATCCAGAACTCTGACTCCTCGTTCTAGACAGGCGAAGGGGTATCTATCCCCAGTGTCCTGGCCAACATATATCCCTTAATCTGTATCACCCTGCCGTTTTTTAAAAATTAATTCACGGGATGTAGGCATCGCTGGTCAGCATTTATTGTCCATTCCCAATTGCCCTTGTTCAGAGAGCATTTTAAGAGTCAACCACATTGCTGTGGGTCTGGAGAATCGGACGCATGTTTAATGGGGCTCAGAATCAGTCCCAGGAGTGTTCCTGACAGACTTTGTTCCACAGCCCCATGATAGCCTCAGAGCTCGCAACCCCACTCACAGTTTGGGAACCCCTGCTTTAGAGGGTGCAGAAAAGACTTACAGGAATGGTTCCAGGGCTGAGAGACTCCAGTTACATGAACAGACTGCAGAAGCTGAGTTTGTTCTCCTTAGGGAAGGTTGAGAGGTTGATAGATGTGTTCAAAATCACAAAAGGTCTAGATAGAAACTGTTTCCATTGGCAGAAGAGTCGAGAACCAGAGGATGCTGATTGGCAAAGGAACCAACGGTGACATGAGGGAAAGCTTTTTTTTAAAAAAACACAGCAAATAGTCAGGATCTGGAATGTATTGCCTCTGCGGTGAAGGCAGTTACAATCAGGGCTTTCCAAAGTAGTTGGATGGGAGAGGTGATGGCATAGTGGTATTGTTGCTAGAGTAAAAAATTCAGAGACCCAGGGTAACGCTCTGGGGACCCGGGTTCAAATCCTGCCACGGTAGATGGTGGAATTTGAATTTTTTTTTAAATCTGAAAATAAAAGGCTAATGATGACCAACGTGACCATGAAACCATTGTTGAGTGTTGTAAAAACTCATATGGTTCACTACTGTCCTTTAGGGAAGGAAATCAGTTGTCCTTAATCTGGCCTACATGTGGTTGACTCTTAACAATCACATCCCATGAATGAATAAAAAAATAGACCTGGAGAAAATTTGCAGGAGAGTGTGCGATAACTATTCTATATTATTGAGGTTGTTTTAAAATGAGTAATTTTCAGCTTATGCAGACATTGTTAGTCCATCTTGGGCAGTGTTGCAGTGTCATCAAACATGCATTGAATTCAAGCCTGAGCTAATATGGTCCTACTTCAAAAATGACTAGGCAATAATATTGCACTTTTTGGTGCAAATGAAGCATGGAGTTCCTAACTGACTGCGGTTTATGATACAAATCATGAGTTAAATTTTAAGTCAGTGGCCCAATTTTCAGACAGGATCCATAAGTCATTTTTGAATGATCTAGTTGCATAGCAACGAAGTGAAAAATCTGACCTTGTTGGGGTAATGTTGCAAGCTGACAGTTTGGCTCACCCTCCTTTAATGGAAAAGGTAGGATTCTACATTCAAGGTTGATAATCTAACCAACAGTAAATTGGATAATAAAATCACAGATTTTAGATGAATAATAAACTGTGTTGATGAGTGCGTAATCTCTACCAACTTGTTTATGAAACCTTCTGTTGACTTATTTCAAAATGTAATGTGTAAAGTGTGATACAGAAATGTAAGTGTAATTTTAAAAATGCTTATTGAAAGCTTAATATGTATTAAAATATTATGTAAAGACTTTAGGCAAAATATGCAGTTTCTCCTAGGAGGTTTGGTCAAGAAATAAAAATGATAGGCACAGTACTTAAAAAAACCAAAGGTTACATTTGGAATTCATTTACGGGATGTGGGCGTAGCTGACTAGGCCAGCATTAATTGTCCATCCCTAAATGCCCTTGAGAATGTGGCGATGGGTTGCATTCTTGAACCGCTGCTGTCCACGTAGCATAGGTACACTCCCTGTTAAGGGAGGGAGTTCCAGGATTTTGACCCAGTGACAGTGAAGAAACGGCGATATATTTCCAAGTCAGGATGGCGAGTGGCTTGGAAGGGAACTTCCCAATGGAACCCCTTGTCCTTCGAGTTGGTAGCAGTCATGAGTTTGGAAGATGCTGCCTAAGGAGCCGTGGTGAGGTTCTGCAGTGCACCTTGTAGTGCTGCCACTGTTCGGTGGAGGTGGGAGTGAATGTTTGTGGAAGGGGTGCCATTCAAGCGACTGCTTTGTCCTGGATGGTGTCAAGCTTGAGTGTTGATGGAGCTGCACTCATCCAGGCAAGTGGGGAGTATTCCATCACACTCCTGACTTGTGCCCTGTAGGTGGTGGACAGGCTTTGGAGAGTCAGGTGGTGAGTTACTCGTCGCAGAATTCCTAGCCTCTGACCTGCTCTTGTAGCCTGTGTTTATATGGTTTGTCCAGTTCAGTTTCTGGTCAATGGTAACTATGTTGATAGTGGAGGATTCAGTGATGGTAATGCCACTGAATGTCAAGGGGCGATGGTTAGACTCTCTCTTGTTGGAGATGATCATTGCCTGGCACTTGCGTAACCCAAATGTTATTTGCCATTTGTCAGCCCAAGCCTGGATATTGTCCAGGTCTTGCTGCATTTGGACATGGACTGCTTCAGTGTCTGAGGAGTCGCGAATGGTGCTGAAAATTGTGCAGTGAACATCCCCACTTCTAACTTTATGATGGAAGGAGGGTCATTGATGAAGCAACTGAAGATGGTTGGGCCTAGGACACTACCCTGAAGAACTCCTGCAGTGATATCCTGGAACTGAGATGATCAACCTCCAACAACCATAACCATCTTTCTTTGTGCTAGGTATGACTCCAACCAGTGGAACGTTTTCCCCCCGATTCTCATTGACTCCAGTTTTGCTAGGGCTCCTTGATGCCACACTTAGTCAAATGCTGCATTGATGTCAAGGGCAGTCATTCTCACCTCACCTCTGGAGTTCAGCTCTTTTGTCCATTTTGAACCAAGGCTGCAATGAGGTCAGGAGCCGACTGACCCTGACGGAATCCAAACTGAGCAGTGAGCAGGTTACTACGAAGCAAGTGACACTTGATAGTGCTGTTGATGACCCTTTCCATCACTTTACTGATGATCAAGAGTAGGCTGATAGGGCAGCAATTGACCGGGTTGGATTTGTCCTGCTTTGTGTGTACAGAACATTGTGTGGGCAATTTTCCACATAGCCGGATATATTTGCGGTACAAATAGCTATATTTTAGAAATTGGAAGTCCTGTTAATAATTTCAAAGCCCATTAACCAGTTGAAGCTTTCAACTGGTACTCAAATTTTTAGTCAAGGACTACACTTTCGGGAAACAGCAAATATGCTTTCAGTCAGAAATCCAATGTGTGATTCAAGAGAAACATTGTTTGAATCAATTTTCCTAATTGAGCTGGTATATTAAAAAAACACAGGTGCTGAACTTACAATTCCACACTAGCTAGTGAAAGCAGCCCACCGAATGGTTTTAACAAACTTATAAACTCAGCCAAACATTCTTCTACTTCACATCTATTGCGTGCAATTCTGGTCGCCACATTACCAGAAGGATATGGAGGCGTTGGAGAGGGTGCGGAGGAGGTTTACCAGGATGCTGCCTGGTCTGGAGGTTATTAGCTATGAGGAGAGGTTGGAGAAACTCGGATTGTTCTCACTAGAGCGACAGAGATTAAGGGGCGACTTGATAGAAGTTTACACAATTATGAGTGGCATGGACAGAGTAGATAGTCAGAAGCTTTTTCCTAGGGTGGAAGAGCCAATTACTAGGGGACATAGATTTAAGGTGAGAGGAGAAAACTATAGAGGAGATGTGCGGGGCAAGTTTTTTTACGCAGAGGGTAGTGAGTGTCTGAAATTCGCTGCCAGAGGAGGTGGTGGAAGCAGGTAGGATAGTGGTGTTTAAGAGGCAGCTTGACAAATACATGAATAGGATGGGAATAGAGGGATACGGACCCCAGAAGTGCAAAATGTTTTAGTTGACGGGCAATATGATTGGTGCAGGCTTGGAGGGCCAAAGGGCCTGTTCCTGTGCTGTACTTTTCTTTGTTCTATCTCTGGACTATAGCACGGTTCACAGGAAGATAATTTGTGAAACAAACCAGATGTCAGCGTAGATGTCATTGAAGAACTTTGCTCCTAATGGAAGGGCAATCATGTTTTTGCACCAACAAGCACATTAAGCATACCAATAAGATTAATTTTATTACTATCATCTCTACGGAGATCAGCTTCTCCAGAAAAATGATAAGCATTAGAACATTAAAACAAGAATAGGCCATTCAATCCTTTGAGCATCTTCTGCTATTCATGGCTGATCCGCATCTTAACTCCATCCATGCGCCTTGGCTCCACATCCTTATATACCCTTGTCTCGTAAAAAATCCAATCTCAGATTTAAGATTATTAATCGAGTTAGTAACTAACAGCTTCTTGTGGGAAACAATTCCACGATTATACCACCTTTGTATGAAGTGTTTCTTAGCTTCTCTCCTGAGTGGGCTGGCTCTGATTTTAAGGTTATGTTCTGTGCTGGACTCCCCAACCAGCAGAAGTTTCTCTCCATCTTTCTCATCAATTCCTTTCAACATTCTTAAAACTTCAATCAAATTACCCTTGACTTTCCATGTGCCAGGGAATACAAACCAAGTTTGTGTAATCTCTCCTCAATCTAACCCTTGGAGCCCCGGTAACATTCTGGTGAATTTGCACTGCACTCTTTCTAAAGCTAATACATCCTTCCGAAGGTGCACTGCCCAGATCTGTACACAGTACTCTAGATGTGATCTCACCAAGCCTTTACACAACTGCAGCAAAACTTCCTCCCTTTACATTCTAAGCCCTCTTTTCAAAAAGGTCATCACTTCATTAGCCTGATTATCTTCAGTGCCCATTTTAGTGGTCTGTGATTATGGAGGACCACAGCCTCTTTAGATGTCCTCTGTTCCTAGGTTTTCACAATTTAAATAATAATCTATCTTTTCTGATCCAAAATGACTGATCTTACACGTGCCTGCATTGAAACCTATCTGCCACAATTTCACCCACTCACTTTAACACTGTATTTGTAATTTTATGCGGCTGTCTACACTACTTACTATACTACCAATATCTGCATCATCAGTAATATTGAATAAATTGTTCTCTGTTGTCATAGATGTCATTAATATTGACAAGTTGAGGTCACATCCAAGCTTCTTGTGGGATACCATTAGTTATTAACTTCCAATTAGAGTACATACCCGTTATACCTACTCTGTCAATTGCCGAACTAATCACCTAACCAAGTCAGTAGTTTACCATCAATTCATGAGCTTTAATTACAGCCAACAATATCTTATGTGGAACCATATCAAATGCCTCCCAGATGTCCATACAAAACTACATCCATAGGCATTCCTGAGTTTACTATTTTAGTTACTTCCTCAGAAAATTCAACTAGGCTTGTCTAACTTTTACAAATCCATGTTGACTTTCCCTACCCAGCTCAAATGTTCTGCCCTTAATTACAGAGCCCAATAACTCCTCACAACAGATATTTGACGAATAGGTCTATATTTTCCAGTTTTCTCTGTCCTTTCTTAAATAATGAAGTTATATTTACAAGTTCTCAAATCTAGAAAGGAAAAATTCCTGATGCAGCTGTGGAAAATTATAGCTAAAGCATCTGCAATTTCTTCACCTGCTTCCTCTGAAGCTTTGGGGTGGAAACCATCAGATCCTAGGGATTTGAGAGTTTTGTGTCTTTTTTCCTCATACTGTTTAACCCAGAGCCTCAGAAACTGGAGCAGAAATTCAAATGCTGGAAAACTAAATGAACAGCATTCTGACCTGATTAAAATCACCTGAAGTGAAGACACAGGGGGAGATCGCCTGAAAGAAGCTCCATTGCAGAATTGGAAGCAGAAAGGCCGAAGAAAAAAGCGTCACTATGCAGCTGAGGACTCCACAAGGTTTGGTGGGGGTCCATTGTGAATACCCAGAGATTGCAGAGTCAAAGGACCTGGCAGGGGTGAGCAAAACAATTCATTCCAAGCCAGGACTAATTTAAAAAGCTTCAGTGCTGAAAATAAAGTCAGAGACTTGAGGTGGGGAGAAGGGGTAGCATGATCATAATGTAAATACGTTGGGTAAAGACTTGTGGGAATAAAATTTTTTTAAGAAGCGAAGTTGGTTTGAGAGGCCTACTTCTAATTTGTATGTTTTCCTCTTGCGTTAACTTTAGTGAGTTCCAGCTCTTGATTCATTAATTTCCCTGGAATGTCAGGAATCCTCTACTGCGAAGGCTGACAAAAAATATTTATTCAACAAGTCTACAATTTCCTTATTTTCATTTGAATTACCTGCGTTGGCTCTTAAAAAGGTCCACATTACTCTTTGGCTACCTTTTCTCTTCAATAAAATTCTAAAAGCCATGTTAATCTTCATATCCCTCAAGTTTCTTTTTACATTCCTTTCCGCAACTCTTACTATCTTTTGTCTTCCTTTCCTGTTCTTTATTTCTCTCCCTGTACCATGGATTCACAATATTGTTACAACCCCAGTAGAGAACGATAACTTGTAAAAAAAAAATTCGAACTTCCAGTTAGTAGCTGAAAGGATAACATGACAAGAGTTCACATTTAAGACTTTTACTATAACACTTGACTAAAAGCATTGACTAAACACTATTTTAGTAAGCAACTTATACTTCAAACCACAGAACAGAACTTTTCCTTTTTAACTTTTAGCACAACCAAGAAAATTCACTTTGCAAGTATTTCACACTGTCCTTCAAGCAGACATTCAATTCTTCCACAAACAGTCCATAACGATTCTTAGCTCTTGGGGGTTTACTTCCAATCTTTTCCTTTCCCAGCCTGGAAACTTTTAACTCCAGAACTGCCTTTCATGATGTGGATTTTCCTGGAGACTTCTCTCCAGCTAAAGCTAGGCAAATCTTCCAGCCTCTCTTTAACTTTTCATGAATTTGGTCTTTCCAATCAGAGTGCGAGCCCCCACCCACATTCCTGCATGGTGAACCACAGCGTCTTGCTGCCAATAGTTACACTCCCTTCCCAGATCCCAGCAGAGTAACCTTATGAGTGTTTTCAGGGATATCTTAGAAACGCTGACCCTTTCAAAGACCTTCTCCATGGCAACATGAATCACCGGTTTTCTATCCAGGTAGGGATGCTTGATTAGCTATCCTTGAGACCCCAGCTCTCTTATCTTAGGAGTAAATGGACATTTTAAAATATAACTGTTTACAATCTGACATTCTCAACACTTTCCTGGAGACTTCAGAAACTCAGTCTATCCACTGCTGGAGAGAATGGTAGCAGCCTGTGCGCTAAGTCCTTGCACCTTCTGCCCAGTAAAACAACCTGGGTCCCTTTAATCTCTAACAATCAAACCACCCAGGCTGGCTGTCAAGCAGACTTCAGAACAAATCATATATGACCCCCCTTTAAACTTACCTTATGATTGTTTTGGGACTGCGCCTTTAATTTATAGGCTTCATAATTGCAACACTATTCCTTGTGTTTTTGCATGCTCTTCCTTCTGTTATATGCTGCTCACCTCTTTTGATGAGCAAGACTGTTTTATTTGGCAGGAGCAACTCTTTCCCCTTCAGGAGACAATGTTGTATTAAGATAAATTACATTTTCAACACCCTACAATATTCATCTGTAGATTTACCTAATAAGTTTTGACCAGTTTACTGCAATTGGAATTCTGCTCTTTCTCTGCTACTCTTTTTCTAAAAAAAACCTTAAAACTATCATTTGTAATCAAATTAATATTCCCAAGTTTGCAGATGACACAAAACAAGATAGAAGTGAGAGTTTTGAGGAGGATGCAAAGACACCTCAAGGAGATTTGGAGAGGCTAAACGAGTGGGCAAAAATTTGGCAGATGGAATACGATGTGGAGAAATGTGAGGTTATCCACTTTGGTAGGCAAAAATAGAAATAGAATGTTATTTAATTGGTGAGAGGCTGGGAAGTGTTGAGCTCCAAAGAAACTTGGGTGTCCTTGTTCATGAGTCACTAAACCAACATGCAGGTACAGCAAGCAATTAAGGCGGCAAATAGCACATTGGCCTTTATTACAAAAGGATTTGGGTATAGGAGTAAAGGTGTCTTACTGCAATTATATAGAGCCTTGGTGAAACTGAACCTCAAGCACAGTTTTGGTCTCCTTACCCAAGGAAAGATATATTTGCCATTGAGGGAGTGCAATGCAGGTTCACTAAATTAATTCCTTGGATGCTGTGATTCTTCTATGAGAAAAGATAAGTACACTGGGCCTTTATTCTCTAGAGTTTAGAAGAATGAGAGGTGATATTATTCAAGCATACAAAATTCTTACAGCTCGACAGGGTAAACGCAGGGATGATGTTTCCCTTGGCTTTGTGCATGTGCGTGTGAGGTGGGGGGGGCTAGAACCAGGGATGACAGTCTCAGAATAAGTTTCAGGCCATTTAGGTCTGAGATGAGGAGGAATTACTTCATTCAGAGGGTGGTGAATCTTTGGAATTCTCTGCCCCAGAGGCTGTGAAGGCTCAGTCATTGAATATGTTCAAGACTGGGATTGATAGGTTTCTAGATATTAAAAATATCAAGAGTTACAGGAATAGCGCAGGAAAAATGATGAAGATGATCAGCCATGATTTCATTGAATGGCAGAGTGGGTTTGAAGGGCTGAATGGCCTACTCCTGCTCCTATTTTTATGTTATGTTCTTATTTATATTGTTCCTGACTGAGCCCTCCCACCCACACTCATTTATTAGTTTAAAGTTCTTTTTATCCTGCTTATCCTTTCCACGAGTAGCCCAGTTGGGATGGAACTTGTCCCAATAGTACATTGAGCTCCATAATTGTTGCCTTATCCATTTAATGGGCAGGTACTCTAATAATTGTTCCCTTCTACAATAAAAACAAAAGATGCTGCAAATACCTAACAGATCAGGCAGCATCTGTGGAGAGAAACAGAGTTAACGTTTCAGGTCGAGGTGACCTTTCATCAGCTCCCTATCCCTGTACTACTGCTAGTGTCCCATGAAATGGAACCCCTCCTCCTCACACCAGTGCTTTAGCCAATTGTTCACCTTCCTGATCTGCCCCAATGCCAGTTAGCATGTGGCTCAGATTACCATCGGTGAAGGCCCGCTTTTTAAAGTTAACTCCCAGCTCCTGATACTCTCTCAGCAGCATCTCCTTTTCCTTCCCCATCTAATTGGTCCAGACAGGGACTATTGCAACTTGACCTTACCCCTTTCTCTCTAAATTCTTTTCCAGCCACACTGAGATAATCCTTACTCTCACATACTTTGGGACACTAGTGTGGCTGCAGAGAATGCCATCTATCCTGAAATTTGTTGAATCCCTTTTAACTACCTTCCCCAGTCCTACTCCTGTTCCTCAAAAGTATCAAGCACATTGTGCCTGCTGGGACAACACTGTGTGCGAACTGTTATTCAATCTCTCCTCAGTTCCTCATCTCTTAACTGAATCATACATTCCTTTTCTCACACTTGTGCTTTCCTGTGGCAATACTCAAGAATTCCTACCCCTCTCTTGTATCTCTAAATCACACACTCCAACTAAGGGGCAGGGTTTTCCTGCGAGCTTCAGGAACCCAACATAGTGACCAAACTAGGATCCCAAGCTCACACTTGTGGGGAGCCAGACTAGGGGAACTATTTTTCCCTGCAGGTGGCCTCCTAATTGGTCGCCTTCATGCTTTCCGTCCTACTAAGGAAGGAGGCACCCTCGGGGGCGTAAAGATAATTAAATATTTGAAGGGAAAGCAGAAGAGCCGTCAGAGAAGAGGGAAAATCCCTCCGACTGTATCATTGGGGCCATGGGGATGTCTTCCCTGCCTGCTGCCCCCTTTTGGGGCAAAGATCCTCCACATCCATTGCATCGGCCACCTCCACATGCAGCAGGGGGCTATTTGTTGCTGGCAAAATGCCAGTAGTGCCACAAAATTGCACCTAATTGGGGCCTTATCCATTTAATGGGCAGGTGCTCTGTTTCACAGGCCACCACTGGAAAACTTCAGGAATGTGCCAAGACAGCCCTCCAAAATGGCATCCTGCTATTTTTCTGCCAGCCCCACAAGAGGCTGAGAAAATTCAGTCCAAGAATCCAAGCATTTCCTGAAGGTGTGGCGATCAGCGTCAGAACCACTGTCCAAAGCTTCCATACACACTCAGTCTGGACAGAGGCTGCATTGTGTTCTACTTATTTCTTTGTTAGTAGTGATTAAAGTCTCTAACTATAATAGAATTACAAAATTTATTATATTTAGCAGATGGATCTAGCTTAATTTCCAATTAATTTGTATCAATTAATCCTGTTTATTAACTTTTAGGGTCCTTTACTTTTTATTATTTATATATTACCAGATTCCTTTATGTTGGTGGTTCTATATATTCATTTTAAAGCTGACATCTAATTACTGATTATTTGTACATTTACTTAATTGTGGTTTCCCTTGGTTTAAATTATTTAACATCTACTTTCCACATTCCTGGCAACCTTTCATAATTCACTCCCAGAAACCATGTGCATCTATTGTTTGCCCTGTATGCACATTCCACATGTTGCAGAAACACTGTTTAGCAAGGAAAACTAAACCCATCCAAGTTTTGATGGCACGATTTCCTTAGATACATTATTTTTTAACCCCATCTTTAATCCCAGTTTATCTGCTGCTGAAACCCTCAACCATTCGGTTACCTCAGATTCTATTGTTTTAATGTGCCAACCGCTCATCTCCCAATCTCCATAAACTGGAGCTCATCTAAATCTCCACTGCCCATAACTCAGCCCACACTAAGTCCGTTACCCATCGCCCAGTGCTTGATCACCTACATTGGTTCCCAGACCAATGCCTCAAATTAAAATTATCCCCATGTTCATGGCCTTGCCCTCTCTTTCTCTAACCTCCTGCAACACAAGACGCTCCAAGAACTCTAGGGTTCGCCAACCATGCACCACCACTCCCATCACCCCAACATTGGCAACTGTTCCTTCAGCCATCTCTGACTGAAACGAGTTCCCTATCTAAACCTCTCTCTCCCCCCAATGCCCCCCTTTAAAATTAAACTTACCACTTTGACAAGATTTTAGTCACCTATCCCAATATCTCCTTATATGGTTCAATTTGCCAATTTTTGTATTATTGCAGTCCTGTGATATGCCTTAGGGCATCATCCTACATTAAAAAGATGCTTTACAAATTTGTTTTGTTGCCTTTGAGGCCTACAGATACATCCAGAGACAATGACAGACGTCAAAAGTTATCCTTTGGTCACTACTTACTATATTGAGACAGCTGAATAAAATGGAATTGAGAGCAAACATTAATTTTCCCAAGCATTTTACCAAAAAGCTCTGGTTAATGACCACCTCTACAAATGAACTTCTATACACAAGGGAACAAATTCTCGTCAAACATCTTTCTAAGGGACAATTTCAAAAGCGGTATAAAATTTCACCACTGGTAATGCATTCTCACTTTCAGGACTTGTGTTTACAATTTCAGCAACTAGTTTAAACACAGCCTTTGTAGTAAAATTTGTATTAAAACTTGTATACTAGTGTTCTAAAATGAGTTAATTTCTTAGTGGAGCAGCTATTGCTTCGAAAAGCACACTAAAAATAAATGCTCCATTTACTCAGCAGCTCAGCTATAGTCAGCAAAAGCAGCATAAAGTCAGCAAGTACCATGTCAACTACTGATTTTCAGTTGTTTATCTAGAAATGAAAGCTAAAAAAGTGGACGTTAAGAGGAATTGTTTCCCAATATGGAATTTGAAAATAAGCTCAATGTTGTCCCATGATGCCACATTCATACATATCTTGCCCTGCTAAATGGCAAGATAAACCTGCCAGTGGTGGGAACATTGGAACTCATCAATTCCTTGGATGGTAGTGGGAACAGTAAAGAAATGCAATGTCAGGGGAGAAGAACCACATCTCCTCACTGTGAGCAATAAATTGACATTTTGATGATGTAAAGGTATTAATATGCTTATTTAACCTAACACATTATATCAGTGCTAAATTGCAAGAGTGCAAAGTTACAACCATTTGCTATCATTAAAATGACTAATACTTCCATTTTATTTAAAAGGTTTTAAATTTGCCTGGTACATGGTATTTGTTATACATAATAGCACATGACTCCAAAAAGTATCATGGGAACAGATAAATCACCCAAGATAGCTGGAGAACAACAAAAAAAAATCCCACAAGGTTAAAACCCTTCACTTCTCCCTTGTGGCACTAATAGACTTGAGGAAAATGTTTTCAAGTACTCCTCTATGCTTCAACTTCACTTTTTTGCAAAATATAGAGGGATATATGCAATGGGAAAGCAAAGGCCTTCTACTCCTTTGTCATCCAGTGGCCTTATTGTACATCAGAGATTAAGGTGAAGCACAGCTCTTTTGCAGAGTAAAACCAAGAGTCATTTTCTCCCTTGTCATACCAGCTATCCTTCAGGCCTTTGAGATTGCCAATTTAGTACCATATTAGGAGCACTTTTGGGTTATGGCCTCACACCTAGCAGCTTTGACCCAATTCCTGCTAACGCTCAAGTCATTGACAACTTGACAATTATTGAAAGGGGTCTTTATCACAACAATCTGGCATGGATTCATAAACATGCCCTGGGTTGTTTTTTTTTAAAACTCATTCATGGGATGTTGTCGTCTCTGGTAAGGCCAACATTTATTACTCATCCTCAATTGCCAATGTGAAGTTGATGATGAGCCACTTTCTTGAATACAACAGGGTGGCTTGTTAGGGCATTTCATAGGGCATTTAAGAATCAACCACATTGTGTGGCTTGAGTCACATACACACCAGGTCTGATAAGGACAGCACACTTCCTTCCCTAGAAAGATATCAGTGAATCAGTTGGGGGTTTGTATGTCAATCAGGTAGTTACATGGCCACTCTTACTCATACTAGCTTTTTCTTCCAAGTTTATACAATTACCTGAATTTAAATTCCTCAGTTGCTGTGGTGGGATTTGAACTCATCTCCAAATCATTAGTCTAAACCTCCGGATTACCAGTCCATTGACATAAGTACTTCTGCACTCTGGCCAATGCATTAAACTCTTATTAGAAATGCATTTTCACAAAATTGCACCACAAACCTGCGGACAGCTATATCAAAAGCGAGTGAAGCATCAACATCTACGAATCATTCCACTACACACACCATGCCAAACATTTCTGGTACTTAATGTCTACTGCCCATGGATAATCTTTTGAAATGTACTGCATTTGCTGAAGTGAGAACTTTGCTTCACTACCAGTCCATTCTTTTACTTCTGATAGAAATAGATTACAAGAATAAATTAAAGAATAAGCCTCCAGAGCTCAAGGTGGGATATGCACCAAGCCTCCACTGACTTCAGAAAAAACTGGACAATGTAGGATCTCTGTAAGTAGAGTGAACAAACAGTGGAAGACCTTTCTTTGTCTTATAATTTGACTTTATTGATTTGCACCCATTTTGTAGGTTGGCTGTACATTCACTCTTTCCCTAGTTTCCTCCCCCACCTCAACAACATTTTGGTTGATAAATAATAGTTGTGACACTGACCATTTTTCAATGTTTAAATACAATACATCATGGCAATTCCTGTCTTTGTACTGAGATCACCATAAACAAAGCGAAGTAGCAAGTCTGCAAACACTTATTGTTGCACTTGCATGTTGCTTTCTCAACTTCACCCACTTCAGGCGAAGAAGCTAATCAAACCTATCCCATCTTGCATTAACCTTTGGAGAAATATTTAATTATTTCTGCAAATAGCTCAAACTAAAGTATAAATGTGGTTCTGCTCATTAGGAGAATTCAATGTTGATTCCTACCCCATTTATATGGCTGCTCAGCTTAAAATTATACATTTGGAAATATAGTTTTCAAGAGCGAAATAAATCAACCCTACTTTTGTATACATTGTATATGCAGTGACGTTATGGAAGTCACTGGACTAATAATGCAGAGACCCAGGGTAATGCGCTGGGGTCCCAGGTTTGAATCCTACCATGGCAGATGGTGGAATTTGAATTCAATAATATAAAAATACCCAATCTGGCCTACATCTGACTCCAGGTCACAGCAATGTAGTTAACTCTTAAGTGCCCCTGAAATAGCATAGCAAGTCACTCAGTTGTACAGAAAATTGGGATAAGGAATGAAACCGGATGGACCACATGGCATCGACCTAGGCACTGGAAACGATGGCAAACTCAGCCCTGTCGATCCTGCAAAGTCCTCCTTACTAACAACTGGGGGCTTGTGCCAAAATTGGGAGAGCTGTCTCACAGGCTGACATAGGCATACTCTCAGAATCATACCTTACAGATAATGTCCCAGGCGCCACCATCGCTGGGTATGTCCTGTCCCACTGGCAGGACAGACCCACCAGAGATGGCGGCACAGTGGTACACAGTTCGGAGGGAGTTGCCCTGGGAGCTCTCTCGGACTCCGGACCCCATGAAGTTTCATGGTATCAGGTCAAACATGGGCAAGGAAACCTTCTGCTGATTACCACATCCCGCCCTCCCTCAGCTGATGAATCAGTACTCCTCCATGTTGATCACCACTTCGAGGAAGCACTGAGGGTGGGAAGGGCACGGAATGTACTCTGGGTGGGAGATTTCTCCAGAAGTCGCTCAGTAGCACCACTCAAGACTGAGCTGGCTGAGTCCTAAAAGACATAGCTGCTAGGCTGTGTCTGCAGCAGGTGGCGAGGGAAGAACAAATATACTTGACCACATTCTCACCAACCTGCCTGCTGCAGATGCATCTGCCCGTTGCAGTACTGATAGAAGTGACCACCACATAGTCCTTGTGGAGACCAAGTCCCGTCTTCACTTTGAGGATACCTTCCATTGTATTTCTTTTTTAAAGTTTATTCTTTGATGGGATGTGGGCATCGCAGGTAAGGCCAGCATTCTTTGCCCTTCCCTAAGTGCCCTTGACCTAAGTGGCTTGCCACACAATTTCAGAGAGCTGTTAAGAGTCAAGCACATTTCTATGGCTCTAGAGTTACATAGGCCAGACCGGATGAGGATGCCAGATTTCCTACCCTACAGGGCATTATAGTACCCTAAAATAATTTTTACAGATTTAAATTGCACCAGCTGCCATGGTGGGTTTTGAACCTTTATGCCACAGCATTAGCCTGAGCTTCTGTTCAATGACAGTACTACTATGTCACCTTCTCCCCCTACCACTGTGCTAAATGGGATAGATTTCTAACAGATCTAGCAACTCAAGACTGGGCAACCATGAGGCAATTTGGACCATCAGCAGCAGTAGAGTTGTCTAAAACCACAATCTGTAACCTCATGGCCTGGCATATCCTCCACTCTGCCATTCCCAACAGGCCAGGAGTTCAAGTCCGTTCAATGAGGTGCAGAAGGGCATGCCAGGAGAAACACCAGGCATACCTAAAATGAGGTCTCAACCTGGTGAAGCTACACACAAGATTACTTGCTTACCAAACAGTGTAAGGAGCAAGTGGTAGACAGAGCTAAATGATTCCACAACCAACGGATCAGATCTAGGCACAGCAGTCATGCCACATGTAGCTGTGAATGGTGGTGCACAATTAAACAACTCACTGGAAGAGGCAGTTCCACAAGTATCCCCATCCTCAATGATGGGGGAGTTGAGCACATCTGTGTAAAAGATAAGGCTGAAGCATTTGCAACAATTTTCAGCCAGAAATGCTGAGTGATTGACGATATCAGCCTCCCCCAGAGGTCCCCAGCATCACAGATGTCAGTCCAGCCAATTTGAATCACTCCACATGATATCGAGAAACGGCTGATGGCAATGGATACTATAAAGGCAATGGGCCTTGACATAATTCCAGCAATAGTACTAAAGGCCTATGCTCCAGAACTTGCCGCACCCCTAGCCAAGCTGTTCCAGTACAGCTACAGCACTGATATCTACCCAGCTATGCGGAAAATTGCCACAAAGGTAGGACATATCCAAACCAGCCAATTATCAGCCCATCAGTCTATTCTCGATCAACAGCGAAGTGATGGAAGGAGTCATCAACGGTGCTATCAAGCGGCACTTGTTTTGTAATAACCTACTCAGTGGCACTCAGTTTGGGTTCCGACAGGGCCACTCAGCTCCTGACCTCATTACAGCCTTGGTTCAAACGTGGACAAAAGAGCTGAACTCCAGAGGCGAGGTGAGAGTGACTGCCCTTGACATCAAGGCAGCATTTGACCAAGTGTGGCATCAAGGAGCAAAACTGGAGTCAATGGGAATCAGGGGTTAAACTCTCCACTGGTTGGAGTCATAAACAGCACATAGGAAGATGGTTGCGGTTGTTGGAGGTCCATCATCTCAGCTCCAGGACATCACTGCAGGAGCTCCTCAGGGTAGTGTCCTCAGCCTAACCATCTTCAGCTGCTTCATCAATGACCTTCCTTCCATCATAAGGTCAGAAGTGGGGATGTTCACTGATGATTGTACGAAGTGTAGCACCATTCATGACTCCTCAGATACTGATGTCCAAATGCAGCAAGCCCTGAACAAAACCTAGGCCAGGACTGACAAGTGACAAGTAACATTTGTGCCACACAAGTGACCGGCAATGATCATCTCCAACAAGAGAATCTAACCATCATCGCTTAACAGTCATGGAATTACCATCACTGAATCCCCAACTAACAACATCCTAGGAGTTACCATCGGCCAGAAACTGAACTGGACTAGCCATATAAATACTGTGGCTACAAGAGGTCAGAGGCTCGGAATCCTGCGGCTAGTAACTCACCTCCTGACTTCCCAAAGCCTATCAACCATCTACAAGATGTAAGTAAGGAGTGTGATGGAATACTCTCCAATTGCTTGCATGAGTACAGCTCCAACAACACTCAAGAAGCTTGACACCATCCAGGACAGAGCAGCCCGCTTGATTGTTTGTGGACGGGGTGCCATTCACTCCCTCCACCTGGACCGACGCACAGTGACAGCAGTGTTTCCATCTACAAGGTGCACTGCAGGAACTCACCAAGGCTCATTAGATAGCACCTTTCAAACTCACGACCGCTAACATATAGAAGAACAGGGCAGCAGACACGTGGGGCCACCATCACCTGCAAGTTCCCCTCCAGGCCCCACACTATCCTGGCTTGGAAATATATCACCATTGCTTCACTGTTGATGGGTCAAAATCCTGGAGGTCCCTCCCTAATAGCACATGGACAGCAGCAGTTCAAGGCAACTCACCATCAACTTCTCAAGGGCAATTAGGGATGCGTAATAAATGCTGGGCTAGCCAGTGATGCCCACATCCCATGAATGAATAAAAAAACTGTAAGAACTAAGAAATAGGCACAGGATCAGGTCATACAGCCCCACTAAGGCTCCTCTGTCATTCAACGTGATCATAGCTCACCTTAAGCCTCAGCTCCACTTTCCCAACTGCTCCCAATGTAAAAAGCATAATTCTGCCAACTATAGATAGGGTCATACAAAAGGAGGCCATTCAGCCTGCCATGTTGATGTTCACTCTTTGAAAGAGGTGTGCAATTCAGTTCCACCTGCCAGCTTACTTCCCATAAACCTGAAAATTAGTTCTCTTCAAATACATGTCTAGTTGCCTTGAAAGTTATGGAATTTGATTCCAGGTGTTTACTCCAGATCTAACAACTCTGAAAAAAATCTCTCATTCCCCCCCATAGAACCATAGAAAAGTTACAGCACAGAAAGAGGCCATTCAGCCCATCGTGTCTATGACAGCCGGAAAAAAAACTTGCTGCCCATTCCAATCCTACCTTTCAGCACCCGGTCCATAGCCTTTCAAGTTACACTTTAGGTGCAGTTCCAGGTGCCTTTTAAATGAGTTGCGGGTTTCTGCCTCCACCACCAAACCAGGCAGGGAATTCCAAACACCCATCACCCTCTGGGTGAAGTAATATTTCCTCATGCTCCCTCTAATCCTTTAACCGATCACGTTAAATCTGTGCGCCCTGGTATTTGACTTCTATGCTTGGGGAAACAGGGCAGTCCTGTCTATCTAGGCCCCACAATCAGGTCACCCCTCAGCCGCCTCAGTTCCAAGGAAAACAATGCCAGCCTTTCCAATCTTTCCTCCTAGCTGCAATTTTCAAGCCCTGTCAACATTCTTGTAAACCTCTTCTGTACTTTCTCCAGAGCTGTAATGTAGCTACCAGAACTGTACACAAAATTCAAGCTGTGGCCTAACCAACGTTTTATACAGTTCCATCATTTGTATTCTATACCTCATCCAATAAAGGAAAGCATTCCATGTGCTTTCTTGACCACCTTATCCACCTGTCTGCTACCTTCAGGGTCCTGTGGACATGCACTCCAAGGTTTCTCACTTCCTCTACCCCTCCCAATATCCTCCATTTATTGTGTATTCCCTAGTTTTGTTTGCCCTCCCCAAATGCATTACCTCACACTTCTCTGGATTGAATTCCATCTGCCACTTTCTTGCCCACTCAACCAAACCATTGATATCATCCTGGAGACAACAGCTATCCATTTCACTATCAACTACATGGCCAATTTTTGTATCATATGCAAATTTCCCAATCATGCCACCCACATTTAAGTCATTAATATATACAAGCAGCAAGGACCCCAACATCCAGCCCTGTGGAATGCCACTGGAAACAGTTTTCCATTCACAAAAAATATCCATCGACCATTGCCCTTTGTTTCCTGTCACTGAGTCAATTTGAGATCCAACTCACCACATTCCCCTGTAACCTATGGGCTTTTACTTTTCTGACCAGTCTGCCATGTGGGACCTTGTCAAATGCCTTACTGAAATCCATGCAGACAACATCCTCTGCATTAAGCTCATCAATCCTCCTTGCCACTTGCTCAAAAAATTCAATTAAATTAGTAAGACACGACCTTCCCCTAACAAAGCTAATTGACTAATGGGAAACAAAGCAGCAGGTTAGCGTGTCGGGGGGTGGATTCAACTTCATGGAAAATTATGAAAAAACTGAAAAGAAAGGAGAGCCCAGGAGAGGCTATTAAAGTCTCCAGAACACAAAATAGGACGGGGCTAGGAATCTAACTTCAAGCACATCAGATAAAGGGATGACAATTAGAAAGGGGACGGGAAATACAGGACTGAAGGTGTTGTATCTGAATGCACGCAGTATACGAAATAAGGTAAATGAGCTTGTGGCGCAGATTAAAATTAGCAGGTATGATGTGATGGGCATCACGGAGACATGGTTGCAAGGGGATCAGGACTGGGAGCTAAATATGCAAGGATATACATCCTATCGAAAAGATAGGCAGGTTGGCAGAGGGGGTGGGATTGCTTTGTTAGTAAGAAATGAAATTAAATCGATAGCAAGAAATGAAGTAGGGTCAGATGATGTAGAATCTGTGTGGGTAGAGTTGAGGAACCGCAAAGGTAAAAAAACCATAATGGGAGTTACGTACAGACAGTTATGAACAGTAGTCAGGATGTGGGACACAAGATACACCAGGAGATAGAAAAGGCGTGTAAGAAAGGCAAGGTTACAGTAATCATGGGGGATTTCAATATGCAGGTAGACTGGGAAAATCAGGTTGGTAGTGGATCCCAAGAAAAGGAATTTGTGGAATGTCTACGAGATGGTTTTTGTAGCAGCTTGTGGTGGAGCCCACTAGGGAACAGGCAATTCTAGATTTAGTGATGTGTAATGAGGCAGATTTGATAAGGGAGCTTAAGGTGAAGGAACCCTTAGGAGGAAGTGACCATAATATGATAGAATTTACCCTGCAATTTGAGAGGAAAAAGCTGGAATCAGATGTAACGGTATTACAGTTGAATAAAGGCAACTACAGAGGCATGAGGGAGGAGCTGGCCAGAATTGACTGGGAGATGAGCCTAGCAGGAAAGACAGTGGAACAGCAATTGCAGGAGTTTCTGGGAGTAATTTGGGAGACATAGCAAAAATTCATCCCTAGGAAGAAGAAGCTTACTAAAGGGAGGACGAGGCAACCATGGCTGACAAGGGAAGTCAGGGACAGCATTAAAGCTAAAGAGAAAGCATACAATGCGGCGAAGAGCAGTCAGAAACCAGGGGATTGGGAAGCCTACAAAGACCAACAGAGGACAACTAAAAAAGAAATAAGGAGGGAGAAAATTAAATGTGAGGGTAAACTAGCCAGTAATATAAAAGAAGATTGCAAGAGTTTTTTTTAGATATATAAAGGGTAAGAGAGAGAGGCAAAAGTGGACATTGGGCCGCTGGAAAATGACGCTGGAGAAGTAGTAGTGGAGAACAAAGAAATGGCGGAGAAACTGAATAGGTACTTTGCATCAGTCTTCACGGTGGAAGACACGAGTAACATCCCCAAAGTTCAAGAGAGTCGGGGGGCAGAGCTGAGAATGGTGGCCATTACCAAGGAGAAGGTGCTAGGAAAACTGAAAGATCTGAAGGTGGATAAATCACCTGGACCAGATGGATTACACCCCAGAGTTCTGAAGGAGATAGCTGAAGAGATAGTAGAGGCGTTAGTGGTGATCTTTCAGGAATCACTCAAGTCAGGGAGGGTCCCAGAGGACTGGAAAATTGCTAATGTAACCCCCCTGTTTAAGAAGGGAGTGAGGCAAAAGACGGGAAATTACAAGCCGATTAGCCTGAACTCTGTCGTTGGTAAGATTTTAGAGTCCATTATTAAGGATGAGATTTCAGAATACTTGGAAGTGTATGGTAAAATAGGGCAAAGTCAGCATGGTTTCATCAAAGGGAGGTCATGCCTGACAAATCTGTTAGAATTCTTTGAGTAGGTAATGAGTAGGTTAGACAAAGGAGAGCCAATGGATGTTATTTACTTGGACTTCCAGAAGGCCTTTGACAAGGTGCCGCACAGGAGGCTGCTCAGTAAGATAAGAGCCCATGGTGTTAGAGGTAAGGTACTAGCATGGATAGAAGATTGGCTGTCTGGCAGGAGGCAGAGAGTGGGGATAAGGGGGTCCTTCTCAGGATGGCAGCCGGTGACTAGTGGAGTTCCACAGGGGTCAGTGTTGGGACCACAACTTTTCACTTTATACATTAATGATCTAGATGAAGTAACTGAGGGCATCCTGGCTAAGTTTGCAGATGATACAAAGATAGGTGGAGGGACAGGTAGTATTGAGGAGGCGGGGAGGCTGCAGAAGGATTTGGACAGGTTAGGAGAATGGGCAAAGAAGTGGCAGATGGAATACAACGTGGGGAAGTGTGAGGTCATTCGCTTTGGTAGGAAGAATAGAGGCATAGACTATTTTCTAAATGGGGAGAGAATTCAGAAATCTGGAGTGCAAAGGGATTTGGGAGTCCTAGTCCAGGATTCTCTTAAGGTTAACTTGCAGGTTGAGTCGGTAGTTAGGAAGGCAAATGCAATGTTGGCATTTATTTCGAGAGGATTAGAATATAAAAGCAGGGATGTGCTGCTGAGGCTTTATAAGGCTCTGGTTAGACCACATTTAGAATATTGTGAGCAATTTTGGGCCCTGTATCTCAGGAAGGATGTTCTGGTCCTGGAGAGGGTCCAGAGGAGGCTCAGGAGAACGATCCCAGGAATGAAAGGCTTAACGTATGAGGAACGTTTGAGGACTCTGGGTCTATACTCGATGGAATTTAGAAGGATGAGGGGGGGGGATCTGATTGAAACTTACAGAATACTGAAAGGCCTGGATAGAGTGGACGTGGGGAAGATGTTTCCACTAGTAGGAGAGACTAGGACCCGAGGGCACAGCCTCAGAGTAAAGGGAAGACCTTTTAGAACAGAGATGAGGAGAAACTTCTTTAGCCAGAGAGTGGTGAATCTATGGAATTCATTGCCACAGAAGGCTGTGGAGGCCAGGTCATTGAGTGTATTTAAGACCGAGATAGATAGGTTCTTGATTGGGGATCAAAGGTTACGGGGAGAATGGGGTTGAGAAACTTATCAGCCATGATTGAATGGCGGAGTAGACTCGATGGGCCGAATGGCCTAATTTCTGCTCCTATGTCTTATGGTCTTAAGGTAAAGCCACGCTGACTATCCCCAATTAATCCGTTTCTTTCTAAGTGACAGTTTATCCTGTCTCTCAGAATTGATTCTAATAATTTGCCTACCAGCAAAGTCAGACTGACCAGCCTATAATTATTTGGCCTATCCCTCACAACCTTTTTAAATAATGGTACAATGTTTGTAGACTTCCAATCCTCTGGTACCTTGCCTGTATCTAGTGAGGATTAGAAAACAATCCTCAGAGCATCCGCTATTCCTCTCTGGCTTCTTTTCAACAGCCTGGGATACAATCCATCCGGCCCTGATGATTTATCCACCTTCAAGGATGCCACTACCTCCAATACATCCTCTCACACTATGCTTATTATCTAATATTTCATAGTCCTCCAAGTAGAATATCTGCATTATCCCTATCCTTAGTGAAGACAGAGACAAAATATTCATTGGGAACCCCGCCCACATCTTTAGCATCAGCGCACAAGTTACCATGTACATCTAATAGGCTCTACCCTTTCCTTAGTTATTCTCTATCTCTTAATGTACTGGTAAAACATCTTTGGATTTTCTTTGATTTCATCTGCCAATATTTTTCATATCCTCTCTTTGCTTTCCTAATTACCTTTTTCACTTCATCCCTACAGTCCCTATATTCCTCTTGGCTTTCTACAGTATTCAGCTTTTTGTGACTGTCATAAGCTTTCTTGTTCTGCTTTATCTTACCTTGTATGCTTCTAGATAACCAGGGGCTCTAGATTTGGCAGTACCACCTTATTTCTTCCTGGGGACACGTCTACACTATGCCTATAGAATCTTACTTAAAATGCCTCCCCCTGGTCAGTCATTTCAAGGAGCTGTAACCAATCCATTTTCATCAGATCATCTCTCAGCTTTGTAAAAGCTGTCTTTCCCCAATTTAGAACTTTTACTCCTGTTCTATCTTTATCCTTTTCCTTAATTACATTAAATCTAACTGTATGATGGTCACTATCTCCAAAACAGTCACCCACTGCTACTTCATCCACTTGCCCAGCTTCATTTCCTAATGCTAAATCTAGAATTGCACTCCCTCTCGTTGGGCTTGTTACGTGCTGGCTAAAAAAGTTCTCTTGAATGCAGTTCATGAATTTTGTGCCCTCTGTGCCTATTACACCGTTTGTATCCCAGGCGACATTAGGGTAGATGAAGTCCCCAGCTATTATTGCCCTATTGTTTTTGCACTCAGAAATTTGCCTACATATTTGCTCTTCTATCCCCCTCTCACTATTTGGGGGTCTTTAGTACACTCCTAGTAGTGTGGCTGACCCCATTTTATTTGAGCTCAACCCATATGGCCTCATTTGATGATTTAGTACATAATCCCTCCTCACAGGTACAATTGATTAGTTAACAAATCATGCTACAACCCCACCTTTTTCAGCCCCCTCTCTATCCTGCCTAAAAAAAAGCAGTCATTTTTTCCCCCCTAAGCCAAGTTTCCATTATAGCAATGATATCATGCTGCCATGTCTATCCGTGCCCTCAGCTCATCGTCTTGTTTGCTATACTCCTTGCATTTAACTAAATACCTTTTGACATTACCAAATTCCTGTGCTGTAAACCTTTTAACCTTTGAAGGACAGAAGAAGCAGAGTCACTCGCTAATTTTCTGTCTCCTGCTCTGAATCTGTCCCATCTGAATCTGCCCTCAGGGTCCCATCACCCTGCCAACCGAGGTTAAACCCTCCCAATAACACTAGCAAATCTCCCTGCAAAGACATTCGCCCGTCCTATTCAGGTGTAGACCGTGAGGCTTGTATAATTCCCACCTTCCTCCTTAGCTCTCCGCCAATTATTTTAAATCTATGACCTCTGGTCATCAACCCAGTTACCAGAGGGAATAATTTCTCCCTACTTGTTTATCCAAACACCTCAATTTTGAATACCTCTATTAAATCACCCCTTTAAACCACTCTTCTCTAAGAGAAATAATCCTAGCTCTCTAATCTCTCCGCCTAACCAAAGTCCCACATCCCGGTTAAACCGCCTCTGTATCCTCTCCAATGCCCCGAGATACTTCTCACGAGTGATACCCAGAATTATACACAATACTCCAACTGAGACCTAACCAGTGATTTACAAAAGTTTAACATGACTTGTGTTTGTATTTAACACCTCCACTTATCAAGCCAACCATTCCATATGCTTTAACTGCCTTATCAACTTGCCCTGCCACCTTCAAAGGTTTGCGAATATGAGTCTCCTAGGTTCCTCTGCTTTTGCAGCCCCAATAGCACTATTAGATTATGCCTGCCCTCCATATTATGCCTCCCAAAGTGCAGCACTTCACACATATCTGCATTAAACTGCATCCGCCGTGTACATGCCCATGTCCTTCTGAACACTATCCTTTGCAAATTTCAATATTGCATTCATATATTCATGTCCAGGTAATTTATATACAAGAAAAGCAATGGCCGCAATATCAATCCAGGGGATCCCAGTGCAAACTTCACGAATCAGAAAAGCATCTTTTCACCATTACTCACCACCTGCTAGCCAATTATGTATCAAAGTTGCCACCATCTCTCCAATACCATGAGCTAATTTCTGAACAAGTCTGTTATGTTGTACATTACAGAATATCTTTCAAAAATCCATATGTACACAACATCTATTGCACAAGTTAAAGAGCTGAACCAGGTTAGTCAGACATGATTTACCTTTAATAAATCAGAGCTGGTTGTCCCTTGGTAACCCATGCTTCAAGTGAGAATTAGTTTTGTCCTCGACAATAAATGGGTCAATCTGTTGACCCCAGTTGTGACATTACAAATGCTAATCTTTGTTAATTCAATCAAACAGATTAAGAACTAATACATCAGCCATGTCTAGTCACTGCAGCAATCATAATAAAGAGAGCAGTGGTACCAACGAACATTTTAAATGTTCACGTTTGTTCTTGGCTTTTATCTGCAGGGTCTTTTTCATCTGGGTTTAATAAAAGTTACTGGAATGCTGTACCAAATGTCTCACAATAGTATAAAAACTTAATTGCTGGATTCCCAACTCTTTTTTCCAATTAAAAATGCAGATAAAGAGTCAAGTCTATATAATACTAAAAGGGATGAAAACAAGAGTTGGAGGGAAGACAAAATAAAGCAGATGCAAATTAGGGGCACCTAGTTTAGGTTTTCATGTTTAGGATGACTGCAACAGGTTATCTAGCAACATTCGAGATTAGTGAAATATGTATATTTATAAATCGATAGAATGCTCCCCTCCTTTAAATATTGCTGAGATCAAACTATAATAGTTTCAAGTATTTTTAAAGAGATATAATTCCTTCCAAAGTTTTAAAAATCAGCCTTTGAACACTACTGTAAGTATGAAATTTATTTTCAAAGTTATTCTAAGAGTATATGGGGCATATGATATGATTAAAGGGATAATGCTCAAGAAATTCTGCACAGACAATGGGCTAAATGATCTCTAGGCTAAAAAAATTCTATTTAATGTGCAGTATTTATTTCACATTGCACAATGTACTGAAGAGCACACATGAACAGGCTGAGTAAGAAGCTAATAAACTTCAGTAATACACTATTTACTGGTATACTATATTAACTAACTTCTATCATTAAATGTACAGGATACTATTCACTGCAGGAAAATGGATATTACGTACCTATTCCAGGTCCAGATGAGAATACGAAGTAGCACCAAAACTGTTATCGATATACCGGAGAAAGAGTTGTGGGAGGTTCATGCAGCTATTTCTTTATTTAGCCATTTAACATCACTGACCCAGCTTTAAAAATATTAATCCTATTTCCATCTTGTGTAGAACACAAATTTAAGTTTTCACAGCTGGGCCAAATGGACAAACGGTCACTAAATACTGCTAGAATGCATACCTTAGAAGTGAATTTCAATGATGTTTCTGAATAAGGTGAAACACCTTTAACTCTACCATTGCCCCAGCAGTATTGAGACTCTCTAATAATATTGCTGCTTTGCCTATCCCTCTTCATTAAAACTGACTAAATCCTAATTTCCATTTGGTGACTAGTCACTTCTTTAAAAATTGGTTACAAATATAAATTTCAGAATAATTTCCATGTTAAAGCAGATTATATTCTTTGTTTGGGTCTGAATTCACTTAATTCCATTACAGGCACAATTCAATAATGAGGGAATGGAGAAATGAAACAAACTTCACAAGATTACTGAGTTGTAAAGGTCATTATTATGCAATTTTTCTCATTCACGGGATGTAGAGGTCACTGGCCCTCCCCTACAATACTAGCAAATCTCCCTGCAAGAGCATTCATCCCGATCCTATTCAAGTGCAGGCCGTCCGGCTTGCACAGATCCCGCCTTCCTCCCTAGCTCTTCTGCCAATTATTTCAAATCTATGACCTCTGGTGCTGGTAGACCCATTCTTGAACCACTGCCTTCCACATGGTGAAGATACACCCACAGTGTTATTAGGTAGGGAATTCCTTCATCATTGCTGGGTCAAAATCCTGGAGCGGCAATATATTTCCAAGTCAGAATGCTGTGTGACTTGGAGGGAAAATTGCAGGAGGTGCTCCCGTACACTTATTGTCCTTGCCCTTCTAAACGATAGACATTGTGGTAAGTTGCTGCAGCACACTGAGTGTCAGCGGAGGAGGGAGTGGACGTTGAAGCTGGTGAATGGAGTGCCAATTAAGTGAGCTGCTTTATTCTTGATGGTGTTGAGCTTCTTGGGTGTTGTTGGAACTGCACTCATCCAGGCAAATGGAAAGTATTCTATCAAACTCCTAATTTGTACCTTTTAAATGGCAAAAGGGCTTTGGGAGTCAGGTAGTGAGTTATTCGCTACAGTATACTCAACCTTCCTTCCTTATTCTTATGCAGTTGGTCCAGTTAATTTTCTGGTCAATGGTGACCCCCAGGATGTTAATGGTGATAGATTTGGCGATGGTAATGCCATTGAATATCAAGGAGAGGTGCAGATGGGACACTCTTGCTGTAGATCAGGGGCACCCAAAATGTGGACTGAGATGCTCAGTGGGGTCTTGAGACAAAATTGGGAAGTTGCAGGTTCCGAGGCTGCAATGGCAGTCATGGAGCTCCATCTGAGAGTGTTAACAGCTGCGAGGCCCCTCTAAATCCTCGCATTTTTTCAAAATCATGGGCTTGGCCAACTGGCTGATCTTTGAGGCCCAATTCAAGTTATAAAAAATGTCAGTGAAAAGGTAGGTGCTAATTATTTAAAAACCCTGCAGTACCATCAGCCCCCTGCCCTCACAGTTCGACACCACCCCCCCTCAGTTCCCTCTCCCCTCCATTCCCCACCCTCTAATGGCTCTCTTCTTCCCTCCAAAGCACAGGCTCACATTGAGGTCACAAATTTTCAAGCCTCAAAATGGGGTCACAGTGGGAAAAGGTCATTGCCTGATACCTGTGTGCCACAAATATCACTTGCCACTTATCAGTCCAAGTCTCATATGTTGTCCAGGTCTTGTGGGGAGGCACAAGGCTGCTTCATTATTTGAGGAGTTACAAGTCGAACTGAACACTGTACAATCATCAGCAAACATCCCCACTTCTGACCTTATGATGGAGGGCAGTTATGAAAATGATTGAGCTTAAGACACTCCTGGTGAACTCTTGCAGGTAAGATTATTGGCTTCCAATAACTATCCTTTGTGGTAGACATGACACCATTGGAAGGTCTTCCTTCCAATTCCCATTTACTTCAAATTTACTACAGTTCGAGGTCAAAGATATCTTTCTTGTGTTGGTGTTCTCACCATGCTCCACTAGCCCAATTCCACATCCTTCAGGATCAACCTGATTAATAGTGGTGCTACTGAGCCACTCGAACACTGAAGTTCCCCATCGCAAGTATGTTCTGTGCCCTTGCTACCCTCAGTGCTTCTTCAAAGTAGTCTTCAACATGAAAGAATACTGAATCATCATCTAAGGGAGGGTGGTAGTTGATGATCAGCCGATTTCCTCATCTATGCTTGACCTGATGCCATGAAACTTCAGAGTCCGGAGTCAATGTCGAGGGTTCCCAGGGTCACTCCATCCCAATAGTATATTACTGCACTGTCACTGCTGGTGAGGATGGAGGAGGAGCCTGGGACAGTGGATGAAAAGTATGATTCCGAGGGTATGACTATCAATAGGTGCTTGACTAGTCTATAGGACAGCTCTCCCAAACAGGTCCCCAGACATTAGCAAGGAGGACCATGCATTGTCGACTGAGTTTGCCAGGCCTTTGTCATATTCCATGCCTGGGGAAATGCTGAGTGTCCCGTCCAGTTATAATCTTATTGCTCCTTACAGCCGAGTGTATACAAGTGCATCTGTGTGGACACGAGTGATTTGCCATGCCATTTCAGGGCAATTAAAAGTAAATTATACTGCTGTGGGTCTGAATTAACATATAGGCACAAATGGATAAGGATGGCATATTTACTTTCCAAAAGGACATTCATGAACCACATAGGGCTTTACAAGAATTATGCAATTTCATAGTTACCATTACTGATCCTAGCTCTTAATCAAATTTAAATTCCCCAGCCATAGTAGAATTTGAACTCTATTACCATAACCACTATGCTACCCATGCCCAGTTTTTCAATCTTCCTCCAAAGTCAGGAGGGGGACTATGGAGGTCAGTAATCACTTCTTAACTTGTCCAAAGCTATGAAAAAAATTATGGAAGCCTATACCACTAGATGAGGTGATTCTTAGTATTGTAGGGGAGGTTGGGGAGTGCAGGGAGGGAACTGGGGATAACCTTTGGAGGTGGATCTCTAGCAGCAGTACAAATATATATCAAGCAGTGCCTGTGAGATGAAGTCAAATTGATTAGGGCAGTGTTCCTACACAAGTATGATTAACAATGTCACTTAAACATCATACAGTTCATGCGTCTACCATGGCAATTCTTCACAGGGCAGGCAGGTTTCATCTCATCCAAACATGCTCGATTATTGTGGGAGGAGAAAGGGAGGACACCAGAGAGTACCACAGCAGGAATCCAAGGCAAATTTTCTTTACTTATCCCAGGCGTGTTGAATCTATCACTGACAATCACTCCAGCTCAGATCAGCTAATTCAATGACTGGAAATCAGGTATTTCTGAATGGCTGAGTTACTAACTGAATAAACTCATCAAGCCATCGTAGGAGCTTAGAACATTCTAATATGTGGAGAGTTCATTTGTTAAAAATTTAAAATAAATGCTCTTAAATGCACTTTTCACATCAAAACGTTTCAAGGGACTATCTACAATAATATCTGGTTTGAAGTGGCGTCCCCATGAAACCAAACATAACAACCAAGCTTTACCAGCAGCATCATGTGAACAACCATGAAGTAAATAATCAATTTGTTACTGACACTGATTGAAAGACTTGCATTTATATAATGCTCTTCATGAGTGAACAACGTCCCAAGCACTTTACAAAGTACAGATACAGTGTCTCAAATCCAGCTGTCTAAAAACTGGAATTGTTCGAAAACTGAACACTTTTATAAATGTTCCATTCAAAGTTAATATGAGTAAAAATTTTTTTAAATTATCTGGACAATTCAGCTAAGCGCTGCATTGGTGCGGTAGGCTCCAGACTAGTTTATCAGTTTTGCTGCTTTGTGTGCCACACTAATCCATGGTCCAGCGACCCTTGACCCCCACCCAACACAGCTTGACCCAAATAGCCCATTGCCCAAACTGCCCAACCAAAATCTGGCAATTTCCATAATCCACATTGCTTCAATCCCCAAGGTAAATTGCAGGTATTGTTGTAACATAGTAAGAAGCCATTTTCATGCACAGCAAGGTCCCACAAATAGCAATGAGATAGTTACCACATAATCTGTTGCCCTGATGTTGCATAAATATTGGCCAATACACTGGGGAGAACTTCCCAGATTTCTTCAAAACAATGCCATGGTACCATTGACATCCACCTGAGGTAGGTAGGGCCTAGGTTTAATGTTTTATTGAAAAGACTGATTTGCTTGCATGGATCACAGCACTACATAAATATGCTAGTGCCACAGCTATCATGATAAGGAGGGTTCTTGCAGCTGCTGACAGCACAATGAAAATGCTCTCAATGTGGTGGACTTATGTTGTTCTATAGTTCAAGCAATTTATTATTCCCTGCTGTACCAAAGATATCACCAGCTGGGGTGCATAAACCCTTCCACCTTCCCCATCTCCTTTAAAGACCCCCTTCAAAATCCATCCCTTTGACCAAGCTTTTGGTCTCTCCCATAGCTTGGATCTATTTTTATCTGATTAGGTCTCTAATGTGCCTTGGAATGTTCTTAACATGAAAAGGTACAATACTATTGCTAAAATTAATCAAAAAAACTGTGTTAAAGCTTCCTCCTGCTGAGTGCTAATGGCTGACAAGTACTTGGCCAGATAGCTGTCTCACCTATTTGGAATAAATTCTTCTGCCCATATTAACAAACTATTATAATCATTGTTGATAATAAATATATTACATTTGACCTCATGTTTAAACTCAATCAAGTTCAAATAAATATCTCTTACACATCGTATATCCACTCTCCAATTCTGATTTGCTCTTTTTATTAAAAGCTGACATACGATAATATTATATCAAAATCCATCCATTGTAACATTATGATAAGAGTACCTGCAGGTAATGTGAACGTCACCAGATCAGTGAGGAAGTAACAGGCAAAGTCTCCCTTGCGTTGATGGAGGGATGCAGCTATCTCACGACGTATCTGTTCAGTGAGCTCTGGGCATACCATAGCAGGTATACACTTGGCAGCTTGTTGAGACACCTATATAGTGAAAGAAGCAGAATAAAAGTACTATACATTCACAAAATATTTATAAAAATTGAAACTGAATGTAATAATGATATATATATATCTCCAAGAATTTCCAAAAAACATTCCCTTTTTCTCATTAAGATAAAAGCAAAAAACTGCAGATGCTGGAAATCCAAAACAAAAAAGTACCTGAAAAAACTCAGCAGGTCTGGCAGCATCTGCGGCGAGGAGCACAGTTAACGTTTCAAGTCCAAATGACCCTTCAACAGAACAGTAAAAATAGAAGAGAGGTGAAATATAAGCTGGTTTAAGTGGCGCGGGGGGGGGGGGGGGGGGGGGGGGGGGGGGAAGAGAGAGAGAGAGAGAGAGAGAGAGAGAGAGAGAGAGAGAGAGAGAAGAGACAAGAGGAGCTGGATAGAGGGCCAGTGATAGGTGGAGATAACCAAAAGATGTCACAGACAAAAGGACAAAGAGGTGTTGAAGGTGGTGATATTATCTAAAGGAATGTGCTAATTATGGGTAGAAAGCAGGACGAGCAAGGTACAGATAGCCCTAGTGGGGTTGGGGAGAAGGGATAGAAATAGGCTGAAAGGTAGAGATATAACAATGGATGGAAATACACTTAAAAATAATGGAAGTAGGTGGGAAAAGAAAAATCTATATAAATTATTGGAAAAAACAAAAAGGAGGGGGGGGAATCGGAAAGGGGGTGGGGATGGAGGAGAGAGTTCATGATCTAAAATTGTTGAACTCGATATTCAGTCCGGAAGGCTGTAAAGTGCCTAGTTGGAAGATGAGGTGCTGTTCCTCCAGTTTGCGTTGAGCTTCACTGGAACAATGCAGCAAGCCAAGGACGGACATGTGGACATGAGAGCAGGGTGGAGTGTTGAAATGGCAAGTGACAGGGAGGTCTGGGTAGTGTCCGTCCGAAAGCATTACCCAGGCCTCCCTGTCGCTTGCCATTTCAACACTCCACCCTGCTCTCATACCCACATGTCCGTCCTTGGCTTGCTGCATTGTTCCAGTGAAGCTCAACGCAAACTGGAGGAACAACACCTCATCTTCCGACTAGGCACTTTACAGCCTTCCGGACTGAATAACGAGTTCAACAATTTTAGATCATGAACTCTCTCCTCCATCCCCACCCTCTTTCCGATTTTCCCCCTCCTTTTTGTTTTTTCCAATAATTTATATAGATTTTTTCTTTTCCCACCTACATCCATTATTTTTAAGTGCATTTCCATCCATTGTTTTATCTCTACCTTTTAGCCTATTTCGATCCCTTCCCCCCACCCCATCCCCACCCCAACTAGGGCTATCTGTACCTTGCTCGTCCTGCTTTCTACCCTTAATTAGCACATTCCTTTAGATATCACCACCTTCAACACCTCTTTGTCCTTTTGTCTGTGATATCTTTTGGTTATCTTCTCCTATTACTGACCCTCTATCCAGCTCCTCTTGTCCCTTAAACGAGCTTATATTTCACCTCTCTTCTATTTTTACTTAGTTCTGTTGAAGGGTCATTCGGACTTGAAACGTTAACTGTGCTCTTCTCTGCAGATGCTGCCAGACCTTCTGAGTTTTTCCAGGTATTTTTGTTTTTCCTTTTTCTCATTGTTTAGATTACAAATGTAATCAGAGGACAAATTTAAGCGTTTTCTATAGGAGGTAAAAGCATTACACCATCATTCTCCACAATTAGTCTTTCACCTTCATTGGCTGTGCTTCTTTTACAAACTATTTTGAATGCTTAATAAAGAACACTGCATTATCTTGGCATGAAAACACTCCAGGGGTACATACAAGTGAGAACAATGAAAACAAAATTCAAATGTTCAGTAAAATGATTTTCTTTTGGTGGAATTCAAATGAAAGATGCTTTGGGTTTGGTGGAGCCAACACAAGCTGGACATGATTACTCATTGTACTCAAGATTCCTGTGCTGAGCCCCGTTGTTTTTTTAATATACTTGTTCATGGGATGTGGGCGTCGCAAGTAAGGCCAAATTTGTTGCTCATCCCTAACTGCCCTTGAGATGGTGGTGGCGAGCCACCTCCTTAAATGGCTGAAGTCTGTTTGGCGAAAGTACACCTACAGTCCTGTTAGGTAGGGAGTTCCAGGGTTTTGACCCAGTGACAGCAATTATAGTTTCAAATCAGGATGGTGTAGGGCTTGGAGGGGAACTTACAGGTGGTGGTGGTGCTCCCTCGCATCTGCTGCCCTTATTCTTCTAGGTGGTGGAGGTCGCAGGTTTGGAAGGCGCTGTCTATGGAGGCTTGGCGAGTTGCTGCAGCACATTTTGTGTACGGTACACACCACTACCACTGCGCCAGTAGTAGAGGGAGTTGATGTTTAATGTAGTGGATGGGGCAGCAGTCAACTGGGCTGCTTTGTCCTAAATGGTGTTTAGCTTTTTGGGTGCTATTGAAACCGCATTCATCCAGCCAAGGCTATTCCATCACACTCCTGACTTGTCCCTTGCAGATGGTGGACAGTTACTCGCCTCAGACTCCCCAGTCTCTGGCTTGCTCTTGTAGCCAGAGTATTTATATGGCTGGTTCAGTTCAGTTTCTGGTCAATGGCAATCCCCAGGATGTTGATAGTGAGAGAGATTCGGTGAAGAAGGTATGAATGCCAGTGAACGTCAAAGGAAGATGGCTAAATTCTCTGTTAGATATGGTCATCGTCTGAATGTTGCCCCTATGCAGCAAAACCTGGGCAAGGGCTGCTTCAGTATCACAGGAGTTGCAAATGGTGAACATCGTGCAATCATCAGTGAACAACCCCACTTTTGACCTTATGATGGAGAGAAGGTCATTGATGAAGAAGTTGAAGATGGTTGCACCAAGTACACTTCCCTGAGGAACTCCTGCGGTGATGTCCTGGGACTGAGATGATTGACCTCCAACAACCACAACCATTTCCCTTGGTGGTAGATATGACTCCAGCCAACAGAGTTTTCCCCCAATTCCCATTGACGTGGAGTGAATGAAATTGGTTCAAGACTGGCATCTGTAATGCATGGGACCTCAGGAAGAGGCTGAGATGGATCAGCCACTCAGCATTTCTGGCTGAAGATGGCTGCAAATGCGTCAACCTTCTCTTTTGCATGTGTGCTGGGCTCCCCCACCATTAAGGATGGAATTATTTGTGGAGCTTCCTCCAATTAGTGGTTTGATTGTCCACCACCATTTACAAATGGATACAACAGGACTGCAGAGCTTTGATCTGATCTTTGTTTATCACATGCTGCTTTCGCTGTTTAGCACGCAAGTTGACAGTTTTTTTTAAGGTATGCCTGGTGCTGCTCCTGGCATGCCTTCCTGAACTTTTCACTGAAGCAGGGTTGATCCCCTCGCTTGACGGTTATGGTTGAATGAGGGATATGCTGGGCCATTAGGTTACAGATTATGGTTGAATATAATTCTGTTGCTGATGGCCCATAACAGCTCATGGATGCCCAGTTTTGAGCTTCTAGATCTGTTCTGAATATATCCCATTTAGCATGGTGGTAGTGCTATACAACATGGTGGAAGGTATGCCCAGTGTGAAGATTGGGCTTCATCTTCACAAGGGCTGTGTGGTGGTCACTCCTACTATACTGTCACGGGCAGATGCATCTGCAACAGGTCGATTGGCAAGGAAAAGGTCTAGTAGGTTTTCCCTTCACCACCTGCCACTGGCCGAGTCTGGCAGATAAGTCCTTTAGGACTTGGCCAACACAGTCAGTAGTGATGCTACCAAGCCACTCTTGATGATGGGCATTGAAGTCTCTCACCGAGTAAATTGTGTGGCGTTTGCACACTCAGTACTCCCCCCACCCTAACCACTCCCCAAGTGGTGTGAAACATTGTACAGATTAATCAACCGAGGAAGGACAGGTGGTGGCAATCAGCAGGTTTCCTTACCCTTGTTTGACCCAATGCCATGAGGCTTCATGGGGTGCAGAGTCAATATTGAGGACTGCCAGGTCAAGTCCCTCCTGGCTGTATATATTGTGCCGCCACCTCTGGCGGTCTACCCTGCCAGTGGGACACGACATATCCAGGGATGGTGATGTCTGGGAAATTAATTATAAACAATGATTCCATGATAACAATTATGTCAGGCTGATATTTGACCAGTCTAAGAGACAAGCTCTCCCAATTTTGGCACAAGCCTCCAGATGTTACTATGGAGGACTTTGCAGGATCAGCATGGTGGGAGTGTGCCATTGTTGTTTCCAATGCCTAAGTTGATGCAAGGTTGTCAGTCTTGTTTTATTCCTTTGACTTTTCTGTAGTGGTTTTGTATAAAGGAGTGGCTTGTATGCCCTTTCAGAGGGTGGTTAAGAGTCAACCACATTGCCGTGGGCCTGGAGTCTCACGTAGGCTGGACTAAGAAAGGACCGCAGATTTCCTTCCTTAAAGGATAATAGTGAACTAGATTTTTTTTTTAAATGACAATTGATGATAGTTTCATGGCACTATAATTGAAACAAGCTTCAATTTCAGATTTATTAATTGGATTTAAATTCCACCAGCTGCCATTGTGGGATATGAACTTGTGTTCTCAGGACCTTAGCCTAGGCCTCTGGATTACTAGTTCAGTGACATTATCACTACGCCACCATCATTCATTATATATACATATATGTATCCAAGTGTAGTGAGGTATGTTAAGTAGAGACAGCCACTTTGGATTTTAACTAGTCCCCTCACTATTTTTGAATTACAAAAATCTCTTTTGTACTTACTATATTAGGCTTAATCTCAAACTGCAAGGACTCATTTGACATCAACCCGCAGCTTTCCTAAACAGAAATAAAAGAAAAAAAATAATAGAACTATTAGGCTAACTCACCTCTGTCAACAAAATTGCCAACATGTCCTGTCTCTGAAAACGGATAGCAAGGTGTACAAGGGTGTAACCTACATCAAAAGCTGAAGGACGATTCAACAGGCGTACTTCATCTGATACAAGTTGCCGAGCAATGTCACTTCCAGATGACTTGTAAGCTTCTACTGCAGCCAGATCCCCTTCTACTACTCCTGCAGGACACAAGAGCATGCTTGATTCAAATTACCTATTTCAATACTGCTATCTAGTACAACAGTTTAATATAATCAGAGGGCTTAGAACACAGGACATGACCAAGTGAATATTGCAAAGATTAGAAATCACTCAAAAATATAAACACTTTACACCTATTGAAAGTTGTTCTTCTGCAATTTTTTCATACTTGCTTTCATAGGGCTTCAATAGCTTTTTGCATAAAATAAAATTGTTTGAAAAGTAAAAAATCCATTTTCAAATATGAAATTCTGCTGAGAAAATGCAGCATAAGAAGGCATATTAGACAGCAAATCAGATGTTTACAGTAATTTACCAAACTCTAGAATGGGGGTAATAAACAGTGGAAAAAGCTTCCAGCTTAAACCTTCAAAAAATTACAGGAAATCTCAGGGCACATACAGATTTAATTATGGTCAAGTCTGTGGATGGGTATGGTGCACTTACAGATTACCTAAAATTCAAGCAAAATTTGTACTACAGTTTCAGCTATGATCGGTTGCTTTTCAACAAAGTTCTGCCTGTAGCTCTTAAGCATCAGGTACTAAATTAGGATTTTTACATTTCATAACAGGGAAGCGAGGGGGATAAAAAGCAATTTCAACATATTAACGCAAACATACCCTATCAGGGTACACAATATTTCGGAAAGGCAGACAGAATGGCAAAGGAGGTGGGGTAGCCCTTATGGTAAAGGATAACATAGGGGCATTACGGCACGGATCTGGCCTCTGGAGATCATGAATTAGAATCAGTATGGGTGGAGATTTGGAATAGCAATAGTCGGAAAACACTGGTGGGAGCAGTTTATAGGCCCCCCGAACAGTAGTTATACCAGTGGACAGAGCATTAAAAAATAAATTATTGGAGCCTACAGTAACAAAGGCATTGTAATAATTGTGACAGACTTTTATCTTCATATAGACTGCGACAATCAAATTGGCAAGAATGGTCTAGAAACTGAGTGCAGAATGTTTTTATGACGGTTTCTTGGAGCAGTACATAGTGGAACCAACTAGGGGTAAAGCTAGCTTAGATCTATCATTGTGTAATGAAGCAGGTTTAGTTAGTAATGTCATAGTAAAAGATCCAGTGGGAAACAGTTAACAAGGAAGTGAATGGTGTTACGGTAAGTTTAAAAGTGACATAATTCAATAGCAAACAAAAATCTTTAGTAAAAGTCAGCTTGAAAAATTATTTTTTAAATTCAAGAGTTGGAAGCAAACAAAACACTGAATAGTTAAAACTTCACCTGAACTAGCCGCCCCCCTCTTGGAAAACTAAAAACAATTTAATACACCCATCTCAATTTCAAGTCATAACCATCATAATTAACAATAGTCAAGACAAGTCACTTCACACATCTGATAATTTATGGAACTTAAACTGTGTGTGGGGTGTGAAGTCTAACAAAAATTCCCAAGTGACTGCAATGCCAGTTTCCAGTTCCCATTCCAGTTGAGGACACTCCACATAACCATCTACACACTGTCTGGTCAATGTATTAAGTGTGTCAGGTATCACAGTTCCTGTTTCAGCTACTGCCATAATCAATATGCGCATCACCTAATAATGATCTGTTCACTTGACAGGTTACACTGTTTACTTTTTGAAAACTTTTAATTGTTTCTGTTAAGTTTTTTAAAAATGGCACTCATTGCAAATCTCTCGTGTAATATATACATATACACAAACATATATAAAAAATACATATGCAGATACATCAGTAGCCTCATCCTAAACTTAACTTTAATAGACTGTGCCACGATGTGATGCATGTACAATATTTATCATTCCTGTGGATGAGAATTCCTAACGTACATTAGGTGAATTTGCCACACAAACACCATGTATGCTTTGGCACTATCAAAAAATTGCTCTCCACGATTACATTTCTAGCTTGCATACTTGGCACGATAAAAAGTATGTAGGACCTGTGCTACTCATTAATTATTTAAGAAACAGTTACAAACATGCAAGCAATGTTTGTGCTCATTGTAGGTAATAAACTTAAACAAAGACAAGATCAATTCTTTTAAAGAGTATCCTTTTTTTGGGGGGGGTAAAATGTGGCAGGAGGCAAAGCCAGAAATATTAATCACTTCAAATTCCACCAGTTTTCTCTCAAGACAAAATAAATACTTTTACAAAGCTGCTTTCCATGTTCTATTAGAATAAGAGTTTTCAACTCCAGTGGGTGTTGTCATGGAAGAGACACAACAGGGGATAAAAGAGAGTGTAATGAGTAACATGAAAAGTCTACTTCACTTAGGGTGGGACGTCCCAAAGCAAATAAGTCTCAGGAGGGGATTGAGATGTTGAGGTAGGCTCAGCCTGCAAACCTTGCAATGAGTATTTAAGAACTGTCCAATTTCTGCTTTGGGTGGGAGGGGAAGAAATTAATTTGTTCTCAACCTGATTTCTATCGCAACTGTAATGACACAGCAATTGGTAAAGACCGAGTTATTTAAAATCCCAGAGAAACTTTACGCAACTGCCATAACCTATATTTTCAATTGGCATGTTTGAGATGCAACTCTGAATTCAGAAATGAAACCACCAAGCCTCCAGAGGTTTTTTATATAAATTAAACATTTATTAATTTTATAAGGTATTAAACACATACATATCTACAAACTACTACCACAATAACTATTAAACAAATCCCCAAATGAATCACTCCTAAAATCTTCACCAAGGCAACAATAAGCCATAGAATTTAAAGAGACACCAGGCAAAGCACATTTTATCTTATGAATTCAAAATGAGGTTCCTTTCAATTTGTTTCCTTTGCAGACAACTGTAGTCTTACAGGCGCTTAGTTCTCACATGCCTCTAACTTCCACACACAAAACTCTTCTGTGTATACCTGGCCTTCCCTTAGAATGCAAATTCTCGTATCACCAGGCCCTTTGAACTCCACCTTTTCTAACAATAAAACCCATTTCATAGTACCAATTTTATTAGTAATATAAACATATTGCTTGGTGTCTCCTAGCTAGGTGCAAGATTTCACCCCAGTCTTTGAATGGTTTATTCAACAAAATGCAAATGTGCCCTTTACCTTACTGTTTACATCTCAAAACTACTATACATCAAAGCACCCAGGCTAGTTGGCTTTAATCCAATTAACACACACACATATACACACACACACACACACACACTCAGACCCTACTATAAGTCCAATTTAAAATAATTTCCAAACATTACAGACATTAATATATCTTCATGACACAAGGGAGAAAGGTAACAGGGAGGGTGGCAATACAGAAGTCTAGTTTCAATCTTTGGGGGTGGGGAGGTGGCAAAAGTTATAGTTGGTGGATTTCGACTGCCTCAGTGGTTGGGTGAACCCAGCCTCCAATTTCTATCTCAATTGAGGGAACATCATTGGGAAACTGTTTCGGCATCCGATTGAAGGTTTGTGCTATTTATTTGCCTTCGTGGAGATGTTCTGAGGGTCATCAATAACATTTCATTTATTTTGCACAGTTGGACAATTTTACTGCTTTTCCTGTAGGGTATTGTGGAATCCCAATGTTTCTAAGAGCTTGCAGACTTGTTCTTTGGCACTTCATTAAGGGTATAACAGCACCATCTTTAATGAAGCAACATTCAGCTGCAGTTGAGCACGGATCTCTTTCACCCATTTACCAAAGTGTAATCTTTTTCTGTCCTCCATTTTTCCCATCATGCAATGCTATACTATGTAGCTTTATGCTCCCAGTGCCATTAACAGCTTATACCTTTGCAAAACTGTAACAACAGTGTTTCTAATCTACTATCCATTGGTTTGGTTATATTCAGTCTTGCAGCCTCTCAATACAACTGCAAAATCTGAGTTGCAAGTACTAGCCTTATATTTCGCGCCCATTAAAAATTTGTACTTTATACTCGAATTTACATAAAAAGCTTACGACTGAAGGAATTAGTTTTCACTTATGGCTTTATTTGTTTTTTTCCAGATTTCCTAGAAGTCAGTATCTTCAAACAGGGCTAAGTGCATTTGTATGAATATCCTCCTAGAGAGTTGCCACAACAGTATCTGCTTTTTTTGAACTAGAGGTAATAAGATAAAAGGTAAACAAAAGGGTCACCACAGGAATCCACAGCCAACATTACTAGAGAATATTAATTTAACTAGTTAAATAGAACAATTGGATTGGCTCAATGAAACACAATGATGACAAGAGATCAAATATAGCAACTTTAAATCCTAGACTGAAGGAACTAATCAGTTTTACATCAAGTTTTCAGCTACACGGTTCCACCATGGTTTGCAGACTACCAAGAAGTCAAGGGGATATCATGAGGCCCAGAAAGCCACCAGAGCAATTAGCCAAAAACACCATTTAACATTTTCAGTGGACGGTTAGGACATCTATATCAGCACGTCATTACCAAAGTTTGCTATATATTGCAGAATATTGCCTCATGTGGAACCTACATGAGATGGTACATGATTATAACAGTGGGCTATAGAAAAAACTCATAAAACAAAGGGTACAACTCTAACGGGGTGTAGGAGCAGAGGGACCTGAAGATGGCAGAGCAGGCTTAGAGCATGGTTAAAGCATATGGGATCTTGGGCTTTACTGATAGGGGCATACGGTACAAAAGAAAGGAAGTTATGATAACCCTGTATAAAACACTGGTTTGGCTTCAACTGGACGTGGCCAGTTCTGGTCACCATGCTTTAGGAAAGATACGAAGGCATCGGAGAAGGTGCAGAGAAGGTTCATGAGAACGGTTCCAGGAGTGCAGAACTTGGAGAAACTGAGGCTTGCTGGAGAGGAGGTTAACAGAATATTTGATAGAGGTGTTCAAAATCATGAGCGGTCTGGACAGGGTAGATAGGGGGAAACTGCGCTCATTGGTGGAAGGTTTGAGCACCAGAAGGCAACAATTTCAGGCAAATGGCAAAAGGATCAATGGTGACATGAGGAAAAACATTTTTTCTTAAACGGAAGTGGTTAGAATCTGGAATGCACTAACTGAGATTGTGGCAATGGCAGATTTAATCATGGCTTTCAAAAGAGAATTGGAAATTTCTGAAGAGGGAAAATTGGCAGGGCTATGGAAAGAAGGTGGCAGAATGCAACTAGATGATTTGCTCTTGCAGAGAGATGGCACAGACATGACAGGCTGAATGGCCTCCTGCTATGCAGTAGCCATTCTATGGCGACGATTATGCATTTCTTCTCTAGTCCATTGCTGCACTTCTCATGTGGATTCCACCTTCCAAGGCAATATTCTGCAAGATGTAGCAAACTCTTGATAATGGCATGCTGATACTGCAGGATGTCCTGACCGTCCACTGAAAATGTTAAATGGTGTCTTTTGCTTATTGCTCTGCTGGAGTTCTGGGCCTTAAGGCATCCCCTTGGCTCCTTGCTGGAACATGTAGATCAGGCTTATACTCTGTGGGAGGGGGGGCATATTTTCATTTTCTTCTCACTCAAGGGGCCAGTAAGCAAATATTGGAAAGATATAGTTCTGCGCAACAATAAACTGAATTTCAAAAAAAAGAGTTGAGTTGAGAAAGGCAGCAATTGCTGTGCAAAAGTAAAACAATGTCATAGCTAAGTTATAAAAGGGCAATTAATAAAAATGGCCGGAGTGCGAGAGGGTGCGTGCATGTGTGCTCCAGCCCTGTCGTACCTTGGTCCTCCCCAGGCTCCAGCCCCGCCGCACCTTTGCTTCCTTTGGGCCCAGCAGCCCTCAGCACTGCCAGTGTTTGCTGTTCCTCTAATCAGAAACTGTTTCTCTCCCCATCAGGCTACCAGCGGCAAAAATGGAAAGGAACAGCCTGCAATTGAAGGAGCAGCCCTTTGCAAAATCTTGAATTTCACTTTTGAACTTACCGGCATGTCTTACTGGCTTTTGAACAGTGGCTCCAAGAGCCACCTGGGGGGGCCTCGCAGGCTGCCAGTTGGACAAGCCTGATATAGATGAAAACTTTACTGTTAAGACTGATAAAACTTTGAACTCTATGCATGCACAGAGTGAACTCAAATGTCATCGGTACAGATCCACAAATTTGATATTTTATATTAAATTTTGATTTTATATTCCCTCTCCCTGTTCTTCCAATGAAAATAAACCACTTCACACTTCTCTGCCTTAAATTTCATCTGCGCTTATCCACCCATTTCGCCAGCTATGTCCTTTTGAAATTTAACACTATTCTCACAGTACACAATACTTCTGAGTTTGATGTCAACTACAAATTTTGGAAGTGTAACCTGGAGTCCCAAATCTAGGTCATTAATATGTATAAAGAAAAGCAGCGATTCTAACACTGACACTGGGGAAGCCCACTATATACCTTCCTCCAGTCCAAAAAACAACCATTCACCAATACTGTTTCCTTAGACTCAGCCAATTTTGTACCCATGCTGCTACAGTCCCTTTTAATTCACATGCTCTAACTTCAAAAAGTCATTTGATAACATGTCATATAACAGGCTTGTCAGCAAAGTCCATGTACACCACGTCAACCGCATGACCCTCTTACCCTCAAAAAACTCAAATTAAAAACGGCTTGCCCTTAACAAATCTGTGCCGGCTTCTCTCAATTAATCCACGATTTCCCAAGTAACTTTTAATTTTGTCCAGTACTATCATTTATAAAAGCTTCCCCACTACTGAGGTTAAACTAACTGGCCTGTCCAGCAACAACCCTATAACCCAAGATGATTGAAAAATTATGGCCAGTGCCTCTGCAATTTCCCCCCTTACTTCCACAGTGTCCATGGTTGCATCTCATCTCCTGGTGACTTATCAGCTTTAAGTACAGCCAGATTATCTGATACCACTATCAATTTTTAACCCTTCAAGTATCTCAACTACTTCCTTTTTCACTATGACTTGGGCAGCATCTTCTTCCTTAGTAAAAGCAGATGCCAAGTAGTCATTTCGTGCCATGCTCCCTGCCTCTTTGCATAAATCCCTTTTTAGGTCACTAATTGACTTTACTCCTCCTTTTACAACCATTTTACTATTTACATGCCTGTAAAAGACAGAGATTCCCTTTTATGTTAGCTGCCAGCCTCTTCGTTTCTCATTGGTTTTTTCTGAGCTTTCTATATTGAGCCTAGTTCTCAATTGTATTCCCCACCTAACATTGGTTACTGTGCATTTATAAGACAGTGTGGAGTACGGCAAATAAAGGTGGGTGAGCCGCAGGTGCAGGATAGCCATGTGGAACTACGATGTTGTGGTAATAATGGAGACCTGGCTAAAAGGAGGGTTAGACTAGGTACTTAATATTCCAGGATACAAGGTATTCAGGAAAGATAGGAAAGGAAAGAAAGGAGGAGGGGTAGCAGCATTGATTTTGAATACTTCTATCAAATTCCTTCTTAACCTTCTCTTCTCAAAGGAGAACTTTTTCTGCTTCATCTTAGTCTCTATTGCTTCAATCATCCAGGGAGCTCTGGATTTATTTGCCCTACCTTTTCTCCCTCATGGAAATGTTATATGGCTGTGCACAAATTTTCTCCTCTTTAAAAGGCAGTTTATTGCTCAGTTACAGTTTTGCCTGACAATCTCTGAGTACCTGGGCCTGATCTTTTCTCACCCCACTGAAGTTTCCCTCCACAATTAATTATTCTTACTCCAAATTTCCATAGCCAACATAAACCTTCTAATGCTACCCCACCTTTTTTCCCCTTCTGTCTTTCCTGAACACATTCAATCCTGGAATTATAGAGTAGCTAGTCTTGCCCTTCTTTGTGCCAGGTCTCCATTATTGCCACAACATCATAGTTCCACGTGGCTATCCTGCACCTCACCCACCTTATTTACCAAATTCCACACGGTCACATACATGCACTGTAACCCTAATTTAGACTTTATTACATTCCCTCATACTCTGACCTCACCTAATATCATACAGTTGCCTATTCTATTGATATCTGTCTCTCCCAATTCTCTGTGCATCTTGGTTTTCCCCTCCAATATTACCTACTGGTTGCCACACATCTATCAAGTTAATTTAAATCTTCCCCAATATCACTAGCAAATCACCCTGCAAAGAAATTGGTTCCAGTTCTTTTCAGGTCCAAGAACTCATGCATGTTGACCAACTATGTTTGCCATGACATGCCAACATTCTCAGGGCCCTACCTTGCCACCATCTGCTTGCAATCTTGGAACAAATTTCTGCTTTCAACTGCAGACAAAAGAAATTATCCAGTGCACCAGCAACTTACTTGAAATGAACACATGAATACATGAAATACAACATTCAGACCATTCTTCATTGAATTGTGTCACTGTATATGTACCATTTCCGAAGAACTGTGGTCAGGAAGTTTTATTCTATCACTTTGGTTTTGTAAATAGCTAAAACACAATTTCAGAGTTCTTGAATTGCTTATTTCATGATCAACCATATCTTCACTGCTCACCAACATGCACATTTTCCTCAAAACAGTAAGTGGAGAGCTGACAAGGAGAAACATTATTTCATCCTCTTTAGTCCAGATTCAGAGACATCAACTGTAACATCTTCTGCTCCATTGTTAAAAACAGCATCAATGGAGGAGTTGACGCATGCTACTTCCTTGCATACACTTAAAAAAAAACTGGTAACCTACTTTATAATAATTTTTTTCAAACTTGGCATTCTGCAATTCCAACAACCCCAAAGATAGAATTAGAACCTTCCTATTGCCTGCCAAGGGCAGTGACCTTATTTATCGAGATTCAGTAAACTTGTACTCATTAAATTATACTAATTCTAAAGTACACAGTTCCCAATAAGTATAAAATCACATGACCTTCAATGTATTCTCCTATTAGCACTGCCTACAATCTTGGAAAAAATGTTATATTTGCCTTAAAATAAACTATAAAAGTGAACTGTGCTAATAGAATGTAATTTTGAATCTTCCATGTATAAAGGAATGCCGAGCAAAGAACATCAGTTTTACTTACAAGATTATTACTTTGGTGTAGAGCAACCATTGAACGATGCACTTTTGAAAGAGTGCAGCGAACAAAAAACAACGTACTTGCCAACTTATCTTACCTAAGAGTATGGGAGGGATTTTTAATTTTGAAATTAAAACAGGCAGTCATAGCTCAAGTATTGTGTATCATCAGAAATACTATGGTTATAAGATTGTTCATAGAGAGACACTGTGCTGCACAGAATGCTACAAACAATGGATTCTATACAAATTTATTCAACTCATTATGGATGGATCCAGACTGAAAAGCTCCTTTGTGCAGTCAGGCAAATCACATGCTACATTAATGTTAATGAAAAGATTGTTGCAAACAGAACATTCTGAAGAAGAATGGACAATCACAACCAAGACTACACACAAGAGCAAGATCTGCTAAGTGGAAGCTATGAAATCCAGCTATCACTTAAAAACTCAATTTTGATCATTTCTTTGGGGGGGCACTGCTTAAATTTATTGCACCCATCAGCTGTAGTCAATTGAAATAAAAAAATAGTACATTACTGGGGATGCTTGACCTGCAGAGTAACAAAATATGGTAGCCGTCTTAACAATTATTGCCCTATAAATCTAACAAATGAATTTTAAACTTGGCATCATGAGAGAGAGTTTGGCAGCAGTTACACATTCCTCAGAAGGGCTCATCGTTTACTCCATATTTCATTGAAGTAAACAGAATGACTCACTGAAACCTGTTACCAATCAGTATAGCTGTCAGAAAGGAATAGGATTTTCCCTACATGGCAAGGTAGTGAACCTTCAGATAATACATTTTATTGCCAAAATATTTCATTGTGAAACTTTATCGTATTAAGTCCCTACTTATCAATTCCTGCTTGCAGATCTTAAATATAACCTGTTATCAGTTCACTGGATTTTGCTCCAACGATGGAAAACAATACTTTCAATAGTAAATTCATACTTAAGATATAAACCCTAACATCACCACTACACAATCCCAAATGCTAGCATCACCAGTTAACCAATGCAATTACAAAGGAACCACTTTTTTCTTGAGAAAAACATGTTGCCAATATACTGAGGGGCTTAAGGTTTTGGCTTAAAGCTTTAAGTTTCAGAATCTTCACAACTCTGCATCAGGGATCAGGACTGATAGTCATGCATGGACTATGGAATCAACAGACTTCAAAGACCTGAATGGCCTTTTCTGGTCCAATTTTATGTTCGAATGATAACTACCATACTAACTAGAGAATAAGACAAAAACTTAGTATGAATTTCCCATGGTATAGTTACTAAGTAGATATATGCTGATCAATAAAATTAATCTATAAAAAGCAGGCTGAATGTTATTGGTTTCAAGTTTCTTACAAGTACTACAGGATGCACAAAAAGGCAATGAGTCTTTCCTCCTCCACGCCCTCCCCCCACCAGCTCCCCACCCCGCAACATTACCCTTTTGATCTTTTCATTCAGAACCGCTGGCATGATATTGGTAGTCTCACTTTTTCGGCTCCCTTCACTCAACTCAAACCTGACTCCCTCTGAACTTGCTGCACTCATTCTCTCAGGTCCAACCATAGTGTTATCAAAACTACTGATAAGGGTGTTGTTGCCATTATTTGGCAAACAGATCTCTACCAAGGAGAAACTAAATGCCAACTCTGACACTTCCTCCTACCTTCCCCGGAACATGGCCCCACCACCAAACACCAAGTCATTGCTTCCAGGACTGCCACTGACCTCATCTCCTCCGGAGATCTTTCCTCCGCAGCTTCTAACCTCGTGGCCCCCATAAACCCCAAACAGCCTACTTCTACCTCTTTTCCAAGGTCCTCCCAGGATCCACAAACAGAGATGCCCTGGTAGACCTATCATTTCAGGCTATCCCTGCCCAACTAAATTGATTTCTTCCTATTTCAACTCTATTTTTCTCCTACTGCCCAGTCTCTCCCTACCTGCATCCATGACTCTTCTGATACCCTCCATCACTAACAGTTTCCAACTTCCTGGCCCTGACCATTTTCTCTTCACCACGAGTTCCAATCTCTCTGCACTTCCATTTCCCATCAAGATGGTTTTGGGGCTCTCCATTTCTTCCTTAAACAGGGGCCCAACCAGTATCCAACCACCACCACCCTCCTCCGCTTGGCTGAATTTGTTCTCACTGAACTGTTTCTTTAACTCAACTCACTTCCTCCAAATAAAAGCTATTGCTATAGGTACCCTGGTGGGTCCAAGCCATGCCTACCTTTTTGTGGGCTATGTAGAATATTCCTTTTTCCAGTCCTAATGGACCCCCTAATGCTGACCTTTTTCCCAGTACATTGATGACGGTACTGGTACCAATTCCTGCTTTTGCCCTGAGCTGGAAACTTTTATCAACTTTGCTTCTAATTTCCACTCTTCTCTCACCTTCACACGGTTTATCTCTGATTCTTCCCTTTCCTTCCTCGATTTCTCAGCCTATCCCCAGAAATGGAGACTATCAACAAATATTCATTGTAAGCCCACTGACTCACATAACTATCTCAAGAGCACTTCCTCACACCCTGCTTCCTGTAATGGCTCCATTCCATTCTCCCAGTTCCTCAGTCTGCAGTTGATAAGGGCCTTGTCTACGTCCCATCCATTTCCAACACATCTGCTCTCACCCCTTCACTTCTCTCCCATAGACTCAATAGGGTTCCCTTTGCCCTCATATTCCACCCCACCAGCCTCCATATTCAACAGATCATCCTCCGCCATTTCTGGCACCTCCAGCTTCCACAACCATCACCAAACAGATCTCCCCCGCATTCCAAAGGACTTTTTCCCTCCACAACACCCTGGTCCACTCCTTAATCACCCCCAATACCTGGTCCCTTCCCATGCAAGTACATAGGAAGCAAAAGGACAGGTGTTTCATCTCTCCTCACAGTTTAAAACCCCAACACTCCTTTCAAGTGAAACAGCGATTTATATGTACTGCTTTCAATTTAGACACTACTTGCTGCTCACAATGTGGTCTTGCTCTACATAGGGAAGATCAAATGCACACTGATGAGTGCTTTGCAGAACACCTCTGCTCAGTCCTCAAGCATGAGCTCATGCTGCTGGTGGGTAGCCATTTTTATTCTCCACCTTGCTCTGATGCTGACTTGTCCTCAACCTACAGCAATGTAGCCCTGAAGGTCAACCGAAGTTTGAGGAACAGCACCTCATCTTTACAGCTATCCGGACTCAACATCAGGTTCAGGCCGTAATCTCTTCCCCATTTTGCTATCATGTCCCAGCTTCTTTCATTTATGCTCTCAGACAGCATCTGATTATTATTCTGCCATTCATACCTCCTCTAGACACATCTTTTGTTTCTTTACTTGTTCCATTACCATGCTCTTTGACGCTGCACCACTTACTCTTTCATTCCTTTTCCACCCTCCCACATTTCACCTGCTTAAAACCTGTATTTCTAATGTTTCCGGTTTTAGTAAAAAGTTATTGCCCTGAAACATCAACCCTATTGCTTTGCATTAACCTGGCCTGATACGTTGAGTATTTCCAGTATTTTCTCTTTTTATTCCAATAAAATGGCAGTCCCTTGACCAGATAATTAAAAAAGCTTTTGAGAAGAATGTTAACAGAAAACATCCAAACATTTGAGACAACGAGTTCAGAACATTTTATCCTACAGTAAGTATTACCTATAGTAAGTATTAAAATAACTTAGTTTAGAAAATCAGTGACATTGCATCTATGTTTAGAGCTGTTCAAAAAGTTGCACATTAGTTCACTCATATTCAGGTTATTTCCCCCCCCCAGTTAAACAGCCTGGCTTCAACAAATGGTTAACAAAATGCACTGCTTTTCTTCCAGTGTGTATTTCTTAAGTGTCACTGCTGCCTCCACAGATTTACCAGAGTTGCTTTGCACCAACAATTCTTCAGCTAACAAAAAATATGTGCATTGCCTTTTCACCATGCATCATCATAATTGTATTACTCCTGAAGGCCAGGTGTTCAATCACAGATGCACAACAGCATATGGTTAACCATCAATGGCCTGTACATAGTCTTATTCCTTCCATCATGATAAATAGTGGAGTCATGAGTTGCAGCAAATTATTGTGCAAGGCTGTTTATGCATTTATTTTGTCATTTGCCCCAATGTTGTGGAATTCACCTTATTTACATTGAGGGGAGGACCCCACAGCATTAGGAGCCAATGGCATTGCAGCATATTTTCTTACTGTAGCTGTCCAGTAATACAAGCAGGCCATACATTAGAAAGAACCTCCAGGAATGTACGCTGCAACTCTAGAATGCATGGATTAGAAGACAGTGCTTTACAATATAAATATAATTTCACTGAGCTTTTTTGGGTTAAGCACAAATTTTGCAACACAGTAAAAAGAGACAGGGAAAAGAGAATACTTCCAAGTATTGTCACAATTTAAATTGCAAAAAGATTCAGTGAACTATTGTTCCAGTCCACTAATATCCTCGAAGTTCTGGATCTATCAATTAAAAAATATCTTTACATCATCCAAAATGAATATGCAGGACAAAATTAGACCATTAGGAGGAAGAAAGAATAGTAGTTATAGCTGAAACTTTGAGAAAGCAGTGCCAAACTAAAACAGGAATGGTCACAAAACAGAAGTGGGGTAGGGAGGGGAGGAAAGGTGAAGCCATAGTTACTTTTCAAAAACTAGCATGCTTAAATAACATTTAAAAAGTTATCAAAAACCTTTCTTCTTGCAGTCTATGAAGCCAATAATCTTTCAATTCTGGCCCAGAAGCCCATAAATTTTACACACCCAATCTGCAATTTTCTGTCCACTAATTTTAAGCAGAAAGTTAATTCTTACTTTCTAAGGCAGGAATGTAAAAAAAGTAACAACTGCAGACTACAAGGAAAACAGTGATGGTGGCATCTCCAAGGAGATAAGTTAGGGCAAGATGCTATGAACAGAAATACACTGGAAGGATGCCACCTGATGGTTCAAACAGGCCACGAATAATTTAGGTCCCACTCACCTCTGCCTTCCTCAGGTCTACTAGGGCCATGTTCACATGCATTACAGCCTAATCCCAACAACCACCACACCAAAAGCAAAACCACTTTCCTTTCCCTTTTAATATTGCCAGGCGAATTCCCAGGACTCCAAGGTCCAAGTGCTGCCCATGTAATACTGTCTGACATAAATACCTGTTCTAAAAAGCCTTTAACTTACGGAGCACCCATTCTGAAAAACCTCTAAATTGTGGCAATGTCCCAGGTCACTCAAAAGATAAGCTTAGTTCTTGTCTGAGATATTAAATTTGAAAGCTGTTGGACGTAAAGGGAACGCCCTTAATATTTTTAATACTTCATGGCACAAAAAGCATCTGTGACTAGTACTAAGTTCTGTACAACAATGCACCAACTAATTACAGGTCTTCCTGAAGGTAAGCAGAACCAACAGAAACATAGAGCCGATGCTGCCAGACCTGCTGAGTTTTTCCAGGTAATTCTGTTTTTGTTTCCAACTGAAACATAGTTCTCCTTATTGTGTGAGCAGTTGAATTAGAGTGTCTCACCACTATGTCTAATGATAAAGCAATTTTTTTTAAAAATTACATTACGATCCCAAGGGAACAACTTATATATACTAGTTTGCGCCAATCTGTTAAGCCCTCAGCCATCTAGCTTAAAGGTGCCAACATCAAACGGAATATAAACATTTGAGGAAGCAATTAATTTTTGTATCACTCGTCAAAGATTACTCTTTTTAAAATGTGACAATTTCTTACAAAAAAAATCACAACTTAAGATCCTTCATCAAGAGCTAAAGTGTTGAATTCATGCTTGAAATTCAGCAGATTCTACATATACTATGCATGCCTGAAGTTAAATGCTCTCAGGCAGCAAAGGAAATTTGCCAAATTACACAAATTTCAATTTCAATGTGGGAAATGTAAAATTTCACATTTAATGCAATATAGCATACCATTGCAAGCAAATGGGTCTTTCGTCAAAGGTGAAAGTGGAGAAAATTTGAGTGACTTAAATAATTGCACCCAAAGTATGCAAACGATGTGAGGCTGTCATAGAGTTAGAGGACCACAGCACAGAAAAAGGCCCTTCGGCCCATCGAGTCTGAGTCGGTCAAACAAGTACCTAACTATTCTAATCCCATTTTCCAGCACTAGGCCCATGGCCTTGTATGCCATGGCATCGAAAGTGCACATCCAAATACTTCTTAAGTGTTATTTAAGAACCACCACCCTTTCAGGCAGTGAGTTCCAGATTCCCACCACCCTCTGGGTGAAAGAATTCTTCCTCACATCCCCTCTAAACCTCCTGCGCCTTACCTTAAATCTATGCCACCTGGTTATTGATCCCTCCACCAAGGGGAAAAGTTCTTTCCTGTCTACCCTATCTATGCCCCTCATAATTTTATGCATCTCAATCATGTCCCCCCCTCAATATCCTCTGCTCCAGGGAAAATAACGCCAGTCTATCCAATCTCTCCTCATAACTAAACCTCTCCAGCCTAGGCAGCATCCTGGTAAATCTCCTCTGCACTCTCTCTCGTGCAATCACACCCTTTCTATAATGCGGATTCCAGACTGCACACAATACTCTAGCTGTGGCCTAACCAGTGTTTCATACAGTTCCAGCATAACCTCCCTGCTCATATATTCTATGCCTCAGCTAATAAAGGCAAGTATCCCATCATTTCAGTCATCATTTAATACTCTGATGCATCTTGAGGGAAGAAATTACAAGCAAATCAAGTCATTTCAACCCAGAATAGCTCCTTGATGAACCATATTTGAAATACTGTATTTCAATGCAGTTTTTGATAATTAACTTTGAACAAGAGACACTGAAGCACTGGAGGGGGCAGAAGAAATAAGTAATCCAGGACTTATAACAAGTTATGGAAGTAGCAGGTAAAAATCTCACTGCATGATCTGTCTTGCCTGACCCCACCTTCCTCCAACGTTTATTTGTCCCCCTTTGCTGTTATTTGTTGTTCACTAGCCTACTCAACAAGTATTGGCAGTCTACTTAAACACAGGGCAATGGCATCCAAATTGCACCCAGGGGAATGGGTGAATGGCTTGGTAACGATCAGACGTAGGACCCCAGTTAAGATCTCCCCCTCTCCTCCTTTAACTCAGACAACGTAGTGTTATTCTACCATTTAGCAAAGCCCCTCCCAGTATGCATTGCTAAAGTGTTCCTGGTGTAACCAGCTGAGCCATCTAAAAAGTCTAAACACATCGATCTATACTATTTAAAATCATGTGCCTGTTATGCACTGTCTACCCACAAACCTTAATTTTGCTGCACTATGAAAAATATAAAAATGGCGCATGAGAAGGTGGCGGTGATCCGCCTTCTTAAACCTCTGCAGTCCGTCTGGTGCAGATACACCTACAGTGCTGTTGGGAAGCGTGTTCCAGGCTTTTGATCCTACAACAGTGATGGAACGGCAATATAGTTCCAAATCAGGATGGTGTGTGGCTTGGAGGGAGTGGTATGAAGTGTTTTTTTTCCCTGTATCTGGGCATCACTGGTAAAGAGATATTCATTGTCCATCCATAGGGGGTCCCAAAGTAGCAAGCAGGCTGCCTTAAGTACCAATCATTTTACAAGAAGTTATATTTATGGAGCACCTTTAACATGATGCAGGTCCCAAAGCACTTCGGAAGAGCATTATAAAGCATAATTGGACACCGAGTTACAGGTGATATGAGGTCTGATGGCCAAATAGGTAGGTTATAAGGAGCAGAAAAAAAAGAGGTAGCGATCAGAGAGGTTTAGGAGGGAGTTCCAGACCTTGGCCACCAATGCAGGAGCAATTAACATCAGAGATGTTCGAGAGGTCAGTGCAGAAACCTCAGAGGGGGTTGAAAGCCATGCAGGAATCTGAAAACAAGGATGAGAACTTCAAAATTGATACTCTGGCTACAATGAGATAAATAAAAATGGAACCAGGCAATTACAGTCGCACCCAACTCGTCGACAATGGAGAGACCTTAGGGGACAGTAGTGTGATCAACCACATCAAAATTGCAGATCAGAGAGGGGTCATTTACTGATATTGAGGGCATTAGGCTTCAATCCCACAGCGTGCAACATAAAGAAGTCAGCTGTGGCTCAGTTCATAGCACCCTCGCCTTTGAATCAGAGGGTTGTGGGTTCGTGTCCCACTCCCGGAAACCAAGAACTGTGATTGTACTCAAAAGAGTTGCAATCTGTGACTGTTGATAACTCGAAAGAATAAAGAAGTGTGTAGGCTAGATCAAGGTAGAGGTGGCAAGATCTCTTCTCTCAAAGACATGAATGAATCAGTTAGATTTTGTATGGAATCAATAAACCCACAAAATTACCAAATTTACTGGATACAATTTCATGATCTGCCATAATGGAACTCATGATTCTGGATTGCCTAGTCTAACACTATGCATACTACTACTCCTTGCCTAAAAAATAATAAACATGTATAATGGGAAAATCCTATCTGAACTGTTAACATTTCATCACATTTGTTGAACCATAACTGAAATTTCTGATGTCTAAAATTAGATTAGAAAAGATGTAAAGAACTATTAAAAATGCACATTGACACATTTGCCCATTAAATTTTTGTGGCTGATACCTTCACTAAAGTTTTTACTTCAAGGCCATGTTTGTATACTTCACCAAAACATTCCCAAAACAAGCACTTGCAACCACATCTGTACATCATGAACACATACTGTTTTCGTAACTTTACAGCAACACAAGTTAAGGACAGCTCCCCTCATTTGGTGGGGAATTAAGGAATTTACTTTTTACCTCCTCCATTCCGCCATCTACCAAAATTGCAGAGATCACATGGCAGCACATGAACTATACAGTAACCTGTGTCAGATGACAAGTGCTCCCTGTTCAACCCTAGGTGATACATTCACCTAAATATTGGGCAGGTAAAGGCATGAGGTCAGAAGGCACAAAAGGTCTAATTGAGGGAGTGACAAGCAATGCTAAACCAATGAAATATATGTCACATAAAAGCCCAGAAACTTAACAGAGAATCACAGGAATCAGCAGAAACATAAAATTGGTCCACATAAATGAACAATCTAGATCAGCAGAAAGGTTTAGTCTTGCCCCAAGACTTTTTTTCCAATAGCAAAGTATAAATCAAATATTTTGGTCACGGTACTAAGAAGTTTGATCGACATTTCAAATTCTTACTTCTTGGTATCAAAAGTTTTTATAAAGAAAAACATATGAACAGAGGTTATTAAACTCCAGAAGCATGCAATGATCTTTCAGACCACAAAGAGCCAAATTGGGAGAAGTAGCTAAATAATTAAGTTGCAGCACCTCTTTAACATGGGCAGAGGGAGACAGGATTTTTTTTTTTAAAAATCAGCTCGCTATACTAAAGTCTATTTTCAAATGAATTATAAAAATAGGGCGCTGCAGTGATTCTACATATTGGGTCATTTCCAGCAAGTCCCTGAACTGTTATTGCAAATAGCAATTCCCATTGTCAACACAACCTAGAAACACAATTTCCACAACTTTTGTTCAGAACCAGCCTTCACTGCCCCCAAATCACATTTAATTGAGACAAAGAAAATTGAATTATCCTTAATAAAAGTCTTCACTATGTAGATCACTGAAAGCTATGCTAGATCAAATCATAGAATGTTTGCAACACAGAACTGGACACAGTACTCCAGTTGAAGCCGAACCAGTGTTTTATAAAGATTCACCATAACTTCCTTGCTTTTTAATTTAATGCTTCTATTTACAATGCTCAGTAGCTCATATGCCTTTTTAACCACTTTCTCACTGTCCTGCCACATCCAACAATTTGTGCACATATAGCCCCAGAGTCTCTCTGCCTCTGTGCCCTGTTTAGAATTCTATTCTTTGTTTATATCACCTCTCCTCATTCCTCCTACCGAAATGTATTACTTCACACTTCTTCACATTAAATTTTATCGGCCGCTAGTCCGGCCATTCCATCAGCCTGTGTCCTCTTGAAGTTTATCACTATCCTTCTCATAGTTCACAGTGCTTCTAAGTTTTGTGGCATCTGCAAATTTTGAAATTCTGCCCTGCACACCCAAGCCAAAGTCATTCATATAGATAAAGAAAAGCAGTGGCCCTAACACCCGCCCCCGGGGAACCCCACTATAAACATTCCTCCAGTCCGAGAAACAACCATTCATCATCACTCTGTTTCCTGCCACTAAACCAAGTCCATGCTGCCTTTGTTCCTTTTATTCCATGGGCTTCAACTTTAATAAAGTGTCACTAAGTGGAATGGTTCAAGAAGGTAGTTCACCACCACCTTCAAAGGCAATTAGAGATGGGCAATAAATGCTGGCCTTGCCAGCGATGCCCACATCCCATGAATGAATAAAAACATAACAGGCTTGTCAGCAAATACCTTTTGAAAATCCATGTGCACCACATCACAGCATTACTCTAATCAAAACATTGTTACGTCAAAAACAATCAAATTAGTTAAACACAATTTGTCCTTAACAATCCTTGCCGGTTTTCTTTAATTAATCTACATTTGTCCAACTGACTGTTAATTTTTCCCCAAATCATCATTTCTAAAAGCTTTCCCACCACAGGAGGTTAAACTGGTTGGCCTGTAGTTGATGGGCTTATCCTTACGCCTTTTTTTGAACAAAGTTGTAACATTTGCAATTCTTCAGTCCTCTGACACCACCCCTACATCTGAGGACAATTGAAAAATTATGGCCAGTTCCTCCACAATTGCCACCCTTACATCCTTCAGTATCCTTGAATGCATCTGATCCGATCCTGGTGACTTATCAGCTTTAGGTACAGATAGCCTATCCAATGCTGCCTCTTTATCAATGTTTAGTCCAGCCAGTCCATCAACTATGTCTGCTTTCACTACAAGTACTGAGCCATTGGAGCTTCTGTTCCCACGCCCAAATCCGCTTTTTGGTCCTCAATTAGTTGCGCTCCTCCTGCCCCGTTTTACTATTTATATGCCTATAGATAACTTTTGTATTCCCTTCTATGTTGGCTGCCAGTCCCTTCTCATACTCTCTCTTTGCTGCACTTTCCATCTGAACTTCTTACAGTCAGACTGGTTCACACATTTTTTCCCCCACTTGCTTGGAAAATGGTTGCTAAAGAGGTTCCAATTACAAACAGTCCGCTGCATTAACAAGTTATAGAATAGAAATGGACATACTGGATAGCAAAAATCAAGCATGCAATAATATCCAGAGAATTTTATAAACAAAGTACCAACACTTCAAGCAGGTTTTAAATAAATGCAATAACATCACACTCATTTTTCCCCAATATCATATCACAAAGAATTCTGCATATTATAGTGATTCATGAATATCCTGTGCATGAGAAAATTACACAAGATTTTAAAAACAAAATTTAAGTTAATAAAGACCTACCAATGCAAGCGTTGAGAAAGAGCCAATCTGATCTTTTCATTCTGTTCTTTATTTGTTTGAGTCTTTTAAAGTCCACTTCCAGCTCTTCTTTACTGCCTACAGCCCCAGGTGCCAGCTCAATTCTCTGAAAGTCCATTTTCATGGCAGATTCACGTTTAGGTATAGGAGGAGATCTCCTCTGACTATTGCCACCACTGCCGCTGCTCCTCCATCGAGCCCTGTCCTGCTCATTTATCAATGATGAAGCTTCCTCTGGCTCTGCAAATTCAATTGCTTCCAAATTATTAGGTCTAGGATAGTCACAGACTACACACTTTCGAGACTTAGGACAGTTCTCATACGTGCAAGCTGTGCATGTCCAATGCAGTGCTTTTGTGTTCAGTCTGTTTCTGTCATTATATTCTTCACATGGGTCCTGAGAAGCCTGAACTGGTCTTGAAATACAACCAGATGACTGGGGGGACTCCGTAGGACTTCTAGTCCGACGTTGGGACAAACACTGAGTGCATCTTATTGCTCTTGGCCAATTCAGGTAAGTACACATGTGGCATGACCACTTGCTTGCACCTTCTGAATTGTAGGATGATTTAACCCTTGGTCTAGCACTAGAGTCTGGACAAATCAGAGGGCTGCTTCCACCCTCTATACTTGTGGTATCCCAGTCTTGATTCAAATCACTTGAGCTGCCCCTGATTGGATCTTCAGTAATTATAGTGCCATTAGGTCTTGGCGCACGACACATGGTGCATTTGATTGCAGAGGGCCAGTTTTCGTATGTGCAGTATTCACAGGCCCACTTTATTCCATATTCAGTCATCGTTGCTCACACCCAGCACCAGTTTTTAATGTTGGATTGGAGTCTGCAAATTAAAATCAAAATATATTAAGTACAGGAATTCTCTTGCAACCATTTTGGCAGAACTTATTGAATGCAAACATTATAAAAGACTACATTGCTTTCTGTAATAGTCGGATGAGAAATACATTTTAATAGAAGGGCGTTGTATTTATTTATTTTGTCAGGGAACACAATGTTATTGAGGTCCAGACAATTCTACAGCTCCCACCACACCAAAACAAGTCAATTCAGTAATAACTTACTGATGCAAATACACATTTTATCAAATGAACAAAAACGGCCAAATCCAGTTAATGAGTCTATACTATCTATAGTGGAGCTAGCTTAAAAAAAAAATCTCTTCAGGCACACCATTTTTAAACAGTTCAGCCAAAAGTAGCTGAATGAAAATTTGATGGATTAAAAACTTACACCTTCTGGATGCACCATTCAAACCTAGAGAGCTTTTAATACTTCCAACCACAAATTAAAAGTTGAAAAAGGAAGGCTTGGCAATAATCAACATCACAAAGGTGCTGGGGTTAAATCTACTTACAATATTGTGAAATAAGCACTGAATAGGATGAAGCTAACTGGTATTAAGAAAGGGATTTTTTTCTCCATTATTGCATGGGTTAAGACAATACTATAGCCTTAATTCTGTGCAACTGCACCAAAGCAACTATACATTCAATTTCCATCCCAAAGCATGTAATTGGTATCAAGCCAATCAATGTGACCACAGCATAGTACATGTTTGGTATCTTAAACTGGTAATTTGGTTACCAGAAAGATGAAAATTTGCACATTTGTGAAGTCCACAAAAAAATGATTAATACTCTTCACTATGTTCAAGGCTTAATGTGCATTCTTGTACAAGTTATCCCTGATTACACCCATTCTTCAACATAAGCTTCGAAAAGTAACCCAGAACTCATTATAAAGTCCATTTGATCAGAATCAGGCAGGACATCCATTCTTACTCCCCCATTAATTCGTTGAAAACAAATTTCCCATGCATTTGAAAAGCTGTTTGCAAATGACAAGTTTATGTGCTCACAGATGCTGGTCTTCAGGTGAGGTGTGACTTATACTGTTGCATTTACATAAATCATTTAATTTAATAACTGATCATGTACCTTACATTATGTTACCATGCCAGTTTGAGAATTTGAAATCAGTTTTCAAAATCAGGTATCGCAAAAAAAAAGTGACCATTAAGCTATTGGCTTGTCGTTAAAAACCTAACTGGTTAACCAATACCCATTGGGGGAAGGAAACCTGCCCTCCTTACCTGGTCTGGCCTATATGTGATTCCAGTTCCATACCAACTCTTAATTGCCCGCTGAAATGGCCTAGAACATCACTCGGTTCAAGAAAGTGGCTCAACACCACCTTCTCAAGACAACTAGGGATGGGAAGATGCCAGCTTTTCCATTGACGCCCACATCCTGAGAATGAACAATTAAAAAAAAAGCACTGGAAATTTTCTATTAAAACGAAATGCCAAGAATGTCCAACATTTCCAAGAATTACCATCAGTCTAAGGTTAACCTTAACAGAGTCAATTGTTGTTTTCATCTTATGGGCTGCTTGTTCACTAGGGCCAAACCAAATGAATAATCACAGGAATTATACAAACACAGAAGGCGGCCTGTGCCAGCTCTTTGAAAGAGCCACCCAATTATTCCCCCTCCCTACTCTTTTCCCCATAGCCATGCAAAATTTTTCCCTTTTGAAATAATCATTTAATTCTATTTTGAAAGTTAATATCAACTCTGCTATTTCTTCGCTGCATGCTTAGACTTTCTCTAGTAATTTTTACTATATTCCAACGATCTAATTTCCTCTTATTCCCCAACTTTATTTTCATGTGATGTTGCTCCTTGCACTATATGGATAGCACAGTAAACATCACTTCCAGTGTAAATAAAACATTCTCAGTTTAGGAGGAAAACTCAAGCCCCAAAATAATAGTTGCACTAAAAAAGAATTTAACACTCAAATATCCATAAAAACTGATTCCTGCTTGAGAACACATTTTGATCCAAAGAAACTGATTTTCAAAAAGATATATATAGATTCTTCGACAAAGTAGCTAGTGGTGTACGGCACATGTATTAGCAGGTTCTGCTTTCAGCTGACTATTATTGTATCATTTGAGAGATTCAGAATAACCAGTGGAATACAGCAGAGATCCACTACAAGTACACAAAAATAGCACTTACATTTGAGAGAGATAAAAATAAAATCTGATCAACATACATTCTTTAGTATTTCAAAGCCACATGTAAAATGTTATGGAGTAACTTTCTTTTGAACCCATCGTAGATTCCAAAATTCTGGTCTACATTAACAAAAGTTATTTCTATAAAACTACACAACCATAGGTTGTAAGCATAGTAACAATTATCCTTTATAAAGGAGAGAATGTGTGTGCTTGATCTAAATCCCTTTTCCCGCCCCACAGGAAAAAGTTAGAAATTTAACTGCAAAGAAACTTTTAAACAGATCAAAACTCGCAGACAAAAACTCTCAAAAATTAGTTTTGAACATTGAGTAGATCTTTCAGACATTGTTAGCAAATGAATGTTGCAATGGTGACTATTGTTACTGGGAAGTATTGTTTCACTTAAAGACCAAAGGAAGTTTTGAAACCCTACATGTAAATTGTTACACCCCTTTGTGTTTTTAAAATGTCACACTTACATAATGATCAAAACAAATATATGAAAATCTTCTATATACATTAGACAATAACATTACAATTTCCTGACTTGCATTTTGCAAGACTCTTCATTTTCAGGAAGCTTTAAAATGCCTTATATTGAAGAAAATACATGCAGAGGGAAATAGGGAAGGCTACAGTGGGAGAATGACAGCAAATGTTTGATAATTATTTTGGAACAAGGATAGACAGAAAGGTCCAAATCCATCCTCATCCACATTCACACACATCCAATTTCCAACAAGAGTCACAATACTGATCAGCAGGATTCCAACTGTCCATTTCTCTCTCTCTGATCTAGTGGTAGGGAAAGCAATTGTAGCATCACTATTCAAATAACTCAACAAAAGGTTAAAATTAAACTTGGGGCCTTCCTAGACCAGATAGCTTAAACCCATAAAAGGAGCTTTTAATCCAGTACAATCACTACACACAGACAATCCATTAAGAAATACTCAATCAGCCCTTTTACATGGAACTTTAGGATACAACCTACAAATCTGAAACGAAATAAGGTGGACTAAAGTTGGATATCATCGATAATACTATAAACCTAGAAAATAGCGCTACACTATTCTATACATTTATATTAGTTCAGAAATTCTTAATCGCCTGAAAACATTACACCTGATTATTACACAACCTGTAGAGTTTAATAATGAATGTTATGAGAGAAATATAAGCTTCACAGCCTGATATCCAAGCGGAGCTCTAAAAAGGCAGAACCAATGGATTGACATTACCAAGAAGCTGAATACATCTTATTTACTACAAGACATCTAATGAGAGTGGAAGCAAGGAAACCGCTACAGCCTTTACCTAAGAATAAAATGACATCTTCTGGCTACACAACCTCAACCCCGTGGTCCAATCAAGTTTTCTAAAAATAGAACACCAAAAAGTCCTGCCCAATTTACCATTAAACAGCATCAGTCCACATTTTGCACTAAAAATACTTGTATTAATAAACAAAGTGAGAACGTAGAGTTAAAATCAGACAATTTGAATCAAGGAAGTAGGAATAATAAATCAACTACTGCACCTCTGGGTTTCAGCAAATTTTGATTAACTGAACTGTAAATCTGAATTCGGGGAGGTTGTTAGATTACGGTTCAACAAACGTGTCAAAACACAACCTTAAATTTATTTAACAACCCAGCGGTTCTGAACCAATATCTCCCATTAAACTACAACTGTAGACGAAACAGTCAGCAATAAACAGAACTCGAAAAAGACAATTTGTAAATGTTTGCAGTCCCGATGTTAAACTGGAATGTTGGCCACATTGCAAAAGTTTCACAAACTGCTACAAAATCGTACATTTATAAATGTTTTACTTTTCCTTCTATTTAGCCATGGAGATTGTATCATAAAAATAAGGGTTTCAGTAACAGCGGCGGAACGACTGGCGATTATTTGCTCGCACAGTGGTCTGATTACAAACATTCGAGCTGTTCATTCGAGGTAAGTAAATCACCACAAACGTGGCATTAGATCTGGAGCAAATGCAATTGGAAACAGAACCCCAGAGAAGGGAAAGCCATGCCAAGTTAGGTACGTTTATTTTTGTAACACAACATCTGTATTTTGTTTTTTAAAACCACTAAGTTTGAATGATTATCCAGAGTCTGTTATATCACAGGTCATTTTCTGAGAAAGCCGCGACACGTAAAAACAAAACAGAACTAATCTCCCCATGCAAATAAGTAGCAAACCCAGGAATTTTTGCCGACATTGCATCGACATCGCGACTGTTAGCGACAAACTTTTGAAAACTCTGCTTACACCTATACGGAAAAGCTTCGTTTAAACTGAACTTAATCCTACACAGGTCAGCTGAGTTTCATCTACCGCTCCACCACCCACCCCCACCAAGCCCCCCCCCCCCCCCAAACCCCAAAATAAGCAGCTGTTCGAGAAACGAATGTGCATTTTCTCTAAACTAACTTTACCCCTGAAGCTTGGAAAAGAAGCGGAGCTGAACAGGATCCTGGCCGGGTTGCGATCAGGTTTCTGTCACGCCGCGCAGGATAATTCAAGAGCGCGGTTTGAGCTGCGGGAACCAGCAGTTACCTAATTCCAGATCTCGGGCACCGGCCTCACATTCCGCTGCGCTGGGGCTGCACCTCCACTCCGCCGCCGCCGCCGCCCCATCTTTACCTTATGTTTACGTTAGTGTCAGAGGGGCAGCATACAACAAACAGACCTTCTCCCCCGCGCACTCTCTCGCTCTCTGGTCTCTCTCCGCCGCCGCCGCTCCAGTTGATCTCGCTTCTTTCCCCCACCTCCCCCCCCCCCTCCCCGCCACCCCCGCCGCTCTTTCCCTTACATGGTGGCCGGGTCAAATAAAAAAATCCCCCGCTCAGTCCCACCGCACCTCACCCCGTCCGACTGGCGACCTCCAGCTTTCACCCGTCTCCCTCCCCCCCCTCCCCAAGCTTCCTTCTTTTTTATGACATTTTTCTTTCTTTCCTCAGGCTCCTCCGTTCGACTCTAATGGCGACGGCAAAGACAACATCAGACAAAGTTTGCTGGGATATTTTAAACGTCACATCGCACCTCGCGCCCGCCCGCTCCCCTGATTGGCCGTTGCTCCGACTCGGGTGGCGGGCCAATCGCAAATGCCGTCCTTGGTGTTTTGGAACCGACGTCACCCCGAGTAACCAGGCTGTGACGACACCGCGTCAACAAAACGCGAGGGGGAGGAGCAAGCGGCCGATCACGTGACGATGTCCCGCTCTGCTTTCTGATTGGCCCGCGATTACATCACACAGTTCGGTGAAGTAAAACTCAACTCAGCTGATCAAGAGCTTGTGTCAGATTGTGCGGTGCAAGGAAAGACTCACCCAATACTATTTAAACTTTAAATAGAGTAACACGCCTTAAACTCACTAAACCTGTAATTCATGTGATTCATTTTGGTAGGAAGAAGGCAGAGATGCAATACAAAATATAGGGTACAATTCTAAAGGGGGTGCAGGATCAGAGGAACCTGGGTGAATGTGTGCATAAATCATTGAAAGTGGCAGGACAGGTTGACATAGCAATTAATAAAGCATACAGCATCCTAGGCTTTTATGCTTTATTAATACGGGCATAGAGTACAAAAACAAGAAAGGTATGGTAAATTTGTATAGAACACAGGTTTGGACTCAGCTGGAGTATTGCATCCAGTTCTGGGCACCACACTTTAGGAAGGATGTGAAGGCATTAGAGAGAGTGCAGAAAAGATTAACAAGAATGGTTCCAGGGATGAAGAACTTCGGTTATGTAGATGGATCAGAGAAGTTGGGACTGTTTTCCTAGGAGAAGAGAAGGTTCAGAGGACATTTGACAGAGGTCTGCAAAATCATGAGGCATTTGGACAGAATAGATAGGGAACAGATTTAAGATAATGGGCAAAATGTAATTTACAAGATGTACTGCAGGAACTCACCAAGTCTCCTTAGACAGCACCTTCCAAACCAACAACCACTATCATCTAGAAGGACAAGGGCAGCAGACACATGGGAACACCACTAACTGGAAGATCCCCTCCAAGCCACTCACCATTCTGACTTGGAAATATATCGCCGTTCCTTCACTGTTGCTGGGTCAAAATCCTGGCACTCCTTCCCCAACAGCATTATGGGTGTACACCATATGGACTGCAGCAGTTCAAGAAGGCAACTCACCAACACCTTCTCAAGGCAATTAGGGATGGGCAATAAATGCAACGCCCGCATCCCATGAATGAATTTTTTTAAAAGAGGCAATGATGCCATGAGGAAAAAAGCTTTTTCATGCAGCGTGTGGTTAGAATCTGGAATGTACTGCCCATGAGTGTGGTGGAGCCAGGGTCAATCAAGGCATTCAAGAGGGAATTTGATTATTAGCTGAAAATGAAAAAAATGTAGGGCTACAGGAAGAGTTGAGAGATTCTACTGTGATTCTGTAAAATGTTCTAAATCAAACTGGCTCAACATGGAGGAACATACAAATGATCTAAATATTTCTACACATATATTTAATGGGCAAATTGGGGGTATAAACTAATGGGTCAATTTCTCAAGGGGAGGAGAAAGCAAATCTTATTGGTTGGGTAAGTAACAGAAGTAAGTTCAAAAGGTCATGCAGGGACAGAAGGACTTGTGGGGTCCATAAACACATATCCTTAAAGGTGGCAGGATATATTAAGCGAGTACTTTACAAAGCATATGGGACCTTGGGCTTCATAAATAAATGTACTGAATAAAAAAGCAGGGAAGGTCTGCTGAACCCTCACAAAGCTCTGGTTAGGCCACAATGTGATGATTGTATTCAGTTCTGGTCACCACACTTTATAAAGGGTTTGAGGGTCTTTGAGAGGGTGCAGAGGAGATTTACAAGACCAGGGATGAGGAGTTGTAACAGCAAGGTTAGGTTGGAGAAGCTGGGGTTGTTCTCCTTGGAGCAAAGAAAATTGAAGGAAGTTTTGATCGAGGTGTGTAAGATTATGAAAGGTTCAGATAAGGTAGAGAAAGAAAAGCTTTTTCCATCAGCTCATTGTACAAAGTCTAGGGGACACATGTTTAAGGTTTTGGGCAAGAGGTGCAGTGGAATGTAAGGAAGTTTTTTTTTACGCAGCGGGTGGCAATGATCTGAAACTTGTTGCTTATGAGGGCAGTGGAAGCAGAGACAATTAATGATTTCAAAAGGAAATTGGATCAGCACACAAGGGAAATAAACTTGCAGAGCTATGGGGATAAAGCGGGGGAATAGGATTGATTGGTTGCTGTACAGAGAGCTGGTATCGACTTGAAGGGCGAATAGCCTCCTTCTGTTTTATAATGACTTTATGGTCCAAAACAGATGATGTGTTGTTTATTTCATTGCTGTTTGTGGGGTGTTTTACATCCACTCAAACAGGCAGCTAGGGCCTCAGTTTAACATCTCATCTGAAAGACAGCATCTCTGACAGTGCAGCGTTCGCTCAGTCCTGTACTGAGTGTCAGCCTTGATTTTGTACTTAAGCCCTGCAGTAGGACTTGAACCCAGAATCTTGAGATTTAGAGGTGAGCATGCTACCAACTGAGTCACAGGTAACATGTAGTTGGAATCTGACATTAGGCGCTCAGCTAACATTGGTGAAATGCACATGGAATCAGTTTAAGCTCTGGCACTAGAGTTGCCAATCTTTGCTTGGAGATGAACCTGGGTGTTTGATCACATGATGTTCCAACCATGTGACAATTTAAAAAAAAAACTTTCTCAAAGCCATCTTTTGGCCAAGCTTTCTATCATCTCTCCTAACTCCTGCCATCTGCTATTTTTATGACTATTATCTTTTGCCGCTTTTGTTTTCTTACCTGACTCCCAAGGGACATTTTTCACATTAATGAGGCAATTATAAATGCAAAGCTGTTGTTGTTTAGCCTGCAAATACTATTTGTACAGAAAGAGTTTCACCTAAAACTGAAAAATACTAACATAAAAATTAAACTGGGTGTAAGCATATTCCAGTCTTCAAGTTCACAATCAAACTTACTTTGATTTTATTAATATGTAGGTTTTATTAATATGTAGGATCCAAACAGTTGTCAAAAAGGCATCTTGCATCAACAATTGAAAGGAATTGATTTTATATTGTATCTAGGCTGGCATTCCAGTGCAGTACTGAGGGAGTGCTGCACCATCTGATAAGCCATCTTTCAGATGAGATATTAAACCGAGGCTCCATCTGCTCGATTGGGTGGATGTAAAAGATCCCATGGCATTATTTCAAAGCAAAATAGGAGAGTTATCTGCAGTTTCCACACCACTATATATCCCTCAATCAACATCACAAAAACAAACTATCTGATCATTATCACATTGCTGTTTGTGGGAGTTTGCCAAGCGCAAATTGACTGCTTTGTTTTCCACATCACAACATTGACTACATCACAAACTTGCTTCATTGGCCAAAAAGTGATCTGAGACATCCAGGAGCCATGAAAAACGGCATATAAATACAAGTAAAGGGGGAGGGTGGAAAATGAAAAAAAACAGAAGACCTATGATAGGACAGAAGAGAGGAGACATTAAATGACAAAAGAGTTAGTAGGAGAGAGCCAGAGGGAGTAGTGTTGGACAAAAAAAACAAAAGATAGTTCCAGAGGATGTATGAATGACAGAATAATGAACAGGTACAATCCGAAAGCAAAAACAAGAGAAAAATGTGATTAAAACTGAAACATGCAAACAAAATGGGAAGCAGAGATTACAGTCTAAATTGTTGAACTCAATATTGAGTCCAGGAGCTGGAAAACACCCAATCAAAAGATAAGGCGCTGTTCCTCAAGCATGTATTGACCTTCATTGGAACACTGAATAGGCCAAAGGCAGGGGTTTCAGTATGAGAGCAAGATGGACAATTAAAATAGCAGGTTATCAGAAGCTCAGAGTCATGCTTGAATGGGGGTATTTGCAAAGCAGTCACCTAATCTGAACTTGGTTTCCTCAATGTAGAGTAGACACATTGTGAGCACCAAATGCAGTATACTAAATAGAAAGAAGTACATACAAATCACTGTTTCATCTGGAATGAGTATTTTAGACCTTGGACAATGAGGAGATAGGCAGTAAATGGCAGATGTTGCAAGCTGTGCAGTTGCATGAAAAGGGGCCATGGGAAGGGGGAAAATGATGTTGGAGGTGTTTTTTTAAATTTTTCATGGGATGTGGCTATTGCTAACTAGGCCAGCATTTACTGTGCCCTATGCCCTTGAGAAGGTGATGGTGAGCTGCCTTCTTGAATTGCTGCAGTCCATGTGGTGTAGGTACACCTACAGTGCTGTTATGGAGGGAGTTCCAGGATTTTGACCCAGCAACAGTGATTGAATGACGATATAGTTCCAAGTCAGAATGGTGTGTGGCTTGGAGGGGAACTTTCAGGTGGTGGTGATCCCATGCATCTGATACCCTTGTCCTTCTAGGTGGTAGGGGTCATAGGGAAGTGCTGTCGAAAGAGCCTTGGTGAGTTGCTGCAGTGCATCTTGTAGATGGTACACACTGCTGCCACTGTACATCGGTGGTAGAGGGAGTGAATGTTAAAGGCGGTGGATAGGGTGCCAATCATGCAGGCTGCTTTGAACTGGATTGTATCAAGTTTCTTGAGTTGGAGCTGCATTCATTCAGGCAAGTGGAGAGTATTCCATCACACTCCTGATTTATGCCTTGCAGATGGTGGACAGGCTTTGGAGAGTCAGGTGGTGAGTTACTCTCCACAGAATTCCCAGCCTCTGAGATGCTCTTACAGATACAGTATTAAAATGCTGATCCAGTTCAGTTTCTGGTCAATGGTATCCCCCTGGATGTTGATAGTGGGGGGATTCAGCAATGGTAATGCCATTGAATGTCAAGAGGAGATGGTTGGGTTCTCTCTGATTGGAGATTGCCTGGCACTTGTGTGGTGCAAATGTTATTTGCCACTTATCAGCCCAAGCCTGAATGTTTTTCCGGTCTTGCTGCATATGGCCACAGAATGCTTCAGTGTCTGAGGAGTCACAGATGGTGCTGAACATTGTGCAATCATCTGTGAACGTCCCCACTTCTGACCTAATGATGGAAGGAAGGTCATTGATGAAGCAGCTGGTGATGGTTGGGCCTAGGACACTACCCTGAGGAACTCCTGCAGTGATGTCCTGGGACTGAGATGGTTGACCTCCAACAACCACAACCATCTTCCTTCCATATGCTAGGCATGACTCCAACCAGCGGAGAGTTTTCCCCCGATTCCCATTGACTCCAGTTTTGCTTGGGCTTCTTGATGCCACACTTGGTCAAATCCTGCCTTGATGTCAAGGGCAGTCACATTTGCCTCTTCTCTTGAGTTCAGCTGTATTGTCCATATTTGGACTAAGGCTGTAATGAGGTCAGGAACTGAGTGTCCCTGGCAGAACCCAAACTGACTGTCACTGAGCAGGTTATTGCTGAGTAAGTACCACTTGATAGCACTGCTGATAACACTTTCCATCACTTTGCTGATGATCGTGAGTAGACTGATGGGGCAGTAATTGACCGGGTTGCATTTGTCCTGTTTTTTGTGAACAGGACATACCTGGACAGTCCTCCATATTGCTGGGTAGATGCCAGTGTTGTAGCTGTACTGGAAAAGCTCGTCTAAGGGCGCAAAGATAAAAACAAAAAACTACTGCGGATGCTGGAAATCCAAAACAAAAACAAAAACAAAATTACCTGGAAAAACTCAGCAGGTCTGGCTGCATCGGCGGAGAAGCCGATGCTGCCAGACCTGCTGAGTTTTACCAGGTAATTTTGTTTTTGTTTTTGTTCTAAGGGCGCAGCTAGTTTAGGAGCACAAGTCTTCAGTACTATTGCTGGAATATTGTCAGGGCCCATAGCCTTTGCAGTATCCAGTGCCTTCAGCTGTTTCTTGATATCACGTGGAGTGAATCAAATTGGCTGAAGACTGGATTCTGTGATGCTCGGGACCTCCAGAGGAGGCCAAGATGGATCATCCACTCGGCACTTCTGGCTGAATATTGTTGCAAATGCTTTTGCACTGATGTGTTGGGCTCCCCCTTATTGAGAATGGGGATATTTAGTCGTTTAATTGTCCACCACCATTCACAACTGGATATGGCAGGACTGCAGAGCTTAGATCTGTTCTGTTGGTACTGGGATCATTTAGCTCTGTCTATTGCATGCTGCTTTCACTGTTTAGCATGTAAGTAGTCCTGTGTTGTAGCTTCACCTAGTTGACACCTCATTTTTAGGTATGCCTGGTGCTGCTCCTGGCATGCCCTCCTGCACTCTTCATTGAACCAGGGTTGATGCCCAGCTTGATGGTAATGGTAGAGTGGGCGATATGCAGGGCCATGAGGTTACAAATTATGGTTGTATACAATTTTGCTGCTGTTGTTGCAGTACTTCATGGATGTCCAATTTTGATATCCTAGATCTCTTCGAAATCTATCCCATTTAGCTTGGTGGTAGTGCCACACAATACAATGGAGGCGATCCTCAATGTGAAGATGGGACTTTGTCTCCACAAGGACTGTGCAGTGGTCACTCCTACCGATACTGTCATAGACAGATGCATCTGCGGCAGGTAGGTTGGTGAGGAGGAGGTTAAGTAGGTTTTTCCCTCTTGTTGGTTCCCTGACCACCTACTGCAGACCCAGTCTAGCAGCTATGTCCTTTAGGACTCAGCCAGCTCAGTCAGCAGTGGTGTTGCTGAGTCACTCTTGGTGATGGACATTGAAGTCCCCCACCCATAGTACATTCTGTGCCATTGCCACCCTGAGTGCTTCCTCCAAGTGGTGTTCAACATGGGGGAGTACTGGTTCATCAGCTGAGGGAGGTGTTGGTAGATGGTAATCAGCAGGATGTTTTCTTGACCATGTTTGACCTGATGCCATGAGACTTCATGGGGTCCAGGGTCAATGTTGAAAACATTGGGGATGCCAGAGAAACTCCCTCTCGAGTGTATACTACTGTGCTGCCACCTCTGCTGGGTCTGTCCTGTTGGTGGGACAGGACATACCCAGGGATGGTGATGATGGTGTCTGGGACATTGTCTGTAAGATATGATTCTGTGAGTATGACTATGTAAGGCTGTTGCTTGACTTGTCTGTGGGACAGCTCTCCTAATTTTGGCACAAGCCCCTAGATGTTAGTAAGGAGGACTTTGCAGGGTCGTCTGGGTTGAATTTGCCGTTGTCGAATCCGGTGGCTAGGTTGATGCTGGGTAATTTATCCAGTTTCATTCCTTAGTAGACTTTGTAGCGGTTTGATATATTTGAGTGGCTTGCTAGGACATTTTAGAGGGCGCTTAAGAGTCAACCACATTGGGTTTGGAGTTATATGTAGGCCTGACTGGGTAAGGACATGAGTGAACCAGATGGGTTTTTACAACAATCTACAATGGTTTCATGGTCACTATTACCGAGACTAGTTTTTTAATTCCATATTTATTAACTGAATTTAAATTCCACCATCAGCCATGGTGGTGGGATTTGAACTCATGTCCCCAGTGCATCAGCCTGGGCCTCTGGATTATTAGCCCGCTGACATTACCAATGTATCACCACCTCTCCCAGAATTCTTTTGGAATGCTGAAAGAGAAGGGGAAGATGTATTTAGTGATGGCATCTTGCTGGAGAAGGCAGGAATAGCGGAGTATGATTAATTGAATACGGAGGCTGGATGGGTAGAAGATAAGGGCAAGGGGAACCCTATCATGGTTCTGGGAAGGGGTGAGAGCAGAGATGCAGGAAATAAATTGCACACAGTTGAGGACTTTGACAGCAGCAGTCGGAGGTGGGATCAGAATCCTCTCGTTGAGGGAAAAGAAAGTTATATCAGAAGGTTACATCATCAGAACAGACGCAACAAAGACAAATGGGAAAATTGAATAGAGTCCTTACAGGAAGCATGCTGTGAGGAAGTGTAGTTAAGGTAGCTCAGGGAGTCAGTGAGATTTTAAAGAATATTTGTTGATGGCTTATCCCCAGAAATGAACACAGAGAAGTCAAGGAGCTGAATGAAAAAGTTGGGGATGAACAAATTAAGGTGAGAGAAGGGTGGAAATTGGAATTAGAGGGATGGAGTCAGTGATTGGGAAACAGAATTTGTGATGGGGACTGAAAACAATGACTTCAGTCTTCCTAATATTTAGTTGTAGGAAATTTCTGTTCTTTGAGTATTAGTTGGACAAGTAATATAACAAATCAGAGACAGCAGAGGGGTCAAGAGAGTTGATGGTGAGCTAGAGCTGGGTATCTCACTGTACATGTAGAATCTGACCTGTTTTTGTATGAAACAAAAACAGAAGATGCTAGAAAAACTCAGCAGGTCTGACAGCATCTGTGGAGAGAGAAACAGAGTTGATGTTTCGAGTTTGTATGACTCTTCTCCAAAGCTCTGAATAACCCTGGGAGTGGTGGGAGTCAGGGGTGCATAAAATCAGGTAGGGTGGTGAGGGATGTGTGCCTTCCCACCTCAACTGGTATTTTACCAATAGTAGAGTATGTGGTGGGCATCCTGCCAATCCTTAGGTCAACTGAGGCCCTTAAGTGGCAGGTGGCCACTTTGCCACCTGGGGAGGTCAACCAGTAAAACCTGGCGGCCTCCTTGAGACCTTGATGCTGGGGTGTCCTTCCTAATCAGGCACCGTGCGGCCAATAGATGCCCCACCAACCATTCCCCTCCGCCCCCCCCAAACGAGTGGCAAAGAGCATGCTTGATGGAAGTTCTCCCTCGGCCCTCATGAGTGACCCCTGACCCCTGCTTACCTGCAATCAGGGCCTGCTCCATCATCCTTGATCTGGGACTGGCTGTAGTTCCAGCAGTGGTTACTGACCTAGTGGCATTGCTGGGACTGGAGAGCTGCCGGCCCTCTGATTGACCAGCAGCCCTTGTAGGTGGGTAATCCAGCCCCATGGGGCAGAAGCCTCGACTGTAGGCAATTAACTGCCTGTTGAACCTAAAACTGAGTCATGGCTTTCCCCAAATTTCTGATAAGTGGGCAGGATCACCACCACCACATAAAATCCTGGCCCAATTCTCTTTCATTGGCAAACACAGCTTTCTTCTCTGAAACTTTCAACAAACCTCCTACAAAGTACTTCTACATTAAATCAATTAAGGCAATGGAGGGATTTGAAAACAAGGATGAGAATTTTATAATTAAGACATTGTTTGACTGGGAGCCAATGTAGGTCAGTGGGCACGGGTGTGATAGGTGAACAGGACTTGGTGTGAGTTAGGAAACAGACAGCAGAGTTTTGGATTACCTTAAGTTTAAGGTGGATAGAATGTGGGAAACAAACCTGAAGTGTGTTGGAATGTCAAGTTTGGAGGTAACGAAGGGATGGATGAAGGTTCCAGCAGCAGAAGCTCTGAGATATAGGCAAATTTGAGCAATGTTACTGAGGTGCAAATAGATTGTCTTATTGATGGTGCAGATATGCAGTTCAAAGTTCATCTTGGGGTCAAATATTACACAAGCAGTCTGTTAATTTAGAGATTGTGGCAGGTTCAAGAGAGATTGTGGTAAGATAAAGCTAGGTGTCATAAGCGTATGTGTGAAAACTGCTGTTTTTTTATGACGTTACCAAGAGGCAGTATGTAACTGAAAAACAAGAGGGGACCAAGGACAGGGAGTGGGAGGAAAAGTCATTTACCCGATTCTTGGGCTACGATTAGATAGATAAGAATGGAACCGGCTGAGTGCAGTCCCGCCCAGCTAGAACACAGTAGAGAGGTGTTAGAAGAGGATGTAGTGGTCAATTATTCCAAAGACTGCAGACAGGTTGAGAAAACGAGGAAGGATAGTTTGCCTTTGTCACAGTAACATAGGATGTCATTTACGACTTTGATAGAGCCATTTCGGTACTGTGGCAGGGACAGAAACCTGGTTGGAAGGATTCACACATTGAGTTCTGGGAAAGATTGACATGAATTTGGGAAGTAACAACACATTCAAGGACTTTGGAGAGGAAAAGGAGTTTAAAAATTTGTTATTAGTATAAGTTTGCAAGGGAGGATGGGGTAAAGGTCTTTTTTTAATGGAGGGGATGACGGCAGGGAGGACAGAGCCTGAGGAGAAAGAACAATTAAAATTGTCAGCTAATATGGGAGCCAGGAGGGGAAGCTGGGAGGTCAGCAGTTTAGTGGGAATAGTGGCAAAAGAGCAGAGGCAAGAGAGCAGGAAGTGGGTCCCATGGCCAAGAAGAGCTTGATGAGGGCATGAGGGGAGATAGAGAAAGATATAAGTTCAGAGCTTAGGCAGGGCGGCACCTCATAAAAAATTTAGTTCAGTTGACTAGGGGAAGGGGGGAATTGGTAGAGGCAGCTGAGCGATGGTCTCAATCTTGGGAACAAAGAAATTCGTGAGCTCCACGCACTTGTTTTTGAAGGTAAGAATGGAGGTGACAGAGGAAAGGCATCTGAGAAGATTGGGTGCAGTAGAGAAAAGAAATTGGGAATTACCTTTGCACTTTAGGATGATTCTGGAACAGAGAGTAGTTTTTGCAGATGAGAGCAGGGCCTGATAACGCTTTATGTGGTTCAGCCAGATCTGGTGGTGAATGGCTAAAATGGAGGTGAGAGTGTGGTTGAGCAGTTCAATAGTTACAGAAGTGTTGTGGTGAATGGTATTCTGAAAGTAAATTGAAGAGTTTTTTTCCCCCCAAGAATGGACCCAGAAGGAAGTAGGATTTGAAGAGGAAAGATCATAAAAACATAAGAAATAGGAGGAGTAGACCATTCAGCCAATCAAGTTTGCTCTGCCATTCAATAAGATCATGGCTGATCTGACTGTGGCCTTAACTCCATTTTCCTGCCTGCCTTCCATAACACTTGACTTCATTGTAGATCAAAAATCAGTGTGGCTCCGCATTCAATATATTCAATGATCCAGCCTCTACTGTTCTCTGTTGATGAGAATTCCAAAGACTAATGCTCCTCTGAGAGAAAAAGAATCCTAATTTCTGCCATAAACGGAGACCACTTACTTTTAAACTTGTCCCTTTGTTCTGGAGGAAACATCCTCTCAGTATCTACCCGGTCAACCCCCCTCAGAATCTTATATGTTTTAATAAGATCACCTCTCATTCTTTTAAATTCCAATTAGTTTAAGCCCAACCTGCTCATCCTTCCCTCATAAGGCAACCCCTTCACCCCAGGAATTAGCCTAGTGAATGTTTTCTGAACTGCTTCTAATGCAAGTATATCTCTCCTTAAGTAAGGAGACAAAACTGTACACTGTACTCTAGGTGTGGTCTCACCAAAGTGCTGTACAGTAATAGCAAGACTTTCCTGTTTTTATACTCCATTCTCCTTGCAATAAAGGTTTAATTGCAATTCCATTTGCCTTCCTAACCTGCATGCTAACCTTTTGTGATTCATGTACAAGGGTATCCTGATCCCTCTGTACCGCAGAGGATACAGTCTCTCTTCAGTTAACTAATATCCTGCTTCTCTATTCTTCCTGCCAAAATGGACAACTTCACATTTTGCCACTTTAGCCTCCATCTGCCAATTTTTTGCCTACTCACTTAACTTATCTATACCCCATTGTAGACTTTTTCTATCCTCCTCACAACTTGCTTTCCCGCCTAATCAGCAAATTTGGCTACAATACATTTGGTTACTTAATCCAAGTCATTAATATAGATTGTAAATAGTTGATGCCCCAGCACTGATCCCTGTGACCTCCAATCGTTACAGTTTGCCAATCTGAAAATGATTAATTTATTCTGACTCTCTGTTTCCTGTTAGTCACTCCTCTATCCATGCTAATATTTCATTGCAAAACTTGAGCTCTTATCTTGTGCAGTAACCTTTTATGCGGTACCTTATCAAATGGCTTTTGCAAATCCAAATACGTCTACAGGTACTCCTTTATCTGCTCTACTTGTTACATCCTCAAAGACCTCTAATAAATTTGTCAAACACAATTTCCCTTTCACAAAACCATGCTGACTCTTTTTGATTGTAAGATAATTTTCTACATGTCCAGTTATTAGCTCCTTAATAATGGATTCTAGCATTTTTCCAATGACAGATGTTAGACTAATTGGCCTACAGGCTCCTGCTTTCTGTCTCTCTACTTTCTTGAATAGAGGTGTTACTTCTGCGGATTTCCAATCTGCTGAGACCTTTCAGTAATCTAGGGAATTTTGGAAGATTACAACCAATGCATCCACTATCTCTGCAGCCATATTTTTAAGACTCTAGGATACAGGTCATCAAGTCCAGGGGATGTTAACCCTTTAGTCCCATTAGTTTTCCTAGAAATTTCTGTCTCGTGATCATGATTGTTTTGAGTTCCTTCCTCCCTTTTGTCCCCTGCTTTTCTACCATTCTTGGGATGCCTTTTTTGTCTTCTGTTGTAAGGTTATTTGGTGTCTCACTAAGAGGTCTGGAGGCTTGTGTAGTTGAACATAAACCGTTTATTAGTAATAGGCAATCATATGCATATCTCCAAGGTATGGCATCTAGTTAGGGCTTCCTTCATGCTGACTTCTCTCAGACTCTCTTTAAACATAGTCTACAATCACATGACTCTGCATCATAATGTGGGTGATACTGTTTCCCCAGTCCCACATTAACCCTTACTAACCTGAATACTCTTATACGACACCTCCCCCAAGTCCTTACTCAATATTTTTATATAATATTTCCATGCTACTACTTCTCTCCTTAAATCTCTGACTTTACAAATTTAGATGGTCAGGAGGCTTTACAACTCTTCCAGATCTCATTCTCTTCCTATTTGGAGGAATGGTAATCTCAGTTGCTTCTGGTTGACTTTGTTGGTTTAGAGTTGAAATTCTAGCACTTGGTGTTTCAAATATTCAGGTTTCAATATCTGGTTCACTTCTTGTGCTCTAAATTAGTGTTATGTTTTTCTTTATCGACAATTTGTCTTCTTTGATTAGATACCATGGGCTAATCCCGTTCCTTTTGAAAGGAATGTTCTCTCCGTTCATTCATAGAGATTTTCTTTTGCCTTGGGGTCCACCATGTTCTTCCTGGAAATTGACGTTTCAAAAATGGAATTTCCACTTGTTTCACAATTTTAGTCAAATATTTGTTTACTCTCTAATTTTCCAGCTCTTTTTCAAGCTTACTAATCTCTTCATTTAGCTCAGCACCTGCTCTGGGGAGATCAGCTGTCTTTGTTTCAGAGTTATCAGCAAAACCTTATAAAAGCATAACAACTTCGCCTGGGCATTCAGCTCCTTTCAGAGGCTTTCTTCCATGGTCACTGACTGCTCCTTAGACTTTTCCAAATCACTCATTAGATCCTCAATCTGTTTCTTAGAATTTTCCTCATCGGCTTTCAAAGTCTGGATTTGTTTCTCCATATTGCATATCCTATCTTTCATGTTCTTCAAGTTGGATTGAAGTTCAAGAATTTCATTGTTCTTTTCACGATGAAGTACCAACATTTCATCAATTTTGGATATTAATTCTGCATTCAACCAACTATTCTGATTCATCAGTAATTGCTTTACCTATTCCAGGCACTTTCACAATATTTAATAGAGACTTCTGATACTTAAAGTTCATCAAGTCCTAATTTTTCCTTAGCAAACTCATCCTCTGTGAAAGTTGGTTCTATACAGTGAACAGATTCCCTTTAGCAGAGCCTATCCTTCAAGCTCACATTTTAAAATTTTACTTCTGCTAGTCGTTTCTGAGACTCATCACGCTCCTTTGTGAGAACTTCTACTTTCTCTTGCAACTGTTCAACTTTTTCTTGACATTCTAGGTTCTTGATTTTCATTTCAGCCATGTCATTTTCAACAACTCAAATGGTGCTCAGTAAGTTTGAGGCATCTAGTTCCTTGCTCTTCAGCGTCGGATCTACATTTCCTGATCCTATTTGTGTCGTTTCTGTCCCCGTCTACAACAGAGCTTTGTCCTTGTCCTTCATTTTGGTTTCACTGTTGTCGAGGTCAGTCTCTGGTCTTAACCTGTTTCAGTTCTGTAATCGTGCTACTCATGGTTTCAGTATCTGCTCACAGCTTGGAAAGCTCAACTGCTTTCCCTTTCAATGCTTCCCCTTTTCCATTCAGCTAGTTCTTCAGCCTAACAATTTCCATGTTCATCTCTTGCAATTGGGTATGCTGCAAAAGTGGTAGAGAACTCTTTTTTCTGACTGTTGAATTGGAGCTGTGAGTTTTCTACTTTATGTTGTTCCTATACACAGGAATTCTTCATCTGTTCCTTTTCTTCCTGCAGTCTTTCACTTTGCAGTTCGATCTCTACATTCTTCTTCATCAATTTTTCCACATGTTCATCCCTTTCACGCATAGCATTGACAAACTTGCTTTCCGTTGCTTCATATATATTTTTGGAAATGTAATGTTTTTTCAAGTTTTCTTCCAAATGCCTAACCATTTTCTTCAGTTCTATTGTCTTTTTCTTGTATCTCTTGACTTCCTTCTGGAATATTGAACATTGCTGAGTCTTCTTTGCCAAATCATTTTTCAGGTCTTTCAGGTCATTAAATTAGTTTTGCTTGTTGTCGTATTCTTTCAGAGGAACAAACTTTGACCTGAAGGATCCTTGTAGAGTATGAAGATCCCTCAACAGGTTTCCCTTTTTTTTGCAGAGCTCAATTATTTCATCTTGAGTTTTCTTGTAATAAAGCCTTCTTAATTTTTTTCTGCTGTCCTTCCATTCTGCTGTTCAAGGCAGTTTCCATTTCTTCATGCTGCTGAAAGGTTATGTACTCCTTTTGCATTTGACCTTGAAGCATGATTAGCTGTTAATTTTCTTGTTCAGCTCTTGCCATCTCGCTCTGTGCTTCAGTGCATTGCTTCGTTGCTACTGATTGTTCCAATACAGATTTTTCTGAAGTAGTATTCAACATCTTCTTTAACTCCTCATGTTTTTCCAGGGCCATGTATTGATTATTCAAAGAGTCTTTCAGGGCAGTGACTTTTTTTGAGTACCTTTTCTGCCTGCTGTTGTGCCTGTCTGTACTTCTGGTTGAGTTCTTCCAACTCAACTTTGATACAAACATTTTCCTGTGGAATTGTTTCATATTCCTTTTGCAGATTTTGTTGCCTTTGGTCACAACAGATAACTTTCCTTCATTCATAGCTATCTACTCACTCTGCACCGTCACCTGCTGTTACAGTTTGTGTACTGTGTCAGCATTTTCAAAACGTTCCATATTTTAAGCCTTTCCGCTGCTTCTCAGCCTCTTCTTTCCTCTGTACTGAACTCATAAGCTCGTGCATTTCATTGCACTGACATGGTTTGCGACCATCTTGTGGTTTACCTGGGTATTGTCTCCCTCGCCCTGTGGTCTTCTTGCCCTTATGGTGCTTTATTGGGGATGTTCTATACCTTTTTTAAGGTCTGTGCTCTCCACAACGTGGAGTTTAAAATACTTCTCAAGGACTTTTAATATCGCACCAAATGTGGTTAAAGATTCATCAATACCTTGTCTTATGATTACATTGTTGGCAAATTCACCAAATAAATAAAAGAATGTATTAACTTGTGCTTCCTCTGATTTCTTACTTAACTCTGATGCATTCCTGCAATTTAAAAAAAACCTTCTCCATGATGCCCAACTTTGCATCTGCTTTGGCCCTTGCATGAGCTCAAATTGGTCTGGTAGTTTTGATTTACTATCCATGGCTGTTTATCATAACAGGGGAGTACAGCTTTAATTTTTTTTTCAAGATGGCACAGCAGTAACTGTTTTGTTCCTCTTCTTCCTGCACTTGTTGGGATTTGGCAGGCTCCCATTGCGATTTCACAGCAGACTTTAAAATTTTGTGATTCTGCAGGAAACCTTTTAAACTAACCGTTTTGGCCAGCAATTTGCTTCTCTGAGCTTGAAAAATCGATTTGAAGGCAATTTTTTTTTGGTCTGCCTTCTGTTTTAACATTTTTGCATTCATTCAAGCTTGTCTGCTACATGGTGTGGTGCCAACTCCAGACCTGTCTGGTGCATTCTTCCAGCTGTGCACATTAAACAATGAATTTGATCTGCCTGATTCGTGCCCTGCTTATTTTTAAAATGTTAGTTCAGCTTTTAGTGAATTCTGGTCACCCACTTTGTGACCTAGCTAGGTCCTCTGACTCTGCATTCGATCAGGTTTGGTTTTTACCCATCTTTTTGTGATCTAGCTAGGTTCTTTGACTCTGCGTTCAATCAAGTCTGGCAATGGATCTCCATGCTCTGGTGGAGTCCTTTTCAGCTCCATAGTAGATTTTCTACTGCCCTTAAGCCTCCACGCCTGTAATAGAGCTTTTTAGGGAATCTCCAGCTGTGTCTTTGATTTAGGTGCACTTTGCTCAGGTCAGGCTGCAAATTCTTTATTTTTTTCATGTCTTGGGACTCCGGGGTGCTTTCTTGCTGCCACCATGTTGTACGGTTGTTTGGTATCTCACTAAGAGGTCTGGAGGCTTGTGTGGTTGAATATAAACAGTATATTTGTAGCATGCAACTATATACATTCCTCCAAGCTATAGCCCTAACCAGGTGCTACCTTTGATGACTTCTCTCAGGATCTCTCTAAACACTGTCCACCATCATGTGACTCTCAACATCATGATATAGGCAGTAGTTTCCCCAGTCCCACATTAACCCTTACTAACCCAAACATCTTTAGACTACATCTTTGACTGTGAAGTTACAAAATATTTTTGCAACAAAATATCTTTGTTTCCCATTATTAATTCCCCCATCTCATTCTCTAAGGGACCGACACCCACTTTAACACTTAGCTGTAAAAACTTTTACTGTCTGTTTTTCTATTTCTTGCTAGTTTTCTCTCATTTTCCAATTTCTCCTTTTTTTTAAGTCATCCATTGCTGGTTTCTAAAGTTTTCCCAATCTTCTATATTTACCACCGGAAGCGGGATGTGGAGGAAGAACGATACAAAGAGGTAATCAGAAATGGCCTTGTCTGTGATTGATACCATGGGAGTGGCGACTGGAGTCCAGAGTAGCTAGAGAACCAGCACTTGAGGTTGTGTCTTTAGCGTCGTAGATTCCAGATAAAGTTCTCCCTTCCTTCTTAAGACCTTTCTTCAAAGTCACTTCTTGGGTCAAATTTTTCTTAACATTCATTATTAATATGACGTTGCTTTGAAACACTTTGGAGATGGTTTAACACATCAAAACTCCAAATTTGGACATCGCTGTGCCTCACCAGAGACCGTCCAAACTGGTTGCTCCACACGCCCCGCCCCTCGCCCTTCTACGTCACGCCACCAAGCCCCGCCTCCTCTTCCGCATCCTCTCTCCATGCGAATTCCGCGCACCCTTTCCTCCAAGCTCAGCCCCTTCATGTCCAGGCTCCAACTCCTCTCCTCGCCCCCATGATTTCCCCGACCCTACGAGTTCCCCGCCCCGTCTCCGCCACACCCTGCACCTTCCCCTTTAGGCTCCGCCCCTTATCCACGCCTCGCCTCCTCTCCGCCACACCCTGCCCCTTCCCCTTTAGGCTCCTCCCCTTCTCCTCTCGCCCCGCCCTCTCCTACACTCTTCACCCCCATCTCCTTCAGGCCCCGCCCCTTATCATCCAGGCCCCGCCCACTCCATCCACGCCGCCGCTCAGGTTTTCCAGCCCCGCCCTCTTTCTCGCTGCCATGGCGGTCCCGGTGCAGCGGTTGAGTCACATCGCCTTTCATGTCGGTGACAGTGAGCGCCTGGCCCGCGATCTTATCCGGCGCTACCGCTTCCACCTGTGCGGCAGCCGGGCGACGGAGCGGGCCAGGCAGCTGGTCCTGCGGAGAGGCTGTGCCGTGTTCATGGTGAACGAGAGCCCGGGAGGCCAGTGCCTGGAGCCGGGACCCCGGGGCCTCCTGTACGATGTGGCTCCCGCCCATGCGGTGGACAGCGCCTGTAACGTGTCCTTCGAGGTGAAGGACGTGGAGCGGGCGACGCTGCTGCTGGACCGCCTGGGCTGTCAGGTCCTTGTGGCCCCGAGGCCGGTGGAGGATGAGCTGGGCGCGGTCACCTACTCGGTGGTGCGGTCACTGGTCGGCAACGTGTCTCACACGCTGATCGAGCGAAGCGGTTACCGTGGGGACTTCCTGCCCGGCTTCGGGCCGCCGCCGCCATCCCCCGGGGGCCGGGCTGAGCCAGGGGCAGCGGGGGAGCCGGTGGCCATCACTCATTTCGATCACATCACCTACGCGTGCCCCCGGGAGCAGAGCGCCCACATCATGGACTGGTACCGCCGCTGCTTCGGCTTCCAGCGTTTCCTCATCCACCGGTGAGTGAGCGAGTTTGAATGAAAGGAACAATTGCTTCTAACCGCTCTTCACCTACTGTGGACTACTTTTGAAATGCAGCGATCGTTACCTGGATAACCTGACTCGTTTAAAAATGCCGTTTAATCACCACAGATCCAAATGCTCACCTGTGAGCCCTGTCAGTCTCACTGTTCAAGACTGAGAGTCAATTGCACACAAGATAGACAGTTTACAGGCGGACAGATGGACCTGTGTTTATTAAGTAGCTCCCTACCCACCGCAAAGGCATCTGAGATATTTCTGCTCCTCAGCATTGATGTTTGAAACTTGATTTCTACCCTTGTTCCCTCCAGACTCAACCCCACCAGCCTCTCTGCGGCTTCCCGAGACGCAGCTGACACAAACGCCATCTTCTCTGTCACTTAGTGGAAGCACACTTGGCCCTGAGACAGACAGAAGGTTGTGGTTCCTTCTCACTACAGAGACTTGTGCACAAAATCTATGCCTGTGCTGGAAGTGCAGTCCTTCTGATGAGATGTTAAACTAATGGCCAGTCAACCCACTTAGACAGATGCAATAGATCCCATATGGCAGTACAGGTTCTAGCTGATTGGCAAAAGAACCAGGGGGGAGATGAGAATTTTTTTTACACAATGAGTGGTTAGGATTTGGAATGCACAGCCTGATCTGTTAATGGATACAGATTCAGTAGCAGCCTTCAATAGTTCTGTAGAAGAATCATATTGGACTCAACGTTAGCTGTTCTCTCTCCAGACACTACCAGCCTTGCTGAATTTTTCCAACACTTTGTTTTTATTTCAGTTCTCCAGCATTCGCAGTATTTTGCTTTTATTTACATGAGGAAGGCAGTGTAGGTAGTGTGCCACAACTGCAGCATGTGGGCATTTGTGAAGAGATCTGTGAGCCCACACAACCACATCTGTGGTAACTGTCTGCATCTCTTGCTAAGAGTTGTTAAGCTGGAGTCTGAGGCACTCACATTGTGGGGCATCAGCGAAGGAGATAGTGACCTGGACACTTTGATCCAGGAGACTGTCACATTCTTTGGATTATGAAGTGATACAAGTCTGGTTAGTGGTCATGGACAGACGGATGTGACTGCGAATCAGGCAGGTGCAGTGCTAGAAGAGCCTCGGCCTTTTCCCTTATCCAACAGGTACGAATTTCTTTCTGCCTGTGTGGATGAGGGCAAAGTTTGCAGGGTGGTTGAGCAAACTCAGTGGCACTGGGGGCCATTCAGGTTGGGGGAGTGAAAAAGAATGTGATAGTGATAGGAGAAAGTTTGATCAGGGTCGCTGCAGCCATGACGTGAAGGTTGTGTTGCCTGCCTGGTGCAAGGATTAAAGACCACGCAGTGGAGAAGAACTTGAAGTGGGGTGGGGAAGGAGGTTCGTGGAAGGATCCAGTTGGCATGGCCCACATGGGAACCAACCTCAGGCAGAATGAGGAATGAAATTCTGCTGAGAGAGTTTGTGGGTTGGGATCCAAATTAATAAGCAGAGCCTCAAAGGTATCTTTAGATCTTAAAATCTTTGGATTACCTCCTAAGCCATGTACAAATTGGCATATGGTCAAGCAGATAAGAGAGTTGAAGGCATGGCTCAAAGAGAGAAGTAGGAACCAGGGCTTTTCAATTCATGAGACACTGGCAGTAGAACTGGGGAAAATGGGAGCTCTACTGTTGGGACAGGCTCCATTTAAACTGTGATGGGACCAGTGTTCTGGCAAATCAAATAACTAAGGCTGTATATAAACTAAAAAAGGTGGGACTTGGTGGGACGGAAGATTCGAGTGAGGGGAAATGTATAAATTTAAAAGAGGGCAGTGTGGTAATTTGGGTAAAGTGTGACAAGAAAGGACAAAAGGTTTAGCAATAACAATGTTTCAGTGAATAGGATCAAATTAGGGAGAAGTAGTAGAAAGGTAAAATTAAACATTATCTTACTGCACAAAGCATTTGTAATATGATAGATGAATTAATGGCACAAATAGAGATAAAATTGGGTTTTGAACTAATGATCATTAGAGAGGTGTTGCTGCATGGTAATCCATGACACTTTGGAAAAAAATCAGAAAAGTTGGAGAGTAGCCCTGATAATAAAGGATGAGGAAGGATCTTGGCTTGGAAGAGTAGGAAGTAGAATCAGTGTGGGTGGATTTAAGAAAAATTGAGTCAGAAAACACAGATTGTAGTTTCTAGACTCTCTAACAGTAGTTATACTGTTGATTTTATTAATTAAGATTTTAAGATTTTGTTAATCAAGAAATAAGAGGAGCTTGTAACAAAAACAATGCCATTTCATTAGGTACTTTATGCTTCACATATGCTGAGCAAATCAAATTGGCAAAAATTTCTCCCCGACCGCGCTCTCTCCGACCTCGCCCCCCTGCGCTCTCCCCGACCTCGCCCCCCTGCGCTCTCCCCGACCTCGCCCCCCTGCGCTCTCCCGGACCGTGCCCCCCCCCGCGCTCTCCCGGACCACGCGCCCCCCCGCGCTCTCCCGGACGGCGCCCCCCACGCGCTCTCCCAGACGGCGCCCCCCCCCCATCCCCCCACTGCGCTCCCCGACTTTTAGATATTTAGAAACGCTGAATAATTCTCAATACAGACTCCTATATCCAACAGTCAAATTTTGCCTAGTTGGAGTTGTACACCGGACCCACCATTTCTATTGTGTTGTGCCATTTTACCTGTTTTGAGATGTGGGTGTTTGTCTGACCCACCTCTCTTTCCTGTAACTTATTCTTACATTCAATCACATACCCTGATTATAGGAAACCAATACTGTTTGTCTGGAAAGAAGCATGATGTAGAGTATTAACTGACTATTGCATGTCCATAAGCGTTCAGCCTGCTTGTACAGGCCACCTATATTCTTCACCTTGCAGAAGGTCTGTGCCCAGAAATGAAAGTCACAGGCATGACTTTCAGACAATTTTAGAAGCTTGTCAGCAGCTATTTTGATATTACTGCCAGTGTTGTGGAATCTACCCTGTAGTGTAAATAGGGCAGTTCCGTAGCACTGGCAGCTGAAGTCTATTCTAAAAGCAATTCCACTAGAAGCACTATGTGCTACACAAATCATATCTGAGGCTTTAAAAATAATCCTCATCATTCAGTAATTTCTTCGTTATCTGGTATCTGTCTGCCTCTCTTTGTTTGCATTCTAAAATCCATTCCAATTTTTATTCCTATTTATTTATTTTCTTTTCTCCAAGTGCCATAGCCATTTAGTATATTAAAGGTGCTATATAAATATATTTGCTACATAATGTAATTTTACAATCAACAGAGCTTTTCTTGAGACATTGTATGCGTAACCTTGTTTTGTGAGTAAAGCACCAAAAATCTGAAGTGTCTAGAGCTTTATGTTTTGAATAATCTGAAATGCAATGGTATCATCTTTCTTTTTGACAATTTCAGAAGTGACGATCTAGATGATGGTTATGTTATTGAAGGAAATAACCAGGGACTGCGCTTGACTGCTATGGAGTACTGGAAATGCAGTGAGGTTGGCATGTCCATGCCTACAATTGAAGAAAAGGAATTAAACTGCAAATTTGTGATAGCTGAGTCCTTAGCCAATCAAGGTACAATACTATTTACAGCATTGGCACCTAAGTAATCTTCACAGACCTTACGTATTTGCGCTTGTTATAACAAAAAAGTTGAGCGCCAGCATTGCATTTTAAGGCGAGGATAAATTCAGACATTCCTCACGATGCTAATTCCTTTCAATGCTGATGTTAGATCTGGCCATTGAATGCCTTAATTAAATTAATCATCTGGATATAATTAAACCATTTTTGTTTCAATTAATTGAGAGAAGTTCTAATATAACCGTTAACGTTTCTTTCCCTGTATGAGTCATTGACAATAATGGATACTAGTGACATTCCATGTGATTTTCAACACAAGTCTCCATATTTTAAAAAAGTGCAAAAATTTAATTCAAGAACTACCAATCTAACATGAGTAATGGAAATAGTTTTTAGAGAGCATACTAGAAGGTAACCTATGTTAACAGTTTTAAAAAATCAACTTGAGTTTAGGTCAGGAAGATCCATTTTGTTTCAACATGATATAATGTAGGAACACCCTATAAACTGATTTAGCTGGATTTTCAATAATCTGTTGACAAGCTACCACATGATGGATTTTGATGCCAGGGTAGAACATGGAACTGGATAAAAATAAATCTATAAAAGCATAGGAATTGAAGAGTAATCTGAGAGATGTGGTGTCAGAGTGTAGTGAAACTGAGTCGTGTACCTCGGATCAATACTGGGCCGGCTATTACTTCTGTACAACTATGTAGTAAATTATCTGAATGCAGAAAACAATTGTAAGTTTGCTAATGTTGCAGACCATGTTAAAATAGGAAGATTAGTTGGATGTAGAACTAAAATGGGTGGAGCTAATAAATAACAAGGCAGAAAACACTGGGATAAAGGCAAAATACTGCGGATGCTGGGAATCTGAAACAAAAACAAAAAATGCTGGAATAACTCAGCAGGTCTGACAACATCTGTGGACAGCATCTCTGCACAGATGCTGTCAGACCTGCTGAGTTTTTCCAGAAAACACTGGGTGTAGTTTATAGGTCTTCTAACAGTGGTTATAACTTTGGACTGATTATAAATCGGGTAATTAGAGGAATGTGTAACAAGGATATGCAATAATTGTGAGAAACTTTAATCTTCATTTGACTAGGCAAACTAAATTCACAAAAGTAACTTGGAGGACAAGTTAATGGAATGCTTTCAAGGCAATTTTCTAGAGCATTATGTTCAGGAGCCAGTAGGGAAGATCTGGTATTGTTTGAAAAGGCAAGGTTAGTTAATCAGTATTTTCTGGGGAAGAATGATCACAATATGATGGAATTTCATTTAAGTTTGGTAGTGATTTGGTTATGTCCAAAACTAGGGTCTTAATTTTAAATAAAGCCAGATACAGACCTTGTAGCCTGGTATGGTCTGTCAGTGTTATTTGTCTGTTTCTCAGAACTCGAGAGTTCACTGTACACATGAACGGTAAATGAGTTATTATTCATCAACCCATAAGGGCATTTTTCAGTTAGTAGTATATGTGTGATTACCTGTGGTTACAACTGGAAATCAGGTTTACTTGCAAATGTTGGTTGAAACACAAGTCGAACAACAAGATAAATCAATGGTTCATTCAGTTTACAAAATCTGATACAAAACGAAGTCTGTACTATTCCACAGTGATGAATCTTTGAAAGACGAAGCTTCCATGTAGTTCTTTGTTAACCTCTGCCCAGGCAACAGTATGAGGCAACTGCAAAAATGGCCAAAGTGTTCCAGTATTTATTTCTTTGTCAAACAAGCTATTATTGGAGTGCTGTCAAATCAACACAATGGCTTAAATACCTGCTACAACAGACTCTCACGCTCAGTGGGTTAGCAATCTCAGCTGAGTTGTTGTCTTGTAGTCTGGTAATTAATATCAATTGCCTCTAACAACTGGGTGACTGTATTATTCACAAAAGTTTCTAGAGTACACCAGCATTTATGCCTGTGTCAGGCAAGCTTTTGTGGTAGTGTCAAAGCAATCCCCAGGCTGAAGTGCCTGCGAGGAATGGCAAAACCCTTTTCCTGAAGGCATTAGTTGGTTGGGTTTTTATGAAATTCTTAGATTTCATGGTCAAATTTACTGAATTTGCTTTCAAAGCTTGCCATGTTCAGATTTGAGCACATGACTTCTGCATTGCTACAATAAACACTATCCAATAGATACAAAATAGTTCTCAAAATAGAGATAATTACACTCCGTAGAGAGGAATACAAAAACATCTGCAGCTTTTCACTTTTAGGGAAAGTTTTAAGAAACTCCTGTTGCTAGAAACAGACTTCCAGTCTGATCACGCTTATTGTCCTTCTCTCTTCCTCCCCACCAACTCACACCATTCATGCCTCTCCTTACTCTCATCCATCCTCATGAAAAATATGTGCAGTACTCCCATACTAAGCAATGCCACCCCTGCACACCAAAGGTTTCCACATTCAGCCATTGCAATCCAAGTGCTCCCATATTCAGCACTATGCTTCAACTCCTTCTCACCTCCAGTGCGACATGTCCCAGTATCATTCTTCTATTGCTCCAATATCCTGACTGTAATTATCCCTTGTTGTGTTATTAAGTTCTCCCAGACCTTTGTATGGTTAATATTTCCAATGCTTGACCATGCTCTCAAATCACAAGCCATTGCGTTTCCCACTATTGCTGCACAGGCTCCTTCTACCTATCTGGGTAATCTTTGAACCTATCTTTCTCTGTATCCTGGGATTTAAATAAACAAGATAAAATTAACTACATAGTTACTACAAACTTTTAATTGTAATCAGGGCCACTTTTTTAGCTTCATTGAATGCGAGACCAAAAATATCACAATGTTCCCACAATACTCTAAATAAGCAACTTGACTTATTAATAACCTTAAGTCATTATATACGACATGCTATGCTAAGTGTATTTAATGAATGATGTATTGTATAAATCGAAGCCCTTTTTCTTAACACGGAATTAACCACATAAATTCCTGTCACTGTGAATACTACCACAAAGATCTGTGCATCCAGTGAGGGCATCGGGATGCAGGCATCCTGGCTAGGCTAGCATTTATTGCCCATCCCTAATTGCCCTTGAGAAGATGGCGGTGAGCTGCCTTCTTGAACCTTTGCAGTCCATGTGGTGTAGGTACACCCACAGTGCTGTTAGAAAGGGAGTTCCAGGATTTTGACCCAGTGACAGTGAAGGAACAACGATATATTTCCAAGTCAGGATGGTGAGTGACTTGGAGGGGAACTTCCAGGTGGTGGTGTTCCCATGTATCTGCTGCCTTTGTCCTTCCAGATGGGAGCGGTCGTGGGTTTGGAAGGTACTGTCTAAGGAGCCTTGGTGAGTTCCTGCAGTGCACCTTGTGGATGGTACACACTGCTGCCACTGTGCTTGGTGGCGGAAGGAGTGAATGTTTGTGGATGGGGTGCCAGTCAAGCTGGTTCCTTTGTCCTGGATGGTGTCAAGCTTCTTGAGTGTTGTGGGAGTTGCAATCATCCAGGCAAACGGGGGAGTATTCCATCACAGCCCTGGCTTGTGCCTTGTAGATGGTGGACAGGCTTTGGGGAGTCAAGAGGTGAGTTACTCACAGCAGAATTCCTAGCCCCTGACCTGCTCTTGTAGCCACAGTATTTATATGGCTAGTGCAGTTCAGTTTCTGGTCAATGGTAACCCCCAGGATGTTTATAGTGTATTGTTGTACTTGTGTGTTCTTTGACCTTTTATTTTTCAATACATTTCTAAACAGAGAAGTTTGAGATTAACAATTAGTGCAAGTTTAGCTCTGCTTTCAGCTATCCCTGTTTAAGGTCCAGCACAGATCTAAGAAACATGAAAATATGTTATTGGATATCTTTCACAATATTTTTGTGTATTTTTAGGTAAAAATCAAATTGACACATTTTTGGAGCAGCATCATGGAGCTGGGATACAGCATGTGGCAATGTACACAACTGACATAGTTTCGACTTGCAAGTCCTTTAAAGATGCTGGGGTTCACTTTTACTCACCCCCTTCTGGGTATTACACTGAGGTAAAATCATGGCTGAGTTAGTGCTAGTTCAACAGTTTTGCTGATCTTCTAAGGACATAAAATTAAATTGCAATTATGTCAAAAGGAAATGATGAAAAATAGCAATACTATTACTTACCTAAAATCAGTTTTGAGTGGCATTGAAGTAGCTAATGACTGTTTACTTTAGTATTCAAGATTATATTTGTGACTTTTATATTGAGTTGATATGATAGTCAAGCAGCAATACGTTCGCACTAACTGCTTGGAATGGTTAACTTTTGAATAGGTCGCTAACTGATCATTTTATTTGCTCATGATTTCTTTACACAAAGTCATCATTGCATTGATGGAAGAAGCATTTCTTAAAATTTAGAACTTTGGAACAGCGTTGTAAGTCAATATCACTGACTTGCCACCAATATGGCTATGGTTAAACTGTTTTAACTACATGCACTAATTTTAGTAGAAAGTGCTTTACGCAATACAGATATATGTATTGCATTACATTTGCCATTATCCAGTGCAAAACTTTGTCGTCTTTCTCTTCCACTGAAGGTTGAAATGCTAGCATGAATTTATCAGACACAAGATATCTTGCTGCAGCTTTTAGAATTTTGTTCAATAGTTGCAAGCTTTTGTTTGACTTCATCAGACTGTTCGCTGAGAGTGTAGCCTTGCACAATTCTCACCATTCCCACTTATATTCTCCATCCGCAATGTAGTTAAATGCTGCTTGCCTTTTGTCATGATATGTCCTGTTGGAGCCACTCATTCTTTCTTCTTGCTTGCTTTCTTCTGATGGTGTAGAGCTGTAATTCTGTTTTATTGAGCTGATCATAATGACAGCTCCCTTCCAGTCTATACAATATTACTAGTGTTTCCATGATGCTGAAGCCTGATATTACACACCATTTTAACAGATAAGCAGTAACCAAAGAAGTAGTGTGCAAAGCCAAAAAAAGTCACTGCTTTACATCTTTTATTTTACCAAAAAACCCCAAAATTGTTAAAGTACAAAAGAATATGCTGTGCAAATATGAATGTTACGAACATACAAATGATGAGCAGGAGTAGGCCCTATGACCCCCTTAAGTCTGTTCCACCATTCAATAAAATCATGGCTGATCTGATTGTAACCTCAACTTCACATTCTCACCTACCCCATATAACCTTTCACCCCCTTATCAAGGATCTATCTAGCTCCATCTTAAAAATATTCTGAGACTTTGCTTCCACTGCCTTTTGAGGAACAGCATTCCAAAGACTTATGACCCGCTGAGAGAAAACATTTCTCCTCGCCTCTGACTTAAATGGGCGACACCTTATTTTTAAACAGCGACCCCTAGTTTTAGATTCTCCTACAAGAGGAAATATCCTTTCCATATCCGCCCTGTCAAGACTATTCATTATCTTACATGTTTCATTCAAGACACCTCTTTCTTACCCTTGTAAACTCCAGCAGATACAAGCCTAGCCTGCCCAACCTTTCCTCATAAGACAACCCACCCATTCTGGGTATTAGTCTAAAAAACTTTCTTATTCAGAGCATTGAGATCATATGCCCTATTACTCTTTTTATGCACTAATTAAGAAAGTAATCAGCCACATCTGAATTCCAAATTAACATCTGGCTTGTAGCTAACATTAGAAAACACTGCTTTATGAGCCATTTAATAATAAACTGATAAAAATAGAGAATTGAAGAGACTGTCCCCATAAGTAGCTGGCATGCTACTAGGATGTTATTGTTGATCTAATGCGGAATAGTTTATTGTGGTTACTTAGTGATGCACACAACTTCTGTTTAATAACACTTATTGGTGTCAATAACTTCTGCTTGTGATTTTCCTGTTACTTGACATATATGACAGGTTCTACAGGATTTGACTACATCCCTATGCAATCCTGGCCAAAAAAAACCCTCTGTATCTTTTCCTGTGTTTTCCTAATTCCTAAATGTCCCCCATTGGAATTTCATGAGCAATCCTCAGAATTTTGATTCTATAACCTAATGGGATAACAATCTGATGCACCTCCCTCCAGCTTTCATTTGCTGAGACATGATCCGACCACCACTTTCTCATTAATATATTCCCTCGAAGATAATAACATACTGGAATACATTTTGCGTTGGTTTCTGAATAAGCTTCCTGATATAACTTTTAATTGCAAATCATTTTTCTGTAACTCCACTATCCTCTTGAATTAAACACTTCAACTGAACTGTCCTGGCATTCCTTCCTCCTGAACAATGTTATCAAATACAGTGACAGCTAATTGGATTTCGACACCGTCTTCTTGCCTTTGAACTGCTTGCTTATCTTGTTTGTTTTGTTCTTCCCTATGGGCTTTTGATCTCGTTATAACACAATCAGGAAATAATTCAGGATGTTCCTTCTGTAGCACTTCTGTTGAAAACACTTCTACAGGCTGCTCAATTACCACAGGCATCACCCACATTTGCGATCCAGCTATATCATTACCCAGAATAAATTGAATCCCTGCAATGGGCAATTTTTCCACCACTCCATCTATAACTTCACCCATCTTCCATCTGCTCTTTAAATTTACCTTCCACAACGGAATAGATTTAGCATCTCCACGAACCCCACTTATTATTACCTTCTCCCGCAGCACTCCCTCTGAACTACAAATATCACTATTCCACAACATTAAGGATTGACTAGCCCCTGTGTCTCTTAAAATTTTAATATCTTTACCTACTCCACCCTCTACACATGGAAAAACTTTCCCTTCACATACAAAATCTTTAAATATTTCTGCAACCTGCTCCTCGGAATTCTTTTGAGTAAACTGTGAACACATTCCCACTTCTTTACCATTCAATGATTCTCTCTGTTTCACCTGTACACAAACCACTGGTTTCTCCTGTGCCTGAACCTCAGAACCCACGGTACTTTAACTTCCAGAGCTTTTCTGTACCCCAATAATTCCTACAGATTTTCCCTGCAATCTCCAACTTCGTGTGCCCTGCTTTATTACAATGAAAACACCTCAAATTTTGAACGTCACTTCTACCTTCAGCACCTTCCTTTTTGTTATGAGAAAAATCTTCCTGGGAACTTCCAGCTACTCTTTCTCTTCCCTGACTACTTGCCTTCCTTTCACCTTTCCACTTTTTATCCTTTTCCAATTTGAAAGCGTGATGGAAAAAAGGTTTAGCTCTATGAACTAACTCATAATCATCAGCTGTCTCTGCTGCTTGTCTTACAGAATCAACCCTCTGTTCCTCCACATGAGTTCTCACTACCGAAGGGATTGAATATTTAAATTCTTCCAAAAGAATGACTTCCCTAAGAGCTGCATAGTTGTCTCTATTTTTAATGTCGGTATCCACTGGTCAAAATTACTTTGTTTAACTCTTTCAAACTCAATATAAGTTTGCCCAGGCTGTTTTCTCATATTCCTAAATTTCTGCCTGTATGCTTTAGGAATCAACTCATATGCACTCAAAATAGCTTTTCTCACCACATCATAATTCCCCGACAATTCTTCTGAAAGTGGAGCATATACCTCGAGCCCCCTACCTAACAACTTAGACCTAACAACTATGACCATTTCATCTGCTTAGCTAGCTTCTCAAATGAAATAAAGAATGCTTCAATATCTGTTTCATCAAACTTTGGAAGAGCTTGTACAAATTCAAACATATCCCCGCTGGGTTCTACTCTAGAGACGAATCCTTCCTCACCTACTGACATCTCTTTTCCACCTGCCAACATTTGCAGTTGGAATTCTCGCTCTCTTTCTTTTTCTCTTTCCTCCTTTTCTATCTTCACAATTTCTAATTCCCTTTTAAAAGCCATTTCTCTGTCCTTTGCTTCAAATTCAAGCTTTTTCAGTTCCTTTTCTTCTTCAAATTCTAGTGTCTTCATTTGTAACTGAAGCCTCACTACCTCCATCTGTGATTCACTAGTCTCAGGTTTCACTTCCAACTGTAGATGCTGTGCTATACTTTTAACAATATCTGATTTCCTAGCTCTCGCAGATAACCCCAATTGTAACTTATCTGCCAACTCTGTTAACTAACTTTTGGTTATTCTCTCCAACCCAATCAGAGTTATCTCTTCTACTCCCAGTCAAGTCTTAGCAACTACCAAAGCTATCTTGCAGTCTCAGCACTTCTAAAAAAGCTCACCAACTCCTGAATTCAAAGTGCCTCTCATATTTGTAAGCTTTATGATTCACCAATTCCTAACCAATCAAGGAATTAGAAATAAAATGTATCCCGGCACAACCTCTAATTGTTATGACCGATGCAGTTGGTAAAGCAGAGTTATTGAAAAATCCCAGAGGCAAACTTTAAACAACTGTCATAACCTATAATTTTAAGTGTTATGTTTGAGATGTGACTCTAAATTCAGGAATCAGACCACCAGTTCTTGAGGTTTTACATTAAACCAAATTAAACATTTTATTAATTTACACAGGTTAAAATAGATGTACACATGGCTACAAATTATTACTGTCATAACTTTTAACAAATTCCCAAACTAATCTTCATTAAGGCAACAGCACCCATAGACTTAACCAGACACCAGGCAAAGCATTTTCACCTTACAAATTCAAAATGAGATTCTTTTCGCTGTGAGGTGTCAACGTAGTGAAGCTATAACACAGGACTACTGTGTGCCAAACAGCATAAGCAGCAAGTGATAGAGGTAAATGATCCCACAACCAACGGATCAGATCTAAGCCCTGCCGTCCTGCCACATCCAGTCGTGAATGGTGGTGGACAATTAAACAATTAATTGGAGGAGGAGGCTCCACAAATATCCCTATCCTCATTGATGGAGGAGCCAGCACATAAATGCAAAAGATAAGGCTGAAGCATTTGCAACAATCTTCAGCCAGAAGTGCCAAGTAGATGATCCATCTTGGCCTCCTCAGGAGGTCCACAGCATCACATGCCAGTTCTCAGCCAATTTGATTCACTCCAAGTGATATCAAAAAACGGCTGAAGGCACTGGATTGTGCAAAGGCTATGGGCTCTAACAATATTCCGGCAATAGTACTGAAGACTTGTGCTCCAGAACTTGCTGCGCCCCTAGCCAAGCTGTTACAGGACAGCTGCAACACTGGCATCTACCCGGTCATGTGGCAAATTGCCCAGGTATGTCCTGTCTGCAAAAATCAGGACAAATACAACCCGGCCAATTACCACCCCATCAGTCTACTCTCGATCATAGTAAAGTAATGGAAGGGGTCATCAACAGTGCTATCAAGCGGCACTTGCTTAGCAATAACCTGCTCACTGACGCCCAGTTTGGGTTCCGCTAAGGCCACTCAGCTCCTGACCTTATTACAGCCTTGGTTCAAACATAGACAAAAGAACTGAACTCCCAAGGTGAGAGTGACTGCCCTTTTCATCAAGGCCACGTTTGACTGAGTGTGGCATCGAGGAGCCCTAACAAAACTGGAGTCGATGGGAATCGGGGGAAAACTCTCCACTGGTTGGAGTCATAAGAAGCCGATTGTGGTTGTTGGAGGTCAGTCATCTCAGTTCCAGGACATTACAGCAGAAGTTCCTCAGGGTAGCGTCCTTGGCCCAACCATCTTCAGTTTCTTCATCAATGACCTTCCTTCCATCATAAGGTCAGAAGTGGGGATGTTCCCTGATGATTGCACAATGTTCGGCACCATTCACTACTCCTCAGATACTGAAGCAGTCCATGTCCAAATGCAGCAAGACCTGGACAATATCCAGGCTTGGGCTGAAGAGTGGCAAGTAACATTCATGCCACACAAGTGCCCGGCAATGACCATCTCCGAGAGTGAATCTAACCATTGCCCCTTGACGTTCAATGGCATTGCCATCGCTGAATCCCCCACTATCAACATCCTGGGGCTACCATTGACCAGAAACTGAACTGGACTAGCCATATAAATACTGTAGCTACGAGAGCAGGTCAGAGACTGTGATGAGTAACTCACCTCCTGACTTCCCAAAGCCTGCCCACCATCTACCCCACCATCTACAAGGCACAAGTCAGGAGTGTGATGGAATACTCTCTTGTCTGGATGTGTACAGCTCCCACAACACTCAAGAAGCTTGACACCGTCCAGGACAAGCAGCCCGCTTAATTGGCACCACATCCACAAACATTCACTCCCTCCACGACAGTAGCAGCAGTGTGTGCTATCTACAAGATGCACTGCAGGAATTGACCAAGGCTGCTCAGACAGCATCTTCCAAACCCACGACCACTACCATCTAGAAGGACAAGGGCAGCAGATACATCGGTACACCACCATGTGGAAGTGGAATAGGTGGAATCTAATGTGAAACATGAGCCACTTGATGCTCCTGATTATACTGACATGTAACATTCAAGGACCACCAGCCAGCAACACTTCCTTGGCCATAAATATCTATATCCCATACAAAGGGAGAAGGAAAGTAGTGGAATAATACTAACGTTCTTGTGATCTAACATTGGATTTTTTTGTGTCCTTTTTAGATTTCTTTGTAATGTTGTACCATATCATTTTTACACTATCCTTTTGTGAGTATAGGGTTGTTAGAAATATTGAACATTACAGGCAGGTTGTTTGATATTTTCTAGCAGCTGGGAACACTCAACACTTTAGAAACTAGATTTTTTTGATTACAGAAGAAAACCTCATTTTCTACCCCAGTTTTAAGCACGTTTAATAAAGTTAATTGCAAACTGTTTTGTTTTGGCCCTATTCTCAATATTTTGATTTTGTTTCTAGTATCTATTTAGAAAGTCCAAATTTTTACTTTATTTCCATCACTTGTCTACAGTCATTTTCTTTTCCCACAGACAGTGAAATGGCAGGAGATCATGAAAGCAGGACAAGACCCAGAGCTACTTTCACAGTATGGCATTCTTCTGGATTCTGAGGTAGATGATGAGCATTGTAAAGGAGAAGCTAAAAGTCAGGGACCAACTAACAATAAGAAAAGGTTTGTTTTCTGTGAACCAAAGTTTTGGGAAACTTTCTGGTCAGTTAAACAGTAAGTCTGTATAATTAAATGAAGCATTGAATGCAATAATCTACTAAAGTAACCATTTTTAATGAGTGCTTTCTAATTTTCATCTTGGGCCAGAAACCATGGGTAACCTCCTAAACGCACTCAATACTACTGCCCTCAGGAGAGTGCAGGAATGGCGTGAGGATATCCTGAAGAATTGTGTACAGTACTGGTCTCTTTATTTAAAGAAAGATCTAAATGCGTTAGAAGCACTTCAGAGAAGCTTTACTAGACTAATACCAGGAATGGGCAGATTGTCTTATGAGGAAAGGATGGACAGGTTAGGCTTGTATCCACTGCAGTTTAAAGGGTAAGAGGCGACTTAATTGAAACCTTTAAGACTCTGAAGGGTCTTAACAGGGTGGATGTGGAGAGGATGTTTCCTCTTGTGGGAGAATCTAGAGCTAGGGGTCACTGTTTAAAAATTAGGGGTCGCTCATTTAAGACAGATAAGAAAAAATGTTTTCTCTGTGGGTTGAGAGTCTTTGGAACTCTCTTCCTCAAAAAGTGGTGGAAGCAGAGTCTTTGAATATTTTTAAGGCAGAGCTAGATAGATTCTTGGTTAACAAGGGGGTGAACGGTTATCTGGGGTAGGCAGGAATGTGGGGTTGAGGTTACATTCTGATCAATCTGTGGTCTTATTAAATGGCAGAGCAGGCTCGAGGGCTCGGGAGACCTACTCCTGCTCCTAATTTGTTTGTTCGTATGTACCAGTGTTTAAAACCTAAATAAGGGCAACCATGTAGACATGGAAGCTGAGCTAGCTGAAGTGAACTGGGATACTAGGTTAGGGGATAGATCAATAGAGAAACAGGGGCAGATATTTAAGGGGATATTTCAGAAAGCTCCGAATAATTATATTCCTACTATAAAGAAAAATTCTAAGGGGAGGACCCGCAACCCGTAGTTAACTAAAGAAGTTAAGGAAAGCATCAAACTTAAAGAAAAAGCATACAGCTGGGCAAAGAAGAGTGGCAGATCGGATGATTGGTCAGAATATAAAGAACGGCAGAGAATAACTAAAAGACTAATCAGGAGAAAGAGTATGAGCAGAAGCTAGCTAGAAATGTAAAAATGGATAGCATGAGTTTCCATGGGTATTTAAAAAGAGATAGAGTAAGTAAAGTGAATGTTGGTCCTCTAGCGAGTGACAGTGGGGAGTTAATAATAGGTAATATGGAAATGGCGGATGAAAGGAACAAATACTTTGCTTCTGTCTTCACTTCAGAGGATACATAAAACACTCCAGTAATTGCTGCAAATCAGGAGGTGGAAGGGAGAGGGGAACTTGGTGCAATTATAATCACTAGGGAATCAGTACTGAGCAAACTGATGGAGCTGTGGGCTGACAAGTCCCCGGGTCCTGATGAACTTCATCCTAGGGTCTTAAAAGAGTTGGCTGATGAGGTAGTAGATGCGTTGTTGTTAATTTTCCAAAATTCGGTAGATTCCTGGAAAGGTTCCATCTGACTGGAAAGTAGCAAATATTAACCCCTCTATTCAATAAGGAGGGAAGGCAGAAAACAGGAAACTATAGGCTAGTTAGCTTGATGTCTGTCATGGGGAAGGTGTTAGAATCGATCATTTAAGGAGGTTATAGCTGGGCACTTAGAGAAACTTGGGGTAATCGGGAAGAGTCAGAATGGATTTGTGAAAGGGAAATCGTGTTTAGCCAATTTATTGGAGTTCTTTGAAGGAGTAGCATGCGCTGTGGATAAAGTGGAGCCTGTAGTCGTGGTGTTCGTGGATTTCCAGAAGGCATTTGATAAGGTGCCACATCAAAGGTTATTGTGGAAAATAAAAGCTCATGGTGAGGTGTAGGTGGTAACATATTAGCATGGAATGAAGATTGGCTGGCAGAAAAGAGAGAGTATGCATAAATAGGTCTTTTTCTGATTGGCAGGATGTGACGAGTGGAATCCCGCAGGGGTCTGTGCAGTGTCCTCAACTTTTTACAATTTATATCAATGACTTAGATGAGGGGAGTGAAGGCATGGTAGCTAAATTTGCAGATGACACAAAGATAGGTAGGAAAGCATGTTGTGAGGAGAACATAAGGAGGTTGCAGACGGACATAGATAGGTTGAGTGAGTGGGCAAAAATCTGCCAGATGGAGTATAATGTAGGAAAGTGTGAAGTTGTTCACTTTGGCAGGAAGAATAAAAAAAGCAGAGTGTTACTTAAATGGAGAATGGCTGCAGAATTCCAAGGTGCAGAGGGACCAAGGTGTTCTAGTGCATGAGTCACAAGAAGTTAGACTGCAGGTACAGCAAGTAATTAAGAAGGCTAACTGATTGCTATCCTTTATTACGAGAGGAATCAAACATAAAAGTAAGGATGTTATGCTTCAGTTATACAGGGCATTGGTGAGACCACATTCAAATACTGTGTGCAGTTTTGGTCTCTTTATTTAAGGAAGGATGTAAATGTGTTGGAGGCAGTTCAGATTGATTGATACCTGGATTAAGTGTGTTGTCTTATGAGGAAAGGTCAGATAGATTGGGCTTGTTTTCATTGGAGTTTAGAAGTGTGAGGGGTGACTTGATTGAAGTATATGAGATCCTGAACGGTATTGACAAGGTGGACATGGAAAGGATGTTTCCTCTTGTGGGTGAGCCCAGAACGAAGGGGCACTGTTTTAAAATTAGGGGTTGCCCTTTCAGGACATAGATGAGGAGAATTATTTTCTCTGAGCCTTGTGCGACTTTGGAACTTTCTGCCTCCGAAGGCATTGGATGTGGGATCATTGAATGTTTTTAAGGTAGAGGTAGATAGATTCTTGTTAGGCAAGAGGATCAAAGGTTATTGGAGGTAGATGGGAATGTGGAATTCAAAACACAAACTGATCAGCCATGATCTTAATGAGTGGTGAAGCAGGCTCGGGGGGCCGATTGGCCTACTTCTCCTATTTCGTATGTTCGTACGATAAACAAATTACAGAAATGTAGGTGACTGTTGTGATAGAAGTTGGAATCTTGACAAAATGAAGCAAAGAACCTGCATTTCACACATTTAAACCTGATACATTTGCAAGCTGCAGTCCTTTGACCACGTGTCTGAAAAGTATAAAATTTTGTGCTTCTGTTTTATTATCTGGGAAGGGGCTTTATTTTACCTTTTGTAATCCCTTCAGAGAAATAGACTTTGGTGATGAGCAGAGACCAGATGCTTTCCAATCCATCTGATTAAAAATTTTGTGTAATTACATTGTGTAATTTGACATACTGTGTGCCTTTTCTCATTTTATGATTTCTGTATTCACATTAGTAATGGAAATCTCCTATGTAATCTAGCCACGCTAGAGCACATCCACAGGTGACTCAGAAGTAACTCTCTGAACACTACCAGTTACAGCACCATGTTTTATCCTAACTGCAGAGAAGTTAGGTATTAAAGTTCTTTTTCAACATTTAAGTTTTCAAAAAATGTGTATGCAACTTTTAAAATGTCATTCTCCTGGTAAGAATATCACACTGATAAAAGATTATGCCATTTTGAGGGCAGTCCAGCTTTCCCTTTTTTGGGTTGCTGATTTTGGTCATCTAAGGATTTTTTTGATTTTGAAATGAATGTATAATTGTTTACAAACTTGAAGTTCCAAATCAAGCAAATGTTTGGTACTCGCTGATTATTAAGGTATTCTTGGGCTGCAGTTCTGTTCCTCAGTCCAATGCTCAACTATTCGTTGGCCTGTTCCTCTTCCCTGCTGTTGAATCCAAGTATTGGTGCAATTCCCCACAGCTGGAGCCTGTTCCTAAATATTTGTTTTATGATCGCTGCCCTATTCTTTGCACTTCTTCCTAAACTGCTTGTGAGTACATCTTTCTGCCTGGTTGCAGAGCAGCATAGGCTTGGGTATGTAATGTGGGAAGCAAAACTTAGTTTGGTTTGTTTCATAATAAATATTGCAATTTGGAATTAAGTTTATTTTTGAGTGCATCTTTATAACCAAAATGTTTGCTTTGTTGTAGATATCTAATGCAAATGTTCACAAAGCCGATCTTTTCTGAAGACACACTTTTCCTTGAGCTCATTGAGCGACAGGGTGCCTCAGGATTTGGAGGAGGAAACATCCGTGCACTGTGGAAATCTGTTCAGACTTGCATGGACCAGCAGGAGAACAAGAAAATCGGCAAAGAAATATCAGCTAGGAATGGGTTTGCTAATGATGCGAACAGCTGAAGACTGCTGCATAGCACCTGGCTCAATGACTCCCCAGCTATCTTCTGATAGTGGGTTTCTTCTAGTTGCCTTGCACAGAAAAATAACTGCCCTGTATAAAGGCACCATTCGTAGGTATTTAACAACTGATTTAACCAGACTAGAAAGATTGAAGCCTATAATCCATTTATCCGTATCGTGAAATTTTCCAGGGCCACATGAATATGCTTAGATGGATTTAAAGTGTTTTTTCCTGAACTTGGCTGACTGCAGGAGTTCCCTAACTGTTGTCCCCCTTCCACACTGCTTCAACCAGTGAGGCTGGTGGAGTGAGCCAGACAGCTGTGGTTTTCAAAATGTGAATCATTTGAACTAGTTTTTAAACTTGGATCCAGTTAACTTTTTAATTGTATGATTCAGTTCGTTGCATTTGTCTGGCTTCTGCCAAAAAGTCCTATACTCATTTATGTGTTTTCCAGGTGATCTATCTTTTTTCCCCTAGCTCATTGGAATTAGATACACTGGCCTGGATTTGAGGTAATAATGACAGTCAGTGTTCACAGTCGTTATTCCACTGAAACTGGCAGCAACTTCTTGAGTCTGCGCATACGCAGAATAACGTGGAAATCCAGAAGTTTCTGTCAGTGATTCTACCCTTCCCCTAACAGGTGCTCTGTTGAAGTTCCCCCCAGACTACAATCAATGGGAAATCAATGAATTGATAAGAACTTCTACTCTGAGGCGTTTAGTCTTGCTGTAAAAACTTGTGAAAAATTGCTTCTTATTGATTGAGGTGTAACTGGGTTTTAATGGTGTACTAACTTTATAATTACGGCTAAATATCTTCAATGGCCTGAAAAAGTTGAATTTTATAACTGCAGAATGTCAAATTTTTCCAATGATTTAAAAAAAAAACCTTTTATAAAACAAAAATTTTTGAGTTTGTCTAACTTTTGGATTATGATAAAAACTAAAACAATCATAATTTATTTTGCTATCTGAAAATTTAAATTAAAAATGAAGGATTTTAAGTGCCTTTAACTTACTGGGTTGCTTCAATGTGATTGGCTGTTTACCTGCTTGTTACCATCACTGCTGCTGGATGCCAAGATATCCCCTTGACTTAACGCCATATATATAATTTTGCAAATTTGCCCTAATACAGAATCTCTTAATTCCTTTTACACAAGTTTCCATTCACATTAGAAAAAATCCACCTTGGCAGCACTCTCATCTGTGTCAGAAGGTCATTGGTTCAAATCCTACACTCGAGACTCCATAGAATCATAGGGCTGCATATTATGGGGGGAGGGCTTATTAACAAGCTTAGTTAACCCTTGATTATTTATTTTGAATATGGTGGGCAGGCTGCTGATTTCAGCATCCACCTACCTACCACGTTATGGGGGTGAGCACAGGGATGGGCAGGAAGGTGTTGGGCTTGGAACCACTCTATTTTACGTGTCCACCTGACGAAAATAGGCCCATAGAATGGTTACAGCACAGAAGGAGGCCATTCAGCCATCATGTCTGTGCTGGCCCTCTGAAGGAGCAATTCACCTAGTGCCACAATCCTGTCTTTTGCCATCACCCTGCAAGTTTTTCCAATCCAGATAATGATCCAATTCCCTTTTCAATCACACTCTCAAGCAGTGTATTTCAGATCCTAACCACTTGTGTGAACATTTTTTTTAGTGCAAGACGAAAAGCTTCGACAGCGTGTCTCTCTTTTCAGCAATGATAAAGATTTTCCTCATGCCGCCATTGCTTCTTTTACCAATTGCCATAAACCTGTGCCCTTGTGTTCTTGATCCTTCCACCAATGAGAACCGTTTCTCTATATCTATTCTCTTCAGACCCCTCATGATTTTGAATACCTCTCAAATCTCCTCTCAACTTTCTCTTCTCCAAGGAGAATATTCCCAACTTTTCCAGTCTATCCACATAACTGAAGTCCCTAATCCCTGGAACAAATCATAATGCTTTCTGCACTCTCTCTAATGCCTTCACGTCTTTCCTAAAGTGTGGTGCCCAAAACTGGACGCAATACTCCAGTTGAGGCCAAACCAGTGTTTTGTACTCACTTAACATAAGTTCCTTGTTTTTGTACTCTATGCTCCTATTGATAAAGTCCAGGATGCCATTTGTTTTATTAACCACGCTCCCAACCTGTCCTGCGACATTCAATGACATATGCGCATATACATCAGGCCCCTCTGCTTCTGTACCCACTTTAAAATTTACCCTTTGTTTTATATTGTGTCTGCGTTCTTCCTACCAAAATGAATCACTTCACACTTCTCTACATTAAGTTTCATATGCCACCTGTTCGCTCATCCCACTAACCTGTTTGTGTTTTTGAAGTCCTGCATTATCCTCCTCATGGTTTACAATACTTCCAAGTTTCATATCATCCGCAGACTTTGAAATGGTGCCCCGTACGTCAAGAACTAGGACGTGAACACATAATTTAAGCTGACATTTCAGTCCGCGTTAAAGAATTGTTGCACTGTCAGAAGTATCACCTTTTAGATGAGATGTTAAACTGAGGCACCATCTGCCCAGAAAGGTGGATTTAAACGATCTCATGGCATTATTTGAAAAAGAGCAGGGAGTTCTTCCAGATCACTAAATAACATCGCTTCAGAAAAACATAGTTTATCTGATGATTAATCTCATTCCTATTTGTGGGATCTTGCTGCTTGTAATTTAGCTGATGTGTTTCTCTGCATTGCAACATTGACTCCACTTCAAAAGAAGCATCTCAGCTTCTACCCTATCAAGCCCTCTTCAAATTTTATATGTTTCAATGAGATCGACACTAATTTTTATAAACTCATTTTTAACCTCAATCTCTCTTCATAGGGCAACTGTGTCATCTTAGGAATCAATCTAGTGAACCTTTGTTGCACCCCCTTTAAGGCAAGTATATCCTTTGCTAGGTACAAAGATCAAAAGTACACAGTATTCCAGGCATGATCTCAGCAAAGTCATATACATTTCCCGCAAGACTTTCTTACTCTTCACCTTTATTGCAAAGAGTTGGAATACAACATAGCATTTGCCGCCTTAATAGTTTGCTGTACCTGCATGTTTATTTTCTAATGTTCTTAAACCGCACCCCCCCACCCGCCGAAGATCAACATTTCTACTCAATTCTACCTACCAAAGTGAATAACCTCTCATTTCTCCACATTATACTCCATTTGCCTTCTTGCCTGTTCACTTAACCTATCTGTATCGCTTTAAAGCAAATAGGTTTTTAATGAGTTAAAATCTCACCCAGAGTTAAAATTAGGCTCTTTATTTCCTCCTCACAGCTTACTTTCCCACTTAGCTTTATTGTCAGCAAACTTGGATACCTAACACTGGGTCCTTTCATCGAAGTCATTGATTAGCTCAAGTAGATATACAAGAACAGCCCACAGAAGAGAGTCCTTTTTGATTTCCTCCTTCAGCGACCTCGAATTAGAATCATAGTGGAGTAGAGATTGGATCTATGTCTTCCATATGTAAGGCATGCTTGTGCTCTATATGCTGTTCTGAGATCTTTTTAAATCAATGTAATCAGGCTGCAGCCTATTTCTCTTTTTAAAAATAAGGTTTCCCTAGGATGGGGAACATTTGTTTACAATACTTGTACTGTGCTTGAAAATGATCACTGGCCCTTGCCTGTAAAACACTGTAATTATAGAAGGTTCTAGGTAGAGAACTCTTGACTTAATCCTTTATGCACACTTGAAATACATACCCATGGAATTTGCTTTTTGACGTATATTTAGTGCTTAAAAGTTCAGAACTGTTAACTTATTAAATATGCTACTGTTGTAGCCAAATAACTTATTGGGAAATAGTTTGTTTTGAGATAATTTGGAAACGTGATGAGAATGTTTAAACCAGTCATCTCTTTATATGTCGCAGTTTCTGGAGAAACTGAATAGTTCCAAATACTATTTAATTCTGTATTGAATAGTCTGTAATTATTACCTTAATTTTACTCCAGTTCTTTTTTTATTTCATTTTCCAACAGCTGATGGCACCTTAAATACTTCAATTCTGGCAATTATTTATTTTTGTACTTTTTTTCCTAATTTTGAGAAGTTGAGTTCAACACATGTCAATCACTTGTTGCCTGGATTTTTGATAGATTTATTCAATTCAGGAAACTGTACATTGTTTCAAAATAATTGATTCAATCATAAATGGAAAAGTAATAGAAAATGGCATTAAAGGCAAAATTGAGTTAGGATTGTGCACTGTAATTTCAGATCTTCTGTTTGGAAAATTAATCAACAATTGATGTGTATGACCAATAATTGTGAATAAATAAAGGACTCTTGTTGCTGCTCTTTCATTTTAGTGAAGAGTAACCAGGTTACAGTTGTCAATGTTAAAATGCCTATTTATGTTAATAGTGTACTATTTCTGTGACTGGATACTTATTTTGTCATTTTAACTTATTTAGTCTTGTGTATCTTTCCTGTCAGAAGGTGAATAAACATCATTCTCCCAATGTTGCCTGAGGTAAAAATACCACAGTTTCCCCTGTACAAAACATCCATATCAGGACCTTCTGGAGGTAAGACAGGTGATAGTAATTTGTGAGCAACAAAATACAGCAGTAGTATTAACTACTTGGTAGAGCCTTTAATTTTCTGCTGGAACATGCCCAGTCTTGACTTGGCTTTGGGGGCTTGTGTTTTTTGTCCTCATTGGAATCCGTTTGATGTCTTATTCTTTTGGACCTACACTATTCCTAAAAATAATTTCCTTAAAAACTTTCATCATAAAACAGGAATGACACAGAGCCTGAGGAGTTAGCGAGGAAATGTGATAAATGCTAAGAACCTACTAGTCATGACACTATGGTTTAAGAAAAGCTTAGATGATCATACATATTAGACTGGAATTTTAGACACAGCCCAAATACTGCAGGTGTTTTAAAATATAAGAAGCTAAGTTTGTGGTAAAAGTAGACTTAAGTATATGACATTCAATAGAGGTGCCATTACACTATTGAGTATATTCTATAGGACACCAAATAGTGGGAAGGATGTAAAGGAACACATTTTCAGGAAAATTCAAGAAATATTTTAAAACAATGAGTAGTGATAATGGGAGCTTTAATTATCCTAATATAGTCCGGATTGCTAATGTGAAAGGCAGAGAAACGGAAGAGTTTCTGAATTGTGTTCAGGAGAAATTTTTTGATCAGTATGTTTCCAGTCCAACAAATTTAAAAACATAAAGCAGCAATGGGCTGCCTTTAAATAGATGGTTCAGGTACAGTTGAGGTACTTTCCTATGAGGAGGAAAGGTAGTGCAACCAAAGCCAGAGCTCCCTAGATAATGATAGAGTAAGATGAAGCAGAAAGAGGGTATATATAACAGATTTCACATTGGTAATCCAAGTGAGAGCTGGGCTGAAGATAGAAAGTTCAGGGGGAAGTGAAAAAGAAAATCACAGAATTGTTACAGTACAGAAGGAGGCCATTCGGCCCATCATGCTGCACAGGCTGACTGAGCAATCTCCCACCTTCTCCCTGTAACCCTGCGCATTCTTCCTCTTCAGATAACAGTCTAATTCCCTTTTGAATGCTTTGATTGAACCTGCATCCACCATACTCTCAAGCAGTGCATTCCAGACCTTAACCACTCACTACAAGAAAAAGTTATCTCATTTCACTTTTGCTTCTTTGCACAGACTTCTCTCTACAATTGTCTATCACTGTTAACAGGTACTGAAGTTAGTCAGTCTGACAGTCCACTTGAACATTTTACTGCCTGTTAAAAGGTGAAATCTGTTCCTTTTTGAGCTGTTATTTGCTTATCAATTTAACAGTGACCAATAGACTGAAGCTCAAAGCAGGGCATCATTCTTCAGTGAAATTCAAACCTCCATCAATCCCATTGCAGCCCACCAAAAGTCCCAGTCAATCTGTCCTCCTTGGTTTTTTTTCCAGTTTAAGATTTGAATTTAATTGGGCGGCACTGAGCCAGATCCAGCTGTGGCTAAGAAATATGAATGACGTGACTGTGAATGATTGGTTAAAACAGTGTTTTAAAATCTCCTGGAGTGGTTTCTTTGGCCACTGGGAAATTGACGCTGATTCCAAGAGACTCCCGGCCATACCAGGAGGGTTGGCAACCCCAGGTGAGAAGAAGAAGCGTTGTGAGGAGACTTATGTGGAGCATAAACTTACACTTCCTATGAGAAGCAAAGTGGGAGTATGAGAAGAGGCTGACAGTTAACATGAAAGGGAATCCAAAAGTCATCTATAAGATGTTAACAAAGTCATAGTGAAAGAGGAGGTTTTTGTGATACTGGATGTGTCAAAAATTGATGAGGTATTAGGCTGGCTGTACTGAAAGTTGATAAGTGATCAGGATTAGAGGCGATGCAACCTAGGATGCTGAGGGAAGTAAGGGTGGAAATTGTGGAGGCACTGGCCTGATTTCGAATCCTCAGATATGGGGATGGTATCAAAGGATTGGACAATTGCAAATGTTACACACTTTTTCAAAAAGGTTGGTAAGGATATATCCAGGAACAATCTCAGTTTAACCTTGGTACTGGGAAAGCTCTTAGAAATAATTTGAAACAAAATTAAGTCATTTTGATAAATGTGGGTTAATTAAGAAATGCCAGTTCAAATTTGTAAAAGGCAAATTATGCTTAACTAACTTGATTGAGTTTTTTGATTAGTTAACAGGTTAACGAGTAATCTGGTCGATGTGTTTATGGACTTCCAAAAAGTGTTTGATAAAATGCCACATAATAGACTTTTGTGTGCAAGGCACAATTTTAAAATTTGCAGATGACACAAAACTTGTATTGTGAACTATGAGGAGAATAGTGATGGACTTCAAGAGGACCTAAACAGGTTGGTGGAATGAACAGACCCATGATAGATTAAATTTAATGCAGAGGAGTGTGAAGTAATGCATTTTGGTAGGAAGAACAGGAGAGGTGATATAAAATAATGGGTAGAATCTTTAATGGTACTGGAGCAGGGAGACCTGGGGGTATATGTGGATGAATCATTGAAGGTGGGAGCACAGGTTGAGAAGTGGTTAAAAAGGCGCATAGGATCATGGGCTTTATAAACGGGAAAGAATAGAAAAGCAAGGAGGTTATAATGAACCTCTGTAAAACATTGATTTGGCCTCAACTTGGAGTATTGTGTCCAATTCTGGCCACTGGACTTCAGGAAGGATCTGTAGGATTTAAGAGAGGGTGCATCAAAGATTTAAGAGAATGGTTCCAGAGATGAGGAATTTCAGTTAGTGGATAGATTAGAGAAGCTGAGATTGTTTTCCTTGAAGAAGATTGAGGAGATTTGAAAGAGGTGTTCAAAATCATGAGGGGTGTAGAGAGAGTAGATAGAGGAAAATCTGTTCCCATTGCCAGGAGGATCAAGAATGAGAGGACACTGATTTAGGGTGATGAGAAATAATCAATGGTGACATGAGGAAAAGCTTCAGAATTATGAAGCTGATGCTTTTATAAGATAAGAATTGAGCAAAGTTCCTACTGATTGCAGAAACAAATTTAAAATAATGAACTGGTTAGAAAAGAACATGATTTTTTGACTGATCATCGATGTGACCTCATGGAGATTCTTAAAGCAGTGAAGGAGAACTGTAATCCTGTAAAGATGATTCAGTTGTTTGGCTGGCTGAAACTTTATTCACAAACTTGAACATTAAAAACCCAATGGCCATGAAAGGGAATGGAGATCGGGAGTTAAAACCTGAACAAAGTGTTTCACTGACAGTGTTTGAAAATCATTACCCTGTTGACAATGTAATGTCTGATTTTAAAGAAGAACAAAAGGATATACTGAAGCCACGTGAGAAGAGGATTTGTGACACAGGAATTCATCTCGATTTATAGCTTACATCTAATGAAATTTGAAAATCACAGGCATTGTGAGCAAGTGTGGTTCTTAACAAAGTTACTCAAACAACCATTTGTGCCATCTTTAAATCAAGGATAACGGAAAACAGTGCAAACTGCAAAATGAGCAGGGTGATATTCTATGACACATAACAAGGTGAAGCCACTAGCAGTAAAGCAAATTCTCACTTATATGAGAGAGAGAGAACTTTAAAGACTCATATGAGTTAATTTCATATGAGTTGGACTTCAAATCCTGTTCTAAGTGATTAGTGGTGATGGGTTCATTCATGTACGAGGGTTGATGTGGATTGTGTATTGGTGAGATGGGATAAAAAGGAAGATGTTGATAAATGTGCTGTTAATAGTAAGTTGGTAGTTAAAATGTGTAGAATGTTATAAAAGGTTATAATTTGGATAGTGTTTCTGAAACCCGACTTTTGTGATGACTTTTCATCTTTTGGCAGGAGACGTTAGAAATACAAAGTTTATAAGTTTATGTTTGGAACTTTCTGTTTAAGGTAAAATGGAATAGTGAAGGGGCTCATGAGACCTCTGAATCCTGTTGACAGCTTGGGTGGCTTGATTGCTTAAAGTAAGCCCATGTTTTAGTGGGTAAAGGCTTCAAGGTGTTCACACCTGTGGACAATAGCAAGTGCATCTCAGATGAACGTGGGTAGATTATTAGTCTCCAAGTTTCACAGGGAAGTGTTAGGAATGTCAGGTTTTATAAATGGCTATACTTTAAATTGTCTACTTAATTTCAAGATAGATTGGATTTGGATTTCTACATGGATACAAAGCTAATGTGATTCACGTGCTCTAGGAAGATATAATCCATAGGAAGCCATTGTAGCATTGGGTTGCAGGTTTTCCTAAGATTTCCCTGAGCCTCTCAGACACAACCAGTCTGCAAAATTCTTTGAGAGATAGAGGCAGCCTGCCTCTTGTTCACCACACTGAATGTGGGTGGGAACTTATGCTCGGATTGAGGAGACCGATTTCACGAGGATTTAAATGCTGCTGGAATCTCCTGGGTAGCCCTCAACTTCTAATCCCCAAAGTGATTTTCAGGGTATCTGGCTGGAAAATATGAACATGCAAACTAGGAGCAGGAGTAGGCAATTCTGATAAGATCATGGCTGATTGGATTGTCGCCTCTGCTTTCTGTTGACCTCCTGTACCCTTTGATTCCCTTGTCAGTTAAGAATCTAACTCAGCCTTAAAAATATTCAATGACCCTGCCCTCCACAGTTCTCTGGGGAAGAAAATTCCACAGACTAATGACCTTCAGAGAGAATTTTTTTTGTCATCTCTGTCTTAAATTGGAGACCCCTTATTCTTAAACCCTGTCCCTTAGTTCTAGTCTCTCCCATAAGGGGAAAAATCCTTTCAGCAACTACCATGTCAAGTCCCTTCAGGATCTTGTATGTTTCAATAAGATCACTTCTCATTTTCTAAACTCCAATGGATACAGGCCCAACCTGTCCAACCTTTCCTCATAAGCCAACCCCTTCATTCCAGGAATCAGTCAAGTGAACCTTCTTTAAAATGTTTCTAATGCAACACTCTTTCTTCTGCAAGGAGATCAAAACTGTAAAAAAAAGAAAAATCCAGACATGGTCTCACCAGCAACTGTTGTAAACCTTTCCTACTTATATTCAGTTCCCCTTGCAATAAAAACTACATCATCCCATTTGCCTTGCTAATCACTTGCTGTCCCTGCATGGTAATATTTTGTGATTCATGTACCCGGACACCCAGATCCCTCAGTGCCACAGAGTTCTGCAATCTCTCTCCATTTAAATGATATGCTGCTTTTCTATCCTTCCTGCCAAAGTGGACAAGTTCACGTTTTCCCACTTTATACTCCATCTGACAATTTTTTTGCCCATTCACTTAGCCTACCTATATCCCTTTACAGACTCCTTATGTCCTCTTCACTACTTACTCTCCTACCTATCTTTGTGTCATTAGCAAATTTAACAACCATGCATTCAGTCCTTTCATCAAGTCATTGATATGGATTTTAAACAGTTGAGGCCCCAGCACAGATCTCTGTGGAACTCCACTGATTACAGTTTGCCAACTGCTGCAGTCCATGTGGTGTGGGTACACCCACAGTGCTGTTAAGGGGGGAGTTCCAGGATTTTGACCTGGTGACTGAAGGAATGGCAATATATTTCCAAGTCAGGATGGTGAGTGGCTTGGAGGAGAACTTCCAGGTGGTGATGTTCCCATGTGTCCGCTGCCCTTGTCCTTCCAGATGGTACCAGCCGTGGGTTTGAAAATGCTATCAGCTAACCAATCCTCTATGCATGCTAATTTGTTACCCCCTACACCTTGAGGTCTTATTTCGTGTAGTAATCTTTGATGTGGCACCTTATTAAATACCTTCTGGAAATCCAAATACACCGCATCTACAGGTTCCCCATTATCCACCTTGCCTGTTACTTCTTCAAAGAACTCTAATAAGTTAGTCAAGCATGATTTATCTTTCACAAAATCATGTTGACTCTTTATGATTGCATTCAGGTTTTCTGAGTGCCATGCTATAACCTCCTTAATAATAGATTCCTGCATTTTCCCTATGATAGATGTTAGGCTAACTGACCTGTAGTTGGCTGCTTTTATGTCTCCCTCTTAAATAGATGCGTTACATTCACTATTTTCCAATCTGATGGGACCTTCCCAGAATCTAGGGAATGCAGGAAAATTAAAACCAATGCATTTACTATCTCAGCAGCTTCTCTTAAGACCCTAGGATGAAGTCCATTAGGACCTGGGAACTTAGCAGCCTTTAGTGCTAATAATTTTCTCAGTACTCTTTCCTTGGTGATTGTAATTGTTTTACATTCCTCCCTCCCTTTCATGTGCACGCCCACCATCACCCTGCTGCTGCATCACGCTGGGTGCTATATTTAAAGTCCAGCTGCAAGCACACATCTCAGTGCTTCCAGACCACCACTGCTGCATGGAAGACATGGCCCTGAAACTGAAGAGGGCTGCAGCCCCCAGGGTCAACGATGCGTTCCCTCGAGTGCCTTTTGGACGTCATGGAGGCCTGCCGGGATGTCTTCTACCCCCGATCTGGCCGCAGAATGGGCAGCAACAGCACTAACCTGGCTTAGGAGGTGGTGGTCAGCGCCAATGCCCTTCAAAAGAGGACAGCCACCCAGTGCCACAAGAAGATGAATGATCTCTTCCATTCCACCAGGGCAAGTCACTCTTCTCATCACTCTCAACTTCCATACTCTCAAACCCATCACACATCCACAGGGCACTCACTCACTGCCAGTTCAAGGGATATCACCATTCACTCTCTCATACACACCTTCAATATCTTCATCCTATCTATGGGACCACTCACCACCCACACAGGCCAGGCATATTTATTATCTGGCCTGGCAGGCATCCTGCTTACACTCTCCATCTCTATTTGTGCAGGACAAGCTGGCACACAAGACAGAGAGGTCGCACGCCGGCGGTGGAATACTCGAAACCAAGGTCCAAAGACTTTGACTTTGAAAACAGCCATCCAGTTGGCCGGTGAGGATCTGGACCATTCCTGTGCTGATGGTGAGTTCGGCGCTGCTCTACCAAGTGAGGGTCCAGCAGTACAACATCCATCAGACAACCATGCTGTGACTGACATGTCCTGTTTCACTGGCCACTGCCATGCACTAAGTATCTCCCCTTGCTTCTGCAGGCACATCTGGGAAGCAGCTGACAGAGCCCATGACCCAGAACCTCTAATTAAGCCCCGAAGAAACCTCTGAAGAGGAATCTGGAGGCACCCTTCCTCAAGTCCTTTCACAGTGCTCACCCACACCCTCCACCAGCACAGAGAGACATACCTCAGTGGGACCTAGCTTTAGAGTAGCCCTGGGACCACAATCTGGTGAGCGCATTGCACTGTCTGATCCACAGCAGCTGGAAGCAGGGACTTCCCAGGATTCTGGCACTCAGAGGACTGATGAAGGCCAGATCTTTGCTGAGTCTGAGTCAGATGTTGAGCCTTTGGACTCGGTCATGTCACAGTTGCTGGAGCTGCGAAGGCAAACTCGGGAACATCAGGAAGGGATGTCCACTGTACTCCTCAGATTGCAAGGCACGATGGAGGAGTCCGTCCACCTTCAGTCTGAGGCAATAGCGCCGGCATTGCAACGCACCAAGGTCAACACTGGTAGGATGGCAGCCGCCATGGAGACCTTGATCCTGGACTTCGCTCCTGCACTGCTGCACGGGCTCAACTCCATCGCTGATGCCGTTTTTGGCCTCCAACAGTGTATACGTGAGAGGGATGCCAGGCAGCTCGATCTCACTCCAGCTACCCCTGCTCCTCAAGGAGTCAGCCTAGGCCCCCCGGGCACCCATAGGGAGGAGGATCAGCAGGTGCACACTCTGGGCCCATCCATCCAGGTGACTCCGAGAGTGTCCGACCCATCCGAATCCCCTCTTCCTGTGACCTCAGCAGTTCCTGCTCCACAGGCCGAGGAGGGTGCCACTGCCACACAGCACAATCCCGAAAGCAGACTGGGGCCCAGGCTCTCCAGAGGACGCCCACTGAGGTCATCACAGACAGGGCGTAGCAGTCAACAGGCTGCGTCCATCTACTGTGGATGCCCAGGCAGCACCAAGACGTAACGTCAGGGTTAGGAAAGTTAAGGAGAATTAGTTGCACAGCCTGGCCATGGGTGTTAATCACTTGTACATACTGTTCACTATTGTCAATAAACTTCCAAGAATGTCTCCCAGCCTATGGCTTCTTGCTCTGTTGAGCAGTGTTCATGCCACTCAGATATGAAACCTTTCTGCACAAGACAAGGGCAGCTATCTCAGTCCAGAGCCTCTTCCCTGTGCTCTGGGCAGCCTTCAGACCAAAGTGATGGTCTGGCCTCACACTCCCTGGACACATTACTGATACCTGCACCTCAGCGGTGCTTGTCATTGCTGCCAGAATGTAGCGGGCAGCACCACAGAGTTCTCATTCTCTCTGTGTGCTCTCAGCACCTTTAAGGAGGGGTTGGCCCCCATCTCTTCAGCATCTGTGACCACTGATGCTGTGCTCCTGAAGGGCTCAGGTGCTGAAGGTGGACAAAATATCAGATGCTTCTAAAGTTTCATGGCTGCGACTCTATGATATGACCCTGATCACAGAGCGCAAGCGAGCTGCCTCGGCCAGACGGGAGTTGAACATTGTCAGAGACTATATGAAGATTTCTGGAGTGTCGTCACTGCATGTCGTCATCATCCCCCTGCAATTGAGAGACTATTAGGGCTTCCACTCCATCTCCATGACAGGAGCATTCACACTGCCATAAGCCAGACTGGAGTCAAATGTTCACAGATGCAATGAGGATCTATGGGGTCACCGCGCTGCATGTTGTCATCATCTCCACAAATCTAGCAGTTATCAGGGCCTCCAGAGCACGCCTACCTCATCTAGCCACTGCGAGGGCCTCATCCCCATCATCGTCGCCTCTGAGGACCTCCTCACCCTCAAACCCATCGGTGTCCTCCCCATCGGAGGAGACGTGCAGCTCCTCCATCTCCTCCTTAGCCAGCTCGTTTCCCCACTGGAGCGCCAGGTTGTAAAAGGTGCAGCAGACGACGACGATGTGTGACACCCTCTAAAGACTGTATTTCAGGGCTTCACCAGACCAGCCCAGGCACCAGAACCTCATCTTCAGCATCCCGATGGTCTGCTCCACCAAGTTGCGATCTCTAGCATAAGCCTCATTATACCATCACTCTACTGCAGCCTGAGGCCGCCACATGGGCGTCGTCATCCACAGCCTCTGCGGGTGACCCTTGTTCCTGAGGAGGCATCCCTGCAGCTTCTGTGGACCCTGGAAGACCCCAGGGATCTGTGACCAACTGAGGATGTAGGTGTCGTGCATACTCCCTGGAAACCGTGCACACACCTGAGGGATGTGTTTCTGGTGGACGCACACCAGTTACACATTCAGTGAATGCAATCCCTTGCGGTTGATATAGTTTACCATGTGTTGTGACAGAGATCTGAGCACCACATGAGTGCAATCGATTGCACCCTGCACCCATGGGAAACCCGAGATCTGGGTGAATCCAATCGCTCTTACATCCTGGCTGTCCTGGCCCTGGGTGAAATGCACAAAGTTGTGTGCCCTTGCAAATCCGTGACCTCATGGATGCATTTGTGGGTGGAGGCTTGTGAGATCCCAGAGAGGTCACCTGTGGAGCCCTGAAAGGAGCCAATGGCATAGAAATTGAGCGCCGTGGTCACTTTCACAGCCGCTGGCAGCAGATGCCCTCCATGTCCCTGTGGCATCAAATTTGCAGTAAGTGGAAAATGTGACCAACCAGTTCCCTAGACATAGAACTATAGAACCATAGAAAAGTTACAGCACAGAAGGAGGCCATTCGACCCATCTTGTCCATACCAGCCCGAGGACACCCAGGTGCCCTTTCTAATCCCACCTTCTTGTACCCGGCCCATTGTCCTGCAGCTTACAGCACTTAAGGTGCAGATCCAGGTACTTTTTAAAAGAGTTTAGAGTTTCTGCCTCTACCACCAACTTGGGCAGCGAATTCCAGACACCCACTACCCTCTGCGTAAAAATGTTCTTCCTCATGTTCCCCCTACACCTTCTGCCAATTATCTTGAATCTATGTCCCCTGGTTCTAGAATTCTCCACCAAGGAAAATAATTTTATCCTGTCCACTCTATCTATTCCCCTCATCATTTTGTACACCTCAAACAAGTCATCTCTCAGCCTTCTTTGTTCTAAGGAAAATAACCCCAACCTCTTCTCGTAGCTACACTTTTCTAACCCTGGCAACATTCTTGTAAACCTCCTCTGCACTCTCTCTAGAGCTAGTACGTCCTTTCTGTAATGTGGTGACCAGAACTGCACACAATACTCCAGTTGTGGCCTCACCAGTGTTTTATACAATTCCAACATTATATCCTTACTTTTATATTCTATACCTCTGCCAATGAAGGAGAGCATTCCATATGCCTTCTTTACAAACTTGTCTACTTGAACTGCTGCCTTCAGGGACCTGTGTACTTGTACGTCAAGATCTCTCACTTCATCTACCCCTCTTAGTATATTCCCATTTATTGTGTAATCCCTGTAACTGTTTGACCTCCCTAAATGTATGACCTCACACTTTTCTATGTTAAAATCCATCTGCCACTTTACCGCCCACTCCACCAGCCCATCTATATCGTTTTGGAGATTATGGCTATCCTCTACACTATCCACTACTCGGCCAATCTTTGTGTCATCTGCAAATTTCCCAATCATGCCCCCCACGTTCACGCCCAAATCGTTAATATATAACACAAACAACACTGAGCCCTGTGGAACACCACTTGAGATAACTTTTCATTTACAAGGGCATCCATTGACCATTACCCTTTGTTTCCTGTTACAAAGCCAACCTTTTATCCAGTTTGCCACATTACCCTGAATCCCATGGGCTTTTACTTTCCTGACCAATCTGCCATGTCAAATGCCTTGATAAAATCCATGTACATAACATTCACTGCACTACCTTCATCAACCCTTCTTGTCACTTCCTCAAAGAATTCAATCAAATTTGTGAGGCAAGACCTTCCTTTAACAATTCCATGCACAGCCTTTGACGACACCGATCTTGGTCATTTACAGGAATGAAAAGTGGTATCTATAGACCCTGGGTGTCGCTAGGCACCGGCCAATGACGGCTCACTGTGGCTCTTGGGCGGTATGTGCGGGACCCCCAGGCACCCCTTCTTGCTGAGGTTGCCGCTTCTGCCTCTGTGCAGCCAGGAGCCTCAGTCGCTCTCTCCTCCTTCAACTTCACTCTCTGTAGGCCATCAGGCATACTGCTAGTTCACCGGGCTCCATGATCCTGATGTTGTACTCCTGCAGGATGAGAGAGACATGTGGTTAGCATGGGTGTGCTAAGAACCAATCCTGGTTGAGTGTGATGGCCCCTTAAACTTCCTGGAGAGTGCTGGCTACCATTTGGGTGGCCAGAGATTAGTGCACTGCATGGCTGCCCTGTTAGCTTGAACCACATGGGAGACTGTTCCAAACTGGGATTCTGACATTGCAAGGGGCTGTGAGCACCTCCAGCAGTGACTGCTCCATGGCCAGCTTTAGCGAGGAGGTTGTACAACGTGTGCAGTCATCCAGCTGTTCTGCAGTCCACTAAAATGCTCATGGATTTGCAGTTTGTCTGGGGTTGGGGTGGCAGGGGAGGAAACGAGTAACTAAAGTAAGCATCAATCACGCCCAACGCTGGCGGGCATGGAAAATTCCGCCCAAAGTATCTGTTCAATGCATCTGCCATTTCCTTATTTCCCATTATTAATTCTCCAGTCTTGCTCTCTAGAGGACAAATGCTTACTTTAGTTACTCGTTTCCTTCTAAGAGCTGTAGAAATTCTTTCTGTTTGTTTTTAAATTTCTAGCTACCTTTTCTCATACTCTATTTTCTCCCTCATTATTATTTTTTAAAATCATTCTTTGCTGGTTTTTAGATTCTGTCCAATCTATTGACCTGCCACTAATCTTCGTGGAATTGCACACTTTTTCTTTCAATTTTATATTATCTTTAACTTCCTTAGTTAGCCATGAATGATGCATCCTTCTCCTGGAGTCTTTCTTTCTCACTGGAATGTATTTTTGCTGAACGTTTGAAACAGCTCCTTAAGTGTCTTCCACTGCATCTCTACTAGCCAACCCGTTAACCTAATTTCTCAGTGCACTTTAGCCAGCTCTGTCCTCATACCCTCATGTACAGTAAGTCCTCACTGTAAGTTGCCCCGCTTAAAGTCATTTGCTTTACTGTCGTTTACTCTTTAGGGCTTTTTTCGCTTTATGCCACCATTTTCAACTTTGTCATCTGCATTCTGGCCCTGCCCCGCCCGTGCTCCACTCTGGGCCAGCCGTTGCAATGTTAGGATGCCAAAGCTGTTGCCACAGTCACCAGAGGCCCAGGCTGTGGGGAGACAGCGAGGCCTGAGATCCAGGAGCATGAGCGCTGGGTAGGGATGGGAAGCTGCCAGCTGCTGATTAAGTAATGAACTGTGAGTAACCTGGGGTTGGGGGGGTTGTGGAGGGGGGGGAGATAGCGCGGCCCACTCTCCGGCTTATTGCATGGCGTCCCCGCCCCAGCTTGTTGCGCGGCCCTACTGGCTCCATCGCCCTCCCCCAGCTTCTTCCGTTCACCCTAAGAGACAGGAGCTCAGTTCCTGCAAATTGTCAGAAAGGGGCCCAGACTCTGGAGATAGAGTTAGATTGGGGACAGGGTGAGAGCAAGAGAGAGAGAGAGAGAGAGTGAGAAAGGGGCGAGAGAGACAGACACAGTGGGAAAGGGGTGAGAGCATATGAACGTACAAATTAGTAGCAGGAGTAGGCCACTCGACCCTTCGAGCATGCTGCACATTCAATAAGATCATGGCTGATCAGATTGTAACCTTGATCCCACATTTCTACTTACCCCCGATAACCTTTCACCCCCTTGTTAATCAAGAATCTATCTAGCTCTGTCTTAACAATATTCAAAGACTCTGCTTCCACTGCCTTTTGAGGAAGAGAGTCCCAAAGACTCACGACCCTCTGAGAGAAAAAATTCTCCTTATCTCTGTCTTAAATGAGAAACCCCTTATTTTTAAACAGTGACCTCTAATTCTACATTCTCCCACAAGAGGAAACATCCTCTCCACATCCACCCTGTCAAGACCTCTCTGGAACTTAAGGATTTCAATCAAATTGCCTCTTGCTTTTTAAAACTCCAGTGGATACAAGCCTAAGCTGTCCAACCTTTCCTCATAAGACAACCCGCCTATTCCAGGTATTAGTTTAGTAAACCTCCTCTGAACTGCTTCTAACGCATTTACATCTTTCCTTAAATAAGGAGACTAATACTGTACACATTACTCCAGATGTGGTCTCGCCAGTGCCCTGTACAACTGAAGCATAACCTCCCTACGTTTGTATTCAATTCCCCTTGCAATAAATGATAACATTCCACTTCCTTTCCTAATTACTTGCTGTACCTGCATTCTAGCCTTTTGTGATTCATGGGACACCCAGATCTGAATCACAGAGCTCTGCAATCTCTCACCATTTAAATATTATGCATTTTTTTGATCTTCCTGCCAAAATGAAGAATTTCTTATTTGCCCACATTATACTCCTTTTGCCAGATCTTGCTCACTCACTTAACCTATCTATGTCCCTTTGTAGCCTCCTTATATCCTCTTCAAAACTTTACTTTCCTACCTATCTTTGTGTCAACAGCAAATTTAGCAACCACACCTTTAGTTCCTTCATCCTAGTCATTTATATAAATTGTAATCAGTTGAGGCCCCAGCACTGATCCCTGTGGCACACTACTTGTCACATTCTGCCAACCAGAAAAATACCCATTTATGTCTACCCTTTGTTTCCTGTTAGCTAGCTAATCTTCTGTCCATGCCATTATGTTACCCCCTCCATCATGAGCTTTTATTTTTCGCAATAACCTTTGATGTGGCACCTTATCAAATGCTTTCTGGAAATCTAAATACAGTACATCCACTGGTTCCCCTTTATCCACAACACACTTGACTTCTTCAAAGTACTCCAATACATTGGTCAAACATGGTTTTCCTTTCACAAAACCATGTTGACTCTACCTGATTGGCTTGAATTTTTCTAAGTGCCTTGCTATAACACCTTTAATAATAGCTTCTAACATTTTCCCTATGAGAGATGTCATGATGACAGAGTGAGAGGGAGAGAGACCGAGTGGGAAAAGGTGGGGTGGGGTGGGGGGGGGGGGGGGGGGTGGTGGGGGGTGCGGGGTGGCAGAGAAGGGAAGCATACAAAAAATTGAGCTGAGTTTCAGAAGTGCTGTGGGTGAGACACAGAAGTTGTGTTACTCAGGGCTTGTTTGGGTGATTTAGTGGTATCTAATTTCAATACAGTATACAATATTTCTGTTATATTCAGTGATATATTTGTTATTCCAGCTAGGAATGCACAGTTCTGCACATGTATGGTACAGTATTTCAACTTGTACATTATTTTTTTTCAGGCAAGAAATGTTCAAAGGAGCCTGGCTTTAACATTTGTTCCTATGGGAACCTTTGATTCACAAAGTTGTTTCACTTAAAGTCATGATTTTCAGGAATGCAACCACAACTTTAAGTGAGGACTTTATTTAAGTTTAAAACACTAGTCTTTGATCCACCCATATCTCCCTCAAACTGAATGCGAAGCTTAGTCATGTTATAATCACTGCTATCTAGGGGTTCCTTATTATGAGGTTATTAATTAATCCTGTCTCATTGCAGTTACAGGTCTAGAACAACCTGCTTTCTGGTTGGTTCTAGATTGTGCTGCTCTGAGTGTTTTCAGGACAGTTTCTATGAACTCATCTTCCAGGCTATCTTTGCCAATCTATACGTAGATTAAAATCATCCAAGATTATTGCCATACCTTTCTCACAAGCCCCTATTACTCCTTCCTGTATAACCTATCCTACAGAGTAGTTACTGTTAGAGGACCTAATAAACTATTACCACAAGTGACTTGTCATCTTTGCTATTTCTTATTTCTACCCAAACTGATTCTACATCTTGATCTTTAGTACTAAAGCCATGTTTCATTATCATACTAATGTCATACTTAATTGACAGAATTACCCCACCACCTTTTCCTAGCTTCCTATCCTTCCAGAATATCAAGTACCCTTGAATGTTCAGGTCCCAGCCTTGGTCACCTTGCAGCCACATCTCTGCAATGGCTATCAGATCATACTTAGTTATTTACATTTCAGCTGACCATTCATCTGTTTTGTTATGGATGCTACATGCATTCAGATACAGAGCTTTTAGTTCTGCCTTGTTACTATTTTTGCAACCTCTGGCCTTATCTACTGGCTCACTCTTAAGTTTGAATGCTCTATCCCTTCCTGCCACACTCAGATTTTCATACCCTTATTGCTACCTTGCTTTCTTTCCTTGTCCTCTACCTTTAATTTATCATATTTTCTCTCACTTAATTCCTTGCCCCCGCTATTTAGTTTAAAGACCTTTCTACTGTCCCAGTTATATGGCTCGCCAGAGTACTGGTCCCAGCATGGTTCAGGTGAAGACTGTCAACCCCCACTTTTGCCAGTACTGGTGCTGTTGCCCCATGAATCAAAACCCATTTCTCCCACACCAATCTTTGAGCCAGGCATTCAATTCTTTGATCTTATTTACCCTAAGCCAGTTTGCCCATAGCTCAGATAATAATCTAGAGATTATTACCTTAAAGGTTCTGCTTTTTAATTCAGCCCCTAGATGTTCATTCTGCCTCAGCAGAGCCTCTTTGGTAGTCCTATCTATGTTGTTGGTACCTACGTGAGCCACAACAACTGGATCCTCCCCCTCTCACTACAAGTACCTCTCACTGCAAGTCCCTCTGCTTTGGGACATCTGCTCTGGACTGAACTAAAGAACTGTGTTTATCCCCCTGTCCACTACTATCACTACATTCCTATTTACCTACCCACTCAACACCCTAGCTGAATAGCTTCCTGTACCACGGTGCTATGGTCAGTTCACTCATCCACCCTGTAGCCACTGCTTTCAATCCATACAAACTGTAAGAACCTCAAACCTGTTGGACAATTGCAAGGGCTGGAGCTTCTCCACTTCTACCTTCTCAATTTCCATATCTGCTTCATTTGCTGCAGCCTTTTGTCCTTGACCATGGACCAAATCAGAAGACCCTAGCCTAAGAGGCATGACTACTTTCTGGAACAAAGTGTCCAGGTAACTTTCCCCCTCCCTGATGCAGCACAGTGTCTGCAGCTCGGCCTCCAGCTCATTAACTCTGAGCTGAAGTTTCTTGAGGTGCAGAAACTTAATTAAATGTGTGTGCAGGGGATCACACTGTCGACCACCAGGTCCCATATACTGAAGCTGCAACACATCACCTGCTCTGCCATTCTTTATTGTATTTTAATTAACTAATTAACTTTTTACTAATTAAATTTTAATTACTGCCCCTAGTCCTGCCTGCACTTATATTCTTTTGATTTTAATTAATACTCTACTAACCCTGATTGAACTTGCCTAGCCTAGATAAGATAGATAGGAAATATTCACCAGCTGCTTCCCTGTAATGTCACACCTCGATTTTTCTTTCTAAACACAGCTCTGGTTGGCTACTGGTTATATGCAGAGGCAACAGCAGCTAGCTGCTCTCTGCTCCTAAAAGCTCACTGCTTTATGCCCCGCTCTCTGCTCCAAAGTCTCACTTCATAGAAAGTGAAAATGAATGCAAGCCATTGGGAACTGTGAAGAACTTTGGACTGGTTCCTGGCGAATAAAGTGTCCACTTAAGGGACAGAGTAAAGTATAACTATGGAGGGGGATTTTCGGCCATTTTAGAAGTTAAATGTGGGATATTTTTTGTAGAGCATAATTTGCCTACTGAATAATGTTTAAACAATTTTGTTTTTGGTTTTCTTATAGTAAAAGTCTTAAAACTAGAAATCTTGTCATGTGATCCAGCCAGTCACTGGAAATTCAATTTTTAAAAAAAGTTATCAGTCTCTGATGATCATAACAAAAATTACTCCTGGCTCTTCAGCAGGTTCACTTCTCTCTGCCATGCCAGCTTCCAGTGTCCTTCAAAACTTGTTCAATTCAACCAAATCCTCCAGATCCAACCTACAGCAGCAAAGCCCACCACAGCAATTCCTTGTTGCTTAAGTCTCCTGTTTGGTGTTTGCTGTTTGGTTGTTAACACAAAACAGTCCTCTGCTCTTCACAGCAGTAAGTGCTTTGTCTCTGTGTCTGGAAAAGCAGCTGTCCTTTTTACTGTTAGTACGGTGTCAAGGTGTGAAAACGGTCACTTGATATTTCAATAGCTTTCAGTTTGAATTTCTTCCCATGACAACCAGATCAAATGGGCCTGTCTCCAAGCAGAGGTGTTTAGTATGACCTTGCCATCTTCTTTCCAGAATGTTCTATTTCACCTTAAGTTGAAGGAAATGTTTTAAAACATAACTGTCTCATAAGGTCCAGCATTCATATGCTTTATGCATGTTCAGCATGATCCCTTCTATACTCTGCCTTTTAAAAAAAAATCTAGCATCCCAATTCTGTTTTTTTTAATACAACTTTATTGTGTTGTGTATCTGAATCCCAAGTCTCTTGTTTTAATATTTTACCATTTAGTATGTATTTCCTCTTTCTTTCTCCAAAGCGTATCACTTAATATTTCTTCATGTTAACTTTCATCCAACACAATCTACTTACCTCAGTCTTGGTGATGTTACATTTGCTCCTCTTCACATTCAACCATGCTCCTTACATTTGTGACATTTACAAATTTTGATAAGTAATTCAGACCATCCTTTCATCCATTAACCACAATTGTTTTCTAACCTTCGGTAACTTTCTTATCCACATAGTCATGTTTCCTTTAATACTAAGCATCTTATTAAGAAACCTGCATACACAAATTCCATTCTGATTGTTATCAGTAATCACATTACCTTAAGGAATTTTTTTAATATAAATTTCCAGGAGTCATTTTTTGTGAACCCAGGCTTTTCTAAACATGCAATAATTTTATCCAATAGCATGACGCCTAGAAGCTTACCACTAAGGTTGGGTTGACTAGTCTATAGTAACCCAGTATATCCCTATGCACTCTAACCTTTTATGCCAAACAGAGTGTCATGAAGCTATTAATGTACATATTATTGGAAAATATTTTTCTTTTGAAAGAGGTTTAGTCTGTGGGTGTGTCTTAATTCGATTAAAGTGTGGGTGTGTCTTAATTGGATTAAAACCACTTAATTGGATTGAACTCCACCTCTTCTAACAATAAAACCCCTTTCATAGTACCAGTTTTATTAGTAATATAAACATATTGCTTGGTCTCTGTGGGTGTGTCTTAATTTGATTAAAGTGTGGGTGTGTCTTAATTGGATTAAAGCCAGCTAGTCTGGGTGCTTTGATGTGTACTAGTTTTGAGATGTAAGCGAGGTAGAGGTGCATTTGCATTTTTTGAATAGAGCATTCAAGAAGTGGAGTGAAATCTAGCACTTAGCTAGCAGAGACCAAGCAATATGTTTATATTACTAATAAAATTGGTACTATGAAAGGGGTTTTATTGTTAGAAGAGGTGGAATTCAAAGAGGCTAGTGATACAATGAGAATTTACATTCAATGAGATGTGCTGGATATAACCGATAGCAGTTTTCGTGTGAGTAAGATCAAAGTAGCTACTAGCCTACAACTGTCTCTACAGGAACCAAAGTGAGGGGAACCTCATTTTGAATTCGTAAGGTGAAAATGCTTTGCCTGGTATCTGGTTAAGTCTACGGGTGCTGTTGCCTTAATGGAGATTAGTTTGGGAATTTGTTAAAAGTTATGATAGTAGTAATTTGTAGCCATGTGTATTAATTTACACAAGTTAAATATATAAAATGTTTCATTGAATTTAATACAATGCCTCTCGAGAACTGGTGGTCTAATTCCTGAATTTAGAGTTGCATGTCAAACATACCACTTAAAAATATAGGTCACGACAGTTGTTTAAAGTTTCCCTCTGGGATTTTTAAATAACTCAGCTTTACCAACTGTCAGGTCATAACAGAGGCAATATACTATCAACCTGCCAGGTTCCCAAAATAATTTCCATATTCAAGGAAGTTTGAAATATTGCAGTCAACATCTCTTATTTCTTCAACATTCTATGGTGGATGTAATTGGGGCTCACTGTCTTTTTCCATTTATAGTCTCACCAGTATAATTTATTATCTATTATCTCATTGTTTTACCACAGACTTTTATTCCCATTGTGTGAAAATTGAAGCAATGTATTCATTTAGCAACTCTGCCATCCCTTCATCTTTCACTTGGACTTCAGCTTCAGAAATTCATTCAATTTCCTGAGACAAATGGGGAAAAGTCAGCCTGATTTCTTGAATATAAAATTAATTCCATGCCATATGGCTATCCCTGACTGCAGAACTTTCAAAATTTTGAATGTTATTAAATTGAGCACGAATGGTCCTGCCAAATTGAATGTAGCATCCATAAAAATGTGGAATGCGACCATGAAACAAAAGGATTGTTGTTATTCCCGTAAATTTGCAACACAAGTTATAGATGTCCTTTGAGGTAGGGTGCCCAAAATCTTTGTAGTGCTCAAATACACCATCCATGTGAATGCTATCAAGAGCAAAAGAAAAGGAAGCCTCACTCCATCATACAAACTTTATTGTTGTATGTATATCATTTCTGAGATGTTTCAGAAATTGGATACATATTTACATTTGAGGTTCCCAGCAACATTTTTACTTCACCACCAAAAGCACCTTTCTGATAAATGGGACTTGCATTAGTTAGAGTTTCAACATCCCAAGAATGACTGCCTATGCACCATCAGGCAAGGATGGCACTATGAGGAAATTCTGATAGAAAAACATAAAAGGTTGAAGAGCCCTGTAATGAGTAATGGATTCTCCTGTTGCCTTGACAGAGACCAGTTGTTCACCATCTAGGTTGGTGTCGGCTCATATGTTGAACCAAGTCTTGATTTGCAGATCTGATTGCAGATACTGCAAATGAAGTCATTGTTGGAAGGGTGGGTGATAGGTGAAGGCACTGGCTTTGCAGCTTGCTCACTTGTCCTACCTTTATTGTCCTCAATGTTGAGATTGCTGGATAACAAAGACTTCTCCATTTGGATTTGTCCAGAGCTGTTTTTTTCCCCCATGTAATGGGGTCCAATTTATAGGCTCAGAGATTGGATTTCAGAATGTCTTCGTGTCTGAGTTTGGGATGTCCTATGCTGGGGGTTTCCTTTGCTTAGCTGGCTATAAAATACCACCTTTGGTATGCAGGAATCCTCCATGCAAACTATGTGGCCGACCCACCAAAGTTGAGCTCTGATGAACATGCCCTCAATACCAGGTATGCAGCATCTTGCAAGAACTTCGATGTTAGGGATTTTATCCTGCCACTTGTTGTTGCAGATAGACCTTAAGCAACGGTGGTGGAGTGCTTCTAGTTGCTTTATATAACACCAGTAAGTTATGTCTCATAGCCATAGAGAAGTGATGTGACAACCGCTGCCTGTTAGAATTTGATCTTTGTCTTGAGACAAACTCCATGCTCCCCTCAAAGTCTATGGGTGAGCCTGCCAAATGCTGAGCTTGCTTGTGCTGGCTGATGGGCAATTTCATCATCTGACATGATGTTGTTGGAAAGGATACGCCCAGGGTAGCAGAACTTCTGAACTGAGCTGAGGGGTATATTGTTGATTGTGACAATGGCTGTGGAGAGAAGTGAAATACCACAATGATTGTCACAGATGGACTTGTTTCACTTCCATTTGAACAGTTGGGTTATAAAAGTATCCTTGTAATCTTGGGGCACAATGCCCTGATTGCAGACTAAACAGAAGGGGCCAGTGTGTTTCCTAACCATGTGAATTCCTCTATAGTGGAATGTTTCGGGTGGAATGCCATTGGCTCCCAGAGAAACACCCAGTCAGCTGGTTTATGGCCTTGGTGACTTCAGCTCGAGACAGATTGAGAGCAGATTGTCCAGAACACAATGTTGTGGAACTGATTCAATGGTATTGCACTAAAGAGTACTGGCAATTGACCATCACTTCCTTCACAGACCCAACCTTATCTGATTTGAAACTTAGTGTCCAAATCTTTGCATGACCTCACCCCATTCCATCTCTGATCTCTATCAGTGGTATAACCTTCAGTTGTCTAGGGTGTACCTTCTCAAAAGTTATCTATTCAAATATTCTATAGTTACTTCCAAATCACCACTGTATTCAGTGCCCATTTTACTCTTCTGGAACATTTCTCTACATAAGCAATGCGATACAAATGTTACATGAAAACCACTGGTTCCGAAGAGGGACACTGTCCACACATGGACTTAATTACATGCCTTAGAATTGTTGGAAGCATCCAATAAAAATAATTGAGATGGCCTGTGTATAATATAATGGTTATATAGCATTTTTGGTCCAGATCAGCTGTGCTTAGGTTATTGGTCTCAAGCTTGTGGATTAGAGTTTTTCTCTCGGTATGTACATTCCTCATCTGTATGTGCAAGACATGGGTTGCCACAATTTAAAATCTTACATAATTTCACCTTGAATAGATGGTTACGATGTAAGATTTATCCAAACTTGATCCAATCTGTGATAAATGTCATACTGCCCCAGCTTCTCTAATTCATATGTACTGGTTTGTCCAAAACAAAACCAATTTAGGACACAAGATTTTTAGATCACTTACATTTTCAGCAACATTGAACCTTCTCTTTGGAGTGGAACCAAATGGCATCCCTCTTACAAAAATTCACTGATGCACTCGCCTTTTCAACATTATTGGCTGGATGTATTACTTCTATTAAATTGGAAACAGTCTGCCCTGCCTTCTTTTAATAATTGGATACATGATCTTATGCAGAATCTTAAACTTGAGAAAATAAAGTACACTAAGAGACTCCACTGATGGATTTTATGTAGCTTGGCAACCTTTCTTAGATTACTTTGAGGAACTTTTGCTCTCTACTTTCATATAACTGATCCTAATTAGGTGGTTTGTATTATATCAGGTGAAACTATATCTGACCTATGATTGTTGTGGATTTTCTTCTTCCTCCTACTTTTCTTTTCCAATCTTTCTCTTCCAAATGTAAGTGCATTGAATTACTGCTGTACTGCAAGCTTTTTTATTATGATTACTCATCATGACAATCTTTTAACCAAATAAGGAACTAATAAAAAAGCTTGTGGATTAGTATCATTTTTTTTCAAGCAGGGAGATGAAAAAAAATTACTTAAATTTATGCAGAATCATTGAAGATAGTAATAAATAAGAAAAATTGGAGTCAGTGGGACTGCAACTAGTATCTTAGCCTTTTGAATTGCTGATGCAGTAATGGAATCACACTGCAATACCAGCAAATTCTAGTGCAGTTTGCAATTGACTACAATCTGAGAGAGCTGGTGAGAGCTAACCCAGAACAGGTAGAGATCATTCAGCATAAACACTATACAAGACAGCAAATAGGGATAAAGTTCAGGATAAAAAGACAGGATATCAATGGCTAAGTGGCATTTCAGAATTTTATTTTCAATTGTTTAATAATTTCCAAGGGCAGGGAAGATAATATCCATTAAGATGTTTCCTTTGCCACTTTTTGTCCTTTTTTTTTAAAAACAGACTATACAATATTTTGTGCATGTGCATATAAAAAATTTAACTGCATCTTCATACTTTCCACATTCCCATTTAGCATTAAATTGCTGACTCCAAATACTTAAGACACAGTGCAATGCTAAGGATTGTTCACTGTAACTTTCTAAACTGCCAGTGAATACTTTCTAATTCTGAATCAATCTAACCTAAGTACATTTTACTAAATACCAATACTGGTATTCAAAACTATGTAGAGTATGTAAGTCATCGACAACCTTCCCTCTCTGGTGAGCTAGTCACAATGATATAGTGCTAACACCACCATCACCTACATAGTGTGTTGATGCTGTACCATTTGAAAAAAATTAGTAAATAGTGCAGTTTCTCCCTCAAAACAATTTTATGAGCATAAATTAACTGCTAGAATATTTCACACCAATAAGTATTTCAAATTTCAGTGAATGATTCTCGAGGACCAAATCTATCACTTGCTCTTTTGGGACTGTTTTGTGTGATTTGATGGGAAAACCCTCAGGAAGTCAGTCTTCAGCAGAAAGTGGTTAGTCAGTGGTACATGGATCCTAGACATGAAACACCTTTAACTTTATTACTAATTCACCGGGATTCATTCTTACTACAGTCACAATTTATGAACACCACAAAACATTATTGCAATTGTAGCTTCAATATTCGGTACAGTATAGGCTTTGTGAAACAGCTGACACCACAATTAGTCAGTGCCACTCTTGCACCTATAAAAAAAAATACAGCCGCAATTATGGTGTTTCAGAAAATCTGTCAGCAATAATAATGGATTAAAAGTTCAGCAAATACAAATGGAACTGAGTGTTACATGGGTGCCACACTCAGTAATGATTATATTCATTATCTAATGTTGTCCCTGTAGCTTAGGACAAGATAAGAGTGTATTAGTCACTGTCCATATAAGACATGACTTCCCAAACTATAATGAATTAAATATTTTTACATGGAAAAAGGAAGAATCAACTCTCTAGCTGGCAAATGCTGCAAAATATTGCTGGCACAATTAAAAATGTATGAACTTAAATTTAAGGCTAACAGGGAACATTTACCAATCTGACAGCACTCCAAAAATGCACCATTATGGCACTTCCACTGCTACTAAGCAGTGGCATTTTGGCAGCCACAAGTAATGTTCAGCCTCTGAATTTAAAAGTCGTGGAAGAAATATTTATATGGGCTGAATTAGATTATGCAATATTTATTTTCATTCTGAAATTATGAAGTATTTTAGTACCACAAACTAAATGCATTTTTACAGACCTCAAAAAAGTTAATTGTTTTCTTCTCAAAAAAATGAAGTGACACTAAAGCTCGAGTTAATTTTATTCCAGTTTATCATGTTACTGCTGCTAAGAGTTTAACTTTAAGAGCTACATTTATATTAATTTTGAGTAAGACCTAATTTATATTGACCAATTTCAAATGCTGCATCTGCAAAAATTCTCTCGAATTTAATTTACAAATGCCACTTAAAATTTAATTTAGCAAACTGTAGTAAGTTTGAGGCTCAAATTTTGTGCAAATCTTTATCATCACATATCCTATCATTTGATGGTAATGAGCAGTATTCACATATATGTTATGTTATATGTTATTCATATGTTGTGAAATGCAAATGTTTGTGCTGTGCGATTATGCAAAAATGTAGCATCATTCAGGGATCAGTCAAACACTGAAGAAAAACCAAATGAGCCATAAGTACATTTTCCTTTCATGTTAGTTAGCACGTCAAATTGAAATCTTTATAAAACCAAACTGTTCAGTTGCAATGCACACCAAATCAGATTTGTTACTGAAAAGAAATGATGGGGAGGATAAAATTGGTGTAGAACAGATTGAAAAAAGCTTGAAAACATTTGGGACAAAATACATTTTCCTCATCAAGCACTTCCTTTCTTTAAATAATCGTTTTGAATGGAATTAGGTAAATCTTAATCAGAAATTTACCGCAGTAGATTCCCTTAAGTTCATAAAATCTACTTGGGGAGTTAGCTCTCTTATTTTGAAATGGATACGTACATTACACTTTATATATACACATGCACGTCTGCACACACACACACGCACACACACACAAGAAATTCCTGAGTACAGGATTGGGTACATTAACTATGTAAAAACTCCCTGTGAATGGCAAATGTAGCACAAAAAACAACTACACAAATCCTTCTTTTCTCAAGTTGTATAAAAGATTGTCATCTTTTCAAAGATTAGACAGCTACTCAAAAGATTGATTAATTGATTTCATAAGTTTCACTTGATATTTTTCATGTTTGGCAGCCCGATTTGGACAAATTCAGAAGTCAGTGAATTAAAACACAATTCTTGTCATTTTCTCCAAGAAAAGTTGCTTCTACTAATCTCAATTTTCCTTTATCTCTGGTTGAGTCCACGAGCAAACTTAATGGCTATCATATTTTATGAATTGAAACCTCTTCTCAGCTCCATTTAAAAAAAAAACTAAACATTTGGCTAACAGAATTGCAATAAAACCAAGAAAGTTACAGCACCCAAAAAGGAACATAGCAATAATTCTAGTAAACAGGAGCAGTGAGCAGTAGATTATTTTTATATACAAATTTTGCTATACTAACACCAGTCAGGCACATTATTGATGAAGAAACCAAACTTTTTTTTGGATTACATACTGGCAATTTACATTTCAATTTTTAAAAGGACTGGATGGTTAAGTGTAGTGATACAGTACACCACACTACTTCAAAATGTCCAAATAAGACAGTCTTAGTCACAGATAAATCTTACAACGTGCAAGCTAAAGCAATTATATAATCAATCTTTGTCCCAATTAGGTTACGAAGAATTCAACAAGCACTAATTTGGCTCTTAGTGGGGTAAATTTTGAAGGCCGCAGACAACTTTCCCTTTTGTGAGCCTGCAAAAAAGGCAAAACAAAATATAGTGCAAGAGGTACAATATTGTCAATTTAAAACAAATTCTTCATTAGGTACAGACCAGCAGCGATTGGTTTAGCCTGTGATACCACTTTAAAAAAAGAAAAAATATCTGGTGCTGTCATTGTGTGCCAATAGTTGGTATTGTGCCACTGGAAGCAATTTTTGGCTATTACACGTGAACCTTTCTAAAGAGTACAGACAAATAATCCTACATCCTGTTTATCTGAAAGCACACTTTGCACAAGGCAATAGACCATCACATGTAGGATATTTAAGCTTTCTGCACACAGCAATCTTCCACATCGATTCAATTGCTTGGCCTGGAAGCCATCTTTCCCACATCTTTCAAAATTAATGTGCATCACAAAATTAGTGCCTAAGAGTCTGTTATATTTGTGAAGTTTGAGGGCCATTTGTATCTTCATCTGGATGTGAATTCGGACACATGTCACCCAATGCAGTGTATTCACTGTCACATGTTTCTGAAGGTTCGTGTAAGCTTTCATAATTGTCCTCTTCTTTATTAACGCCATCTCCATGTGCTTTTTGTGACTGGGGACTCCCCATTCTAATTCCATAGTAGTTGGGAGCACTTGTGCTTGTTGAAGCTTTACCAGCAGAACCCACACCCTGTAACCGAGGCACATAAACACTACTTATCACCTGCAAATTGCCCCTAGCAGTAACATCAGATAGATCAGAATTAGGCAACAGAGCAATAGAGGAGTCCAAGCTTTCCTGCATATGTACTTCCACTGCTTGTCCAGGACAGAACCGCAGAATAGGCACATGTGCTGAATTTTCTTCAGCTAATCCTCTATTCAGTGCAGCTTCTTGAAGTTCTAAGTGGAAATATCAAGAACAAAATTATTAAAAAGAACTGGATACATTTATCATCACTTATGCAATTAGCTAAGGAAGACAACATGCACATGCAGTTTAAGTGTTGTGTTCTAGAAACCTCCACATTTTACTGCTGGGTGGTTTCTGTGGCACTACAAGAAAGATTTAGATTGAAGTAATCCCACAATATAAATGCAGCAGTAGTAGACAGCAGCATATGCTGCATAGGAAATTATCTAGAGGGGAGGGTTTCTACACTACATTACACTCCTTTCAAGTGAAGCAGCATTTCACTTGCACTTCCCTCAATTTAGTCTACTGCATTCGTTGCTCCGAATGCGGTTTCCTCTACATTGGAGAGACCAAACGCAGACTGGGTGACCGCTTTGCAGAACACCTTCGGACTGTCTGCAAGCATTACCCAGGCCTCCCTGTTGCTTGCCATTTCAACACTCCACCCTGCTCTCAAGCCCACACGTCCGTCCTTGGCTTGCTGCATTGTTCCAGTGAAGCTCAACGCAAACTGGAGGAACAGCATCTCATCTTCCGACTAGGCACTTTACAGCCTTCTGGCCTGAATATTGAGTTCAACAATTTTAGATCATTAAGTCTCTCCTCCATCCCCACCCCCTTTTATTCCAATAATTTATATAGATTTTTCTTTTCCCACCTACTTCCATTATTTTTAAATGTATTTCCATCCATTGTTTTATCTTTACCTTTTAGCCTTATTTGATTCCTTCACCCCACCTCACCCCCACTAGGGCTATCTGTACTTTGCTTGTCCTGCTTTCTACCCTTAATTAGCACATTCCTTAGATAATATCACCACCTTCAACACCTCTTTGTCCTTTTGTCTGTGACATCTTTTGGTTATCTCCATCTATCACTGGACCTCTATCTAGCTCTACTTGTCCCACCCCCCCTTAAACCAGCTTATATTTCACCTCTCTTCTATTTTTACTCAGTTCTGTTGAAGGGTCATTCGGACTCGAAACGTTAACTGTGCTCCTCTCCGCAGATGCTGCCAGACCTGCTGAGTTTTTCCAGGTATTTTTGTTTTTGTTTTGGATTTCCAGCATCCGCAGTTTTTTGCTTTTATCTACATTAGACTCAGATGTCTACAGCACAGTAGGAGGCCATTTGGCCCATATGTCTGTGCTAATTTGACTCCACTAATCCCATATCAGAGAGCACTTTAGATGTTTAAATCAGGGTTTAAAAAATGATCTGCCTGGGCTACTGGTTCAGAGCAGCATGCATTCTGAATTACAGTCCAAATACTATAGTTTGTGGGAGCCGATTTCTTGCTAGTTTAGTACCTTTTAATTCCTAGGTTGCAGCTGTTTTGGGGAATTCCCAGTCTCTCTGATTTTACAAGTTTCAGCTTATGCAGTGAACTATTACAATAATAAAATAAATTCAGCAGTAGCTTTATTACTGACATATTAATCTCAAACTACTAAAACCTGAACCTTCAAGCTAGTTATAAATAGAACACTAAATTGCTTTATCTGGTCATCCATCGTCTCCTCTATTTCCTTCCTTTTGATCCTTGTTCACTTTTTTTTCTACCAACCTTCTCTTCCTAACCATAAAACCTTTATTTCCTTTCACTCCAAGTCCATTTGAGAAGCAATAAGAAACATATTGAGCTGTCCTTGGTTTAAAAACAACCCAGAAGAACAGGTCTCAGCCAGTTGGGAAAAGGGAGCACATTCATATTCCAAAATTAAAAGCAGCAACTGCTGACCAGATGAGTAACCACACCTGCGTTACTCGATCAATTGTTTTTCCATTTTTTTTTCTGTACTTGGCAATTTTGGGCACAAATGTTTGATATGAGTTGACTGATTTTATAGGCTTAATTTTATTTTTGTGAAACTAATGTTCTAACACCCCACTGATGAATATTTTCAAACTGGTATTCATCTACAAATACTGAGTCCAACAATATAGACCAGCAGCATTTTGTTTAACTTTGCTATCCATCTACAATAGCCAGTGAGCACACAAGGTGTTAATAAAATATTCTGATTTCATTATGCCTTTATATGGCAAACACTTTCATCCAAGTCTCTTTCCCTGCAGTTTAAAGATGTTTTTGCTATTTCAGTTCTACTTCATTGCATTTTGCGTACTTAATCCAGGATTCCGCTAACTATGGGAGGAGAGTCAACCTTCTGCTTATATTTGCTTGTTCAAGAAAATTAAATATCAGTTCTTGGTGAAAACCACTCAACATTAACAAAAGTTATTTTTAATCCTACCAGTGGGTAATTCCATACTTCATAGTTACTTACTCTTTTCCTCCGCAATCTCCCTTTTCCTGCGTGCTATTTGTTTTTTCAGTTTATCCACTTCGAGTAGATAGCTTTCAACTGTTCGTTCACTTTTTTCCACTTCTCCACATACAGTCTGCAGAGTTAAAGGAAGGTAATTGAAGTACAATAAAATATTACTTCAATTCAACAACATGCATTTATATAGCATGTTTAGCATAGCAAAGCATTCATTCTAAGGTGTTTCACAGGAGCGTTCAAGGCAAAAATTGTCATTGAGCCAAAGAAGACATTAGGATCGATTACAAAACTTTGGTCAAAGAGGTAAGTTCCAAAGAATGTCTTAAAATGAGAGAGGGGCTGCGATGCTTAAGTAAGGGAATTCCAGATGTTAGGGCTTAGATAGTTGAAGGCATGGATGCCAATGGCAGGGTGAAGAAAGATGTGGATACACAAGAGGCCAGAATTAGACAAACAGTTCTTGGAAGGCTGTCGAGGTTAGAAATAGGGTGAGGTGAGGCCATGAAGGGGTTTGAACACAAGGGCGAGAATTTTAAGTTTGAGGCACTTCTGGATAGGGTGTCAAGGCAGATGCTGAACAAGACTGTGCAAGTTACAATACAGGCAGCAGTTTTGGATGAACTCCAGTTTAAGAGGGTGGAAAAGGGAGGGCGGCCAGTAGAGCACTGGAGTAGTCAAATCTAGAGGTACTGAAAGCATGAATGAAGGTTTCAGCAGTAGATGAGCTGAGGCAGGGGCAGAGACAGGTGCTATTATAAATGTTGTGTTCTAGAAACCTCCACATTTTACTGCTGGGTGGTTTCTGTGGCACTACAAGAAAGATTTAGAGTTATTGACTGAAGTAGTCCTACAATATAAAAGCAGCAGTAGTAGAGAGCAGCATATGCTGCATAGGAAATTATCTAGAGGGGAGGGTTTCTACACTACATTAGACTCAGACTCAGATGAGGTCTATGAGGAGGTGAACTTAGGCAGTTTTGGTGATGGAGAGGATATGGTGTAGGAAGCTCAGGATCATATTCTTCACTGAGGTCTTACCAATCTGTTTTAGGTATTTATCAAGGGAGTTCCAAAACATAGAGCAAAGTAACTAAAAACTCTATACATTCTACGGTTGCTACCTTACCACTGGCAAAGTGGAGTCAGAGGACCAAAAGGTGTTGCAAGGGAGGTGAGGAGCTCTAAAGATAAAGATGAGGGTTTTAAATTGTATGTAGTAGGGGACAGAGTTGGGACACTATGCAGGTAGCTGCGTCTGGCACTTGAACAAGTTGGAAGTTTATGAAGCAGATTATTATTTGGTTGCCTCAGAATGCAATACACAACTATAGTCCAGGTGGAGCAGAAAAAAAATGTACAGCACAGAGGAGTAGACACAATGAGAATTTAAGTTACAGTGGTGCTCCCCAGTGTTTTAGACACATGGAGAAAGGGATTTAATCATATCCAAGGCAGACAGATCACTCTCAGATATGTAACATTACGAACAAATGGTCAAAATCTGATATCATTAGTTCCTGTATGCCATGCATCTACAACTATAATCCTTTAAAACAATTATCACCTTTTGAAATCCAAAGTGCATCAAGATCACAAAAGGTGTGTTGTGCATAGATTTATTTTAAAAATAAGCACATTTTCAAAATTAATAGAAAGACTAATGTTATGATCCCAGCTGATATTACCACTGGACAAGCCTGATCCCAGAATAGAACCCAGCTTGATAGATCCTAACTTTTAATTTGTTTGTTTAGATACGTGGAGTGTAGCTACTGAATAGATGAGTCACAAAGGTCAGCTTCTAACTTCTTACAAAATAACAAAACATTTATTAAATAAGAAAAGATGAACTATATTATAATACTCCTTCACCCACAACTATACAGATATATACAGACTTGTAAGGATAACACAAGTCACAAAAGCTATCTTATACTCTAATGTCCGCAATAAGTACACTGTCCATGTAAACCAATAGGCAACCTGTGGTCAGACACACCTCTGAAACCAAGTGACAGATGCCACCCAACACAGATGCTATGGATCTCTCCTCAATTCCTCACAGACGCTTATCACACCGTGAGCCAATCAGTCTCACTGAACTGAGTCTTTCACATGAGGGTTTCCAATCTCTACTCTCCAAGAACTCACTTTGGAATCTTCTTCCAAACCGACGCTTTCTCGCAGACACCTTCTGCAAGGGTCCACATCCAGGGTTTTGAACCCTCCTTCTGATGTTGCTCTCCCCTGGGTTACCACATCCGTTCAAGCTTTCTTCCACACACACACACCGATTCAGTTGTTAACAGTACACCACTGCTTCACATGCCCATAGCAAAGAATTACAGGCCCTCAGACTTTTCACAAGCCTTTATCACAAGCTTGAAGCCTTTCTCTGCTCCTCACTCTTAACTCCACATAACAGGGCCTTTTCCAGGTTCCTGCCCTTCCTTTGACTAGAAGGGCTGCTCAGGATCTTTCCTGTTCCACTCCCCTGGATTTGGGTACTTTCTTCTTTAGCTTGGGACTGGCTATCTGCCCCTTCTAGGTTGCTTCTGCTTGGCAGCTGTCTTCAAACCTGAACTCAAAACTGTTTCTTTAGATTTTTCTGTGCATGTGTATGGGTGGGGCCTGCCTTTCTGGATCCTAGTTGCTAGGCAACAGCAGAGCCTTTTCTACTCATGTTTGCTTAACTTAGCTTGAAGAGTCGTGAAACGCATTCAAAATGTGGGTACTTTTTAAAGTGAAACAAACTCAACTTGACTTTTTTATTAATTCATTTCTTAACACACAAAGACAGAAATACACATCAAACTTAAACTTTAAAGCTAAAACTCATTCTTAGCACCCACAAATACAACTTACTTAAACTCACTATTTCCTAACACTAAACAAGAATTAAAGTGAATCACTTAAGTGAGACTTTGCATTCAATTATTCATACTTAACTCCCAACACAACAATCTAACTTACTTGCAGTTTTTCCTGAAGCGCATTGTACACCTGATAAATGGCCCTGATATCTTTTATCACTCCATCTTTGTCAAAGAACTCAGCCCTGTGTCAGGAAAATAAAAGCGTTTATTAACTCAAGCCTGAAATTGCATTTATGCACCATGTTTAAGAGCACTATACCATTCCAAAGGACATTGTAAATCAACAGCTGTTTTCAACACTGAAGGGAAAAGTTAAAGAATTTAGCTTTAGCAACTAAATGACTTTTTAGGTAAATGACTGAATAGTGAGCACTTTACGTTTTGTAAAGGTAACTTTCAATCTGTAAATGGGAAAGGAATATTGAGCAGTAAGACTTTCTTGTTCTGTATTCATAACACATGTAGCAGTTTATTTTACGTAGCCTTCATAGCTACCAAGAAACCATTAATATGTCTAAATGCTCTGAAATAAGCTAGATTGACAAAAAAATCTGAGATTCAAAAGAGACATACACCATCAAATGAATTCACATTCAAGCTTTTCTTTATACAATTTTTAATTCAATAGCCTTTATTTACTGTAAAACAAATCTAACATGCATCTTAGAAGTTAAAATGAAGTTAGGTTGGGCCAAACAGTTAGAAAAGCATTTCTGCCTTCAAATTTCTTTTTCCCTTTTATCTTTGTTGAGGCATGGTTTCAAAGGTAACATGCACACTGTCCAACTCATCATTATGATGAGCCTCAAGTGAGTGTCAACCGCCTATTTGGGCCTGTTCATGATGATGCAAGGGGTTTGGGTGACAAAAGAGCAGAAAGATGTTGTTTAAGATTACAGTTGAACCATTAGGATCTTATCTGGTGTTTATTCAGGGCAATGTGTAGCAATCACAAGAGAGAATTTAAGCCTCTTTTCTCCCCCACTTTACCAGGGACATGAAATCAATTGTAGTATATCTACTACTGACTTGGTGGAGATCATCAAATTCAGGGCAGAATGGTACTTGAAACGTTCCTAGTTTGTACGGCTCAACTGTTTACTCAATAGTGAATACCCAATAAAAGGATTCCATTGCTAATTTATACAAAGTTTGATCCATAAACATGCCATCATGTTCAGGTTGCAATGTATGATGTGTGACACATCATCTCAAAATGGAATGCAGCTAATCTACTCATAGCTGCAGTCATCACTGAAAATTAATTACAAAACAAAAACAGAATTACCTGGAAAAACTCAGCAGGTCTGGCAGCATCGGTGGAGAAGAAATCAGTTAACGTTTCGAGTCCTCATGACCCTTCGGCAGGTCATGAGGACTCGTAACGTTAACTGATTTCTTCTCCACCAATGCTGCCAGACCTGCTGAGTTTTTCCAGGTAATTCTGTTTTTGTTTTGGATTTCCAGCATCCGCAGTAGCTTTTAGCTTTTTGTTTTTATCACTGAAAATTAATTGTTATTTATCACAACTATGTAAAAAAAAACATGAAATGTAATTCTGCAGGAATATACTAGATGATCCAATTATGGCTGGTAACATTACAAGTTCATGGGTCTTTCAGTTACATACCAAATTGTGCAAGGTCAATTTCAAGCTCATTTTGATAGGATCCCTGCATTTGTCAGGGTCTGTCATGGATCAGAAAGCACAACATTCTCTTGCAGTGCTGTAAACTGAAATTAGATTCATGAAGCTGCAGACAAGTTGAAAGCATTTTGCTGTTTTGTAACCTAGGCACCAGTAAAAATATCAATGAGGCTGATGTCAAATATTAGCACATTCTTTTTGAAAAAAGTTACAAGAACAGAGAGTGCTAGAAACACCAAGGGTCTATATTAAAAACATTTTGTCTGTTCCTCTTTCCATATATGCCAGCTAACCTGCTAATGTTTCCAGTGCTTTCTGTCTTTGTTTTAAATTTCAAGCACCTGCAGCATTTTGCTTTTATCTCTATACCACATCCTAATGTCTTTTGGACATCAGGCTTACTGGTTAACAGAAATTAAGAGCCTAGTAATTGGAGGGACCATCAGTTTAAGTTACCATAATCATAAAAAAGGAACTTAAAATTTCAGAATAGATGTACTTGACCAAGCAGTGATTCTGCTGTAAGATGCACCCCTCATATTAGTGCGAATTGACATAAGAAACAGATATCCCAGAAACCATGCCATGATCAGTAGGACAGACATTTACTTCAGACTTGTGATTCCAACAACATGCACACAATTCCTGCAAGTTACTGAAGACATGTTTAGATACATAGACAAACATCACTGCAGGATTTTCAGTGTGATCTCACTGTATATCATTTATTAAAATAATCCTTTGTTGGAATGCTTTCAAACTAGTAGTTTAATACTCACCCATGTTCTGTTACCACCTTGTCATAATTCCATGATGTGTTTGGTACTGAGGAACTCTTGTACTCTTGTTGACTAGTATTTCCCAAATTTGGAATAGTGAGTGAAACTCTCTGATCATACCTTCAGAAAAAAGTAGGATATTTTAAAAACTAAAAAGGCCCATGGCAAAATAGCCTGCATAACTCTGCGTATTTTCCTAACAAGATTGAGCAATATAATTCAAATAGTAAAAGTTTCTATAAACTTGGGTACAAATATGTTAACTTTAAAAACTTAATCCGTTAGTTATGAAGTAAATGCTCAAATTTTAGAATTCATTCACATAATACATTTTAGACTTAGCAAGCTATTTGGCTTACCGACGATTGGACCTAAAGAGCACATATTCCAATGCATGTGTTGAGTTGTTTGCTGTGGAGATGAAGCTAAATAGAAGGAAGACTAGATCAGGCACTCCAAGGATGTTTGTTAGCTGTTTATGGATAATATGCTCTCTGTAGGACATCTGCTGCTGTGTATTTCTTCTAAATCTGTACCAGCCAATAACATTCTACAGAAGGAGGAAGCTATTAGTATTTTCAAAGGTAACATTTTACATAATTACAGTGCAACACATCTTTAAATATTTAAATCTTCAAAAGGGAAGACGGAGAGGGAAATTCTCTGAGAAATTTGATTTTGAGATTTCTAAAAATCCAGGTATTGTTGCTCCCTTATACAAAAATTATCAAAAAACACAAAACGATAAGTGACAAGGATTATAGCATTGTAATCAACTTAGTTATTTTTAACTTAGTTATATTTACGAACTGAATCAAGGGTCTGTAGGGACACTGGATTCAGAGGGAAGGTTTCCATCTTAAGACATCATTTGGGATGTGTTAATATGGACAGCAGGTAAAGTCGCACGGGTACAAAATATCACAGGTACAAAAACTAATCAAAAAGTTAATCAAGGGGCTTGAATATAAAGAGAAATAAGTTATGTTTCAGTTATACAGAGCCTTGGTAAGACCTCATCTGGAGAACTACATTCAGTTTTGGGCGCCATACCTCAGGAAGGATACATTAGCCCTGATTAGAACACAGGCCTGTGTGTGTTACAGTGAGAATTGATGACGTAAACTTGGCTGGTGTTCCCTGAAGTTTAGATGGTGAAGGGTTGATCTAATTGAGGTGTTTAAAAGGAATTGATAGTGTAGACACAAAGAAGCTATGTCCATTGGTAGAGCAATCCAAAACAAGGGGGGAGTAATCTTAAAAAGTTAGTGTTATGTCATTTTGGAATGAATCCAAGAGGCACTTCCCCCCCCCACCACACACAACGAATAGTGGGGAAATTGGTCATCGCACCAAAAGACTGGAAGACTGGATCAAATTTTTCAAGACTGAGATAGGCAGGTTTTTAATTCAGTAAATAGATCGAGCAATGTGGAGCCAAAGGTGCGTAAAATGGAACTGAGGTACAGAAAGAAAGAAAGAGTTTCATTTATTTAGCATTTTTCATGACTACAGGATATCCTGAAGCACTTCACAGCCAATGAAGTAATATTGAATTGTAGTCTATTTGTAATCTAGGAAATGCAGCATCCACTTTGCACAAAGCAAATGCCCGCAAACAGCAATGTGATCATGATTAGATAATCCGTTTTTGTGATGTTGATGAGGGATAAATATTGGTCAGGACACCAGTGAGAACTTCCCTGCTCTTAACAGTGCAGCACTCCCTCAGTACTGCACTAAAGTCTCAGTTTTGATTTTTGTGCTCAAGTCCAGGCTTGAACGCAGAATCTTCCAAACTTGAGTCCAGAGTGCTAACTGAACTATGGCTGACGCCACGGAATAACCACGATCAAACTGAAAGGTGCAACAGGCTCACAGGGCTGAATGGCCCTCCCCATGGTCTCATGTTACAGTGTTTGATTTAAAAAGGAAGAATGAGAGACATTTACTACCAAAAGTGAGCACTTACTTTCCTCCTTCCTTTGAGGATTCTATCCAGACTTTCTTCATCAACTCTTCCTGCATAGTCGTAAAAACTGAAAAGGACAAATTTTACATTAAGAATGCAGTCCTTGTAATGATATAAAAAATGCATATGAATACCTCAAGACAAGCAGACATCTGAGATGATGTTAAATTGTTTAAGTAAAATAGGTTTACTAGGGAAAACATGGCTTTAGAAAAATATATTTATAAATATTTGCTTGAGAGAACAGTGCCAGAGAGTGTATACGTAGATCATGGATGTTCTACCAGCTGGGTGGGAAGTACCATTTACACCATCCAACACTTATCATGGGCAGCCATCTATGACAGACAATTAGCACTTACCATTTACCAGGCTTTTAGGAGTCAATTACAAAGGTATTGTTTAAAATTCATTAGCATACCAATTATTTTGTGCAGTTCAATAAGTTCTTTTGCACCTCATTAATCCACTATATTTACCAATTTACCCATTGATTTTATTTAATGCATTTGGGATTTCTGTGATAAAAAATTATTCCACATTAAACTTGAATTGTATGCTCTCTGAAACAAAGATGGCAAGGATTAAAATAGTTAAAAAGGAAAATCACCAGAACCACAACACACACTGCCATTGGTCATAAACAAAGCATTTGTAATAAGTTTACATAATGAATTGCAGATTTGACCATTCAATTGCTTAGTGGTAGAAACACTAGCCACTTATAAATGGTGAGGACTGTATTTTAGTTATTGGCATTTGAGAAAGGGACAGGGAAAATTCATTGACAAACAGCTTTATGTTAAAATCTTAGCTATAAGCATCATTAAGCCAGAGTTTAATGTTATAGACTTTTAAAATTCAGTCATGGGATGTGGGCATTACTGGCTATGCCAGCATTTATTACACATTCCACTTACCCTCGAGAAGGTGGTGTGAACGGCCTTCTTGAACTGCTGCAGTCCATGTGGTGTAGGTACACAATGCTGTTAGGAAGGGAGTTCTAGGATTTTGACCCAGCGACAGTGAAGGAATGGCAATATATTTCCAACTCAAGATGGTGTGTGGCTTAGAGGGGAACTTCCAGTAGGTTGTGTTCCCATGCATCTGCTGCCCCTGTCCTTCAAAGGACATGGTGGTAGCAGGTGTGGGTTTGGAAAGTGCTGTCTAAGGTGAGTTCCTGCAGTGCATTTGTAGATGATACACACTACTGCCGCTGTGCATTGGTGGAGGACGGCATGAATGTTTATGGGAAGGGTGCCAATCAAGCGGGCTGCTTTGTCCTGGATGGTGTCGAGCTTCTGTGTTATTGGAGCTGCACTCATCCAGGCAAGTGGAGAATATTCCATCTCACTCCTGACTTGTGCCTTGTAGATAATGGACAGGCTTTGGGGAGTCAGGAGGTGAGTTACTTACCACAGGATTCCTAGCTTCTGATCTGCTCTCATAGCCACATTATTTATATAGCTAGTCCAGTTCAATTTCTGGTCAATGGTAGCCCCCAGGATGTTGATAATGGGGGATTCAGCAATGGTAGTGCCATTGAATGTCAGTTGGCAATGGCTAGATCCTCTCTTGTTGGAGATGGTCAGTGCCTGGCACTTGTGCGGCACAAATGTTACTTGCCACTTGTCAGCCCAAGCCTGAATGTTGTCCAAGTCTTGCTGCATTTGGACATGGATCACTATGAGTCACAAATGGTGAACATTGTGCAATCATCAGCAAACATCCCCACTTCTGACCTTATTATGATGGAAGGAAGGTCATTGATGAAGCAGCTAAGATGGTTCAGTCAAGGACACTACCCTGAGGCATTCCTGCAGTGATGTCCTTGAACTGAGATGACTGATCAACAGCCACACCCATCTTCCTTTCTACTAGATATAATCCAGCCAGCAGAAAGTTTTCCCCCTGATTCCCATTGACTCCAGTTTTGCTAGGACTCCTTAATGCCACACTCAGCCAAATGCTGCCTTGATATCAAGGGCAGTCACTCTCATCTCACCCCTGACATCCAACTCTTTGGTCCATGTTTGAACCAAGGATGTTTTGAGGTCAGGAGTTGAGTGATCCTGATGGAACCTAAAACTGAGCATCAGCAGGCAGGTTATTGCTAACCTGCTGCTTGATAGCACTGTTGATGACCCATTCCATCACTTTACTGATGATCAAGGGTAGACAGATGGGACAGTATTTGGCTGGGTTGGATTTGTGCTGCCTTGTGGGTACAGGACATATGTTGGCCATTTTCCAAACTGCCAGGTAGATGCCAGTGTCATAACTGTAACTTGGCTAGGGGCGTGGCATGTTCTGGATCACAAGTCTTCAGTGCTATTGCCGGAATATTGTCAGGGCCCATAGTCTTTGCAGTATCCAGTGCTTTCAGCCATTTTTTCCATACGTGGACTAAATCGAATTGGCTGAAGACTGGTATCTGTGATGCTAGGGGCCTCCAGAAGAGGCCCAGATGGATCATCTGCTCAACATTTCTGGCTGAAGATTGATGTGAGTGCTTCAGCCTTATCTTATGCACTGATGTGCTGGGCTCCTCCATCATTGAGGATGGGGCTATCTGTGGAGCTGCCTTCTCCAGTGAATTGTTTAATTGTCCACCACCATTCACAACTGGATGTGGCAGGACTGCAAAATTTACATCCGATCCGCTGGCTGGCAGGAAATCATTTAGCTCTGTCTGTCACCTGCTGCTTAAGACGACTCGTGTAGCATGAATTGTAGCTTCACCAGGTTGACACCTCATTATTAGATATGAGTGATGCTGCTCCTGGCATGCCCTCCTGCACTCTTTCACTGAAATAGGGTTGATCCCCTGGCTTGGTGATAATGGTAGAGTCGGGGATATGCCAGGCCACGAGGTTACAGATTGTGGTTGAGTACAATTCCGCTGGTGCTGTTGGCCCACACCGCCTCATGGATGTCCAGTTTTGAGTTGCTATATCTGTTCAAAATCTATCCCATTTAGCATTGTGGTAGTCATTTGATTTTTTAAAAATTCGATCATGGGGTGCGAGTGTCGCTAGTTAGGCCTGCATTTATTGGCCATCCCTAATTGCCCTCGAAGGTGTTGGTGAGCGGCATTTTTGAACCACTGCAGTCTACATGGTGTAGGCACACCCACGTTGCTGTTAGGGAGGGAATTCCAGGATTTTGACCCAGTGACAGTGAAGGAACAGCGATAGATTTCCAAGTCAGGATGGTGAGTGGCTTGGAGGAGAACTTCCTGGTGGTCATGTTCCCACGTGTCTGCTGCCCTTGCCCTTCCAGATGGTAGTGTTCGTGGGTTTGGAAGGTGCTGTCTAAGGAACCTTGGTGAGCAGCACTGGTGGTGCACTACAGAAGCTAAACATAGTGCAGCATTACCATGAGGTTGTGCAGTGAAACTATTTGGAGGTAGTGATCTTTGCATTGTACATTAGCATTATATCTGCAACTGACAATGCTGACCAAGACACATTATTGAATTCATTATTTGACTGACATATGAAATAGGAGAAGTAAGCCATTCAGCCCCTTGAGCCTGTTCCGCCATTCATTATCATGGCTGATCAGTTTGTTTCAAATTCCACATTCCCATCTACCCACAATAACCTTGGATTCCCTTGCCTAACAAGAATCTATGTACCTCGTCCTTAAAAAATATTCAATGACTCCGCCTCCACTGCTTTCTGAAGCAGAAAGATCCAAAGTCACACAACCCTCAGAAAAAATTTCTCCTCATCTCGGTCCTAAAAGGGCAACCCTTAATTTTAAAACAATATCCCCCTAGTTCCAGAGTCACCAACAAGTGTAGACATCCTTTCCACATCCACCTTGTCAATACTGTTCAGGATCTTCCATACTTCAATCAAGTCACCCCTCATTCTTCTAAACTCCAGTGAAAACAAGCCCAGTCTGTCTAACCTTTCCTCAAGACAACCCACTCATTCCAGGTATCAATCTCGTAAACCTCCTCTGAACCACCTCCAATGCATTTACATCCTTCCTTAAATAAGGAGACCGAAACGGCACACAATATTTGAGATGTGGTCTCACAAATGCCATGTATAACTGAAGCACAACATCCTTACATTTATGTTCAATTCTTCTCATAATAAAGGATAGCATTCCATTAGCCGTCTTAATTACTTGCTGTACCTGCATACTAACTTTTTGTGACTCATGCACTAGAACATCTAGATCCTTCTGCAGCACGGAATTATGCAGCCGTTCTCTGTTTAAGTAATACTCTGCTCTTTTATTCTCCCTGCCAAAGTGAACAACTTCACATTTTCCCACATTAAACACCATTTTCCAGATCTTTGCACACTCACAACCTATCTGCAACCTCCTTATGTCCTCTTCACAACATACTTTCCTACGTATCTTTGTGTCATCTGCAAATTTAGCTATCATGCCTTCACTCCCCTCATCTAAGTCATTGATGTAAATTGTAAAAACTTGATGCCTCAGCACAGACTCCTGCTTTTATTTTCCACAGTAACCTTTGATGTGACAACTTATCAAATGCCTTCTGGAAATCCAATTACAGCACGTCTAGAGGTTCCACTTTATCCACAGTGCATGTTACCCCTTCAAAGAACTACAATAAATTGGTTAAACGTGATTTCTCTTTCACAAAACCATGCCGACTCTGCCTGATTGCCGTGAGCTTTTATAAGTGTCCAGCTATAACCTCCTTAATGATCGATTCTAACATCTTCCCCATGACAGACGTCAAGTTAACTGGCCTATAGTTCCCTGTTTTCCTGCCTCCCTCCCTCCTTGAATACAGGGGTTATATTTACTACTTTCCAGTCTGATGGAACCTTTCCAGAATCTAGGGAATTTTGGAAAATTAACACCTACAAACTTATTACCCACCTCTTTTAAGACCGTAGAATGAAGTCCATCAGGAGCCAGAGACTCGTCAGCCTACAGCTCCATCAGTTTGTTCAGTACCGCTTCCCTAGTGATAATAATTTCACCAAGTTCCACTCTCCCCTCCACCTTCTGATTTTCAGCTATTACTGAAATGTTTTTTGTATCCTCTATAGTGAAGACAGAAGCAAAGTATTCGTTCATTTCTTCCGCCATTACCTTATTATCTACTACTAACGCCCCATTGTCTCTCTCTAGAGGGCTAACATTCACTTTACTTACTCTTTTCCTTTTTAAATACCATAGAAACTCTTGCTATCCATTTTTACATTTCTAGCTGGCTTTCTCTCATACTCCAATTTCTTACTCCTGATTAATCTTTTAGTCATTCTCTGCCATTGTTTATATTCTGATCAATGATCTGACCTGCCACATATCTTTGCGCAGTTATATGCTCTTTCCTTACATTTGATGCGTTCCTTACTTTAGTTAACCACTGTCCTCCCTTTAGAATTTTGCTTCATAGTAGGAATATTTTTATTCTGAGTATTCTGAAATATCCCCTTAAATGTCTGCCACTGCTTCTCTACTGATCCACCCCCTAGCTTAGTATCCCAGTTCACTTCAGCTAGCTCAGCATTCACGCCCACATAGTCGCCCTTTGACATTCAATGGCATTACCATTGCTGAATCCCCCACTAACAACATCCTGGAGTTACCATTCACCAGAAACTGAACTGGACTAGCCATATAAATACTGTAGCTATGAGAGCAGGTCAGAGGCTAGGAATCCTGCGAGTAACTCACTTTCCGACTCCCCAGAGCCTGTCCACCATCTACAAGGCACAAGTCAGGAGTGAGATGGAATATTCTCCACTTGCCTGCATGAGTACAGCTTCAACAACACTCAAGAAGCTTGACACCATCCAGGACAAAGCAGCCCGCTTGATTGGCACCCCTCTCCACAAACATTCACTCCCTCCACTACCAACACACAGTGGCAGCAGTGTGTACCATCTACAAGATGCACTGAAGGAACGCACCAAGCCTCCTTAGACAGCACTTTCTAAACCCATGACCATCACCCATCTAGAAGGACAAGGGCAGCAGATACATGGGAACACCGCCAGCCTGAAGTTCCCCTCCAAGCCACTCACCACCCTGACTTGAAACTATATTGACGTTCCTTTACTGGTTACTGAGTCAAACTCCTGGAACTCCCTCCCTAACAGCACTGCGGGTGTACCCACACCACATGGACTGCAGTGGTTCAAGGCGGCAGCTCAGCATAGCCTTCTATGGGCAATTAGGGATGAGTAATAAATGCTGGCCTGGCTGCTGCACCCACATCCCGTAAATGAATACAAAAAAAGTTAAGTTTAAGACAGGAGTCTTGGACCCACTTTTCACCCGTTCAAACTGGATGTAAAATTCAATCATATTGTGGTCACTGCTACCTAGGGATGCCTTCACTCTGAGGTCATTAATTAATCCTGTCACATTACACAATACAAGTCTAATATAACATGCTCTCTGGTTGGTTCCAGAATGTGCTGCTTTAAGAAACTCTCTCAAAAGCATTCTATATACTCTTCATCTAGGCTATTACCAATCTGATTTTTCTAGTTTATATGCAGATTAGAATCATCCATGATTATTGCCATCCCTTTATCACAAGCACCCAATATTTCTTCTTGTATACTTTGTCCTAAATTGTGGTTACTGTTGGGAGGTCTGTAGACCACTTCCACTAGTGACTTCTTTCCCCTACTATTCCTCATCTCCACCCAAACCGATTCTGCATCCTGATCTCTCAAACCAAGGTCATCCCTAACTATTGCACCAATTCCATTCTTGATCAACAGTGCTATCCCTCCACCTTTACCTAGCTTCCTATTCTTGTTGAATATCATATACCCCTCAATATTCAGGACCCAATCCTTGTCATCTTGCAGCCATGTCTCCGTAATGGCTTTCAGATCATATTTATTTACTTATTGATATGGCAGGTGTTTTTTTGCCAGGCTGACCTCTCCTGTCCCTCATTGCTGACCGAAACAGATGATCCTATTTTAAGAAGTGTGACCGTTATCTGGAATAAAGTATCCAAGTATTTTTCCCCCTCCCTTATGTGGCACAGTGTCTGCAGTTTGGCTTCCAGGTCAATAATCCTGATCTGGAATTCCTCTAGCTGCTTACACTTTCTGCAGATGTTTGTCCTGGATTACCTTAGCATCCATGAGTTCCCACATTCCACAGCTGCAACCTAACACCTGTCCTACCATTGTTAATTATGTTATTTAGATAATTTAATTACTCACTTAATTAACCTAGCATAATTCCTAAGAATACCACACCTCTTTCCCCCAAGGACTGAATTCCCACATGAACATAATTCACTATTCACTCAGTCCCCATCTCACTCCAGCATAGTCGCCTGTCTCCTCGGATGCCCCTTACTGATTGTGCAGTTTGAAAAGCCAGTCTCTTTTATAGGCCCTCTGATGAGTCACTAACTAGTTTAATTTCCTGCTACAGTAATTAACACCACTTGAACCTACTGTTTTCAGGCATGAAAGATAACTGCCCTCCAAGCGGTTGTCTACTTAACAAGCTAACTTAACTTACTTGAAGATGAACACTATATAGATTAAGAATCAAGGTCTGACAGTTAAAACCTGAAAAGGACTTACCAGAATTTATCATGTGAACCTAATTCACTGCTCCAGTCTCCATCGCACTCAGGCAAAGTTGCCTGTCTCCTTGCATGTCCCTTACTGACATGAAAGAATGGCTTAAAAAGGCTAAACAAACCTTGAATATGACATCCAAGTAATTTGTTTCCGAACTGTTAGACTGTACAAGCTTGGGACCGCAAGACCTATAATTTCAAACTAAGCAGCACGAACTAATCACAGAACTCTCTGGTGTTCATCAATATTGTTCCAAAATAAAAATCGTAACAGCATAAACATGACAGAATGTGGAAGGGAAACTTCTGACTAAGAGGAGACTTGTATAGTTTGATAGGCTAAATTTTAATTCAGGATTTTTCCCAGACTATTCTCATGATCAGGGTTCTTCAGACACAAATTATCAAGTTAACTTTTCTTTAAAAAGCAACCTCATGTATGAAGGTGCAAAGGCCAGCAGTACAGCTAAACAACAGTAAGTCAAACACTAATTCATTTCACCTAGCCATGCAAATACATTCTTGTATCATAATAGAATAAGCTGAAAGTAGTTATGCATCATAATTTTATAAGTTGGTAGCAAATTAAGGTCCACAGCATTTTGAGCTGCTGCAGCTGCTTCAGTCTTTTATTACATCTAACCCCCTTCATTGAAACGCTGCCATGTAACTGAATACATTTCCTTTGATGTACATTGAACTGAACACTTTAAAATATGATGGTAAAAGTCAGCACATTTGGAAGCTAGTAAATTTCAGGTTCCAGAATAAAATGGCTTCAAAAAAATTACAAGAGCACAATCAAGAGACTTTGAACGCAAGGCAGAACAGATTACGGGGCATCCCAGAAAGTGGGACTAGGTCACAAACTTCTGCCACTCATTGTACATCAGAAGAGGAGGAGTAGTGACCAGAACTGAAAACACAGATGATGCAAGCAAGCAAATATCACTGCAAGAGGATAGAATGGTGAGGAGGGTAGAGTATTTGTAAATCACTTCTGTCCTATCTGCCTCAACTAAACCAGTACATCATCCACAACAGTTTCTCTTTCTGTGCCCACGTGGATAATTCCAGTGTGCTACGGCATTTAGTTCTCAGTCCCCCAATTCCTCATTTATTGGCTGCCCCTCACATGCTGATAACTAGCTTTACCACTCCACCTCTGCCCATGACCGTCAGTGAACTGTTGCATACCTTTGCAAAATTAAGTGATGGATGAGCTCTCACTTCTTGGAACTCAACAAAACTGATCTCATCATGTTCAGCCTCTATCAGAAACTCGGGGCACTAAGCCAATCCAATCCCAGATCCTGAATGCCTGCCTAGCTCAATCCACTGATATGCAATTCGAATCCTGCTCATTCATCAGCTGAGCATTACTCTCCATATCCAATCCATCAGCAACATTCCCTATTTCTACATTTATAATATAACCAACTCCACCTCTACCTCAGCTCAACTGCCACTGAAAGCCTTATTCATGCCTTTGTCACCACCAGATGCTATTCTTCCAATGCCTTCCACATTGGTTTCATGAGACTCACTCTATGTTGTAGTGTAAAGGTTAATGTAAGTGAGACAGTTCACATCATCTTAGGGAAGTGATGTAAGATCACATGATGATGATCATCAAGTTCTCTCTCGCAGTCTCATGACAGGAATGAAGAATCCTTCTAGATGTAGTTATTCTTTGTTATGTTTTCGATAAACTTGATGTTAAACTCTACCAACAGTAGTCACTAACAACACCTTGAACACAAGAATATTAAATGGTGGCAGCAGGAAAATGAACAGCCAGCGACCAAGCAGCAGATTTAAAAAAAAAGAATGGAATGGAGAAGTCATTACCATTACCAGATTGCTTCAAGCAAGTTGCAGGTCCAAACCAAGCTGAAACGTAGCTGAACTGGCATTGAAGATTTGCAAGGTACCTCACCGCATTCGGACTTGCGAGAAAAGAACAGGTCATTACACTTCTGTACGTAATGGGTGGTTGTGCAGACACTATCCAGTCCGACAAAGGATCGATGAGGAAGCTGCTGCATATGACGAAGTAATGAAAGCATTTGATGCCCACTTCAGTCTCAGAAAAACTACCATTGCTGAGCAGGCAAAGTTTAATGAGTGTGACCAAGGGAAAACTGTCCATTCATTTATTGATGATCAATATCGACTAGCAGAAAATTGAGTATGGCAACCTAAGGAAGAATTAATTCGAGATAAAATCACTGTTGGAGTTTTAGATGAAAACTTGTTGGACCGCTTGCAATCGAGGGATGACTTAACACTAACCAAAGCTGTTCAGTTGACCAGGCAAACCGAGGTTAAGAAACAGAATTGTTCAGTATCTCAAGGTGACAGGGAGACTCATTTGTAAAGCAGCACCAACTGCGTGGAGTTTGTTGAGCTTCAGAGTAAAAACACGGCAATACAAAAACAGAGGAAATGTGAAGAGGGCTCAGCAACCATTATAACCAAGTGTTATCGACGTGACAGGAGAGGCAGCATCAATGGAGAGATTATTCTGCCAAAATTGCAGTGCCATTTTTGAGAGAAGGTGGGTCATTTTATAGCAAAGTGTCATAGCAAGGAGTTTACATTGCAGAAACAAAAAGAAAAACCCTCAATGGTTAACGAAATCCAACAAATTGAAGATGTAAATATTTTAAGAGGTCCATTCCTGGGTGAGATTAAAGGGTCAACGGAAGTGCTGAAATTTTAGACAAACATGAAGCAGGTTTTAAACTGGACACAAGTGGGAGCTTCGGTTCTTTTCAATGCTGAACCGTAGTTGGAGCAAAATCTTCTTCAGCCATCATATATACAACTCCATGGATGAGGACACATACAAGTTAAAGTCATGGGGCAGATGACTGCAAGACTTCAAAATAAAGAGAGGCGAATCACTGAAATCTTATACATAATCCAGAATTAGGATTGCTCACTTTTAAGTAGAAGAGCTTGTAGAGATGTACAGAGTGCAGAATTGATGTAGAGTGGAGGAATTGGAAAACCAAGAGCAGCCTAAAGATTTGAGAGCTCAATTTGCACAACTGTTCAAAGGGCTTGGGAAGCTGAAAACAGCTTGACACATCACCTTACCACCCAAAGCAAATCCGGTGTGTTTGTTTACACCAAGGAAAGTTCCTCATCCACTTCTACAGCAGGTAAAGCAGGAAGTTGACTCATTGTTACAAGGAGGAATAATCTCATCTGCAACAAAACCTACAAGCTGATGTTCAGGTGTGGTTCCAGTACTGAAATCACTGAGTCTGTGTAGATCTCACACAGTTGAATAAAGCTGATGAAAGGGGAATTCATCCAATGTCATCTGTGGATGAGTCTTGCAAAGCTGAGAAAGAGTTCTGTCTGGTGGCTGGGGCTCTCCAAATTATTAGAAGAGATGATATTCAATTGCATCATGTGTGCTATCCATCATCAGGAGCAAAGGGAACACTGATGGCATCCTCATTTCAATCCAGGCTGTGGGAACGTCTCAGGATGGATCCTTTTGAGCTCAAAAGGGAAAACTTTTTTGATAGTGGTTGACTACTATTCAAGGTAGATAGAGGTAAAACGTCTAACTCTAGACGGCCATACATGTTGGGCTGTATTTGTAATGTTGAAAGAAATTTTTGCTACACAGGATTCCAGACAACAGTCCACAGCTTGCTAATGGATACTTCAAGAGTTTCACTGAATTTTATGGGTTTGTCCACATGACTAGCTTGCTGAGATACCCATAAGCTAACGGTGAGGCTGAAAGGGAGTGCAGACAGTAAAGGCTTTATTAAAAAAGAGCCCAGATAAGTTATCATTCTATCCTGCTCCAGAATGGTCTGGCTCATTGCGAGCTTTTAATGGGAAGGAAGCCGAGGCCTAAATTTCCTACTCTTTCACAAACTCTGACAGCAGCAGACTTGGACACGGTGAGGGAGGAGGAGAGAGTACCATTCCAGTCAAATGCAGAAGGGAACTACAAGAATTGCTACAGAACACACAAATTATCAAACCTCCAGCCTGGAGATTCAATGTGGATTTGTGATCAAGCTCGTCAAGGCCAAGTTCTTGAGAAAATACCACATCCGTGATCCTATCTGGTAGAGGCAGAAAATGGTACAGTGCAAAGGAACAGGAGTGCATTAGTTTCTAGGTTGCGACCTTCTACGGAGTTCACCAGTTCTTCAGGAGACCTGGAAGATGGCCTGAACGGTGAACTGATATCCTCTGACAACTCTCATTTTTGGCCAGAAAGTTGAGGTAAATAATCATCCATATATGTTTGAATGGTGGAGCAGGCTTGATAAGCCAAATGGCCTACTCCTGCGCCTATGTTCCTAACACCGAAAAGACACCAATGGAACCAGACTCCAAGCAAGCGTCATCAATACAGAAGGGGAAATGAAAAAAAAAATCTATCTTAACACATGAAAGTTACCCCTGTGCACTCTCTCCCAGTACGAAACACCAACTAGTAGGCAACGAAGAACTTAACAAATATAAAGGCAAACAACTTGGCATTTGAAACCAAAACAATTCACAAGTAATCTCTATGGTTATCAAAGTAGTTTCAATAAATTCAAACAGATTATAATTGCTTACCTAAAGAGCTGGTAGCCAGGCTCATGGTTGTGGATTTCTGTAATTAAACCAAAATAAACAAATATTTTAATACTAAATCTGTGGAATACATAACATTTTCAGAAAAGCCGTACACATTACTGTGCAAATTATTGTACTACAGACTAAGAATCTCTGGGCATATAAAAGAATAATTACCACACTACAGATTAGTAAGAGCTACCCATGTGCAACTTTTAACATTATGTGTGTGTGCGTGTGTGTATTTTGATGAATTACTTCGTGCAGTACCTGCAGAACCTCCTGTTGTGATAAAAACCATCCCATTTATATTTCAGAATGGTTTCCATGCTAGCTTAAGGTCATTAAAATCAACACTTGTTTTAAAGTCACATTTCAAAATTATTTCCAACATTTCAAAATTATTTGCAATTATCAGAGTGCATTCCACAAGAAACCACATTGCATCATCTGTTACTGCCTTGACAAGTAACTTCTGACAAACGAGCTACATACTGGCATAAAAGCTAACTTGTGAACTACATAACTCCAGATTTAGCAGCCACATTCAGTTAATTATTTGGTTATACTTTATTAAAAATCACAAGTTTAAGGATTCATCAATAGGAGTTACAAAGGTTTTTTCATGGCATAGTTCATTAACCATGCTCCACATTACAAAGTTTTCTATTCTGCTTTCCCTTCTCCTCCAATCCATTTCCATTTGGTTTCCAAGAAAAAAAATCTTTCATTACACAGATAGTTGACTCCCCTACTAAATCCACAGCAGAACAAGGTTTCTAAAAAAAAGAGCTCAAGGCAACAACGCAACTTTAGGGATTTATGGTTATTTAAAATGACTATAGTTGTACAGTTGCATTTCATATGACAACAGAACTTGATTGTCACAATATTAAACAATTACATATGGCACAAAAACAGGCCATTCGACTCAACCAGTCCATGCTGGTATTTACGCTCTGCTCTGCTCCCTCCCATCTTTTTGCATCTAACCTCTGACAATCATTTATTGCCTTCTTCCTCAAATGCTTGTCTAGCTTCCCCTTAAATGCATCTATACTATTCACTTCAGCCACATCCTGTGGTAGACAGTTCCACATTTTCACCACCGAGTAAAGAAGTTTCTTCTGAATTCCCGATTGGATTTCTTGGTTACTATTTCATATTGATGGCTTCTAGTTGTACACTTCCCCATGAGGGGAAACATTCTCCCTATAACCACTCCATCAAACCCCCTTCATAATTTTAAAAGCTTCTTTAGGTTGCCCTTCAGCCATTTTTTCCCCTCAAAAAAAAAAGAGACCCAAGCCCGTCAATCCTTTCCTGAATTATACGCCCATGCATCTCTGTTATCATCCTTGGAAATCTTCTCTACACCCTCTCCAGTGCCTCAATGTACTTTTATAATATGGTGACCAGAACTGCATGAAGTACCCTTCAGTGCAGTCTAACCAAGGTTACCATAAATTCCCTACTTTTCAATTCTATCCATCTAGAAATAAAGCTTGACATTTCGAGTCCTCATGACACTTCAGCAGAACTGAGTAAAGTTAGGAGAGGGGTGAAATATAAGCTGGTTTAAGGTGGGGGGTGGTTGTAGGGACAAGCAAGCAGTGATAGGAGCAGATAATCAAAAGATGTCACAGACAAAGGAACAAAGACAAAGTGTAAGAGGTGGTGATATTATCTAAGAGAATGTGCTAATTAAGAATGGATGGCAGGACACTCAAGGTACAGCTCTAGTGGGGGTGGGGTGGAAAGACTGACAGGCCATTACAGTTATAGATTTTAAAATAATGGAAATAGGTGGGAAAAGAAAAATCTATATAAATTATTGGAAAAAACAAAAGGGAGGGGGAAGAAACGGAAAGGGGGTGGGGATGGGGGAGGGAGTTTAAGATCTAAAGTTGTTGAATTCAATATTTAGTCTGGAAGGCTGTAAAGTGCCTAGTCGGAAGATGAGGTGCTGTTCCTCCAGTTTGCGTTGGGCTTCACTGGAACAATGCAGCAAGCCAAGGACAGACATGTGGGCAAGAGAGCAGGGTGGAGTGTTAAAATGGCAAGCGACAGGGAGGTTTGGGTCTTTCTTGCGGACAGACCGCAGGTGTTCTGAAAAGCGGTCGCCCAGTTTGCGTTTGGTCTCTCCAATGTAGAGGAGACCGCATTGGGAGCAACGAATGCAGTAGACTAAGTTAGGGGGAATGCAAGTGAAATGCTGCTTCACTTGAAAGGAGTGTTTGGGCCCTTGAATGGTGAGGAGAGAGGAAGTGAAGGGGCAGGTGTTGCATCTTCTGTGTGGGCATGGGGAGGTGCCATAGGTGGGGGTTGAGGAGTAGGGGGTGATGGAGGAGTGGACCAGGGTGCCCCGGAGGGAACGATCCCTACGGAATGCTGCCAGGGTGGGGGTGAAGGGAAGATGTGTTTGCTGGTGGCATCATGCTGGAGTTGGCGGAAATGGTGAAGGATGATCCTTTGAATGCGGAGGCTGGTGGGGTGATAAGTGAGGACAAGGGGGACCCTATCATGTTTCTGGGAGGGAGGAGAAGGCGGGAGGGCGGATGCGCAGGAGATAGGCCGGACACGGTTGAGGGCCCTGTCAACGACTGTGGGTGGAAAACCTCGGTTAAGGAAGAAGGAGGACATGTCAGAGGAACTGTTTTTGAAGGTAGCATCATCAGAACAGATGCGACGGAGGCGAAGGAACTGTGGGAGTTGGTAGGCTTGTAATGGATATTGGTGGACAGTCTATCACCAGAAATTGAGACAGAGAGGTCAAGGAAAGGAAGTATCAGAGATGGACCATGTGAAAATGGGGTGGAGATTGGAAGCAAAATTAATAAATTTTTCCAGGTCCCGACGAGAGCATGAAGCAGCACCGAAGTAATCATCGATGTACCGGAGAAAGAGTTGTGGGAGGGGGCCGGAGTAGGACTGGAACAAGGAATGTTCCACATACCCCATAAAGAGACAGGCATAGCTGGGGCCCATGCGGGTACCCATAGCCACACCTTTTATTTGGAGGAAGTGAGAGGAGTTAAAGGAGAAATTGTTCAGTGTGAGAACAAGTTCAGCCAGACGGAGGAGAGTAGTGGTGGCTGGGGATTGTTCCCTCTGGGACACCCTGGTCCACTCCTCCATCACCCCCTACTACTCAACCCCCACCTATGGCACCTCCCCATGCCCACACAGAAGATGCAACACCTGCCCCTTCACTTCCTCTCTCCTCACCGTCCAAGGGCCCAAACACTCCTTTCAAGTGAAGCAGCATTTCACTTGCATTTCCCCTAACTTAGTCTACTGCATTCGTTGCTCCCAATGTGGTCTCCTCTACATTGGAGAGACCAAACGCAAACTGGGCGACCGCTTTGCAGAACACCTGCGGTCTGTCCGCAAGAAAGACCCAAACCTCCCTGTCGCTTGCCATTTTAACACTCCACCCTGCTCTCTTGCCCACATGTCTGTCCTTGGCTTGCTGCGTTGTTCCAGTGAAGCCCAACGCAAACTGGAGGAACAGCACCTCATATTCTGACTAGGCACTTTACAGCCTTCCAGACTAAATATTGAATTCAACAACTTTAGATCTTAAACTCCCTCCCCCATCCCCACCCCCTTTCCGTTTCTTCCCCCTCCCTTTTGTTTTTTCCAATAATTTATATAGATTTTTCTTTTCCCACCTATTTCCATTATTTTAAAATCTATAACTGTAATGGCCTGTCAGTCTTTCCACCCCACCCCCACTAGAGCTGTACCTTGAGTGTCCTGCCATCCATTCTTAATTAGCACATTCTCTTAGATAATATCACCACCTCTTACACTTTGTCTTTGTTCCTTTGTCTGTGACATCTTTTGATTATCTGCTCCTATCACTGCTTGCTTGTCCCTACAACCGCCCCTCCCAACAACTTCTCTCCCCCAACCCCCCCCCCCCACCAACCTTAAACCAGCTTATATTTCACCCCTCTCCTAACTGTACTCAGTTCTGCTGAAGGGCCATGAGGACTCGAAACGTCAGCTCTTTTCTTCTCCGCCGATGCTGCCAGACCTGCTGAGTTTTTCCAGGTAATTCTGTTTTTGTTTTGGATTTCCAGCATCCACAGTAGTTTTTTGTTTTTATATAGAAATAAAGCTTAACGTTTGGTTTGCTTTTCTTATTTAAAAAATGACCAACCTGTGGTACAACTTTTAGTAATTACTGTATTCATACTCCAAGATCTCTTTGGTCCTCCAGGCCGCCTAGACTTGTACCTACCAAGTAATAGGTGCCTCACAATTCTCCCTACCGAAATGTGGTGCTGCTACAGTTTACTCAGGAAGTTTGAGTTGCCATGGCAACATGTACTTTTGTATGCAGACTGTAGTCTGGTCCTAGGGATAGTGATGGTAGAGGCTCCAACATTACAACACATGGCTGACCAGGAATCTCTCGCTCATTCTTACTGCCTGCCATTGGTCTGTGTTGGAAGGGTTTACAGCTTAACACTCAACCTGTTTGGCTGCATTATGAATGCACCTTCTCTGGCCATCAAGTACTGGGGTGAGACTCGAACCCATAATTTCTGGCTCAGAGGCAGGAATGCTACCCACTGCACAACAAGATTGCCACCAAAATGTACTACTTCACATTTGTCTGCATTAAACTTCATTTGACAACGATTTGCCCATTTTGCAAGCTAATTAATGTCCTTCTGTAATTTGCTGCAGTCCTCAGGTGTGGACTGTTCCCCCACCTCAACCAAATTGGTGCAAATTTATAACAGTTAGAAATTTGGTGTCACCTGCCAGTTCAGAAATCATATAACAGTAGTATCCACTTCCCATGATGAACTGTTAATGTTTAACTCAGTGACCAGATAATTCTAAATCCTTCAGCATCAACATCATCTTACATCAATTCTGTGAAGCAGCCAACCCCCATTCCTGTGGTGCACATTAGAATCTCTGAGATTACCACCCTCAAGCTCTCGTAATAGGTCAAACATTCTCCATTTTAAACAAATATTGTGGGGGCACTCACTTGATTGCATAACCTATTTGTTTATACCTTTAATGAAACAGTCCCTTCACAACATCCCATGAGAAAATTATTTCTGGAAGAATTTCCACACTCCCTTGATTTAACTGTTTATAGAGCTGCACAAATTACATCTCCAAATAAAACAAGGAAAAAGATTTGCCAGCAGTAATTTTGGCAACAAAAAGGGAAAATTCATTCATTTTATCACTAATCTATTTACACAAATCTCAAGATGCACAGAGCAGTCAAGGTATGTTCACAAATTAGCACTGGAGCATAGGGGTGTACAATATCAAGTTAAATAAAGAATGGCAAGAAATCCCTGTGTAAATGAGCTGCTTCAATAGATTTTTTCACAACATAAAAAAAAGGACAAAGGATAAACATCCACAGAAAATCTTAACTTAACACTGATCAATATATTGCTTGCTATAGAGACTGTACCCTGCTTATAACATCATCTTTGTTGGATCAAGCTATGTCTTTGCTGCCCGGTTGCAGCAATTGTAAAACCAAAAGCATTAGGTGGGTCAGAAAATGCAATTCTATTCCACCAGTTTTATCTTCTTTGCCTTTACATTATTGCTTCACATTTACTGCTCATCTGTTGCGAGTCTTCAGATGGGAGATCACTCCAATTTCAGCAAGACATTGTCAGTTACAGTAGGGGCATTGTAGGTCATCATTCTCTGATGAAGGAGCTATTGCCATATGCTCCTACCAGTGGTGGTGCTTTTCTGTGGCAAATCTGATGGCATAGTTCTTCAAAGTTCCATATGCGTATGGAGATTTTGGCGTCAAGTACCTTAGTCATAGACAGACTATTCCCAGTTGTTGAAGTAAACCTGGCATGAAATGATGTTTCACTTGCATGAATCTTTGTATCTTGGTTTTGGCCACCCAATGGGTCTACTGGCACCATCAAGCTCTCCATAGTGTGTATTTTTGGTCGATGACCATCATCCACCCTAATGACATGGCCTAACCATCGTGGTCTACCAGTTTACATGCTGCATTTTGGATAGTATCTATCCCAATGCATGGAAAAAGCACGCATTACTCGATACATCTATTTACTCAATTCTGAATTACTAATGTTATGCACTGTATACATCAAGGCAGAAAGCACTCCCGCAATTTCAGGCACTTTCCAGATATTAGGTGGCTGTTTGGGCCAAAGAAGAGACAAACATCAAGGTGTTTACCACAGAAAATGACAACCTAGAATAGAAAAGGAAATTCCTTTAGGCTACTCATATGTACCACCTAGTGGTCAACATCAGGGCAAGTTAGCAATCAGTGCTGAGGTGGGAGAAAAATTAGAACTCAAAGTTAAGTAAAAACCAAGACTTAAAAGATAAATAAAATAATACAGTAATTGGTAAAAACATCCTTAATAGATAAATTCTTTAAAAACCTTTTAATTCTAGTTTTTAATTACTAATTTTGTCCAAAATAAATTTGTAACTTCAGACTCCTTCATTGATACGAATGAATGAAATACGCCAGTGAATATATTAAACTATCAGCAAGTTCTAAAATATTCATTAAATTATCTAAGGATAAATTAAAAATTGGCATTGTCCCATATATTATATTATCCCATATCTTACATTAGTCTTTAGAAGCCAAGTTATTTCTGCTCAGTCTCCCAATAGACTTAAGCTAATTTACTACTAGTCAATGACGTTTTATAATCTTACAAGCCTTAAGAGCATTAAAATGCTTATTCCTCACTAGCTGGTTTAGAAAACAGCTTTGACCCAGTTCTATAAACAGAATGCTCTTCAGGCCTATGGATCAACCAATGGTCAGTTTTGCAAATTAACATTTTTAGTTACTCTGTCATGTTTAGAGATTCTGACTATGCCAACACAGGATTTTGATGCTTTAGAAAATGCTATTAGATTAAATGTATCTTAATGAGTTCAATTCGCAGAACAGCAGAACTCAAAAATGTAGATGAGGATCCAAATTAAGCATCTGAAACAAAGTACTTTAGAAAATGGGCGTTCGTGGAAAGGACTCTAGTTAAAATATGCAACTATTGTCACTAAGATAGCCCCTTCATTTGAGCACAGCATTGGAGTAGCTGCTGAGAATATACTTTCTGGAAGCAGATAGTTGGTTTGGTTGATATGCCTACTGGCAAATTCCTGAAATCCAGCCTCACGAGAGAAAACTCATTCATATTCACAGCAGATGGTGGAATTTGAATTCAATAAAAATCTGGAATTAAAAGTCTAATGATGCCCATGAAACCATTGTTGATTGTTGTAAAAATCCATCTGGGTCACTAATGTCCTTTAGAGAAGGAAATCTGTTGTCCTTACATGGTCTGGCCTGGCCTACACATGACTCCAGACCCACATTACAGCAATGTGGTTGACTCTTAAATGCCCTCTGAAGTGGCCTAGCAAGCCACTCAGTTGTAACAAACCAGTACAAAGTTACAAAAGTGGAATTAAACCAGACGGACCACCCGGCATCGACCTAGGCACCAGAAACAACAATGGCAATCGCAGCCCTGTCCACCCTGCAAAGTTCTCCTTACTAACATCTGGGGGCTAGTGCCAAAATTGGGAGTGCTGTCTCACAGACTAGTCAAGCAACAGCCTGACATAGGTATGATTCCGTAAGGATGACTTACAGACAATGTCCCAGACACCACCATCACCATCCCTGGGTATGTACTGACCCACCAGCAGGACAGACCCAGCAGAGGTGGCGGCACAGTGGTATACAATCGGGAAGGAGCTGCCCTGGGAGTCCTCAACATCGTCTCCGGACCTCATGAAGTCTCATGGAATCAGGTCAAACATGGGCAAGGAAACCTCCTGCTGATTACCACGTATCGCCCTCCCTCAGCTGTGAATCAGTGCTCCTCCATGTTGAACATCACTTGGAGGAAGCACTGAGGGTGGCAAAGGCGCAGAATGTACTCTGGGTGGGGGACTTCATATTCCAGCACCAAGAGTGGCTCGGTAGCACCACTACTGACCAAGCTGACCAAGTCCTAATTGACATAGCTGCTAGGCTGGGTTTGTGGCAGATGGTGAGGGAACCAACAAGGGGGAAAAAACATACTTGACTTCATCCTCACCAACCTGCCTGCCACAGATGCATCTGTCCATGACAGTATCGGTAGGAGTGACCACCGCACAGCCATTGTGGAGATGAAGTCCCACCTTCACATTGAGGATACCCTCCATGTTGTGTGGCATTACCACCGTGCTAAATGGTTAGATTTCAAATAAATCCAGCAACTCAAGACTGGCATCCATAAGGCACTGTGGGCCATCAGCAGCAGAATTGTACTTGAACACAATCTGCAATCTCATGGCCCAGCATCTCCCCCACTCTGCCATTATCATCAAGCCTGGTTCAATGAAGAGTACAGTGCCAGGAGCAGCACCAGGCATACCTAAAAATGAGGTGTCAACCTGCTGAAGCTGTAACACAGGGCTACTTGCATGCCAAACAGCATAAGCAGCATGTGATAGACAGAGCTAAGCGATCCCACAACCAACGGATTAGATCTAAGCTCTGCAATCTTGCCACATCCAGTCATGAAGAGTGGTGGACAATTAAACAACTCACTGGAAGAGGAGGCTCCACAAATATCCCCATCCTCAATGATGGAGGAGCCCAGCACATCAGTGCAAAAGATAAGGCTGAAGCATTCGCAACAATCTTAAGCCAGAAGCGTTGAGTGGATGATCCATCTCGGCCTCCTCCGGAGGTCCACAGCATCAAAGATGCCAGTCTTCAGCCAATTCGATTCACTCCATGTGGTATCAAGAAACGGCTGAAGGCATTGGATACTGCTATGGGCCCTGACAATATTCAGGCAATAGTACTGAAGACTTGTGCTCCAGAACTTGCCCCTAGCCAAGCTGTTCCAGTACAGCTGCAACACTGGTATCTACCCGGCTATGTGGAAAATTGCCCAGGTATGTCCTGTACACGAAAAGCAGGACAAATCCAACCCAGCCAATTACCACCCCATCAGTCTACTCTCCATCATCAGTAAAGTAATGGAAGGGGTCATCAACAGTGCTATCAAGCGGCACTTGCTTAGCAATAACCTGCTCACTGATGTCCAGTTTGGGTTCTGCCAGGGCCATTCAGCTCCTGACCTCAAAACAGCCTTGGTTCAAACATGGACAAAAGAGATGGACTCGCAAGGTGAGGTGAGAGTGACTGCCCTTGACATCAAGGCAGCATTTGAACAAGCTTGGGCTGACATTCACGCCACACAAGTGTCAGGCAATGACCATCTAGAACAAGAGAGAATCCAACCGTCGCACCTTGATGTTCAATGGCATTACCGTGTGTGTGTGCGCGAGTGCGTTTTGATGAATTACTTCATGCAGTACTTGCAGAACCTCCTGTTGTATAAAAACCATCCCATTTATATTTCAGAATATTCCATGCTAGCTTAAGGTCATTAAAATCAACGCTTGTTTTAAAGTCACATTTCAAAATTATTACCATTGACCAAAAACTGAACTGGACTAGCCATATAAATGCTGTGGCTACAAGAGCAGGTCAGAAGCTAAGAATTGTGCGACGAGTAACTTACCTCCTGACTTCCCAAAGCCTGCCCACCATCTACAAGGCACAAGTCAGGAGTGTGATGGAATACTCCCCACTTGACTGGATAAGTGCAGCTCCCACAGCACTGAAGAAACTGGACACCGCCCAGGACAAGCAGCCCGCTTGATTGGCACCACATCCACAAACATTCACTCCCTCCACAACCGACGCACAGTAGCAGCAGTGTGTACCATCTACAAGATGCACAGCAGGAATTCACCAAGGCTCCTTCAACAGCACCTTCCAAACCCATGACCACTAATATCTAGAAAGACAAGGGCAGCAGATACATAGGAACACCTTCACCTGTAAGTTCCCCTCCAAGTAACTCAACATCCTGACTTGGAAATATATTGCCGTTCCTTCACTGTCACTGGGTCAAAATCCTGGAACACCCTTCCTAACAGCACTATGAGTGTATCTACACCACATGGACTGCAGCAGGTCAAGGCAGCTCACCACCACCTTCTCAAGGGCAACCAGGGATGGGCAATAAATGCTGGCCAAGCCAGCAAAGCCCACATCCCATGAATAAAAAAAAATCAAAACCAGGACTAGTCAGAACAAGAAAATTGTTCAGTAAAATGTTTAGTTACCCACTAAATTCGCAAGGAGCAGTTTGTACTTAAGTGAATTTAACTATTACTTTACAGACAAGTGAATGTACAGTTAAGCAGTTTGTCAATTTATATTTGGCCGCATTTGGCTGGAGTGCATGCAGTCCATCTACTGAAATGTGAAATATCTAATATTCGATTCAGATGACAAGCAAGTACTGTTGTTGCTCCCTAACTTTCACTATTGAATGATTAGTTATTTGGCACAGCTCAACGCAGGATGCAGGGATCGTTTGAGGTCTGACTAGTGCCACTGAGCCCAAGAAAATATCTAAGGCAGACTCAAAATTTGTAAATTAAATTGATGAAATGTATTAGACAGCGTGCTAGTTGGATCCAGCAATATGATGCTATCAAAAAGAACTGATGGTTAATCACCATTGGATCATCAGATGAAATTACATAACTGTGGGTTAAATGACTCTGCCTTTGAAACCTTTAGACACCTTGGCCACCGAGAGGTCTGAAGCCAAAGGTCCCATTCTATCTCCATCCACCTTCATTTTTATATTCTCCTCACCCTCACAGTTTTTGTTTGCCACTTTCAGTGTTATTAAGTTACAAAGAAATAGTACAATAAGGCAAGCAAATACAGGACTTAGCAAGGAAATGCAACTATCTGAAGGGACAGTGCATTGTCTGAACATGATCTCTTAACATGCCCATTTTATATAACATTAATTTAAATGTATCTTTGGTCTTATTGATAAGTGTTACACTATGATCATTTCTGTATTTCTGGGCAATGTTAATTTGAAGCATTGATGCACTTACGAACAAACCCTTAATCTTCTACAGAATATACATAACAATTGAATTATTTTTTTCACATCACAGGCAAAACAGACAGTTTTAATAAACTTTAAGCTGCACTGCCTAATTCCTCCATTTTCATGGGCCAGTGTGAATTGCTCCTGAGTCCACATTATTTCCACATGTTTGTGTATTTATATGTTGCTTATTACACCAAACTTCTGGAAATAATGAAAGGCTTTAAATTTCACATTATTCAGTACACTAGCAGATTTCCCAATGTGTTGCTCACTGTAACTTGGATGTTGCACTGCTTTATAAGTAGATGCAAGAAACATTTAACTATGGTGCCGGCTGCCTGCTCAAGTGGATGACCATCAACATCCTGGGGGTTACCACTGATTAGAAACTGAACTGGACCAGTCATAAATACTGCAGCTACAACAGCAGGTCAGAGGCTGAGAACTCCGCAGCGTGTAGCTCACCTCCTGACTCCCAAAGCCTGTCCATCATCTACATGGCACAAGTCAGGAGTGTGACGAATACTCTCCATTTGCCTGGATGAGTGCAGCTCCCACAACACTCGAAGCTGGACACCATCTACGACAAAGCAGCCTGTTTGACTGGCACCCCCACCACCTTAAACATTGACTCCCTTCACCACCAATGCACAGTGGCAGTAGTGTGTTCCACCTTCAAGATGTACTGCAGCAACTCGCCAAGCTTCTTTCAACAGCACTTTCCAAATCTGCGACTTCTACCCTTGAGAAAAACAAGGGCAACGGACGAATGGGAACATCATCTGAAAGCTCCCCTCCAATTCACACATCATCCTGACTTGGATCTGTATCACCGTTCCATCACCATACCCGAGTCAAAATGCTGCAACTCCCTCCCTAACAGTACCTCAGGTATACCGACATCACATGGACTGCAGTGGTTGAAGAAAGCTGCTCACCATCATCTTCTATAGGAAAGTGAAATAAATACAGACCTTGCCAGCAAAGCTCATATCCCAGGAGTGAATTTAATAAAAAGTAAAAGGCCAGATAGCACTACTCAAAGAATAGCAAGGGAGCTCACCAATGTTCTACCCAATATTTATTTTTCATCTAACTCTAAAAGAGAATGTCTGATCATTTATCTCACTGCTGTTTGTGAAACTGTTTAAGACACAGATTGGATATAGTATTTGCCTGCAAAGCAATGGTAACTACATTGCAGAAGTTATTATTTTGTTGTAAAGCACTTTGAGGTATCATGGGAAATTAGGAGGTGCTAGATAAATGTAAGTTGTTTCTTCCAATTTTTTGTATGTAACAGAAGTAGCATTTACACATCTGAGGTTGATGATGGTGTAATATAAATCCATTTTTCTTTCAATGAACATCCATAAAGTTCAGCACTTTGCTGCACATGCAAGTGTTGCCTTCTGCTTGCATGTACAAAATTAGCTATCATATTAATATCAACTTAGTTGTGCAGCCTTGATAAATGTACTATTGATGTCAAACCTACAACAGTTTGTATTCAATACGATCAAAGCCATCTATGCTAACTTGTTATGCTGACTCAACTGCCATAACAGCAATTTACTTTTAAAGTTTTCAGTTCATTTCTCAAACAGGCAAGGTAGGACTAAATTTCCCATTATAAATTTAAGTCTTGCCTTAGGTATTCTCTTCTGTGTAGTGGTACTAGTTACTCCCACAAGGCAGTGGGACCGCTCATGTTTTGGTACCACCCAATATTTAATTATACAACAGTGTTACACAAGAGTACAATAATTGGACTTCTACATTCTGGGCTGAATATTTGCATCCTTTACATTTGCAACTCCAAGTTCATCAAAGACTGATGAAGAAAACTGGGTAAGACAAGGCCAACACAAAATTTGTTTTTTTTTTGCACACTCATTTCATTCAACTAAATTAGAACAAATTATTCCTCCCCACATTGGATCATTTTGTTCGACTTATTGAATAGTCACCAGCATTCTATCCTTGTGACTCTAATTAAAACCTGCCCTAGCAATCTTCTGTTCCAAACCTGTCTGTGGATGTTTATGTCCCTATTTTTATTCCAATGTTCACAGCCACAGGGGAGTGTTTATGTTAAAACAAACCCAGTCAAGCACCTGGAACCAGGAACCTCCAACACAATGCAAGACATTTATCAATTATATAGACTGGCTAACAAATTACTATTACTTTCAGTATTTATGGAAATAATTTAAATGGCCAGCTCATTGGTATTTGAAACTTTTGCTTTTTGAAAAAACAAGGCTTCTGCAAAAATATTTTACTCCAATAACTCAATAATTAAATGCAACTCTTGCCCAAAAGCGTCCTGTGCAAAAATGGCCAACATTCCACAGCACAATACTTCCCTTTAAATCAATGCTTGAAAATATTAATTGCAGAAAATGCTTAAAGGCATTTAGAATTACTTTTTGGTTAAATTGGTCACCGTTCATTAATCACAATGAAGGGGAGTGAAAAGAACCTTTTCCTACTATTTCTTCAGCAGTCCCTTTAAGCATGCATGGAACATACCCCAGCTAGTTTTCCCACACATTTTGCAGCAGGAAGCTTAAAAGGCACAGGACCCTTCTTTGCCTATTTAAATTAAACTAGGTCAAACCTATATAAAATATAAAACATGGAATGAGTTGACACCCCTGTATTAGAAATCAGAAGGCTCCTAGGTTTACAACAGATGTTAACTCAAAGGATTCAAAAGATCAAGGAAGAAAAAAAATCAGTGAGCTTCAGTCAACATATTATACTACTAGCAGTGACGCGGTTTTAATTTTTGTATTCTTTTGCACTACATCTTTCACTAATTTGATGATTATAGATCAAAACAAAGAAAAATATGTAACATTTCCAAAATAACGGATTGAAAAAGTGTTAACAGGAAATCTGAAACACAGATCCCAAAAGATCATTGGAGATTTATTCAGCTGTATTAATACAAACATGAACATTGCAACAAAAGCACCTCAGACAATGTCACCTACAAGCACATCCTAATTATCGGCATCTCACAGCATCCATGATTTTCTCCCACACCTCTCGGATAGATTCAGTTAACTTATTCTCAGACAAACATTACAAGTCTCACACTTCAGCCATCATGTAACTGTTCCCAAGCTGACAACTTAAGCATCACGTTTACTTCTGGTATATTCTAAACAAATAAGAACTGCTTTGTTGCAATGGAAAATTATAATATTGTTAAAATCAGATTTGTTTACTTGCACATAATCTGATATTTTAATCTTCCATTCTTCCTTCCCCTCCAATTTTTAAACTTCAATACAATGCATCGCGAGTTGCGCAGAAACGAAGATTATAACTTTTCAGGAGGCCTGTGCAGAAGCCGAAATTAAAATAGAAGTCATCCCTACCTTTTCACCAGAAAAAATAAATTCTGATTATTTTCATCATTTTACACCAACAATGCCAAAATCAACAGAAAAAGATTGTACCCCAAGTTAATAACTTTCAGCATGGATTGAATTGTATTGCAAACCTCTTGCCACCCACTCTGACAATCATACACAAGATTAGCAGACTTACCTATTACTTGCAGTAGCTCTGTGTTGCTGATCTGTGAATCACTAATGCTGAAAGTCTCGAGTTGTTTTACATCTCCCAAGAGAAAGCCTTCCTGTAGTGAAAAACAAGTTAAATTAGAACAAAAAAAAAACAAGAATGCAAAATAAAACTCAATAAATTTGAGAAACAGGTAGAAATAATAAAAATTAAATCAAGTTATTTCACTGTAATTAAAGCTACTTCACTCATTCCAACTTTTGCAGCAAAGTTAACACTAACAAAACTACTCCACTGATAAGATCTGTGAAAGCATTGCCAGTCGAGTTGTTTGAAGACCATCAAGTCAATTTCTGGCAAGCAGCTAAGTATCATTTGCTTGCGAACATTTTAATACTAGACTTGATCACCAGAAACAAACCGGAGACTCAAATGTCACCTGTCTGGCTGACCAAATTCTAGAAGATTTTAAGACACACCAAAGTTTGCAAAGACAATTCTACAGCAACGATTTTTACATCAAAGAAACTGGGTTCTGACAAAGGTCATTGACCTGAACCATTAACGCTTTCTCTCTTCACAGATGCTGCCGGACCTGCTGAATATTTCCAATAACTTTTCTTTTTATTCAAGAAAACAGGGCTGGTCCATTAAAAAAAAATGATACAGCAAAAAATATTTTCCAAAAGTTCTATAAAGGAAAGCCTCAACATTGCGCATTTGCTGCACTCAAAACTTTACAACCGTTTTCCACTTTCGTTGAAGAAAACATTCGGAGAAACACATTTTAACGAAAAAGAAAAATCCTGCAGAAAGTGGGCACATCAAGGCAAGCGGAATGTATTCGCTTCAAGGCTGCAGTGACTCCCAAACCAGGCTCACTCCGCCGAGCCCGGGTGCAAAATGTACCGTTTTGTAACCGATTTCCGCGGTGACCTTTCGCCGGGGACAAAGCAGCTGCTGCCCAGTCACAAGCCCCCAGGCGCTCGGGTCTTGCGGCCTCACGGATTTAATTCTTGAACGACCCCTCCTGCGAGGAAAGGCCGGGCTCCGGACGACAGGAGCCGCAGACTCGGCCTCTCTCTTCAACCGACCCGAAAAAACCTCACTCCTAACGAGCTGGCGGCATCTGAGAGCTCGGCTGGGCTGCGGGGAAGCCGGGCCGGAGGCGACGGTGCTGCTACTTACATGGTCCGAGGGGCTGTTGGCGTGATGATAAACTAAAGAACTGAAAGTATAGCCCGAGACGGAGGCAGCCATCTTTTTTCCAACCTTCCCACCCACACCCCCCCGCGGCACGGACACTTCCGGTCCACGCACAGACCGCTAGAAACGGCCAACATCCGCCCCGCACTTTCCCAACTTCCGCCCCACCCGTCCGCCCATTGCTCTTTACATAGACTGGGTCTCCTGTACAGCAGAGCCGTTAGGATCACAGCTGCTAAACCAAGAACCCTTTTAAGGAGTAACATTTTTTTGCCCTCTGAGAAAGTTGGCCAATCTGTGACCTGATCATAAATCTTTAAACTGTTCCCCATTGCTAACTCTTATACCTTGTCTATTAGACATTCTCCTCATGCTGCTGACATTTATGTCCCATTGCTACCTAGCAGAGGATGCAGGTGCCAGCAATGGGGCCAAAAGTCTGGATTCAAATGGAACGGGGCCAGTTATTGGGTTTTCAACAAAGTGCAACTTTGGATGGCCCCTCTCTTTTTGGCATGGGGTTAATGTCAGTTATAAAATTTCTGCACTATCTGTGTGCCTGGTCCCACAACATGAAAAGCTAGAATAAAAACAGTAAATGCTAGGAATACTCAGCAGGACAGGCAGCATCTGTGGAGAGAAACAAAGTTAAAATTTCAGGTCAACTCGTGTGTGTTTTGAACATTTTAGCCCAGCCCTCCTGTTTAATTGATGGGGAGGGATACAAGGTGCCAGATCTAACCTGGGACAGGTTGCAGCTGAGATTTGGCAGATTGTTAGGTATGAGCTCTCAAATAACTGGTGTGATGTCATATGTTTTTCACATTTTGGCCTTGTTGGGATATAGTTTTGAACTCTAACAAAATGTAATATTTTTATGCCCAGGATTTAGTTGAGCTGTCCACTATGCATATGGAGTCCAATGAAAGTACTTTCTCTTCCTTACCAGCCTATTTTATTTGGATTTGAGAAGCTGATAACATAACTTTTAAATGTTTGAAATTCTCCCTTGAAAGTTCTTAAGATTATATTTTGCTTATCATGTGGAACAATATACTATGTCAATAAAGGAATGTTATGATGTAAATACATATTTTCCATGCTGTAAGCTTCTGAACATCACTCAAGGAAACATGCCAGGGGTACAGTAAGATTGTGGCTTTCTTATTGGATTAGTAACTCAGAGACCAGGACTAATGATCCAGGATATGTTCAAATTCCATCATGGCAGCTGGGAAATTTAAAGTCAATTAATCAAATGCATCTGCAATAAAAAAAGCTAATATCAGCTAGTATCATGAAGCTACTGGATTGTCATTAAAACACACCTGGTTCACGATTGTCCTTTGGAAAGGACATCTGCCATCCTTAATTGGTCTGGCCTGCACGTGACTCCACACAATTATAGCAATGTGGCTTACACTTAACTGCCATTTGCAGTGATCTAACAAGTTAGTGTCTACCATTTGCAAGATGCACTGCAGCAACTCACCAAAGCTCCTTTGACAGCACCATTCAAACACACAACCTCTACCACCTAGAACAACAAGGGCAGCAGGTATGTGGGAACAACACCCGTTGCAAGTTCCCCTCGAAGACACATATCATTTTGACTTGGGACTATATCACTGTTCTTTCACTGTTACCGAGTCAAAATCCTGAATGCCTTTCCTAACCACACTGTGTGAGCACCTATGCCAGATGGACGGTAACGGTTCAAGAAGGCATCTGACCACTGCCTCTCAAGGGCAATAATAGATGGCCTTGCCAGTGACGCTCACATCCCATGAATATATAGTTGTATTCAAAAAGGTGGCTCACAACTTCTCAAGGACATTTTGGGTTGGGCAATAAATGCTGGCCTTTCCAGTGACACCCACAACCCGTGAATGAATCAAGTAAAGGGAAGGAGAGAGAATTTTAGGTCACCTCCACTGAGGGACATGGTTCAACTGAGGAAACAGAATTACCACCGCCCTCTCCAAAGCTCTCAGGCATCTTTACCAGTCCAAAATTAAAATTAGAGGATGACTCCTGCTTTTAGAGTTCTGTATAGGCTAATCATAAACAAGACAAACCGAATAGATTCGCCAATCATTTTAATAATTCTGGATTAGGTAGTGCTTGATTAAAGATCCGGACCCCAAACTTCTGACTTTTCATAGAGAAAGCTTAACTTTTGCCAGTATCAAATATGGCAGCCGCCGGGTCCGTCACATTCAATACTCACTGTTGGTACTTCTCTGCCTTGATCAACCAGACTTCCTGGGTCAACAGCGATGGAAGATGTTGGGTATCCACATGGCTGCGAAAGGCAGGAGAAAGCAGTCGCTCAGAGCCAATCCTCATCCAATGATGAATTTCAGCCTTCTAAATTAGGAACTAAAGAATAGTATGTGCTTTTGATACTTTGCTCTTTATTATTAAGTTGCATTTGAGTTGTGAAGTCACGGGCTGCGTTTTACAGCTGATCCAGTGCAATGAAAAGTGATTACAGTCAGCGCAGTGATTGTTGAAATTTCATGAAATGTGTTCACTAACATGACTGTCACTGACATTGCAGAATGATCCATGTGACTCCAGTCCTACCCTTCTCAGCTGACTCGTAATGCCCCGCTCTCTGAAATGGCAGAGCAAGCCGCCGAGTTGTAAATAATCTTGGCCTGTTTCAAGAACAAGGCGAATATCGGACAAAGCACTCGGCAATAACCCAGTCAGGACCAAACGTGGGGAACCTCAGCCCAGCCGACACTGTAAAGTGCTCTTTGGGTACTGGAGAGTTATCCCACAGACTAGTCAAGCAACAGCCTTCACAATCTGCAACACCCCATTGTCAGGATGTACCAGCTGGAGGTGGGAGCATAGTGATCTGGTATTGAATTGGATGACCCATTGACTCCAGATCCCATGAAACCTTACAGCTTCAGGTCAACAACTTTAGCACCTTTAATGGAATGAAACATCCCAAGTTGCTTCACAGGAGCAGTTTAAAACAAACTGTGACACCAAGCAATATCAAGAGATATTAGCTCAGATGTCCAAAAGCTTGGTCAAAGAGGTAGGTTTTAAGGAGAACTTAAAAGAAGAAAGTGAAGTAGAGAGGCAGAGAGTGTATGGAGGTGGTTTTCCAGAGCTTTGAACAAGGTAACTGGAGGCATAGCCAACAATGGTGGAGTGATTAAAATTGGGAATGTTCAAGAGGCCAGAATTAGAGGAGCACAGATATTTTGGACAGTTGTGGAGCTGGAGGAAATTAAGCAATAGGGAGAGGGCAAGGCCATGGAGGGATTTGAAAACAAGGATGACAATTTTAAAATCAAGATGTTGCTTGACTGGGAGCCAATGTAGGTCAGTGAGCAAGGGGTTATAGGGGAATGGGACTTGATTTAAAACACGGGCAGCAGAGTTTTGGATGACCTCAAGTTTAGAATGTGGGAGACCAGTCAGGAGTGTGACCCAGAAGTCACAAAGGCATGAATGAGGGTTTCAGTAACAGATAGGCTGAGACAAGGGAACCTGCTAGAATCCATTATTAAGGAGGTGTTAACAAGGCATTGAGGAAAGTATAATATGATCACGCGGAGTCAGCATGGTTTTACGGAAGAGCAATCATGTTTGACAAATTGATTCGAGTTTTTTTGAGAATGTAACTACCAGGGTAGTGGAGAACCAGTGAATGTCGTATATTTGGATTTCCAAAAGACACTCGATAAGGTGCCACATAAAAAGTTATTATGTAAGATAAGGGCTCATGGAGTTGGGGCAATATATTAGAATGAATAGAGAAATCAGAAAGTAGGGTTAAACAGGCTTTTTTCAAGTTGGGAGGCAATAAATAGGATGGATCAGTGCTGGGGCCTTAGCTATTTACAATAATGACTTAGGTGAAAGTACCAAGAGTATCCATGTTTGCTTATAAAAAGTTGGGTGGGAAAGTAAGCTGTGAGGAGGACACCAAGAGGCTGCAAAGGGATATAGGTAGGTTAAGTGAGTAGGCAAGAAGGTGGCAGATACATTATAATGTGGGGAAATGTGAGGTTATTCACTTTGGTAGATAGAATAGAAAATCAGAATATTTTTTAAATGATAAACTTTTAAATGTTGGTGTTCACTCAAATCTCTCTGTCCTCATACAAGAAACACAGGAAGTTGGCATGTAGGTATAGCAAGCAATTAAGGAAGCAAATGGCTTGTGGGCTTTGTTGCAAGGAGGTTGGAGTCCCAGAGTAACAAAGTGTTATTATAATTGTATAGGGTATTGGTGAAACCACACCTGGAGCACTATGCACAGTTTTGGTCTCCTTATCTAACATAGGATATACTTGCCTTGGAGGCAGCAAAGTGAAGGTTCACTAGCTTGATTCCTGAGATAGAGGGTTGTCCTATGATGAAAGGTTGAGTAGAATAGGCCTATACTCTCTGGAGTTTAGAATATTGAGAGGTGAACTCATTGAAACATGTAAGATTCTGAGAGGGCTTGACAGGGTAGATGCTGAGAAGTTGTTTTCCCTGGTTGGAGAGTCTAGAGCTAGGGACCGTTGTCTCAGGATAAGGGGCGATTAATTAAGACGGAGATAAGGAGGAATCTTTTCAGTGAGGGTTGAGAATCTTTGGAATTCTCTATCAAAACGCTGTGGATGCTCAGTCATTGAGTAATTTTAAGGCTGGACGTAATAGATTTTTGAACCTTAAGGGAATCAATGGAAAATGAAGTAAAGCGCGAAAATGGAATGGAGGTCAAAGATCAGCAATGATCCTATTTCTTATGTCCTTATCTATACCTATTGACAACATTGTAGGATTGATCATCACACAGCCCTTATGGAGACAAAATCCTGTCTTCACACTGAGGATACCCTCCTTCATGTTATGTGGAACAACTTCTTCTTGAGCTCTCTGCAGGTCTGACCCACAGTGTTCCGATCTCCATCACAGGTACAGCAAGGAGATGGGTCCCAAAACCACACCAACTGGAATGGGGATCGAACCCCGTGCTGTTGGCATCAATCTAATGGTGTGGAACTACCACTGTGCTAAATGGGATAGATTCAGAACAGACTCAGCAGCTCAGAACTGGACATCCATGAAGCGCTGTGGGCCATCAGCAGAAGCATAGTTCTATTCAAATGCAATCTGTGGCATATCCCCCTCTCTAGTATTACCATCAAGACAGGGGATCAACCCTGGTTCAATGAAGAGTGCAGGTGCAGCATGAAGCATAGCTAAAAATGAGGTGCTAACCTGGTGAAGTTACAACAGAAGACTACTTAAATGCTCAGCAGCAGAAGCAGCGTGCAATGGACAAAGCTAAGCAATCCCACAATCAGTGAAGTAGATTGTGAATGGTGGTGGACTATTAAACAACTTACTGAAGGAGGTAGTTCCACAAATGTCCCCACATAAAATGATGGGAGAGCACAGCACATCAGTGCAAATGGAAAGGCAACCATCTTCAGCCATAGGTTCCGAGAGGATGATCCATTTCGGCCTCCTACTGATGTACACAGCATCACAGATGCCAGTCTTCAGCCAATTCCATTCACTCTACATGATATCAAGAAATGACTGAAGGCACTGGATACTGCAAAGGCTATGGGCCTGACAACATCCCAGCAGTAGTACTGAAGATTTGTGCTTCAGAACTAGCCACGCTCCTAGCCAACTGTTTCAGTACAACTACAGCACTGGCATCTATATGAAAATGTAGAAAATTGCCCAAGTATGTCCTGTCCACAAAAAGCAGGACAAATCCAACCTGGCCAATTACCTCCCCATCTGACTACTCTCAATCATCAGCAAAATGATGGAAGGGATCATAGACAGTGCTATCAAGCAGCACTTACTTAGCAATAAGCTGCTCATTGACGCTCAGTTTGGGTTCCACCAGAGCCACTCACTCTTGACCTCATTTCAGCCTTTGTCCAAACGTGGACAAAAGAGCTGAACTCGAGGTGTGAGTGACTGGTCTTGACATCATGATTGCCATTGTTGGAGACCAATCATCTCAGCCCAAGGAAATCGTTGCAGGAGTTCCTCAGTGTAGTGTCCTAGGCCCAACCATCTTCAGCTGCTTCATCAATGACCTTCTCTCCATCATTAGGACAGAAGTGGGGATGTTAGTTGATGATAGCACAGTGTTCAGGACCATTCGTGAGTCCTCAGATACTGAAGCAGTATGTATCCATATGCAACAAGACCTGGACACATTCAGATAATTAAAAGCAAAATACTGCAGATGCTGGAAATCTGAAACAAAAACAGAAAATGCTGGAAAAACTCAGCAGGTCTAACAGCATCTGTGGAGAGAAAAACAGAGTTAACGTTTCGAGTCCGTATGACTCTTATGAGTCATATGGACTCAAAACATCAACTCTGTTTTTCTCTCCACAGATGCTGTTAGAGCTGGACACATTCAAACTTGGGCTGATAAATGGCACGTAATGTTTACACCACATAAGTACCAGGCAATGACCATCTCCAACAAGAGAATCTAACCATCTCCCCTTGACATTCAATGGCATTACCACTGCTGAATCCCACACCATCAATATCATGGGGGTTACCATTGACCAGAAGCCATATAAATACTGTGGCTACAAGTGCAGGTTAGAGGCTGGGAATTCTGGTGAGTAACTTACCTGGCTCCTAATAAAGTTTCTGGGAAGGTTGTTGATGAAGCAGGTGAAGATAGTGGGCATAGGACACTGCCCTGAGGAACTCCTGTAACATTGTTCTGGGATTGAGATGATTGGTCTCAACAACCACAACTATCTTCCTTTGTGCTAGATATGAATCAAGCCAGTGGGAGTTTTCCCCACTATTCCCATTGACTTAAATTTTATTAGGGCTCCTTGATGCCACACTTGGTCAAATGTTGATGTTATGGGCAGCCACTCTCATCTCTAGAATTCAGTTCTTTGGTCCATTTTTGGACCAAGGCTGTAATAAGGTCTGGAGTTGAGTGACCCTGGCAGAACTCAAACTGAACCTTGGGGAGCGCTTGATAACATTGTCAATGACAGCTTCCATTACTTTGCTTATGACCAAGAGTAGACTGATGTGGTGATAATTGGATGGATCAGCCTCATCCTGTTTTTTGTGGACAGGACATCCCTGGGCAATTTTCCACATTGTCAGGTCAGTGAAAGTTTTGTAGTTGTCTGGAATGGCTTGACTAGGGGCGCAGCTAGTTCTGGAGCACAATACTTCAGTACCATTGCTGGAATGTTGTCAGGGTCCATAGCCTTTGCAGTATCTAGTGCCTTCAGCCGTTTCTTGATATCATGTGGAGTGAATGGAATTGGCTGAAGATTGACATCTGTGATGCTGGGATCTTCAGGGGGCCGAGGTGGATCATCCATGGTTGCAAATACTTCAGCCTCGTCTTTCGCACTGATGTGATGGACTCTACCTTCGTTGAGGATGGGGATGTTCTTTGAGCCTCTTCCTCTGGTTAGTTGTTTAATTGTCCACTGTTGCAAATATCTAGTTCATAATTCATATGTTTTAGAATATAACTTTTAGTTTCAGGAAGTAAAGATTTAACTGTAGATAAATGGGGGTATCTGGGTGAGAAACTAGTAAACATAATTGTGATGTCAATGCATCTCAAACAAGCTGCGAATTAATTACACTTAAAAGCTAAACTATATCTGACAGGGTCAGAGGGAGAGGTGTAAGCACTTGAACAATGGATGACCTATTGTTAGGCTTGTGGTAGAGCCAGAAGGTCTGTCCTTATTTCAATAAAAGATTTAAATTATGTATATAGTTTCCAGATGAAAGAAAACTGGAAACAGCTTTGTAAACATGAGGGTTTCTTTGTGGACCCAGGGAGTCTGGAGAAAGGGCAATTACATCCATTAGCAAAATAAGTTATTCATATGGGTTGCAGAATCAAAGAATAGCATTGAAGGTAACATAATTTGTTGACGGCTCCTGTTTGCAAACATCCTAAAGCATGCCATGTTGTCTTAGGGATAGGCTGTGGGAGTTAGGAGTTTCTTTTGCTTAACTTATATGTTTTTTTTCTCACAGAAGGCAGTTGCAGCTAGAATCTTGTGTAGTTTGCAGCTCACTGAGTCAATGGAACTAAAGAGGATGCATGCTAGTAAGGCCTCCACTGAAGCGGAAAAAATACTAACTTTAAAAAATACTAACTGTGTGGATTGTGGATGGGGGCTCGAGCTCAGTTTGGATTTTGTGAAGGGAAAAGCAGCTGGAATATTTGCCTAGTATCAAACTAGAGGAAGGAATCTACAGTGGTCCTCACAGAGCCTTGTGGCAAAAAACAGTCAACAGGAGGCATCCACAGTTATAAGTCTTTCCTTGGAGAATAGCTGGAACGCTGAGGAGAATTAAAGTGAATTCCTGAGGGCTGAGTCATACCTTTGGGTTGGTCCCTACAGAAGCGAATGAACCTTCAAGATTGTTTAAAATATACCAGGGAATTCTTGGGGGAAAATAAGAAGTAGAACTGAGTTCATAGCATAAGTAGTTATAAACCAGGGGTGGCCAAACCACAGTTCGCCAGTCGCACACGGCTCTTTGATACACAGTGCGGCTCATTCCTTGTGCTGTGAAACTGGTTAAATCGCACATTGGCTGGAGGTAAATAGCCAGGGTGCAGCCTCAGCTTCACAGAAGGAGACAACTGGAGCACAGGCAGCAGCACTGGGAGGAGGGAGGGAGGAGAGTTAAGATCAACGATTCATTTCAGAACTGTTGTGAGATTTCTTTTGTAGTTTCCCACTGGCTTTACATAAGGCCACGTAACTCTCAGCACCATTTTCTCTGGCTTTCTAACCCACCCTCTCACTGCTGACCCTTCAAGTTGTGGCTTCTGTCTGGAAAGGGAAGAAACAGTTTAATACAGAATAAGATTGTGAGAATCTACTGGATTGGGACACAGGCACTCTCATTAAAATTTGTTGTGTTGTAGGTGGTTACAGCTTTTTTCATGTAAAATCAATCCTTTTTTTAACCTCTTGTCTGATTTTCCACATTGGAAGACTAAGGCTACAAGAGTCTGTTGAGCAGTGAGCATGTGCCAGCTCTGATGTGTGCCAATGAGGCAGATTTATTTTTGTCACAATCTGCATAGTGTGTGAAGGAAGCCTGGAAGGTTAGAGAAGTAAAAACTGATGGTTTCCTCACAGAAGTGTGTGCAATAGTAATAAAAATATGTCTGTAAAGGTTGTCTGCGTCTTGCGGCTCTTGAATATTTGAAGATTTCTGTGTGTGGTTCTAAAGTTTGGGAACCCCATTATAAACTATAGTGTTCATAGTACTCATTTTGTTTAATTTGTTTATATACAATAACATTTGTTTTTCTTTAAAAAGGTGAAATTTTGTGACATGTTTCTGTCAGTTAATCGCTGGGTGTTTGGATTTCTCTTTAAATGTTAATAGTCCCTAACAGGATCATAACACAACAAACATTCACGACTGGATGTGGCAGAGCTTTGATCTGGTTTGGTCATGGGGTTGCTTACCTCTGCCTATTTCAAGCTGTTTCTGCTGTTTAACAAGCATGTGGTTAGGTGTTGTAACTTCACCAAGTTGATACCTGATTTTTAGGTATGCCTAGTGCGGCCTATGGCATGCCCTCCTTCACTCCTCATTGAACCAAGGTTAATCCCTTGGCTTGATGGTAATGGTAGAGTGAGGGAAATGTTGGGCCACGAGGTTACAGATCCTGGTTGAATACAGCTCTGCTTCTGCTGTCGGCCCACAGCACCTCATGGATGCCCAGTTTTGAGCTGCTAGATCTGTTCTGAATCTGTCCTATTTAGCATGGTGGTAATGCCAGAAAACACAATGGAGCATGTCCTCAGTATGAAGATGGGTCTTCCAATTCTACAAGGACTGTGTGGTGGTCACTCCTATCCATACTGTAATGGGCAGATGCATCTGCATCAGGTGAGGTCAAGATCAAGTATGTTTTCCCTTGTGATGGTTCCCTCACCATCTGCCGCAGGCTGCCCCCTTCAGGACTTGTCCAGTTTGGTCAGTGATGGTGCTACCACGTCGCTCTTGGTGATGGACTTTGAAGCCCAGAGCCAGAATACATTGTGTGCCCTTTCTAACTTCAGTGCTTCTACTAAGTGTTGTTTAACATGGAGGTGTACTGAAGAGGGAGGGTGGGAGGTGGTAATCAGCAGGAGGTTTCCTTCACCATGTTTGACCTAATATAATGAGATCTCGTGGGGTCCAGAGTTAATGTTGAGCACTCCTGGGGCAACTCCCTTTTGACATATATCTCTGTACCACCATCTCTGGTGGGTCTGTTCTGCCTATGGGACAGGGATTTTTTTTTTTTTATTCGTTCAAGGGATGTGGGCGTTGCTGGCTAGGCCAGCATTTATTGTCAATCCCTAATTGCCCTTGTTCAGAGGGCATTTTTAAGAGTCAGCCACATTGCTGTGGGCCTGGAGTCACATGTAGGCCAGATCAGGTAAAGACAACAGATTTCCTTCCCTAAAGGACATTAGTGAACCAGATGGGTTTTTTTTAATAACAATCGGCAATGGTGATGGAGGAATTGGGACATTGACCATAAGGTATAATTCAGTGTGTATGACTACATCAAGCTGTTTCTTGTCCACTTTGCTTTGACACAAGTCCCCAAATGTTAGTGAGCAGAACTTTGCAGGGCTGACTGGGCATGGTGGCCTTTGCCTTGTCTGCTGCCTAGTTCGATGCTGGGTGGTCCATCCAATTTTATTCTTTTTCAACTTTCCTGTAGGTGTTTTCATGGGGAGATGGTGGCATAGTGGTAGTGTCGCTGGACTAGTATTCCAGGGACCCAGGCTAATGCACTTGGGACATTGGTTCAAATCCCATCACGGCAGCTGTTGAAATTTGAATTCAAAGTGACCACAAAACTATCATTGATTGTCATTAAAACCCATCTGGTTTACTAATTACTAATGCCCTTTAGGGAGGGAAGGAAATCTGCCATCCTTACCTGGTCTGGCCTGCATGTGACTCCAGACCCTCAACAATGTGGTTGACTCTTAACGGCTCTCTGAAATGGTGTAGGAAGCCACTCGGTTCAAGGGATGGGCAACAAATGCTAACCTTGTTAGCGATGCCCTCATCCCATGGAACAATAAAAAGAATACAAACGGGTGGATTGCTAGGCCTTTACAGAGGGCAGTTAAGAGTCAACCACATTGCGTTGGTTCTGGAGCCACACTGGATAAGCCATACTGGATTATCAAATTCTGCCAGCTGTCATAATTAGATTCACACGCAAGTCTCTGGAGCATTAGTATAGGCCTCTGGATTACTAGTCCAGTAACATTACCCTTATCACCATTCCCGGTAAATACAAAGAGGGTTTTTTTTTGGGGGGTATGTTTATAGCTACATATTAAGAAAGTCAACATCATTGGAACATGCATAATTGTAATGTTGGCTTGTCTACTTTAGTATCTGTACAATGGAGTGACATAACTGAGTATCAGCATAATTTTTAATCTGCACATACATGTCTCTGTTACAATAATCTGGGTAATACCATTGTTGGAAACAGAATGGGCTCTTCCAACCTATCTGCACCATACATTGTTCTTTTGAGAAAATTTAATTGTAGCATTTCATGTTTGATACTTGTGTTAAGTATCTTGTTTTATTCTGTTCTTCTGCCTCACGCCAGTCTTTTGCAGCAAAGATTTGGTTTTAATTTTAAATATCTGAGTTTTCTTTTCTGTGTCTCGTAGTTGGGATCATGCTTATGAAAGGGAGTTGCGGTCCTTTTATGACTCAGGCGATGTTGGTGAGATTTGGTAAGAAACAAAACTGAAAGATTATTAACCCTTAGATAAGTATCAGTGGCAGTATCTTATATCTCTTTCCCCCACCCAGCCCTCTATTGGCTATTTCATTTAAGGGAAAGAATATCGTCAAACTGAGAAAAAAAGATACTTTAAAATCTTGCAAAACCATGGCTGGGACAGTAACATGTGCTTAATAAAGAGGTAGCCGTTGAAAAAGCTCAGAGTCCCACTACCAAAAGTAGTGACCATTGTAGGTTTCTAAGGGTGACTGCTGAAAATATTTGAGAAATACTTTTTTTAACTTGGAGCTGCCTACAAATTATGCTCTTCTAAATGCCATATTCCTTCAATAATGTGAATTATTTTTTGAAACAATAATAAAATGTTACTTTACATTATAGTAGAACTGATCAACGGATTATTATTTCATCAACAACAATTATTATGGTTCCGTCAGCATTACAGAGACAAAAAATTTACTTCCCTGTTGCACTGTTGAAGGAAATATTTTATAAAACCTCACAGTAAGATTCTTGCACAAACAAACAGAATACAGTACAGCGAAAGGCTATTAGCATGAAATATTTTCAGTGATCCATTGAACTGTTCGTTCAATAATATTCAGATGCATGACTAAACGTTACGGTCACAGTCGAGTAAATTAGTGTTCGCTTTGAGCGATTCAGTACATCCAATGGTGCATTTTTAAATCTTCGTAGTGTTTTTGTACTATTTATATTAAGATACGAATCATCACAAAAGGTTCCCCTAAGCAGTTCAGAAGGATTCACAGTTTTTGCAGAGTTCGCTGCTCTCCAATATCATGGGGCACTACAATTATTCTCTGAATCTGTGGGCTGTGGAAAGGGATATTTGACCTGGTTTCTTGTTCTTAATTACTACTTAATGACACTAGCTGGAAAATGGGCTGGATTTCCAAACACCTTCAGGGTCGGGACCTGGTGCGGGCACAATTTCAAAATCACGGCCCAGGAGGTCATCGCAGGATCCCAACGCCTCCAGTACAATTTGGAATTTTCAAAGAGTTGGTGGGGGAAAGGGAATGGGAAGCCCATTCATTGCCACTTAACGGCCCATTAAGCTCCTTAAAGAGCTTGTTAAAGAGTCTGTTTGGTCAGGAACGCGATTCCTAATGTTTATTTTCGTGAACCTCAACAGTGTGGTGCACATTTGTCTCAGCTGTTAGAGTCACTGTGGGGACATTGAAAAGTTCATTGGAGTTTGTGTAAAATTGATGGGCCAACGGATTGGTCAAATGCTGTATCTTGTCTTTGTTTACATGGCCACTCTCCTCAGTGTTTTAGCTCCTGGCTTCCTGACAAGCTGCCGCTCTATCTGGCAAGGCAGCGGCAAGCCTTGGTTGCTGCCAGCATGGCTGCTGCCTGCCTTTGCCACTGGTACCAGGAAGGCAGCTCCCACCTCCTGGAGGTGCTCAACGCCACTAAGGAAACGTCGAGGTTGCTTCCTGCCCAATTAGGGCATTTGAATTTAAAAATAGTGTTGTGAGAGTGACACTTGAGGTGTGGATTTGGGGACCCAGAATTTACCCTGGTGTCCTGACCCCGCTTTGAAAAATTGGCCCAGTGTGTTCATGGGAGAGTAGGGTTTGGCTTGGTTATGACTCCTTCTCCTATTGAATAACCTGCTGTTGCCCACTCTGTCAGCTCATAAATGAAAAATGGATACTCCAGGCAAAGGCTCAGAGAGCCACTACTGTCTTTGGGACTTTATCCCGGTCCCTCCAGGATAGGAGAGAAGGGGTGGGAAGAAAAAGCAGGATTTATAAATAAATTTTCCAAAACTTTTTTTCATTTGCATTCTAAATTAGTGCCTTTTAACTTCAAATATATATTTCAAAAGAAGCTGCAAAGCCTGTGAACAATGAATGGAATTTAATAAACTGTTAATTTTATATGGCCCACCAGTATTATTTTCTATGCCTTGAAGGTGTGTGGTTTACTGCTTATTTGTTCATCCTTGTTTGATAGGCTTATTTTATTAATCAATCTATGGCAATAAATACTGATGTCATTTCTCAGAGACAATCATTGGTCGGCAGTCACAAACCCTGTTGTCCTTTAGGTTTGGTGAAGAAAGCATGGATCGTATAATAACCTGGTTGGAAATGCAAAAAATCTCCAAGGATGTTGCCCTTCTGGACATTGGGACAGGAAATGGTGTTTTTTTGATTGAACTCGTAAGTGTATTTCATAATCTAAAAGCACTAGAGTAAAATATAATTCATTGTAACCTGAATTTCTACCAATACTCCAGATACATCCCTGTTACCCATATCTTTGCCAGACTCTCATAGCTCTGACCTTTATTTCCTCATCTTCTGGTTCTCTTACATTGATCTGCTTCTCGTTCCCTGCTTCACTGTTGATGGCCATCCTTTTGATTGTCTTGTCCTCAATGATTTGAATCTCTTTTACCAGGATTTCTGCTTTGTTGACCTCCTTGATCCTCTTTGACCATGGTTTTGTCTCTCCTCAACCCTTTGTGCCCCCAGCCCCCAGGCTGAAGTCTATTTGCTATCCCACCTCCCTGTAAAGTGCTCTGAGACATCTCTGTGTGTAATGAATGCTGTGGAAATGTAAGTTGTTCCCTTAAAAAAATTGCACAGTGAATACCAATTTCCCATATGCAAATTTTGTCCCTGGCTTCCTGCCTGGCTCTATTTGGAACTGTCGGATCCAGGACACAGCTCTCTTGTACATGATCACACGCATGAGCAGTGCAAGACTGTTAGATTGAGAATGTAGGTAGCTACATGTGGACTCTCTGTACATTTAGAATTTAGAGGCAAGTTTAGAAAATTCTCAAGGTCCAAAGCACTTTGTAAACAATGTTTGACAGGATACTGCAGTTACACTCAGTGTTATTGCAAATCTAAGTCATGTGATCCAGCCTCCTGCAGCAGATCTTCCTCTTCCTGTTGCAGTCAAATTGGTAAAACATAACACCTAATGGAAGCTGCAAATTTCACATCACTGCAAACTATAAATTACTTTACAACAGTGCTAAATCTCCAGCACATCACATGAGATTTTCAGTTTTCAGAAAAGAGAATATAAGGCAAATTCTCGAGCCTGAAAATTTGGGAGTGTGAAAATCTGCTAACATCAGGTACATTAATGATTGAAGACAGCCAAAAGCAGACCATTTTATATTTTTGACCAAATGTGTTCTTTCTAAAATTATTTAAGGCAAAATCCGGATTTACTAACTTGACTGGAATTGATAATTCTTCTACTGCTGTGGAACTTGCTAAAGCTATCGCTGAAAAGGAAGAGGTGATGTCTTTGAAATTACAGGTATGGATTTTAGCAAGTATTTCCTTCAAATATCAAAACATTGTCAGATTTATTCCCAACAAATCTATCTTCCTTTTCATTGCTCTCTCAAATTATTTAATTATTTGGCCCTGACAAGAACTCTATGGCATTCACAACCATGAAAGTCGACAAGCAACTTTCCCCAGCTCTCTGTTAATATCAGTCTCTTACTGGCAGCTGGGAAGTGGTGGATATTTCTGCATTGACTCCCCAAATAACTATTCCCTCTGAGGGGAAACATATCAGCTGCATTCAGCCCTTTTTCACATTACTTGGATGAGGTTGGGAATTTGCTATGTTTGAAAACACTGACACAAACCTGCATCTTGCTGCCTCTGGTGTAGCTTGTTGATGGGTGGATGTGCTGTGCCACCAGGCTACCTAGAACTTTTTTTGTTAACTTCCCTTGTGAATTTCTGACTTCTCACAAACTGAATTGAAGATGGTTTCCCTCCCCGTGCTACCCCACCCTCCATCCCACACCCATTGAAGACAGTGACTTAGCCAATTACTGGGGTTATGGTTCCAATGACGCAGCATCTCACTTGTCAGAGTGCTCTTTCCTTTTGTGACCTGGGACTTCCTAGTCTGGATGATCCATTTGCCTACTGCCTTTACCGGCTGAGTTGTCTGCGGTTTTATTGTAAATTTTTCAGTTCTTAAGCCCAGAAAGATTATATGAATTAAAATTCTCGGAAAACGATCTATGCACTCTCCTTTCATTTTTTTAAGCAACCTCTTTCTCTTGCTATTAGCATCGCTGCAGGATCCAGTGACACTGGTCATGTTATCTTGTCATCCCCTTCTCCAGAATGGAGTGTTCCACCATTACCGTTATTCTAGTAGCTTAGTTGAAACCACATGGAACATGACAATTGACAGAAATGAAATTTGAGTGACATTTGAGACTGAAATATATAGAGCTTGGGACCTCCAGAATAGGGGTTACATAGCCTGCTGTTAGACAGCCAAACCCATTCCACCCTAATCTAAATTCAGGGGGACAGCAGTAAGGTCGGGAAGGGGAAAAACTATTGAGTTGACTTGTCAACAAGAATGAAAATTTTGAATTCATCGTAAGGATGCAGTGAAGCTGGGGGAAAGATTGGCTGATGGGAGCATGTGACTCCATGGGCAGATTTTTCCGTTGTGATGGGGATGCGGGCATGGACGGGTGCGGACCTGATCGCCGCCCATAATCGGGTCCGCGCTGCCATTTTGCGCAGACGGGCTATTTAAGGCCCGCCCAGTGTATTTGCCGACTCCCGTGGATAGCGGGAGTGTGCGGGTGGCGATAGGCGAGCACAGACCGCTGATTCTGGTGGTGACCCAGCAGCCTGTTTAAAAGAAGGCCTGGCAGCCTCCTGTAGGCTGCTGACAAAAGCCAGTTCGAGGGCGCACCACAGGGGGTCGGCTGAGTAGGCCGGGCTGGGGGCTGGAGGGAAGGGCAGAGGAGCAGGCCAGGCTGCTGAGTCTGCCACAGGAGCAGGGCAGGCTGCAGGGTAGGCCAGCGGGGGGGGCCAATGCGCCCCTCGTTTTTCAGATGAATGCCTCGCTGCCCTCCTCGAGATATGGCGGGAGGTGTTGGTTCCCCAGGATGGGAGGAGGAGGCCCCCCCACATGACCAAACGTGCCTGGGAGGAGGTGGTGAGCTCCCGCGGCGTGGTGCAGCGCACCTGGATCCAGTGCCGTAAGTACTTCAACGATTTGTTGCGCTCTGGCAGGGTGAGTACCATGTTGGCATTGGGCATTTAACCCAGCAGGTAGCCTTAGCCTTTGAGGCCACCCCCCACCGCAAGTCTTACTGTCGTGACTGCATTGAATCATGTCGGGCATTTTCCCTTCGCTGGGTGGGCAAGCAGATAATGCCCATGCTTAGATCAGCCTGAGTGGTTCATGAGGAGATGAGTTCTCCCCTGCACCAAGTGTTGCTCTTAGTTACATTTGACTAGTCTGGAGGCAACCTGCAGGAGATGCAGCTAGGCCCATACTCAGAACTCCAGCACATGTCCTATTCAAGGTGATGAGATGGTGGAAGGGGAGCCTCAAGGTGTCGTAGCAAAGAACCATCTGCTGCCCTCGACGCTGCACATAGTTGCACATACTTGCTGTGGGAGCACATACCGTGTGGTTCCTAAAGTGATGTATGCAGCCTGTGTCCAAGGGGCCATTGGGGGGGTGGGGAGCAGGCATACTATCTTTGTGTGAGTGATCAGCAGTAGCGGGGAGAGGAAGCACTGGAGGCCTGATATGTGGTTGGGGTGCGGTGTGCGCGTGCAGAGTCCATGTATAATTTGCCGTAATGAATGGCGTTCTCTCTTTCGCCGGAGAAGAATGCTCATAATGCCTTGGAGCGTGCGAGGACTGGAGGTGGCCAGGCACACCTCATCTTAAGCAGATTCAAGCAGGAGGCCCTTGAGCTGGAGAGGTGGCATGCACCCAGGTCTACTGCTGTCGTTGAGGCTGGGGCAGAATGGCCAGGTATTTAATGCCAACAGTGAGGTCTACATTGTCCTCCCAACAGCCAAAGCACTGATGATTGTTAAATTAGTTATTGTTGCAACATTGCTCGGTCATAGAGTGATAGAGTCAGAGGTGTGCAGCACAGAAAAAGGCCCTTCGGCCCATCGAGGATATGCGGGTCAAACATGTACCCAACATTTTCTAGCACTAGGCTCATGGCCTTGTATTCCATGGCATCGCAAGTGCACATCCAAATACTTATTACATGTTATGAGGGTTTCTGCGTCTATCACCCTTTCAGGCAGTGAGTTCCAGATTCTCACCACCCTCTGTGTGCAAAAGTTGCTCATCACATCCCCTGTAAACCTCCTGCCCCTTACCTTAAATCTATGCCCCCTGGTTATTGATCCCTCCGCCAAGGGGAAAGGTCCGTTCTGTCTACCCTACCTATGCCCCTCATAAGTTTATACACCTCAGTCATGTCCCCCTCAATCTCTTCTGATCCAGGGGAAATAACCCCAGTCTATGCAATCTCTCCACATAACTGAAGCTCCCCAGGCCAGGCAACATCTTGGTAAAAGTCCTCTGCACTCTCTCCGCTGCAATCATATCCCTCCCATAAAGCGTATTTCAGAACTGCACGCAGCACGGCAGCTGTGACCTAGGCAGCGTTTTCTACAGTTCGAACATTACCTCCCTGCTCCTATATTCTATGCCTCGGCTAATAAAGGCAAGTATGCCATATGCCTCCTTAAACACCTTATGTACCTGTCCCGCTACCTTAAGGGACCGGTGGGCATGCACACCAAGGTCCCTCTGATCCTCGTTACTTCTCAGGGTCCTACCATTCATCGTCTATTACCGTGCCTTGTTTGTCCTGTCCAAGTGCATCACCTCACACTTATCCATATTAAATTCTATTTGGCACTGATCAGCCCATCTGACCAGCCCGTCCATATCCTCTTGTAACCTAAGGCTATCCTCCTCACTATTTAGCACCCCACCAATGTTCGTATCAATTGGTTCTGGAAGGCTGAGTGCATAATGAGCCAGGGGGACAGGGATGAAGTTTGTCTGTGTGTGCACACTAACTGATCCACAGTCCTTGTTGTTCCTTTCAGCATCATCAGAGCACAGCCGGCAGGAGGAGCAGCAGATGTCCCCTCTCACACCTGGCGGCCCTTAAGTCTCACCAGCATCGCACCATTTCTGTGAGGCAGGCACCAGCGCAGATACTTGCACCTCAGTTGGCATTGGAACATCGGCTAGTATCCCGGGGCACAGTGGAGAGGGCATTTCACATTCTCTGGAGGAGCTGGCAGAGACAGAGAGTGCCAATGGTGCCAGCAGCCGGAGGACTGCAGGGGACCAGGCACATGTTCAGTCGGTGCCTGATGATGTGCCTCTGGAGTCGTCCACGATGCAGCAGCTGCAGGAAATGCAGCTGGGTGTGATTTACGAGGCTATAGTTCACTTGGTGTCTGTGGTGGAGTCTCCGCGGACGCTCGCCGAAGCTATGAGCCACATGTCCAAGGGCCATGCGTCCTCCATGAAGAAATTGACGACTCTCATGGAGAGCCTCCTCCAGGAGACCCTCCAGGGGTTCCTGGGGATGCGCTGAAGCCAGCAAGCCCTCACATCGGCAATGAGCTCAGCTACCCACTGCCAGTGCGGGAGATGGTGTGGGCATCAAGCTTCCCAGCTCGTTGCCCATCCATCCACGGTGAGCAGGGAGGTCCGAGGCGACCTCACGTCGGCGCAGCAGCTGCCTGTCATCTCTTCGGGCTCCTCTCACGGCACTCCGGATGAGGGTACCAGCTCTTCCACCCCTTTCCCAGTGACTGTATCATCCGGTGAGGCTGCGACAATTGGGGAGGTGCCAGCTGTGGATCTGGCGGATCCCTCTCAGGCGGGCCCAGCACAGGCTCCACAGGCCAGAGGAGGACTGCCAAGGTCATCGGCCAACAGGACAGCAGAGCCAGCAGGCTGTCTCAGATGCCATTCCCAGTGATGGGGCAGCACCAAGACATAGCGCCCGGAAACGGAAACGTAAGGCACATTAGGCACACCATGGGTGCTTTTGTGTTGGCCCAAGATTAGGTCCTTAGGATTTCTTTTTGCTTGATTACAATATTGTTTAATAATAAGGAGAACTTCTGATTTGAAAATTAAAATTCAGATGTGTGACCATGGCTGAGGGTGGCTCATTTGTTCTGCATGTCAATGTTTAAGAAAACTGTCATGAGTGTTTGTTTGGGCATTCAAATTTATGCACAAGGCCCTTAGTTCCTGCTGATGACCTGGCAGATTTTGCACTTGGGCATTGAATACGGAAGCGCCATGATCCAGTTGTGTTGTGCTAGCTGAAGGATCGTTGGATTAAAGTGTCCCGGATGTCCCTGCCTCCTTGGTGTAATCCCGGGTCAGCGTCTACCCCCTCAGCATTTCTCTGTGCCTGCTCATCCTCAGAATCAGTGCTGGATTCATCATGTTCAGCACATCCACTGCGTTGCCGTCTTCATCGTCCACTGTGTCCCCCTTTCCAGCGCAAGATTGTGTAGAGCGCAGCATGCAACCACTATCACAGACACAATCTGTGGGGTACTGGAGTGCGCCTCCTGAGTGGTCCAGGCATCAGAAGCGCATCTTGAGAAGACCGATGGTTCTGTCCACCACAGCCCTTGTGGAGCGTGGTTCCTATTGTACCACTGCTCAGCTTCTGTTCTTGGATGGTGGAAAGGCGTCATGAGCCACCTTCTGAGGGGATAGCCCTTGTCACTCAGCAGCCATCCATCCAGCCGAGCTGGAGCACTGAAGAGCCTCGGCACCTGGGAGTGTCTGAGGATGTCGGCGTCGTGGGAACTGCCTGGGTACCTTGCACAGACTTGTAGAATCAGCATCCTGTGGTCACACACTATCTGCACGTTTATGGAGTGGAAACCCTTCCTGTTGACGAAGACACTGGGCTCACCTGCTGGCGCCTTGTTGGCCACACGTGTGCAGTCGATTGCACCCTGGACGCGGGGGATGCCAGCAATGGCCGCGAAGCCTCTGGCTCGCTGTGCCTGACTTGCCTGGCCTCAGTGGAAATGGATGAAGGTCAATGCACGTCTGAACAGAGCGTCTGTAACCTGCTTGACACAAGTGTGGACAGCTGTTTGGGAGACACTGCAAAGATCACCCACCGACCCCTGGCAGGAGCCAGAGGCATAGATGTTAAGGACAGCTGCGACCTTCAGAACTACTGGCATGGGGTGTCCACCCACACAGTTTGGGGAGATCTCAGGCCCAATCATCTGACAGATATAGTTCACTGTTTCCCCTGCCAGTCGGATCCTCCTTCGGCACTGCACCTCAGACATATTGAGGTAACTGCTTCGCCGCCTGTATACCCTGGCAGCAGGATTGTGTCGTCTTCTATGGCCCCTTCCACCTTTGAACTACCGCTTGGCCCTGCGCGCCTTGTGCCTGTGCCTGTACTCCCAAAGGTGGCTCTCCTGGAGGCTGATTGTGCACTCCTGGCTTCCTCCTCCTCCTTCTCCTTCAAGCCCTCCCTCCTCAGAGGAGCTGCCTCCAGTGGACATGTCAAATCCCATACCCAGGCTAAGGGGAGGCTTCCTGAAAGCTACAGGCCCACAAAAGATTCCTGACTGCAGAGTGCAGACCTGAAGGTTAAAGGTACACAAAAAGCTGCTGGAATGTGTTCTGAACTACTGCGGATCACACAGGCAAGTTTAAAATACTTTCCCCAATAAATACTCCACAAAGCAGATTGATGACCCCACTGAGCGCTCTTATCCCACCCGTGGATGAGATTTGTAGAAAAGTCTCTTACGCGCCTGTCCATTGTGCCCGTGCGCCGACCCAAAGATCGCACGGGCGCCTAAAAATCAGCATCAATTGAAAACTAAAGGGACTTTAATTAATGGCGGGCGCGTGTTGGACTTCATCATGCGCCCGCCCAGTGAAATATCACGTTGGTGCGTGGTGACGTCGAGACACTTGCCCAACATCACCACACGTCATTTTACATGCAGACATGCGGGGCCCGCACCCCCACACGTGAAACTGAAAATTCTGCCCCATGTGTGTGGGAACTTGGACTGCACTGTTTTTCTTAAGTTGAAGCTTATGGTAAGTTAATGCTGAGACACAGTAGGATATTGAAGAAGTCTATCTTTGAGGTGCTGGCACGTGGACTGAAGGTGGACAGTGTTATAAACATGGAATAAGTTGGTTTTGGGAATAGAGAAAATGTGGGAGAGGAAGCTGAAGTTGGTATTGAACAGGGCACAGAGGTGCTGTTGGCAGCTTAAGGGTTTATTGTGCTGGCAAACAGTTGAAAGAAGTTTTGGCTCATCAAATATCTCTCATGTAAGAGACAATTTGATTTTGTAATTTTGAGCTTGCTACCATCTTAAGGGCAATTAGGGATGGGCAATAAATCGTGGGCCAGCACCAGAAAATTGCCATTGAATTCGTCAGATTGTCATAAAGCCTCAACCGATTCACTAATGTCTTCAGGGAAAGGAATCTGTACTCCTCTACTTGGTCTTGCCAGCAACAACCCTATCCCATGAACCAATAAAATATAATGTCTGGGATGGTGGAGGAGGCAGTGAGACAGAACTAGTTGTCCTTAGCTTACATGTGGAGGTTGACCCATGCTTCAAGGAAGTGTCACCAAAGGATGACATGTAAATAGGGAAGAGAAGGATGTAACTGGGATGATTGTGCAAACAGAGGGGCAGCTGATGATGGTAGCAATGTAATTCCTGCATTGCTTTAGCAAACAGTAAAACCAGGAGAGGGCAGTGCCCTAGAACTGGATAACAGGGAAGACATTGCAGTCAGGTGATGTGATTATTGATATTGAAAATAATAGAAAAGTGGAGAAGAATGGGAAGAAAGAGAGAGAGAGAGCAGCCACAGTCACAAACGCACAAGACATCATGGCCAGATTTTTACATCCTGCCCACCCCGAACGGGCGTAAAATCGCACGAGATGACGTTGGGCGAGCGTCCCGACATCATTGTGCAGTTGCGCGATATTTCGCTTGGCAGGCACGCGCTAAAGTCAGAAGAGCGCCCGCTGACAATTAAGCGGGCAATTAAGCTCATTAATGCCCAATTGTAAGCAATTTGTTTTTTGTGGCCCGTCCAAGCTTATGGTTGGTGGACGGGCCAGTTGGCCAGGCGGGCTTTACGTTTTTGATGAAACCTTATCCAAGGGCGGGATGAAATCTCCATTAGGATTTAAAATAAAAAGAAATATCTGGGGACTTTTTTTTAATGAGGTATGCTTTCAGGTGCTTGATTGTGCTGCATTGACATTTTTTGCAGCACTTTTGTGCTTTCTTTTATTCTGTGGAGGTCTGCAGCTCCACAGCTGCATCCCGACAAGAATAGTTTCTCAACAGTTTTGAGGATATTGCCAGAAAAGAGAGATACGTTAAGGAGAGAGCAGGGAAAGGCTTGGAATGCCCAGAGAAGGCAGCAGTGCAATGCAAACAGCCTCAATTTTGGATTCACAGTTCATTGTGTTCCTCACATATTGGTTCTGGGTGTAATCTGTGAAAGTGTCAGCCATGTGGGAAAGGAATTTGGACAATATGCTTTCAAGTATTCAGAGAGACTGGGAGTCAACTTGTACATTCCAATATAGAAGGATTAGCTGGTTAGCTGGAATGTAAACTAGAGTTAATGCAATTAAAATAGATCTTTGGGTGTAATTGGCTCATAAATTATACAGAGTAATTGCTCAGAAGATAATTGCTGGTAACATAGCAAATGAAGGAGGTGTGTTCTTGTGCCAAGTTTATTTTTAATCTTTGTAAGTCTTTGTCTGTGTTGGAATTTTAAGCATTTCTCAGGCATGCTGCTAAAGCCGTGGCACTAACCAATTGTTTTAACTGTACTGACATTGATTCTGTATCAGCCCCACCTCGTGACTAAGTTCTGCAAATAATAAGATAATTTAAGGCACTGAAAATTGTCTATTCATGGTTCAGATGAATGTAGCAATAATGGATTGTTGCCATGTGTACTTTTTACACGTCAATCATTTCTTTGTACCAATAGGTAGTGAACTTTTAACTTTAGCCTACAATTAAATTACACCTTTTAATCATCATAGTAAGCTGTCCTGCTTTTAAGAAGGGATTGTGCCAGATATTCATCAGTGCCAATCTTAATGGTCCATGCCACTCAGCTCTGTTTTTCCAAAATAACCAATCATCCAAGTTGGCCACATGGATCAGCTTATGGATAATAGTAACAATTACCGTTTTAGCTAAGTGATTATTCCTGGGTGTTTCTGAAGAAATATGACCACAATAACACACGAAAAGGAAATTTCCATCCACCCCTCCTCCCCACCACCACATTAGCCTGTGCCAATAAACTGAACCAGTTGGAACATCTGAAGTTTTATTCTTAACATGGTTTTGTTTTATTTTCAGGTGGCTGACTTTTTGCATCCATTTCCTAAACTTTCTCAGTATGATATTTGCATAGACAAGGGAACCTTTGATGCCATTAGCCTTAGCCCTGACCACCCAGCTGAAAAACGGAGCTTATATCAGCAGTCATTGCATAGTGTTCTGAAAGAGGGAGGCATGTTTCTAATAACAAGCTGTAACTGGACCAAAGAGGAACTAGTCAATCACTTCAGTGAAGGTATCTTATTTCTATAATTGCGTTGGTGTTTTAAATAACCAGATTTATTATCTTTAAGCCTGAGACTGATAATTTGTTACATAAGAAATGGCAGCTTCAAAACCATATTTTACCAGTCTGGCATTTTTATTTTTTGCTGTGCACCATTCCTGTGCGGTTGGTGAAGCTGTTTTTACAGTTGGATTACTCCTGGTTGGAAGAACCATGTTCAAAATAGACACTGGAATAAAAGTGTGTAAATACCTGCCATTGTAAGAAATCCTTGATTTACAACTCTCCTTTTACCTTTTCCATCACTCTGTTTAATTTCTTCCCTGTGCCACAAACCAACTCATGACTGTGACCTTCCACTATTTTTTTTTCAATTCATTTGTGGGATGTGGTCTTCGCTGGCTGGGCCAGCAGTTATTGCCCATTCCTAGTTGCTCTTGAGAAGGTGGTGGTGAGCTGCCTTCTTGAACTGCTGCAGTCCATGTGCTGTAGGTACACCCACAGTGCTGTTAGGGAGGGAGTTCCAGGATTTTGACCCAGTGACAGTGAAGGAACAGCGATATATTCCAAGTCAGGGTGGTGAGTGACTTGGAGGGGAAGTTCCAGGTGGTGGTTTTCCCATGTGTCTGCTGCCCTTGTCCTTCTAGATGTTAGTGGTCGTGGGTTTGGAAGGTGCTGTCGAAGGAGCCTTGGTGAATTCCTGCAGTGCATCTTGTAGATGGTGAACACTGCTGCTACTGTGCGTTGGTGGTGGCCAATCAAGCAGACTGCTTTGTCCTGAACAATGTCAAGTTTCTCGAGTGTTGTGGGAGCTGCACTCATCCAGGCAAGTGGCAAGTATTCCATTACACTCCTGACTTGTGCCTTGCAGATGGTGGACAGGCTTTGGGGAGCCAGGAGGTGAGTTATTTGCTGCAGGATTCCTAGCTTCTGACCTGCTCTTGTAGCCACAATATTTATATAGCTAGTTCAGTTTCTGGTCAATGGTAACCCCCAGGATGTTGATAGCGGGCGACTGAGTGATGGTAATGCCATTGAAGGTCAAGGGGCGATGGTTAGATTCTCTCTTGTTGGAGATGGTCATTGAATGGCACTTGTGTGGTGTGCATGTTACTTCCCACTTGTCAGCCCAAGCCTGGATATTGCCCAGGTGCTGAATGGTGCTGAACATTGTGGAATCATCAGTGAACATCCCCACTTCTGACCTTATGATGGAAGGAAGGTCATTGATGAAGCAGCTGAAGATTGTTGGGCTGAGGAGTATTTTTTGCTTTAATGCCAGGAGTATTACAGGTAAAACAGATGAGTTAAGGGTGAGGATTGACAGGTGGAATTGTGATATAGTAGCCATCACAGAGACGTGGTTGAGGGAGGGGCACGTTTGGCAGCTCAGCATTCCTGAATGCAGAATCTTCAGACGAGACAGGGGAGGGGGTAAAAGAGGAGAAGGCATTGTATTATTAGTTAAGGAGTCAGTTACTGCAGTAAGAAGAGATGATATCTTGGAGGGGGCATCGAATGAAGTTTTGTGGGTAGAGCTTAGGAATAAAAAAGGGGCAGCCACATTGTTGGGTGTTTATTATAGACCCCCAGATAGTCAGCGGGAAATTGAGGAGTAAATTTGTGCACAATTTGTGGAGGTGTGTAAAAACAATAACAATAGGGTAATTATATTAGATGATTTCAACTTTCTCAACATTAATTGGGAAAGACATAGTGTTAAGGGCTTGGATGGAGTGGATTTCTTGAATGTGTACAGGAGAACTTTTTAGGTCAATATGTAGAGGGTCCAACAAGGGACGGCGCATTGCTGGACCTAATTCTGAGGAATGAAGCCGGACAGGTGGCTGAGGTGGTGATGGGGGAGCATTTTAGTGGTAGTGACTACAGTATGGTACAATTTAAGCTTGTTATGGACAAATAAATAGACAAGTTGCAAAAAAAATGTTTTGGAATTAGGGAGAGCGGATTTTAGTAAAATAAGGCAGGATCTGGCCAAGGTAGACTGGGAACAGCAACTTGTGGGGAAATCTACAGAGGAGCAGTGGGGGGTGTTCAAAAAGGAAATGGGGAGGGTACAGGCTCAACATGTTCCCTCTAGGGTGATAGGAAGGAGTAACAAGCCCAGAGAACCATGGATGACCAGAGATATTCAGGATACGATGAGAAGGAAAAGAGAGGCTTTTAGCAGGTACAAGGGGAGCAAATCAGCAGAGGCATTAGTGGAATACAGGAAGTGCAGGATGGAGCTTAAGAAAGCAAGTAGGAGAGCAAAGAGGGGATATGAGAAAGCTCTGGCTGGTAAAAGTAGGGAAAATCCCAAGATATTCTATAAGTATATCAATGGGAAGAGGATAACCAGGGGAAGAGTAGAAGAGAGACTGCGAGGTTCTTGAACAAATTGATATAGGGAGTGACAAGATATTGGAGGTGTTGGCAGGCTTAAAAGTGGACAAATCTCCAGGTCCGGATGATTTGTGTCCCAGGCTGCTGAGGGAGGCAAGGGAGGAGATCGCAGGGGCTCTGACCCAAATTTTTAATTCCTCTCTGGCCACGGGGGGTGGTGCCAGAGGACTGGAGAACAGCTAATGTGGTTCCGCTATTTAAGAAGGGTTGTAGAGATAAGCCAGGGAACTACAGACCAGTGAGTCTCACGTCACTGGTAGGGAAACTATTGGAGAAAATTCTGAAGGAGAGAATCTATCTCCATTTGGAGAGGCAAGGTTTGATCAGGGATAGTCAGCATGGCTTTGTCAGAGGGAGGTCGTGCCTAACAAATTTGATTGAATTTTTTGAGGAGGTGACCAGGTGTGCGATGAGGGTAGTGTAGTTGATGTAGTTTATATGGATTTCAGCAAAGCCTTTGACAAGGTCCCACATGGGAGACTTATAAAGAAGGCAAATGCACATGGAATACAGGGTAAATTGATAAGGTGGATTCAAAATTGGCTTAGTTGTAGGAGACAGAGGGTAATGACCGAAGGCTGCTTTAATGACTGGAAGCCAGTGTCCAATGGCGTACCACAGGGATCTGTGCTGGGTTCCCTATTATTTGTCATTTATATAAACGACATAGATGACTATGTGAGGGGTAGAATTAGTAAGTTTGCAGATAACACAAAGATTGGCCGGGTGGTTAACAGTGAGGTTGAGTGTCTTGGGCTACAGGAAGATATAGCCGGGATGGTCAAATGGGCAGATAAGTGGCGAATGGAATTTAACCCTGAAAAGTGTGAGGTGATACACTTTGGAAGGAGTAATCTGACAAGGAAGTATTCAATGAATGGCATGACACTAGGAAATACTGAGGAACAAAGGGACCTTGGCTTGTGTGTCCATAGATCTCTGAAGGCGGAGGGGCATGTTACTGGGGTGATGAAAAAGACATATGGGACACTTGCAGTCGAGGCATAGACTACAAAAGTAGGGAGGTCATGTTGGAGTTGTATAGAACCTTGGTGAGGCCATAGCTGGAATACTGTGTGCAATTCTGGTTGCCACATTATAGGAAGGATGTGATTACACTGGAGGGGGTGCCGAGGAGATTCACCAGGATGTTGCCTGGGATGAAACATTTAAGTTATGAAGAGAGGTTGGATAGACTTAGGCTGTTTTCTTTGGAACAGAGAAGACTTAGGGGCGACCTGATCGAGGTGTACAAGATTATGAGGGGCATGGACAGGGTGGATAGGGAGCAACTGTTCCCCTTAGTTGAAGGGTCAGTCACAAGGAGACACAAGTTTAAGGTGAGGGGCAGGAGGTTTAGGGGGGATGTAAGGAAAATCTTTTTTACCCAGAGGGTGGTGACGGTCTGGAATGCGCTGCCTGGGAGGGTGGTGGAGGCAGGTTGCCTCACATCCTTTAAAAAAGTACCTGGATGAGCACTTGGCACATCATAACATTCAACGCTATGGGCCAAGTGCTGGTAAATTAGATTAGGTTGACATGTAGGTCAGGTGTTTCTCACGTGGCGGTGCAGAATTGATGGGCCGAAGGGCCTCTTCTGCACTGTGATTCTGTGAGGACACTACCCCGAGGAACTCCTGCAGTGATGTCCTGGAGTTGAGATGACTGACCTCCAGCAACTACAACCATCTTCCTTTGTGCTATTTATGACTCCAAACAGTAGAGAGTTTACCCCCTGATTCCCATTGACTCCAGTTTTGCTGGGCTCCTTGATGTCACACTTGGTCAAGTGTAGCCTTGATGCCAAGGGCAGTCACTCTCACCTCACCTTGGGAGTTCAGCTCTTTTGTCCATGTTTGAACCAAGGCTGTAAGGAGGGTAGAAGCTGAGTGGCCCTGGTGGAACCCAAACTGGACGTTAGTGAGTAGGTTATTGCTAAGCAAGTGTCGCTTGATAGCATAGTTGATGATCCCTTCCATTAATTTACTGATGGAGAGTAGACTGATGGGGCAATAAATAGCCGGGTTGGATTTGTCCTGCTTTTTGTGTACAGGACATACCTGGGCAATTTTCCACATGGCTGGGTAGATGCCAGTGTTGTAGCTGTACTGGAACAGCTTGGCTAGGCGTACAACAAGTTCTGGAGCACAGAAAATTGTCAGGGCCCATAGCCTTTGTGGTATCCAGTGTCTTCTACCATTTCTTGATATCATGTGGAATCGAGTTGGCTGAAGACTGGCACCTGTGATGCTGGGGACCTCCGGCGGAGGCCAAGATGGATCATCCACTCGGCACTTCTGGTTGAAGATTTTTGCAAATGCTTCAGCCTTATCTTTTGCACTATGTGCTGGGCTCCCCCATCAATGAGGATGGGGATATTTGTGGAGCTTCCTCCTCCAGTGAGTTGTTTAATTGTCCACCACCATTCATGACTGGATGTGGCAGGACTGCAGAGCGTAGATCTGATTCGTTGGTTGTGGGATCACTTAGTTCTGTCTATCACTTGTTGCTTAGGTGTTTGGCACTTAAGTAGTCCTGTGTTATAGCTTCAGTAGGTCGATGCCTCATTTTTAGGTATGCCTGGTGCTGCTCCTGGCATGCCCTCCTACACTCTTCATTGAACCCCTGGCTTGATGGTAATGGTAGAGTTGAAGATATGTCAGGCAATGAGATTACAAATTGTGTTCAAGTACAATTCTGCTGCTGCTGATGGCCCACAGCACCTCATGGATGCCCAGTCTTGAGTTGCTAGATCTGATCGAAATCTATCCCATTTGGCACGGTGGCAGTGTCACACAATACGATGGAGGGTGTCCTCAATGTGAAGGCGGGACTTCATCTCCACAACCACTGTTCGGCGGTCACTCCTACCAATACTGTCATGGACAGATGCATCTGTGGCAGGCAGGTTGGTGAGGATGAGGTCAAGTATGTTTTTCCCTCTTGTTGGTTCCTTCACCACTTGCTGCAGACCCAGTCTAGCAGCTATGTCCTTTAGGACTCGGCCAGCTTGGTCAGTAGTGGGGCTACCGAGCCAATCTTGGTGGTGATTGAAGTCCCCTACCCAGAGTACATTCTGCACCCTTGCCACCCTCAGTGCTTCCTCCAAGTGGTGTTCAACATGGAGGAGCACTGATTCGTCAGCTGAGGGAGGGCAGTGCATGGTAATCAGCAGGACGTTTCCTTGCCCATGTTTGACCTGATGCCATGGGACTTCATGGGGTCCAGAGTCGATGTTGAGGACTCCCAGGGCAACTCCCTCCCGGCTGTATACCACTGTGCCGCCACCTCTGCTGAGTCTGTCCTGCCAGTGGGACAGGACATAGCCAGGGCTGGTGATGGTGGTGTCTGGGACATGACCTCTGAGATATGATTCTGCGAGGATGACCATGTCAGGCTGTTGCTTGACTAGTCTGTGCGACAGCTCTCCCAATTTTGGCACAAGCCCCCAGATGTTAGTAAGGAGAACTTTGCAGGGTGGACGGGGCTGCGATTGCTGTTGTCATTTTTGGTGCCTAAGTTGATGCCGAGTGGTCCGTCCGATTTCATTCCTTTTCCTTCATTTTTGCCCTTTCTCAGGTGAATACTGAAGGAGATCAGTGAATGGCAGGAGGTTTATGTTGCTTCCCTCAGACTTCTTAAGTGTAGTAAATATATTGGTCCCCCTCAGCACTAGTGCTTGAAGTCGAAATGCTGCAAGATGATCCCTGTTGCATGAAGTTGGACAAGTGCAGTGCTTCTGGCCGACCCCTGTACAATAACATTTTAACAATGTGGAATGCCAACAATTTCTATCAGGCTTGGGCCAGACCATTCCTAGCTCCTACTCCTACATTTAAGGTCCCCTTTAATAGATTTAATGACCTATGTATTGGAGAAGTACGCTTTAAAGTGCCCAATTAACTTTCTAGAGGCAATACAGTAGCTATGTATAATAACTGTAATGTGCTCTCTTTATTTGTTTTATTACAGGATTTGAGATGCTGCAGGAGTTACCATCACCTAAATTCCAGTTTGGAGGAAAGATTGGAAATAGTGTAACAGCGCTGGTTTTCAGACGGAAGTAATAAGTCAGGATAACTGCAGATCACAAGACTCTCCCAGCGTTCAGCTCCAAACTGCTGCCCTTCTAGAACCAAAATTACTTGAACAAACTGCAACTCGTTCCATGAGATTTGATTTTCGATTATTTATGTGTCTAAATTTCAAAATCCTGCTAGTCAATGGACACTTCTTTGTGAAAATGATTACTTTCAGCCTGAGACCAATCACTCAATGAAGCCTGACGCCGTAACTAAAATGGTTATAAAAATGTACCCTAAAATGGTCTGTGACTTTTCTAATGAAGGACTTGTTATTATTCCCCTCCTTGCCCCACTGCAGACTGTAACATCACACAGTATTCACAAAGTGCACTAATGGCCTCTGGTGGCAGCAGACTGGGAATGCATGAATGTGTGGCATCACATTAACACGATCTGTACTTGGGAAGAACTTCAGTGTGAAAACAACAGATTGCAGTTCAGTCACTTATTCCAAGAATGCAGTGGATTCAGAATTGCCTTATTTTGCACCATGTTCAAAATCTGCATGAAAAGACATCAGAGATTGTTTTGGTGGGTGTTACTTGTCAGAATGATTGTGGGTGATTTGAAAGCTGTAAAGAACGTTTGCTCTCAAATTTAAAAGATGTCAGTCAATGCATTGTATAGGGTTTGCATATTTAAAATGTAGGTATTTACAAGTTAGTGTGCCTTGGCAAAGATGGATTGCTTGTGACAGGCAGTGACCTTGGTAAATAAGACTTGTTGAAAAAAAAAACTGATGCAACGTGTAAAATTTAGAATTGGTACTTGAGAAGCCAGGAATTACTGCTGGAAGTAGTAACTTATAAAATGGAAAGGTGGGAGGAGAAAATCACAGCTCTGTGTTGAATTTGGCCATGACGTAGCATCTTAGCACAGCAAAGTACGAGTCCAATGCTGTTAAAGGGACGTCCTTGAATATTTTCCTTTGTTCCTAACTTTCCTGATTTCCTTTTTCCCTTGTTTTTCTTTGACCATTTTTCCCCCTCTATTCTGAAGGTGCCAATCTTTGCTGGAATACAAATTACTAGTTTTAGAAAGACGCACCATCCGACAATCAACCTTTCAGTATCTTGCAACCCCTTACTATTTCACCCCAGCGGCTAGCTTTCACAAGTATTCTGATAAACTATTTGATTGTGGAGAGCATCATAGGCAATCCCAATTCTATCCCACTTTATTAACCACACCTGATCTGGAATAAGGGCAATGGTAAGTTATTGCCCCTCCCCTTCCCATCATGCTTAGGGCATTTGAAGCCATTTGGGGATGAAATTGGCCTTTAGCAGAAGCAAAAAACAGTCAATTTTGAATTGCAGCCATTTTACTCCTCGTCCATTTTTTTCTGTTGCCTTCAATGGAAAAGAGGTGTAAAGTGGTCTGTCAGTTTGCTAACATCTGTTTTGCTTGACTGCCAAAGACCAGTTTCACCTCCGTTATATTTGCTTGCATTATTGCCCTGGAAAAGATTAGTTATCTTGGAGAAAAAGAATCAAATCCAATTGCAATGGGTAATGGGGCTTCTGGTTCCATTTTCTCGCCCTAGCCCCAGTTTACTGAGGCTAATATTGGTCCACCTGTTGGCACCTTGACTGAGATCAGATCACACCTGTGAACTTGCTGGTTAACATGGATTAGTACCACAACAGGCGAATTTACATCTTGAACCATCAGAAGAGTTCAATTCACCTTTTTTGTGGAGCAATGCACAATCAATGGGCTTACAGTGCGTCTGAAGACAATAATTCAAATGAGTGATTTTGATACTTCCCAGATAGATATTTGTTATGTCCCACTGCTTTCAGAAAATAACAAATTTTACTTGGTGTGTTTTAATCATTTAACCTCAGGAAGAATTATGTAAGTGAGCTGGCAATAAATACAACTGATGCCAGTCTTAAATTTATACTATATTTTTTCATCAATTAGAGAAACATACAATAGAAATCCAGATCTTAGCTTCTTGTGATAAAAATGATCTGTGTGTTGAAAGATAGGCTGTTGGGTCATATAACATTTTTGAAAAGAGGTCTCTTCCCATCCTTATTTAACTCTATCAGCATAACCCTGTATTCCCTTCTTCCATCTAGTTGTATCTGCTTATCTAGTTTCCTCTTAAATGCATCTATAATATTCACCTCAGTTACTCTCATGGTAAAGAAGTTTCTTCTGAATCCCTATTTGATTTCTTGGTGACTATTTTTGTTGGCTTATAGTTTTTCTCTGATGGAATAGTTTGTGTGCGGGAGCTAGCCCACTTGAACAGCACCTCACCCCCAACCTTAAACATTCTCTCCTTCCACCACCGACATGCAGTGGTACCAGTAGGTACCATCTACAAGATCCAATGCTGAATCGCACCAGGGCGCCTATGACAGCACCTTCCAAACCCATAACCTCTACTACCTAGAAAGACAAGGGCAGCAGATGCATGGGAACACCACCATCTGCAAGTTCCCCTTCAAGCCACACAGCTTCTGGACTTGGGACCACATCACTGTTCCTTTACTGTTGCTGGGTCAAAATCCTAGAACTCCCTAATAGCACTGTATGTGTACCTACAACACATGGACTGCAGGGGTTCAAGAAGGCAACTCACCACCACCTCAAGGGCAATTAGGGGTGGACAATAAATGCTGGCCTAGCCTGAGACACTCGCATCCCACAAAAGGTTAAAAAGAATGCACTCCTTTTCAAAGATAGTCAGAAAAAATTCAAATGAGTATTGATCCAGAAACCTGCTTAAGTCCAATGTGTTTTTATTAGAACCACTTGCTCCCTGGCTGACTACTCACCCAGGAGGAACATACTTGGAAGTATGCAGAAGCATACGCTTGGAACAGCTACAACAAAATATCTCAAGCACATAAGAACAAGAGTAAGTAATTTGGATCTTGAGCCTTATAAAATGTCTTCTGGAAGTCCACATATAGAACATCTAGAGGCATTCTCCTATCCACCATGTTAATGACTTCAAAAAATTCAATTACTTTCATTCTGACTCTGATCAACTGTTAATTGCCCAAGCGCTCAGCCTCTTAAACATATACACCAAGTATCTCAGTATTGAAATTATCCCTTGTTGCAGCTGGAAGATTAGTTGTTACTTTTCAGCTCTTTTCTAATGGAATTTTCGACCCAGTGATGCCACTTTGCATTACATTCCTTCACCTGAGAGACCTGTTTTGGTCTTAGATTGTGTCAATGTTACCTTCTGATCTTCCAGTTAGACATCTTAATCAAAGTTGGGAAGTTGCTTCATGCATGTTATTCTCCCTCCAATTAAATATTTAGCTTCTGTATTAAATCTGGTTAAAAACTTGGCCAAAATGAGGAGGATGAGTTTGGGTCAAAGGCTCTGTAGGACCCAAATTCACAGGCAATCACACACATTGAGTGTTCAACCACTTCCTTCATTCTGTTAATTGAGGATAATTTTGAAAAATACTGCTTTCCCTTTTTTATGGAAGAAGTTTAAAATATTGAGGCCTTTTAAGAATAAATAATGATATCTGTTGTATTCTCATGTGTGCAAAACTATCAAGTGAACAGCAGGTGGTGTTATATGCCACACAGACTAGTCACCCAGAACATTGGAAAAATGATATATTTGGCCAGCTTCTCTAGATTGGTATATTCTTTAACTAAAGTAACTTTGTAACACTTCCTCTTAAGTGTTGCCTTTTTCACCTAGCAAACATTTGAATTTTGCTCATTTAAACACTGAAATAAAGTAGTGGATATTGAAAGTTAAGTGAACCAGATTTAATACAGCAATCATGTTGACAATTTCCTATTGACAAAATGGCAAGTTTTAAATAAATTCCTTTTTTTTCAAATATCTAGTGGGAACTTGAAGGAAGAAACCGTTATTACCAATAGAGATCTGATATGAAAGCCAACAACTTGCATTTCTATCATGCTTCTCTAATACAGATACCTCAAAATGTTTTACAGGGCGGAGGACAACAAACAGGAGGGAGGGAAGGGCTATGAGGGAGAAAAACAAAGTCAAAGAGAAGGGTCTTAAGGATCATTTTGAAGGTGAGAAGGGAGTGATAAGGCAATGAAGCTGAAACAGGGTGTCCTAGAGGATACAGGCATGATGGCTGAAGGGTTGACCATTGATGTTAAGGGATAGCAAATGAGAAGTAGGACAGTGGAAGAAATGCAGAGAATGTGCATAAAGAGCCAGAGCTGGAAGAGAAGATGAGATAAGCAGCACAATGCCTAGATGTGATTTGAAGGGGAGGATAAGAATCATAAAATCTTACAATGGAGAAGGAGGAGCCATTCAGCCCATCAGGCCTGTGCCAGCTCTTGGGTGGAGAACATAATTAATCCCACTACCCCTGTTCTTTCCCTATAGCCCTGCAAATTATTTCTTTTCAGGTATATGCCCAAATCTCTTTTGCAAGTTATTATTAAATCTGCTTCCGTCATCCTTTCAGGCAGTGCAATAGAATATTAAAATTGAGTTGTCTTTCTGTTCCCAGGAAGATCCTCAAGGCTTTGAGAAGGGAGCGACACTGATTAGGATAAAGAGGAGGTTAAAGAGATTAACTCCAGTGGAACTGTTTGACAAAAGGAATCAATGAGTTAATTCGAATGATTACCGGGAAAAATCTGGCATTAGTTGTTGTACAAAGGATGCCTAGATTTGAGGCAGAGAGAGAGAGAGATTGGCGGTAAGTTTATCCAGGGGCAATGTAAGTATGCACATATATAGGAGTTTGTCTGGAGAGTTGAACAAGACAGTAGGGTGAGCTTGGAATCATATATTGGAAAAGATCAAAAGTATGAGAGGATATACATTGGGCAGAGGGTACAAGCCAATAGAGGGAGGGGAAGGGTGGCAAAGCAGAAGAGCTTGCGTCTGGGTTTGGGGTCATTTTGTATTCACAGTGGAAATGGGAGCCATGGAATTTAAAACATTAAACAGAGGTTACAACATTAACATCAAACAGCAATGCTAAGAGTTTAAGGACAGGGATTGGTCAAAGAAGCAGTGCCTGAAGCAGGAAATAGTTCAGACAGTCAGGAGTCATGATCAGGCAGGAAGTCAGAGACCAGTTTGTGACCTGCATGAAGATCACAGAACAAACTAGAATCTGCACAAAGGTCAGTAAAGTAATCCAGCACAGGAGTCAAAGGCGTCTTAAGTGCAAGTCAAAGAATCTGGTGTCTGCATAATAACATGAAGTAGATAGTATGGAATATGTTAGTCTTGATTACTTAATTTAATTTTGTTGTGCTTGCTACATGTCTCAGTGTCACACAGGACAGCGCCATCAACCTGTGTGTAATTAGAGTTCGTCGACTAAGTCGACCATCCACACCTAGTATTACCAGATGCACTGAAATAACCTTGCATGGTGTGTTTCTTGTCCTTCTCAGAACAACTCTGTCGGCAATACACCTATACGTTTGTCATTTTAATTTTGCTTGAAATATCATCCCTACTATGTGCAAGACACTGCAATTAACAGCAGTGAAGCCTTACTTTTTGATTTTCTAATGCTATCTTGAAGAATCTGTTAAAGATGTGAAATTTCCTGGTGGTACAATAAGGGTTCCTGAAATGTAAATTGTACTGAATAACCCATGTTAATTATGTCACTATTGATGTTCAATAACCTCAATATATATGAATAACCATACATCCAATTGCAGCTTCCTGGTTCCATTATTTTCAAAAATATTTGACCTTTCTGTTTTCTAAACATACTAGCCATCCTTTATGTTGTACCAAAATGATTTGGTAACTTGTTCACAATACTATGTTAGTTTTGGCGCCTGTTCTTTATCCTCATTTTCTACTGTGGTAAGAATGACAATTTAGAAGCTGTGATTTGTGAAGTAGTGTGTTTTCAATTATTTCTGTATAGTGTTGTAAACAAGCCAATTTATGGAAATGAGTTGCCCTGGGGTGACGGTTGAGGTACAGCGAAATACTTTCACTTGGTACTGCTGGCTTTGTAGTGAACAACTCTGTAGCGAACAAGCTGACTGCACATTCGCTGAGTGTGCCATATTTCAGCTGTTACCAAGTAACCTAAATTCCTCCCATTTTTCTGATTGACTGCTGCTATCCTGCTATCCTTACATATTATCCAATAGCATTTTTTTCTTTGCCCTCCCCATCCAAAAACCCATAATACCCACCATCTGCACTCAACTTTGCTGCCCATGGCCCAGAGACCTGGATTGAAGGTTTTTGTTTTCAAACCCTTTGAAGGCCTCACTGTTCTCCTTTTTGTGTACATTCTTCAGCTATTCATTGTAGCCCATATCCTCTATTCCATATCCTCTGGATTAACCCTTGCTCCCTCTGCTTGACTACTGCCTGATCTTTTAGTCATTACATCTCTGCCCTCTGAATCTTTCTTTCAAAATCTCTTTGCCTTGCTACATCTCTTTCAACTCTCAAAACTTTCCTTTGACTTTACATTTAATCTGCAACTCCTCAAATTCCTTTACTGCCCTTCTCTTCCACTTTTTTATAAATTCATTTATGAAATGTGGGTGTCAATGGCAAGGCCAGCATTTACTGCCCATTCCTAATTGCCCTTGAGAAAGTGGCAGTGAGCCATCTTCTTGAACTGCTGCAGTTTATGTGGTGTAGACATACTCACAGTGCTGTTCAGGAGGGAGTTCCAGGACTTTGACCCAGTGTTATGACATGGCAGGTGATGTGTGTCTAGCAGACCAAATCCACAAGAGAACATGGCCACGCTATCATAACAATTTTGCAATTTGTATTTATTATAAGAAGATCTGTGCACTGAATTCAGAAGTAATGAGTCCACTAATACCTTTTAGAGATTTAAAAAATTAACTTAAAACATTTATTAACAAAAGAAAACATTTCAAGCACATACATAAGATTACAATTACTTAATACTATAACAAATCCCAAAATTCCTAACTAACCTGACTCCTAACTACACACCCTCTTTAAGGCAACAGTCCAAAATAGATTTTAAATTTAGATAGGCAATCCAGTAAGTTTACCACAGCACCCACTCGACAGTGAAATGCCAAAGGCTTTTCCCCAACTTTAGCTAATGTATACAGCAGACTTCTGCAAAAGTAGCTTTTCCCCAAGACTATTTTTACATGGTCCTTTTAGATCTTACATGGCCACGTAACACAGCCTTTCATCCTTCTTTATATATGTTTCTCTCTCTTTAATCTGTAAATTTCATTCTTTTATATGTCTTTGCAAATTTACTTTTCCCATAACATGTTCTCAAGGGCAACTAGGAATGGGCAATAAATGCTGGCCCAGCCAGCGAAGCCTACATCCCGTGAACGAATAAAATAAATACTTTCATGACACCAGTGACAGTGAAGGAACAGCAATGTAGTTCCAAGTCAGGATGGTGTGTGGCTTTGGGGAGGGAGCTGAATTTACAGGTGGTCGTCATCCCATGTACCTGCGGCCATTGTCCTTCTAGGTGGTTGTGGTTATGCATTTGGAAGATGCTGTCAAAGGAGCCTTGGCAAGTTTCTGCAGTATATCTTGTAGATGGTGCAGCCATGGTGTGCCTGTGATGGAGGGAGTGAACATTAAGGTGGTGGATGGGGTGCCAATCAAGTTGTCCAAGGTCTTGAGCATCTTGAGTGTTGTTGTGCTCATCCAGGCAAGTGGAGAATATTCCATTAATCTCCTGATTTGTGCCTTGTGGATGGTGGACAGGCTTTGGAGAGTCAGGAGGTGAGTTACTCACCGCAGGATTCCCAGCCTCTGACCTGCTCTTGTAGCCACAGTATTTATATGGCTGGTCCATTTCCATTTCTGATCAATGGTGATGCCCAGGATTTTGATGGTGGGGGAATTCAGTGATGGTAATGCCATTGATTGTCAGGGGAAGATGGTTAGAATCTCTATTGTTGGAGATGGTCAATGCCTGGCACTTGCGTGGAGCACTTGCTACTTACCAATTATCAGCCCAAGCCTGGATGTCGTCCAGGTACTTTGAATGGCACTGACCATTGTGCAATCGGCAGCCAATATCCCCATTTCTGACCTTATGATGGAGGGAATGTCATTGATGCAGCTGAAGATGGACCCATAACAATGCCTGAGGAGCTTCTGCAGTGATGTCCTGGGGATGAGATGATTGGTTTCCAACAGCTATATTCCTTTGGGCTAGGTATGACTCTAGCCAGTGGAGAGATTTCCCCCTTATTCCCATTGACTGCAACTTTATTAGAGTTCTGTTATGATGTGGCAGGTGGTATTGGGCAGGCTGACCAAATCCCAAAGGGAAACTTGGCCACGCTCTCACAGTGATTTTGCCATTTGTATTTATTATGAGGTTTGTGCACTGAAGTCAGAAGTAATGAGTCGACTATCATCTTTAGAGATTTTGAAGATTAAATTAAAACATTTATTAACAAAAGAAAAAAAACTTAAACACATAAGACTACTGTTAGACAGTTACATTTAGTTTTATAACAGTTCTCACAAGATTTCTACTTAACAAAAACTCCCAAGAAAGGCAACACTTCAAATAGGTTTTTAATCTATAAAACATCCAGCAATATTACTGCAAGGATGCACTGTTGCGGTAAGGGGGGTATTTCACAGCTTCTTTCTCCCTCTCAATTCAACTATGGAATTCAAAAACCTTTAACAAAACCTTGCTTTCTGGAACAGTAAATTTCTCCAGGGTGACTAGAGGCTTTTCCACAAGTCTGTTTCACACAATGCACCTTTGAAGATCTCACTTGGTCACTACCCACACAGCTTTCCATCTTTAAATATATTTCTACCCTTTTGATCTGTAAATCCAATTGTTTCGACCTTTCTTTGGAAGTTACTTTTCCCAGAATATAAAAATCTTTAATGTTGTCACTATGGCCAGCGCTTTTGGGAAAAATAAACTTAATAACTTTGCCTTATTTATCTTGTCAGTTGTAAACACCTTATTATGTCCCTTTGAAAATCAAGCAACCTCTGAGCTTATCTAAAAACTGCAAAATCCATTCACACTGCATCTGTTGGGACCTTATCTTAGCTTACCTCATCTTCATTTCAAATGCCTGTTTTACCCCAATTCTTTTTGATAATTCAAATCTTGCATTCTGTCTGTCTGCAGTTTAATTAAACTAGACACACGTGTACACACACACATACACACACACAAACATACATTCACAGCCCCCATGAGCGTGCTTTAAAATATCCCACAGTAATATTAGGGAAAAAAAAGATCTTTCTTTGACACCTACATCATTATGGAGAAATGAACTGTCATAATTCTAAAAGTTTCATTTTCTCAACCCATCTTACATTACTTACCTTACCTATATACACAAAACTATTGCACTACCAGGTACATGCACTAACATGACAATACATACAAAGCCTTTGTATCAACAGAGATAATTTCAGTCCATTGTCCATGTTTTAAATGTTCAATCCTTTGAACTTTAAACTCTTGACAATGCATCTGCAATTAAATTTTCTTGCCCAGCCACGTGTATAATCTGCAATTTAAACTGTTGCAATAATAAACTCCATCTGAATAGTCTGAGACTTTGGTCTCGAAATTTTAAATGATTGTGGTCTGTATAAACAATTGTTTCTGAAGAATTGCTTGCAACATAAACCTCAAAATGCTGCAACACTAACAACAGACCGAGGGTCACTTTTTTGATGATTGAGTACTTTTCTGATGTACATTCAGCTTCTTTGGAAAGTACCCTACCAGCTTTTCAATTCCTGTTTCACCTTTTGGTAACAACATAGCACCAATACTCAAATCACTTGCATCAATTGCCAACTTAAACTGCTTGGCATAATTAGGTGCTGCCAAAACTGGTGTAGTAGTCGACACAATTTTTAAACTGTCAAATGCATTCTGACACATGTGTCCATTGAAACTTCCTGTTTTGTTTTTAGTAGTTCAGTCAATGGAGCAACCACACTGCTAAAATTTGGTACAAACTTCTGATAAAATCCACTCATGCGCAGAAATCTCAAAACTTTCCGTTTTGTTGTGGACACTGGGAAATTCACAATGGCTTTTACTTTCTACTTTCACATTTCATGGGCCATCTGACCATGTCCAACAGTATGGCCTGGATATGTAACTTGTGCTTTTGCAAATTCCCTCTTAGCCAAGTTCACCACCAAATTAGCTTCTTGCTGTTGATCAAACAGTTCTTTCAGATGCTGTAAATGGTCCTCCCACGTTTGACTGAAAACTACCAAGTTGTCAATGTAAACAGCAAAATTTCTCAGTCCTGCAATTACTTTATTTTTCAGTCTTTGAAATGTTGCTGGTGCATTTCTCATATCAAATGGCGTAACTTCAAGCTGATATAGTCCATCTGGTGTTACAAAAACCAATATCTCTTTTGCTCTTTCTGATAACAGTACTTGCCAATATTCTCTCAGCAAGTCAATCTTTGTGATAAACTCTGCCCCACTTTCTCAATACAATCTTCTAACTGCGGAATAGGATATGAATCTGCTTTTGTCACTGCGTTTACTTTTCTGTAATCCACACACAATCATTGCATTCCATCCAGTTTCAGCACCATCACAATGGGTGAACTCCAGTTGCTACAACTAGACTCTATGATGTCATTTTGAAGCATGAATCCAATTTCTTTTTGCACTTGAGCTAATTTTACTGGATTTAATGTATAAAGACGTTGCTTTATTTAAACTGAATCTCCCACATCTGCATCATGCATTGCTAAATTTGTTTTCCCCAGCTTATTCCCACAAATAGCTTTGTATGACTGCAATAGCTTTTCCAAATCACTTTGACACTTTCCTAGAAGGTAACCCAGTATTACATTTAAAATTTTAAGTACCCCTTCATTGTCCAATTTAGTTAGAGCGAAGTCAATTTCAGAATCCTTCATTTCTACCTCTTTCTCCTTATCTACCACCACTAATACCTCCTCCTGGTTATCTTCCCTGTCAAAGTACATTTGAAGAATATTTACATGACACACCCTTTGCTTCTTTCTTCTACCTGGAGTATTTATTAAATAATTTACTTCACTCAGTCTCTGTTCAGTCCTGTAAGGCCCAGTAAACCTTGCCTTTAATAGTTTGCCTGACTGGCAACAAGACTAACACCTTCTCTCCAGCAACAAAACTACGAGCTTCTGCCCTCTTATCTGCACTTGTCTTCATCGCCTGCTGTGATATCTTTGAATGTTCCTTAGCTAAGTCACATGCTCTGTTCAATCTTTCTCTGAATTTTGTCACATAATCTAGGAGAGTAGTTTCCAAACTTTGACCCACTAGCTTCTCCTGAATCAACTTATGTGGTCCCCTTACTTCATGACCATGGACTAATTCAAAAGGACTAAACCCTATTGATTCGATAGTCCATCCCTAATAGCAAATAACAAGAATGGAATCCCTCAATCCCAGTCCTGTGGGTAGTCTTGACTATATGCTCTCGTCATAGTTTTCAAAGTTTGATGCCATCTCTCTAAAGCACCTTGTGATTCAGGGTGATAAGCTGATGACTTAAACTGCTTTATCCCCAGGCTGTTCATTAATTCCTTAAACAACTGTGACATGAAATTTGAACCCTGATCCAACTGTATTTCTTTTGGTAACACATATCTTGTAAAGAATTTGGTCAACTCCTCTACAATCCTCTTTGTTGTAATATTTCGTAAAGCTATCGCTTCTGGAAATCTTATAGACACACCCATGTTTGTCAGCAAGTACTGATTTCCACTTTTAGTCTTAGGAAGGGGCCCTTCGGAATTAATCAGGACCCTGGTAAAAGGTTCCTCAAATGCTGGAATTGGAATTAAAGATGCAGGTTTAATCACTGCTTGAGATTTTCCTGTCACCTGACATGTGTGACATGTTTTACAGGATTTGACTACATGCAGTCCTGGCCAATAAAAATGTTTTTGTATTTTCACTTGAGGTTTCCTAATTCCTGAATGTCCAGCTTTTGGAATTTCATGACCCACACTCAATACTTCATTTCTGCATCCAGATGGGATAATTATTTGATGTACAACCACCCACTTTTCATCCGCTGGAATATGAGACAGTCTCTTTTTCCTCATTAACACATTCCCTTTAAGGTAATAATATTCTGGAATACATTCTGCCTCTGTTTCTGAACAAGTTACCTGATATAACTGCTTTATTCGTGGATCTTTCTGCTGTAACTCTACTAATTTCCCTGAGCTAAACACTTCAGCCTCACTCTCTTCCACCTTCTCTTCCTGCACAATCTTTTCAAAGACAGATCCAGCTAACTGGATGTCAGTGTCCTTCCCCTATATTTTAGATTCTTCCTCTCCTGTTTCAACCCGTGGTTTGTGATCTCGTTACTGCACAATCCGGAAATGATCCAGGATGCTCTTTCTGCAGCATGTCTGCTGAATGCATCTTCACAGGCTGCTCGACTACAGTAGGCATCACCAACATCTGTGACCCAGTTATATCATTACCTAGGATAAATTGAACCCCTGCAATGAGCAATTTTTCCACTACCCCAACAATTACCTCACCTGTTTTCAACTTACTTTTTAAATTTACTTTCCACAATGGAATAGGTTTAGCATCTCCTTGAATTCCATTTATTACCACACTTTCCTGCAATACCCCCTCTGGGTAACAAATAGCACTATGCCATAACATTAAGGACTGACTAGCCCCTGTGTCCCTTAAAAGTTTAAAATCTTTGCCTGTTCCACCCTGTACACATAGACTTTCCCTTCACATACAAAATCTTTAAACATTTCTGTAAGCTGCCCTTCAGAACTCCCTTGGGTAAATTATGAATACATTCCCGCTTCTTTACCTACCACTGATTCTTCCTGCTCCACCTGTGCACAAACTTCTGGTTTTTCTTGCCTCTGGATCTCAGAAACCACTGTACTCTTATTTTCAGAATCTTTGTGTTCCAACAACTGCAATATGTTTTTCCTGTAACCTCCAGCACGTTGACTTTGTGTGCTCAACCGTATTACAATGGAAACATTTAAGTCTTCGAGTGTCACTTCTGCTCTCAGCACCTTCCTTTCTGGTCTGAGGAGAAACTTCCTGAGAAGTTCCAATTGCCCCTTCTCTTCCCTGACTACCTCCTTGACTGCCTGCCTTCCTTTTACCTTTCCACTTTCTATCCTTCTCGGATTTAAAAGGGTGATGGAAAAAAGTGTTTAGTCTCTGGACTAGCTCATAATCATCAGCAATCTCTGCTGCTTGCCTAGCCGTTTTAGCCCTCTGTTCTTCCACATGAGTTCTAACTAATGAAGGAATTGAATCTTTAAATTTTTTCAAAAGAATTACTTCTCTAAGAGATGTTGTCTCTACCTTTAATGCCTGTACCCAGCAGTCAAAATTACGTTGTGTTGATCTCTCAAGCTCAATATAAGGCTGTCCAGGCTGTTTCCTTACATTCCTAAATTTCTGCCTGTATGCCTCAGGAACCAACTCATATGCACTCAAAATAGCATTTTTATGGCATCATAATCCACAGATACTTCTTTTGACAATGATGCATATACCTCATGAGCTGTGCCTACCAACCTAGTCTGTAAAAGCAATGTCCAGATTTCTTGTGGCTATTTAATTTGCTTAGCTATCTTCTCAAATGAAATAAAGAACGCCTCTACATCTTTTTCCTCAAACTTAGGAACAGCCTGCACAAATGTAAACATCTCCCCACTGGATTTTGGTTTGAAAGTGGTTGTTTCCACATCAGGACCTTTCTCAGCATCTAAAGTCTCTTTTTTAACTTCCAGCCTTTTAAGCTAGTGTTCCCTTTCCCTTTCCTTTTCTCTTTCCTCCATTGATAACTTCTCCCTTTCCTGTTTTCTTTCTGTCTCCAGCCTTTCTGCTTGCTCCCTTTGAAATGCTCTCTCCTTTTCATTTTCTCTCTCTTTTGCTTCCAATTCAAGTTTTTTCATTTGCAACTGAATCTTAGCTAATTCAAGTGATTCACCCTTTGGAGAACATTGTCCCTTTAGTATCCATTCCAATTTTAAATGCTGTGCTGTTACTTCAATTTTGCCTGCTTTCTTCGCCTTTGCAGTTAATCCTAACTGCAACTTATCTGCCAATTCTGTTAACTTAGCCTTAGTTACTTTTTGTAAACCACTTTTTGTACACCAATCAGTGTTACATTTTCCATTCTCAGAAAAGCCTTAGCAATTGTTAAAGCCATATTTGCAGTCTAACCACTTGAAAATCCCTCAACATCAACTCCTGAGTTCAGTAGCCTTAAGATTCACCAACTCCAAGCCAAGCAAGGAATTTTTAAATTCCTGCAAAGAGCTCCCGGTTTTGTTAGGATATGGCAGATGGTATTTGCCAAGCTAGCCAAATCCCAAAGGGAAACTTGGCCACACTATCAACGATTTTGCAATTTATATTTATTACGAGAAGGTTTGTGCACTGAAGTCAGGAGTAATGAGTCCACTGCCACCTTTAGAGATTTTAAGGATTAAATTAAAACATTTATTAACAAAGAAAAAAAACTTAAACACACAAGACTACAGTTACACAGTTACATTTAATTTTATAACAGTTTTCACAATATTGCTACTTAACTAAACTCCCAACTACATTCCCCTTTTAGACAACACTCCAAATAGATTCTTAATCTATAAAACATCCAGCAATATTACCACAAACACCCACAAGTTGCTGTGAGGGAAGTATTTCACAGCTGCTTCCCCCCTCTCACTTGACAATGGAATTCTAAATCTTTTAACAAAACCTTGCTTTCTGGAACTGCAAATTTCTCCAGGGTGACTAGAGGCTTTTTCCACAAGTCCGTTTCACACAATGCACCTTTGAAGATCTCACTCAGTCATACCCCACACAGCCCTCCATCTTTCTTTAAATATATTTCCTCCCTTTTGATCTGTAAATCCAATTGTTTCAACCTTTCTTTGGAAGTTACTTTTCCCAGAATATAAAAACCTTTCGTGTTGTCATTATGTTGTCACTTCTGGGAAAAATAAACTTAATAACCTTGCCTTATTTATTGTGCCAGTTGTAACCACCTTTTCATATCCCTTTGAAAATCAAGCAACCTCTGAACTTATCTAAAAATTGCAAATTCCATTCGCACTGCATCTGCTGGGACCTTATCTTAGCTTACCCCATCTCCATTTCAAATGCTTGTTTTACCCCAATCCCTTTTGATGCGTCAAACCTTGCAGTCTGACTGTCTGTAGTTTAATTAAACTAGAGACGTGCACACGCAAGTGCACGCACACAAACACACACAGAAACACACCTTTGATTTTAACTCTTTTGTCCATATTTGGACCAAGGCTTTCATATGGTCAGGAGTTGAGTGGTCCTGGTGGAACCCAATCTAAGCATCAGTGAGCAAGTTACTGGTATGTGCTGCTTGATAGCACTTTCAATGACCCGTTCCATTACTTTGCTGATGATCAAGAGTAGGCTGGTGGGGTATGGTGGTAATCGGCCATGTTGAATTTGCCCTAGTTTTGTGGACAGGACATGCCCAGGCAATTTTCAAGATTGTCGGGGAGATGCCAATGTTGTAGTTGCACTGGAACAGCTAGGTTAGGGGTGCAGCTAGTTCTGAAGTACTACAGCTGGGGTGTTGTCAGAGCCCAACACCTTTACAGTATTTCAGTACCTTCAGCCGTTTCTTGATGTCACATGGAATGAAATAAATTGGCTGAAGACTGGCATCTGTGATTATGAGGACCTCAGAAGGAGGCTTAGATGATTCATCCACTCAGTATTTCTGGCTGAAGATGATTGAAAATGCCTCAGTCTTGTCTTTTACGCTGACGTGCACTCCCCCATCATTGAGGATGGGTATGTTTTTGGAGCATCCTCTTCTGGTTAGTTATAATTGTCCACCACCATTCATAGATGTGACCGGACTGCAAAGCTTTGATCTGATTTATTGATTGTGGGGCTGCTTAACTTTGTCTTTAGCATGCTGTTTCCAGTGTTTAGTGTGCATGTAATCCTGTGTTGTAGGTTCACCAGGTTGGCATCTCATTTTAAGGCCTGGTGCTGCTCCTGACATGCTCTACTATACTCATTGAACCAGGATTGACCCCCTGGCTTGATGGTAATGGTAAAGTGTGGGATATGCTGGGCCACATTCTGCTGCTGCTGATGGTGCACAATGCCTCATGGATGCCCAGTTTTGAGCTGCTATATCTGTTCTGAATCTAACCCCTTTAGAATGCTGATAGTGCTGCACAACATGATGGAGCCTGTCCTCAAGTGTGAAGATGAGTCTTTGTTTCCAGAAGGAATGTGCAGTGGTCTCGCCTACCAATGACAAGTAGATTGGTGGAGATGAGGTCAAGTAGATTTTTCCCTCATATTGGTTCCCTCACTGATGTACTGCCTGATGCAGGCCCAGTCTGGCAGAAAAACTCCTTCCAGACTCGGCCAGCTTAGTAATGGTGCCACTGAGCCACTTTTTGTGTTGAATACCAAGTTATCCCTTTTAGGATGTAAAAGTGTAACGCTCAGAACACAAGGATGATATTGTGATAGGAGGTTAGTTTTGGGGGATTACACTCCTCGATTCATGTTCATACATGCTAAACTTGAAAACTAGGAATAGCTGACAGGCAGATTCCAAAAGGCTGACATAGCCTTCAGCCAACTGCTCGTACACACCCTAAATATAAGTTTATGTCACTGGAACTGCAATATATAACTTTAAGATGTAGGTACACCTAATATTTCTTCCCTTGTAGTGGATGAAAAATGTATAAATACATCATAACCTGAAGGAGATACAATTATTGAAGGCAGAAGGTTAATTTTCAGAGACCCTTGGAGCCATACTCCACCAGAAAATTAAGATTTTTGTCACTTTACTTGGTACAGTTTGCAGTATTTTCGAATCTGTAGTTAACATGGGAATTGCAATATTTTCATCTAAAATATACACAACCTCATTGAAAACAACTCTATTTGGAGTCTGGGAATTAACTATTTTTCATTGTGGAATTAGGCAAGTAGTGTTTATGTAGATGAGGAGAGAGTTGCATTTCACATTAGGCAGCCGGTATTCTAATCCTTGAAGGAAAATGCTTTAATTAATACAAGTATTAAATTGCCAAATAGTAAATTTAAACCCCATCTTATTGAGCATGCGTTCATTCAAGTCAAGGATGTGGGAAACAAAATTTAGAGTTTTCTTTCAAATGACTGCCTTTTGCCATTCTTCCCTTGACACCATTAATGGTGTGTGGTGCATTTCTTAACTGCCACTGTAAATGTCACTCCGCTTTTCACCAGGATTGACATTATGGTCAGTAGTGCTTGTGACTAGCTGGTTCGGCATTTTTCCTCCGCTTTCGACGCATTCGTATAGAAATAACGCTTGGATAGAATATAGCTCTAATTGATTTTACTCTCTGGGAACTGCTCCAATTGCCTTAGTTATAACTCACTCAGTAATCCATAAATTCAAAGTAAATGGTGTCTCTTTGTCACAATTAGCAGTTGAGCAAGGAATCAAAACATTAAATCTTGAATTGCCAGTACACTTTAATTAAACCTTCCACTACTCTCCACAATATCTCAGTGCAGGCTTAATGAATTATCCCTTATCATTGAAGATTCAGACATTGCTACCAAATTTTAGCTCAACATAAAAATCTAAAATAAGAAACTTGCTCTGAGATACTGCCCAGGTAATGCAAAATGCCAGGTTGGTTCCTCAGGCTCAGCTTCACTATTCCTCAGTATAATAGTTTTTTTTCCTGCATTGTTAATGCTTTAAGGGCTGAAGGAAAATGAGCTCATAATGCAAAATTCTACTGTACATTTTCCATCCCTTCATTTTGATGGTTAGGAAATTGAGTGTGGACTTGATATTTAATGGTTCTTGCCTTCAGCAGACAAGGTTATCCACCAGGAGAGCACACTTGTGATATTAGCCTTTCCAAAAGGAGGAGGTGGCCGGGGGGGTGGGGAAAGATAACATTTCCTAATCACCCACAGGTCAACAGAAACCAAGAGAAATATTAACAGGCCAGATTTAGAAGTCAGTGGAGTCATTCCTTACAGTTGCAGTTGCTCATAAACTTTCTGTGGGCTTTTGCACTGCTAGTCCTGTCAGCCAACTGGCAAAATAAAACACACAGTGCCCTCTTCAGCTCATCCTGACTGAACAACTATGTACCTCTGTAACCAATCAGATTAATGAATTATTAATGAAGTATGAAAATTCCAAACCAGGATGCGCCAATTAATTGAATATTGAATTCAATGGGGTGAATTTTATGGGCCCCTGCTGGCATATTTGAAAGCGAGGATGCATATTTTTTTTTAAAAAGTGGGTGGCTAGCCCACCACCTTCTCACCCAGCTTCACAAATTACATGCCAGGCAGCCCGCTCACCCTTAGGCCTATTGAGGCCTTTGGGGGACAGTTAACTGCTGCTTAAGGGCCTCATTTGTGTCTCCAATCTTTGCTCGTCCAACATGCCAGGACTTACCTTCAAGTCTAGGGACATCTTGGAGGTGTCAGCTGTGGCTCAGTTCATAGCACCCTCGCCTTTGAATCAGAGGGTTGTGGGTTCATGTCCCACTCCCGGAAAAACCAAGAACTGTGATTGTACTCGAAAGAAGTTGCAATCTGTGACTGTTGATAACTCGAAAGAATTTTTTTCTAGGGACATCTTCCTTTCTTCCTGGGGACTGCTTGTAGTTCCCGCAATGACCACTACTGTTCTCTGGCGCTGCTGGGACTACACAGCTGCTGGTCAATCAGATTGGCCAGCAGCTTTCGAGGGCGGGACTTCCTGTCCCTGAGGAGTGTAAGTCCCACTCTTAAGTATTTACAGCTTCCCCCAGTTGCGGGGCAGCTGGATTTAAAGTTGTCGAGGTGCTGCTTTTAGCTTGGGGGCAGGCAATCTGTCCCCTGTAAAATCCACCCCTATGTCTAATCCAGTACAGAAAATGAAATAAAGATAAGTAATGAATACTTGGTTAAGAGAGGGAGGTAAACAAAGTAAAAAGAATACTTCTTTAAGATCTCCAACAATAATTAAAATCTGAAGGAATGAGCCTCCACATCTGTAAAAGTAAATTTTCAACGCCAGAGAGCTTGATTTGGAATAAGTAAGACATACCATGCCATTAAAACGATACTTACACTGAAATTGATCTGCTCTTACTTTTTATGGTGGGTTTAGTCCATATCTGAGATAAGTAGAGCAATGCTATTCAATGTATTTGAATGGGGAATCAGTCTGCACAATGTCATTTGTAGGAAGCTTCTGGATGAGGAACGCATCTCCAATAGCAGCTTCTGGAGTTCTGCAATTAACTGTGCATGTGCAGTCTCTGGAAGTTACTTGCCTCATTTCCACATAAATAATGTTCTGTTCTGTTAACCCCACTGCTATTTCTAATCCAAAGACCAATCTAACGCATATGGCTGATTACATAATTTCTCTGGACTTTCCAATAATTGTCACTGCGGTTATATGATTCTATAAGTCAGCCACTCTGATAAGAAAAGAACTGACCATGACCAGCTACTTTTAGGAGATAAAGCTTCTCCAATTATAAGAAAAAAATCAGCTCTTGGACTTGACCAATGTATTCAAACTAAATTCCAGTAAATAGGAGTAGATAAGCTGTGAGAAGATTGCAATTCCCAAAAAAGTTGATGCTTGTATAACACTATAGAGAGTTTTTGCAAAGCTTGTAATGCCCAATATTGTCTTGCAGAGAAACCATTCTCTTGGCCTAGGTTTGGAAATACTGAAGGCCATTCATGCTGGGATTGGATCATAAAGAAACATATAACATCATTTCATTTTATTGTGTGATGTAATTCTTTTATAATTGTACTGGGTTACTATCAGGAAACTGTAATGGCCATTCAATGCCAGAAGTGTCTCAAAACACAGTTATGAGAGAGAGAAACATTCAGAAAACAAGCAAAATAACATCTGTCATTTTATAGTTGTGGTTTAGTGAGGAATGTTGTCCATGAAGCACATGGAATCCTTAATGTTCATCTGAACCACTGGAACAGGCAGCTGAATGTTTCATCTAAAATGCAACAGTCAGCAATGCACCAGTACTGTACTGAATGGCAGTCAGGGTGATGTGCTCAAACCTTACATGACGTTGAAGCCACAATCCTCTGAACCAGAGGCAAGAGTAGCACCAACTGAACCAAACTAATGATCATACTCTATTCAAAAGCTACGCTTTAGAAGGTCAGAAATCTGGCTGGCTCATCATTTCTTCACAAGCTCTTGATTAAGTAGTACCACCAAAATTATTAGCTCTTAAGTCAGATGTCCATGTTTATACCAGAAACACAAGACTTTATTTCAATATCAAGTGGCAACCTGGCTCAGTTGTCACCCTTCTCACGTCTGAGTCAGAAGGTTTTGGATTTAAGCCACAATTCATGATATAAGCAGGTAATCTCGGTTGACGCTTGCATGTAGTACTGACGGAGTTGTTGTATTGTTGGAGGTATTGTGCTTTTAATAAAATGTTAAACTGTGGCTGTCCCTTCTCACTCTTCAGCTGAACATAAAAGATCCGGTGACACTTTTTGAAGAGGAGCATTGTTTGAATCAAGATTCATCCATGAACAAACACAAACACCAAAATGAAATGGATTGAGCAGCCATTTTATTTGCTGTTTGCAGGCCTTGTGTGTAATTTGGTTCTACACTTCAGCAAAATTCATTGGCTGTGAAGTACATTTAAGAAGTCCTCATAAAATGCTATGCAGTTGCATGTTCTTTACATTAATCTGCGCAGCATATCGATAGTAAAGAGTCACTCACCCCTCTTCTTGCTTTTAAAATGGTCTCTCTCAGACTCTCATAGCTTGAAGCTCCATTGTTTGTATGACGTTTACAATCGCCTGTGCTATTTTTCTGACAAGAAAGGTTCTAAAAAACCTCACTACAGCTTTCGCTTTGGTTGTAATGGAAAATCTGATTCAATTAACGTTGTTTCACTTAAAGTGGCACTTTTCAGGAATGCAACTACAATGTTAATTGAGGAATTACTGTATTGAAATGCGTTCTATTCCTAAAAGTAGTTTGTGTTCCCAGCAAATTCCAAGTTCAAATTTGTAACAAATTTGTGTACAGTACAGCTGACTTTAGTGTACCCATATGCTTGTTGGGTGTCTGCAAGGAATATTGTAATTTGAGGAGCATTTTAAACACCTTAAAGCACAATCCAGAATTCTAATTCAGCACAAACAAAATGGCAGAATTTTATAAGTGACAAATCTTCCTAATAAGGACTATTTTTTTGAACCCCATTAGTTTCTAATAATGAAATTGAAGTGCAGGTATTGTTGTTGTTCTACCAGCCATTGCACCCTTTTGTAGTCATCAAATGCCTCAAGAATTTGATCAGCAAAAAGAGGCAATTAGTGCCTTATGCATGTGGAAATTAAAATTGTAATTGCTAAATTGAATTTATCTGAAATTGTATTTCATGCTTGCCATTCCAGAAGTTTACAAATAAAAACAGGACTGTAGAACCACTGAAGTTGCATTTTTGTTAAAGTAAATGTGCCTAAATCGTGATAATTTGAGAAATGTTTAACATATTCCGAATGTTTTCAGGAACCAGTGTGCACTTTGGAAATGAGGTATATATATTTGTCCTAAATGTATTTATACAGAGTTGAGTAATGTTGTTTGGAGAGGGTTTATAGACACATACAGATGTGACTGAATGATAAGAATTCATAAATGTCCCAGCAAATGCTTTGGCAAATGCAGGCCACTATGAAATCCCATTAAGTTAATATTCCTTCTGGCACCCACACTCTGTTTACTGCAAAAGTACATCATGCATTGCAGAGTGCAGTGAGAGGATGTACCAAATTAGCTATATGAGTAATGCACTTTTCAGAGCCTTACTTTGCTCTGATTGTTTTCTAGAGAGCAGGCGAGTCAGTAACCAGTTTAGTTCGATGTATACTGTTTCTTTAATTAGTGCATCTTAACATTTAACTCAAATGCCCACAGAGCTTTTATTTTCTCTCCCTTTTTGATCATAGCCTTTCCAGGTTAACTGTGTTCCAGAGGGTGGGCAATGGTTTACTCCTGGACATCTTTTAGCTCTGCTGTAAATCAATAACTGTGATGATAGTTCCTCTGAAGTTTCCTCGCCTTGTGGGGAAATTCCTAGCTCCACTTGGCCCTTCCCGTAGTACGAGTACCAAGTCTAGATCTTCAGCAGTGTGGGTGATCACAGTTACAAACCAATGCCTTGTTACTTATAGAATTGCACATTACTGCTTCAATACATGGCACCAGAAACTGCTTGATTGATTCATTTAACTTCCTGAGAAGTGCAGGAATGCAATGCAATTGTATACATAGTCATGTTATAGGCTACCTATTTTTTCAGATTGTAATAACTAAGTATGAGCCTAAGGCCTAAACAAGGCATATCAATTTCCTCGTATTCATTTGAAGACTTTTCTGTGATACTTTTGTTTTAGTGATTTGTAACAACCAGGGTAGTAGGGCCATTTGAGACCTCTGGGAGTGGTCAGTGCTGCCCTTTTGCGAGTCGCCCCAGGCACAGGTAAGGGTCCCATGCTCAGGGTTATGAGCCATGACCCATGGCGGAACCATAGAGCCGTTGGTGCTGATGGCAGAAGAGCTAGAACCTCAAGGGACAGGTGGAGGATCCTTCGGGAAGAGGACTTGTGTTTGCTTTAAGGACATTTGAGGAAAGCAAGAGGAAACTGCCTTGTGCATTCTTTCCCTTTGAAATTGGAAATGGGAGGCTCCTACAAGCAACTGAAGAGGAAAGTGCAAGACCATGAGGTATGGAGAAATGAGCAGAGGACTGTCCTTAGGCACATCACTAGTACAACAGTGCATGTATTTTAAAATGTAAGCTTTTCATTAAAATTATTTTTAAAATGTATTTTAAATTTTATGTCTGGGTAACAGTTTTTTGTTTACAAATTTTATGAAGACATGGTATTCTGTCATCAGCTTCACAAGAAATCCTAAAATATGTTGCTTCAGTGTCAGAGGAAATTTGATTTCAATATTGTCAGCCTAATCTTCTTTAACTCTGTAAAGGGAGATGGTAAATGGATGGAAAGGAAAATTATTTCTTCTGGAAACAGATAGAAGCAAAGAGGACTGCAGTTCATTAACCCATGACAAGATTTCAGTGACAAAATAATGGTTCATGTGACCAATTGTGAGACTCTGTATTTTAATATTACGTTATGAAGAACCTACAGTCTATCAACTAGAAATCTTTTTTTAAAATAGCTTCTCTCAAACTGTATTTTGGGGGCAGCTCTCTCTGCTAATTTAGTTTCTGTATTAAAGGGAATGCACATCACTAACTTGTATATAGGCTATTGCTTCAAAAGTGGAGGAGCTTCCTCTCTCTGGTTGAACTACTTAACTGGTATTAGAAACAAAGAGGGTGAAATTGGGCTTCAGCAGCAGCATCTTGTGGGAGAGAGCTGATTGGCAGCACATTTTACACCCTGCCAAAATTCAGTCTCATCCCAAAGTTCAGCCAGTTCATTTTAAACACCTGACTATGAGAAAGCAAATAATTGTTAAAACTGCTGACCCACTACGGGACAAGTTAGTACTATTTGTATTAGAGCCACATTGTTTAAAAGCTATGAACATTACTTATATCAGGAAGACTGGCTCTCAGGCAGACTATATGTTGTTAAAATCTATTTGTGATTGACAGCTGTATTTGATCTTCCTTTGTCTCAGTCGAACTTCAAAGGGCAGATAAAGTTCCAGTTTTTTGGGGGTTACAACACTTCCTCAGGCAGTTAAGTGAGCTACAGAAACACTCCATGAATATCTGCTTTCACATAAAAGCTTTTCTTCACATGCAAGTTGCAGGTTTTGAGAATTGTTTAAAGCCTTCAGACCATATTATATTGAAATGGATTTAAATTAAGTTAGAAAATCAAATATTATTTTATCTGCTGTGCTTTCCCTGGCTGTCATTCATTTTACTTTTTAATATATCTGATTCATTGTTTGTTTGTAGCCTGAGATGTACAGTCAGAGCGTTATCTGAGTGCCATTCAGAAAGATCAGGGGCTTAAAATGGTATTATTTCCGGTGAATATATTGACAGTACAGGGTAACCATCCATATGCATCATGGCACACATGCCAGTATGCCTCATGTATAAAATAACATTTCAGTTGATGGGAAGTGTGGGCTTGCCTGCTGAAATAGTCCTATGTAGTGCACATGAAAAAATGTGCCTGGAGAGCACCTGTACATAGCAGTCAAGTCAGATGCTGTAGAATTAGTAATGTGGTACAGTTATAGAGTACGGATGGATATATAGTATAGTATTAGCTGCAATACTGGATGCTGGCGCCAGTGTTCATGCGGAGACACCTCAGTCTGACCTATTACATACCGGGTTTGAACTTGTATATATACAGTTGTATCATATTTCTTTACTCCAAACAGCTCATCATAATATAGTCAGATCCATTTATCCATGGTTAAGTGCAACTCGTATTGTCCCATGTTTATGACCTTGTCTGAAGGTAGAGAATATAACCTTTCCATATATGTGGCATAAGTTATTAGATACAGGACAATCACTAACTGGTTATAACATGGAGTTCATAAATCGCCTCTTCTTCATATACAATTATGCATGGTTATATGTGATGCAACATTAATCACAAATAGGAACATCAACACCTGGCCACACATAATTAGAACATGTTAACTGATTTTAATGGGCTGAACATTGTGAGCAGCTTGTGCCTGAATTTGTGATAAGTCCTTTTGCTTTACCAAGCTTCTATATCAAGATATTGAAAAAGAAAATCTGCCCAGTGTATCTTAATATGCAGCAAAGTAATGTTAATAGAACAAGGCAAGGTTTGTGTGTTCTGGATGTCACTTGAATACCATAATGGTTAGCATGTAAGAGTTATATGTTAGATAAAAGCTGTAGTAATACTTTCCCCAGTAGCTCAGCAAGCTGATACAATAATGAGTTCAACTAAACAGGCCTGGAAGGTCACAGGTTCGATTTCTGTCGTGTTCCATTAGTTACTTGTAGCTGCACTTGTAATAGGGGAGCTAGATTGATCTTAAAGTCACAGGGTTAGGGAAAGAACAGTCAACTGGAGTTTCTGACTGCTGACTATTTTTTGTTGCTCTATCCCACATGGTCACAAGTAGATTTTGGGTGAGGCAGAATAGCACTCAGCAGTGACATCTTCCATGCCCTTCCTTGAATAGGCTCTAAATACTGTGTCATTCAATCATAGAATGCTCTAACACACAAGGAGCCCCATTGTACCTATACTGGCTCTTTGAAACTGCTATCCAATTGATCCCACTCCCCTGTACTATCCCTGTAGCCCTTCAATTTCTTTCTGTTCATGTATTTATCAAATTCCCTTTTGAATTTTTATTATTGAATCTGCTTCTACCACCCTATCAGTGCATTCTAGATCAGAACAACTCACTGCATTAAAAAAAATCTCCTCATCTCACCACTTGTTCTTTTGCCAATTACCTCATATCTGTGTCCTCTGGTTACTGACACTCCTTCAACTGGAAACAATGGCTCATGAATTACTCTATCAGAGAATCACAGAATCACAGAGCAGAAGAGGCCCTTCGGCCCATCGAGTCTGCACCGACACGTGAGAAACACCTGACCTACCTACCTAATCCCATTTACCAGCACTTGGCCCATAGCCTTGAATGTTATGACGTGCCAAGTGCTCATCCAAGTACTTTTTAAAGGATGAGAGGCAACCACCCTCCCAGGCAGTGCATTCCAGACCGTCACCACCCTCTGGGTAAAAAGGTTTTCCTCACATCCTCCCTAAACCTCCTGCCCCTCACCTTGAACTTATGCCCCCTTGTGGCTGACCCTTCAACTAAGGGGAACAGCTGCTCCCTATCCACCCTGTCCATGCCCCTCATAATCCTGTACACCTCGATCAGGTCGCCCCTCAGTCTTCTCTGCTCCACCAAAAACAACCCAAGTCTATCCAACATCTCTTCATAACTTAAATGTTTCATCCCAGGCAACGTCCTGATGAAACTCCTCTGCACCCGTCCAGTGCAATCACATCTTTCCTGTAATGTGGCGACCAGAACTGCACACAGTACTCCAGCTGTGGCCTCACCAACGTTCTATACAACTCCAACATGACCTCCCTACTTTTTTAATCTATGCCTTGATTGATAAAGGCAAGTGTCCCATATGCCTTTTTCACCACCCCACTAACATGCCCCTCTGCCTTTAGAGATCTATGGACACACATGCCAAGGTCCCTTTATTCCTCAGAATTTCCTAGTGTCATGCCGTTCATTGAATACTCCCTTGTCAAATTATTCTTTCCAAAGTGTATCACCTCACACTTTTCAGGGTTAAATTCCATCTGCCACTTATCTGCCCATTTGACCATCCCGTCTATATCTTCCTGTAGCCCAAGACACCCAACCTCACTGTTAACCACCCGGCCAATCTTTGTGTTATCCGCAAACTTACTAATCCTACCCCCACATGGTCATCTATGTCATTTATATAAATGACAAATAATAGGGGACCCAGCACAGATCCCTGTTACGCCACTGGACACTGGCTTCCAGTCACTAAAGCATTCTTTAGTGTGATCACACTCTGCCTCCTACAACTAAGCCAATTTTGAATCCACCTTATCAAATTACCCTGTATTCCATGTGCATTTGCCTTCTTTAAAAGTCTCCCATGTGGGACCTTGTCAAAGGCTTTGCTGAAATCCATATAAACTGCATCAACTGCACTACCCTCATCTACACACCTGGTCACCTCCTCAAAAAATTCAATCAAATTTGTTAGGCATGACCTCCCTCTGACAAAGCCGTGCTAACTATCTCTGATCAAACCTTGCCTCTCCAAGTGGAGATAGATACTCTCCTTCAGAACTTTCTCCAATAGTTTCCCTACCAGTGATGTGAGACTCACTGGTCTGTAGTTCCCTGGCTTATCTCTACAACCCTTCTTAAATAGCGGAACCACACTAGCTGTTCTCCAGTCCTCTGGCACCTCCCCCGTGGCCAGAGAGGAATTAAAAATTTGGGTCAGAGCCCCTACTATCTCCTCCCTTGCCTCCCTCAGCAGTCTGGGACACAAATCATCTGGACCTGGAGATTTGTCCACTTTTAAGCCTGCCAACACCTCCAATACCTTATCACTCCCTGTATCAATTTGCTCAAGAACCTCGCAGTCTCTCTCCCTGAGTTCCATACCTTCATCCTCATTCTGTTGGGTGAAGACCGATGTGAAGTATTCGTTCAACACACTAGCGATGTTCCCTGGCTCCACCCATAGATTGCCCCCTTGGTCCCTTATGGGCCCTACTCTTTCCCTGGTTATCCTCTTCCCATTGATATACTTATAGAATATCTTGGGATTTTCCCTACTTTTACCAGCCAGAGCTTTCTCATATCCCCTCTTTGCTCTCCTAATTGCTTTCTTAAGCTGCACCCTGCACTTCCTGTATTCCACTAATGCCTCCACTGATTTGCTTCCCTTGTACCTGCTAAAAGCCTCTCTTTTCCTTCTCATCATAACCTGAATATCTCCGGTCATCCATGGTTCTCTGGGCTTGTTACTCCTTCCTATCACCCTAGAGGGAACATGTTAAGCCTGTACCCTCCCCATTTCTTTTTTGAACACCTCCCACTGTTCCTCTGTAGATTTCCCCACAAGTAACTGTTCCCAGTCTACCTTGGCCAGATCCTGCCCTATTTTACTAAAATCCACTCTCCCCCAATCCAAAACATTTTTTTGCCACTTGTCAATTTCTTTATCCATAACAAACTTAAACTGTACCATAGATGAAAACAAAAAACTACTGCGGATGCTGGAAATCCAAAACAAAAACAGAATTACCTGCAAAAACTCAGCAGGTCTGGCAGCATCGGCGGAGAAGGAAAGAGTTGACGTTTCGAGTCCTCAAAACAGTTCCTCTGACATGTCCTCCTTCTTCCTTAACCGAGGTTTTCCACCCACGGTCGTTGACAGGGCCCTCAACCGTGTCCGGCCCATCTCCCGCGCATCCGCCCTCACGCCTTCTCCTCCCTCCCAGAAACATGATAGGGTCCCCCTTGTCCTCACTTATCACCCCACCAGCCTCCACATTCAAAGGATCATCCTCCGCCATTTCCGCCAACCCCAGCATGATGCCACCACCAAACAGATCTTCCCTTTACCCCCCCGGCGGCATTCCGTAGGGATCATTCCCTCCGGGACACCCTGGTCCACTCCTCCATCACCCCCTACTCCTCAACCCCCACCTATGGCACCTCCCCATGCCCACGCAGAAGATGCAACACCTGCCCCTTCACTTCCTCTCTCCTCACTGTCCACTCCTTTCAAGTGAAGCAGCATTTCACTTGCATTTCCCCTAACTTAGTCTACTGCATTCGTTGCTCCCAGTGCGGTCTCCTCTACATTGGAGAGACCAAACGTAAACTGGGCGACTGCTTTGCAGAACACCTGCGGTCTGTCCGCAAGAAAGACCCAAACCTCCCTGTCGCTTGCCATTTTAACACTCCACCCTGCTCTCTTGCCCACATGTCTGTCCTTGGCTTGCTGCATTGTTCCAGTGAAGCCCAACGCAAACTGGAGGAACAGCACCTCATCTTCCGACTAGGCACTTTACAGCCTTCCGGACTGAATATTGAATTCAACAACTTTATATCTTGAACTCCCTCGTCCATCCCCACCCCCTTTCCATTTCTTGCCCCTCCCTTTTGTTTTTTCCAATAATTTATATAGATTTTTCTTTTCCCACCTTTTTCCATTATTTTTAAATCTATACCTGTAATGCCCTGTCAGTCTTTCCACCCCATCCCCACTAGAGCTGTACCTTGAGTGCCCTGTCATCCATTCTTAATTAGCACATTCTCTTAGATAATATCACCACTCTGGTTCAGATGTAGACATTCCTGCTTGTACAGGTCCCACTTTCCCCAGAAACGGTCCCAGTGATCCAGGAATCTAAAACCCTCCCTCCTGCACCAACTCTTAAGCCACATATTCATCTGCGCTATTCTCAAAACCATTCATCTGCGCTACATCAAAACTGTTCATGATTTTGAATACCTTTATTTAAGTCTTCCCTTAACCTTCTGTGCTCCAAGGAGAACACCCCTGCTTTTCTAATCTTACAACATATCTAAAGTCTTGCATCCCTGGTGTCATTCTCGTAAATCAACACTGCTGTACACTCTCTAAGGTATTGACATCTTTTCTAAGATGCGATGCCCAAAATTTTATTTTTATTTATTCTTTCATGGGATGTGGGTTGCCCATCCCTAATTGCCCTTGAACTGAGTGGCTTGCTAGGCCATTTCAGAGAGCAATTAAGAGTCAACCACATTGCTGTCGATCTGGAGTCACATGAAGGCCAGGTAAGGACAACAGATTTCCTTCTCTAAAGGACATTAGTGAACGAGATGTTTTTTTAAAAATGACAGTGATAGTTTCATGGTCACCATTATGGAGACCAGCTTTCAATTCCAGATTTTATTAATTGAATTTAACTTTCACCAGCTGCCATAGTGGGATTTGAACCCATTGTCCCCAGAGCATTAGCCCAGGCATCTGGATTACTAGTCTAGTGATATTACCACTACATCACCAATACTCCAGCTGGGACCTAACCAGTGATTTATAGAGGTTTAGCATAACTTCCTCGCTTTTGCACTCCATACCTGTGTTTATGAAGCCAAGGATCCTGTATGCCTTCTCAGCTTGCCTTCAAAGATTTGTATATGCACTTCCAGGTTTCCCAGTTTCTGCATCCCCTTAAAAATTTAGTTTATATTTCCTCTCCTCATTATTTCTACCAAAATCACTCCCCACTTCTCTGCGTTAAATTATATCTGCAATGTGTCTGCCCATTTAATCATTCTATCCTCCCGAATTCTTTAGTATCCACTTCACTGTTTACTGTTAAGACTCTCAAATAAACAATCGCCTCTTTGGTAAGGTTCATGAGGTTGCAGCAAGGAATCGGTGTCTTCATGAGAGGAGGGAAATTAGTGGACAAAATTATCAAGATAAAAGGTGTAACAAATGACAGAAATAAGGGTGCAGAGCACCATTCAATGCAGTTGCATAAAGGGTTGGCATTCTTACCTTTGTAGAAACATTCCTGCCTCTGCATCTGCAGTTGCAGTGTTTACGCTGACTCCAGACAGTCTTGACAAGCGGAGACTTGACAAGTCTCCAACTCTGAATTCTAAGTTAACATCCAGCAGAATAGCTTCCTACTGAGAGCCCTTCTCCCCGTCCTTCCCAGCAGCTTGACTTCTGCATGGCCTCTACTCATGCCCCAAGTCTTGCTGCCTTCCAGGAGAATGCCTATTAGTGCACCCATACCTGGGAGCAAAGGGTATGTGCAAATGTCTTGAAGTCAGCAAAAAGTCCTTCTGCACAAACCACATCATGATCTGGACCAGGGGCAGCGGGTTTTCTCCCCCTACCATCATGTGTATTATTGGAACCTATGAAACACTCCCCATGTGTATATATAGGACTAAAAGTCCTTTGGATTGGCATAAAGATGGCTACGGCCATGGAAGGAATGTTCACAACAAGGCCTGCGTGACTGCTAACCAGCCTGTGCATCCTACCACTGCTTCACACTGTTCTCATACAAAAATAACAACTGTTAACTTTTAAAGCATAATTTAGGCAGACAATTAGCTTGCTAGGTTGTGAAGTTAGAATTACAAGGCAGGTAATTGGTCTCGTTTGCACCTGTTTTTGTGGCGCTATGAGTGGCCTTACAGCTCTGCAGTGTCTTCTGTGGCGTGCATGCATACTTGTGAGGCAAATCTTACTGGGCAGATATGGATGAGGGCACTAATGGCATGGAGTGAATGTCTGCTGAAAGAATGCAGAGTAGGCAGATCATGATGTCAGTTGGTGGGTGACACTGGTTTGCAACCAGCAGAGCCATTTTGGAGTTCAATGCTCCGGACAACATGCTCCCTTAACCTCATACAGCTGAACACATGTTTACTAGTAGAAAGGAGCTTGCAACAATGCTATTTAAAGATATCACCAACTATTTAATGGTTGGTTGCTGGTTGATTTCTTCTGGCTATTGTTTTCATTCTACAAGCGTTTGGTGATTTTGAAAAATAATTGTTTTAAATTGACGAAGTCTGCAGATAGTGATGTGGTTTGTGCAGAAGGACTTTTTGCTGACTTCAAGACATCTGCACGTACCCTTTGCTCCCAGGTATGAGTGCACTAGTAGGCATTCCCCTGGAATGCAGTAAGACCTGGGGCATGAGCAGAGGCCATGGAGAGATCAAGCTGTTGGAAAGGAGAAGGAGAAGGGCTTTCAGTAGGAAGCTATATCCACTCGGGGTGTAAATCTCCCCTGTGAGCCTCAATGAGGAACAGTGTGTGAGATGTCAACACTTCAGTAAGAACAGTCTCTCTGAAATCTGCCAACTGCAGCAATCACAACAGCACCCTCAGAGTAGGCTGAGGACAGAGTTACTAGTGATAATGAAGATGATCATGGTGATTGTTACAGACAGGGTAGAGATGGTAGGATGGTTTCCTATTTTCCCACCTCTTGACTGAATCTAGACAGATGTGTTTCAAAGAAAAATGTTTTTTACCCCGTGAGTGCTATAACTCTCGAGAATAGATAAAAGACAAATTTTCTTGTAAGTTTAAAAAAAGGATAGATGTTTATTTCTCAACCCCACTGTCACTATTTGTGACAGCAGCCACTCAAAAATACGCACACACACAAACTAACAAAGGTGATTACAAAAGAGGTAGCATGCACTTAGGTCTTAAAAGTCCAAAAAATCATTGTTACCTTAATTTTCTCAAGATGGAAGTTGAAGCATTGCAGGCCTGATGATTCCTTGATTCCCTTTTAGATCACTGAGTAAATGGAGGTTGGAAGTTTTCCATGACAAATTAGCAGTGGCTTACTGCTTGCAGGAGCAGGTTTCTGGATTCTCACTAGTCAAGGTGTAGTTGAACCTCCGTAGCAAAGATCAGGTTTGATGCTTCAGATTGGTAGGTAAATTCTCTGCCTACTGGTGGATTTTAGGCAGAATTCTTCCTTTGCTGGCCTGGATCTGTTCCCTCTGAGTCTCCTGGTCTGACATGTTGATGCTGCTCTCAAAATGTGTATTAATAAGTGTTCCTTATCACAACCTGGTTTCTGTCAGGTGACCATAGTGTCTGTTTTCCAATGTCCACACAAATGGTCCCTCTTGATTTGGCCATTGGCACGCAATAGTGTTTGAGTTTCACCCATTTGCATCTCTTTGCAACAGAATGAGTTTCTTCTCACTTCCATTCTGCAGCCAAGAAGTCTGCAAGTCCATTGAAAAATAACTTCTGCAGTTATTTGGGCAATGGCAGCCTTACGTCCGCAGGAAAGATCTGTTGCATTTTAATGTCTTCTCAATGGAATGTCTGAATAATTTTAATGTTATATTTTAATGTCCTACCCAGACAAGCAGGCTAACATCCAGCCTTGTGTAGTTCCATGTATATTGGCAGTCAAGAAATTAGGTCACCTGACCTCTCAACTCCATTTTGTTTCAAAGCAGATTGTCCATTCTCCATTTTGTTTTAAATTTTCCATAAATCTATGAATATAACTGAGTGTGACACAATAAGCTTTTATGTGTTTGGTTCCTTCCAAATTGGAGCTGAATATATTTGCAACATCTCCCAGTTTGCTGTCCACTATTACAAAAATGAGATCATTGAGGCTCTGAATTCAATAAGTCCTAACTATATTTCATTCTTCTCTTGTCAGAGAGAAGCAGGCGGAGCATTCACACAGCTTTCCAATGATTCCCCAAGGTGCAGGGTGCCATTGACATCATGCACATCCTTTTACATGTGGCACATGCCAACTCTGCCCTATACTGGAACTGAAAGGGATCCCAGTCCCTCAATGTACAGCTAACATATGATCGTATGCAGCGACATATGCAGGTCAATGCCCAGTATCCTATTCAGGCATAGTCATGATCAAAGCTCCCTCTAAGCTGCCTACATGCATGGATGTGCAGCAATGGTGAGAGTACTGAAATGCTGCTCATAATCTGCCCTTTTTTAGATGATTTGGGCATTTGGTCATGCAAATATATTTAAAGGTACCACGCATTGAAATGAACAGGCCATGCACAACAAAGAAAATTTTAGTCGGATTACTTGTCATGATATCTTCATTCTGTGGTGGCCTGCTGTGCCAGCTGCATCTGTGCCACCATGGCAAACCAACTGGTGCACAACCGTGGCATGTGTGAGCAGCATGCGTATAATAAAAGCCATACCACCCACACAAAATGTGATGGGGCAGACCATTTGTGTGCTGATACAATGCTTCTGCTGTCCAGACTGCCCTGGAGTGTAGCGCAAAGGGGTTAACTCTAATAATAGCCACTGAGCATGTGTGTAAGGAGCTATGTCATAGTGAAGTCACTCACTGAGAGAAGGTGAGTGAGAAGCACCTCAAAGAGGAGTAAAATAGCAAGGAATCCTGATACAAACCCACAATGACAGATGGAGGAGTCCAGCAGTACTCTACAGAGTGGGTGTCAAGATTTGTGGTGGCAACTGCTGCAAGCTACATAGCCTCACCATTATGAGGGGGACACACCTTACCACCAGCTATAAGGTGAGCAGCTGAGGAACAGAAACATGAGGGGGAAGAAAAGCAAGATGAATGGAGGAGGCAACCTAAGCAGGCCTTTTCTGCACCAATCGTCTGTGAAAAACTAATCCAAGCGGATGCCAGTAACTGCAGTCCCAATTCCCCATTCACCAAACTGTCCCACACTTTACCTTACCCCCTCTCACTGATCATCACAGTGCCTCTTAACCACAATGAACAAATAAAAGGTAATACAATATAAACATTCTGAACCAAATTTACAATTAAAATCATGCCACATTGCACACAAAAGTCAGCTCATCACCTTTGTGCATTCCCTAGTGCCTGGCTTCCGAGTACCTTTGCCTGTCTCAGTGCTCCAAAGCAGTGCTACCCAGCAGCTACAGCAGAGCTGCTGGAAGGCTGCTGAATATCAGTGGGGGAGACTGAAATTGGCCTTTGTGGACATCCCCATGCAGCTCCGGCCCAAGAAGGACCAGCTTTGACTTTCACCATCTTGGGGTTCATTAGCCTGGGCTGACTGGCAACAGTAAGGGTACTAGGGGAATGGCAGGGGTGGGAATACTTCTCTCATGAGAGAGAACAGCAGGCTTGTGCTCCATGGAGCTAATGCCATTCGCTCAGAGCGGCGCCCCTCCAAGCCTTGTAATCTGTTGGACGACAGGTTGCTGGAATTCTGTGAGCCTTATGCAAGCCTCTTTTGCACATTGATATCCACCGCCATGCTGACAGCTGTTTGAGTTCCATCGCAGCAAGCTGAATTTGCATGCTAGAAATCTGAGCTTCCAGTGCAGCACTCAGACATTGGGTGGCTGCTGCTTGTACTACAATGAGAGCTGTGACTTCGGCCATCAGACATCATGGTTAGATCCACAAGTGTTCTCGTGGAGTTAACCACCACTTCCATGCTGGAAAAGATGAGCTCTGAGCTCTCTACGTAAACCTGTGCTAAGTTGGTGCTGGACTCCTCCATGCTCCTTTGACATTGAATGCAAACTTTCAGGCAGGCTACTCAATGCACCAAGCATTTTGTTGTGTATTCCCATCAGTTTTCTTCTGTAGCCTGCCCCATCCAAATGCTCATCTGAGCCCTCCTCCGCAGAACCCATGCAACCTTGCCCCCTGGTGGACCTTTATCTGTGCTACCCTTGCCTTTCCCTAGCTGCAGCCCACTCATGTCCCATGTCTAACCAGGTGAAGATTTTGTCTCTAATCTAATGTCTTAAGTTAGACATGTTTTCAACATCTGAAGTGTGAAATCTTCTTCATCACTCTCTTCTTGGTGTTCCTCCACTGTCCAGGTTACACCTCCTGAAAGGAAAAAGACAAATGTAAGATTGTAGTTCAGGGGGATGGGGAGGTGGGGTGGTGTGGGGGGGCGCAAGAGGTGCTTGCTTACACCATCTGCAACTATCAGTAGAATGTGTGGGTTGAGGGGGAAGTGGAATGTGAGAAGGAGGATTACATATGAGGATAATGTCACCTTCAATTGTTTCAGTCCTGCTGCTCAGCAGTGGCCATCCCAATAATGACCAACACTATCTCCTCCAAGGGGGTTTGGAGAAGCAGGCGCACCTGGCCCTCTCCAGTTAGTTCCTACTGCCTCTGGTTGCATGCCACCTTGTCCTGCAAGAGAGAGGGAAGAGTGCTAGTTAGTGTCATGAAATTAGTTTGGCTCAAGTGGCTGTCATGGCTGAATAGCGGGCTGTGTGTACAATCAATGAGATGTGGGTATGAGGATTGCAACAGTGCTAAGGGTATATTGTGAAGTGAGGTGAATCATATGAATGTTAGGTATGAGTCCTGGTTGATAGAGATTGTTGGTAGGCGAATAGTGGGAATGTGGTGAATTGGGCAGTGGCTGAGGCTAGTGGTGCACTTGGTAAGATGTGGTATTTGAAGATGCATTCAGTGTCCTTGACCTCATGTGGGGTTATTGAACTTGGAGGCTTGGAGGTCCTTGGAGGCTTGAGTCCCGGCATTGACTTCCATGGTTATTTGGTCCCATTGCCTTTGGACTATGCATTTGGAGGGTCTCCCACCACCCCAACTTCCCCACCCCACTTTCTCTCTGCAGATTTGCACATCTCTTCTCCTTTCCACCTCCTCCACATCTCCATGTGGATCTCCAGTACAATATCCAAAATCCTTGGATCCCATTCTCTCCTTGTGCCACTCTCAATCTTTCCCAGGTCAGATCCTCTTCAGCTATGACTCCCAGCACCTGCTTCAGCCACCATGCTCCTTCCCTCTAGGAGCTGCAGACTAGCTTTAAGCAGTGCAGCTTAGTTTTATGTAGTGATAGCCAATCACAGTATTGAGCCCCTGCTAATGCGCCCAGCTAACGAACAGCGAGGCTAGCACTAGTTGGATGCAGAGATCATTTAAATGAACAGGCAGCACAAGGATGGCACACTTTCTGCACTGCAATCAATAGACACAGGTTAATTGTCCATCATGATCCATATGTCTATTTTAAGAGCTGTCCAATTTAGCTTCCAGAGTATTTTAATAGCTTGAATTGGAACTAATAGCTCCAGTGCTGTATATAGCACCACATGTACAGTTCTTGTTATTTTTGATTAGGTTACTGAAGTAGCAGATTTTATAAAGTTTTCATTGTAATTTTGATTCATTATGTTCACTGAGGATGTTGAGCCAAATAGTCACTGATTTGAAACAACTGTGGCATCAGTTGTAGATGATCTCTTATAGAGATCCAGAGCCTCTGCACTATATGACATTTGTCCAACATGGCCACAAATGTTGAAATGGAGATTTGCTACATTGAAAGCTAACACCAGTGAATAACCTGATGTCAGACCACAAGGGCACAAGACCATGAGGGCACAAGACCATTAAGGTAGACATTTTAATTGATAGCTGATCCAGAGAGGGGAAAAAAACTTGGTTTGACATTGATTCCATTAAATTGCTAATTAATTGCAGAAAAGAATGTGGAAAACAAACGTCAGATTTTTAAACCAATTTATTTTCAGAAGGATTTATGCTGAAACAACAGCTGAAACAACTTTAAAGTAAACTTCAAATCTTAGTATTGGAAGGTTGATTCCACAATGGATTGCAAACAGGAAATTAAGTACCTTTGAAATGTTTTATTTACTACTAATGGCAAAAGATTTGTAAAGCTAAGGAAGAGACTACAAAAGGAAAACATGAACTTCCAGAAGACCTTATGGAACTTGACAAGAGTTTTTTGATTAATGCTATTAGCTTGTTAGTGATACTTTCATAGATAGTCACAGAAAGGAAAAGACTTTCCCAGATTTCTCTCTCGCTGTCAGTACACCGCATTCTGTATTTTTATTGCACTACATTGTAATAGTCATAAGTGAAAATACATTTTTTCTATTGATGTAATCCAAGAAACCATCTATAGTTGGCTGAGAGGGGCAAAAATTCATGAGTGTGGTTTGCTAGCTCATGGTCATCCAGAAGTCATTTGAATTGTCACAATTTTTGCCAATATCTTTTGGTGTGCCTTTAACTGCCTGTGAAGTGTTGCAGCAGTTTCTCCTGGGAGCAAATTGAAAGAAAGTTGTCCAGTCCCTCCAGTACTCCTATAGGTTTTCCAGTTTTTGTCACCAAACAGCAGAACAAATTGAGCTTTGTCTTTTAATGAGGAAATCTAGTCACCTAAAATATCCATCAACATCCAAAAGAGAACATGGATTCTTTGTGAATTTATGGTGTCAAATGTCTTTGTGTAGTGTGGGAATATATTGGATCACACCCACAGTGCTCTTCAATATCTTTGGAATATATGTTAATGATATGATCCATTTTTCTCTTCAATTTATTAGAAGCAAAGTAATCCAGCTAGATTTTGGTTTGGAAAAACTAGATTGAACTTTGCCCATTTAAAATATTAGCCCTGCCCATACACACATAGATGTAATCACACTCATATATTTAGCTCCATGGCATGCTTGATAACATTCAATAAGAGTTAAATAAATCAAGATGAAACAAGAAAGGACAACTTCAACGTATGTGAAGAAAAAGGACAAGAATGTAAAATTTTGAAATGGAAAGAAAAGAAATTCTAGAATTATGTGCTTCAAGTCCCACTTCAGGATTTAATGGTCACAGAAGGTGTGCTTTTAGTGTGGGCAAACAGGTTGATTTTCAGCATGTAAATCCTTCCAATACGCATAGCAGGTGGTAAGAGCATGAGAATTTTCTGGTCAGCCATACTGCAGAAGACAGTGGCAAACCACTGCAGTACTTTGCCAAGCATAATCATCAATCAATCCAATGGAAATCCATGGCCGCCAACACCTTATAGCACGGTACCTGGAGGATGACGAGGAGATCTTTGTTTGGATAAGGCTGCAACAAGATTTACAACCCAGTGGTATGGTAGAACCAAAACAGAGCATTGATGAAAGGTTATTAGTGAATAAGTGCCTATTTGATAGCACTGCTGACGACTTCTTCTATTGCTTAGCTGATGATTGGAAATATGCTGATGAAGCAATATTTGGCCAGATTGGATTTGCCTTGTTTTTGTTTACAGAACCATACCTGTGGAATTATCAACATTGTCAGGTAGATGCCAGTACTATAGCTGTACTGAAACAGCTTGGATAGGTGCCAAGTAGTAATGGAACACATGTCTTCAGCACTACACCCAGGATGTTGTCAGGGTCCATATGCCTTACTGTGTCCAGTGGACTCAGCTGTTCCATGATGACACATGGAGTGAATCAAATTGGCTGGAAACAGGCAGAAATGATGGTAGGGGCCTCAAGAAAAAGCCAAGAAGGTTTATCTAGTCTAACTTCTAACCTTAAATCTAAGCTTGTGCAATCTGATTTAAAAGCTGCTTTTTCTAATAATAAAATATGGTTTACTAAAATCAATGTGAGAAATGATTTTAGACACTAATAGCATTCCTAAGATATTAGTTTCTGAAACGACCTTTTAATTTTAAGTTTTCAGTTCTGTTGAAGGGTCATGTGGACTCGAAACGTCGACTCTTTTCTTCTCCACTGATGCTGCCAAACCTGCTGAGTTTTTCCAGGTAATTCTATTTTTGTTTTGGATTTCCAGCATCCGCAGTAGCTTTTTGTTTTTAATTTTAATTTGCTTTTAAAACCAAATCAGAATTAGAAATTGAATTTTCCTACATGAGTAACTTTTGTATGCACACATATAAAATGTTGAATTGGAAAAAATAACAGCTGAGAAAATAACACTGGATGCTGTAAGTTGATTTTGACAAACAATCATTCTAGCTGGTAGCAGCCTTTGAAATGCAGGTTGGAAATTAGGAATGAAACATTGCATTGTAGCGTCTAACACTATTTACTGATACTTTTGACAGATTGTACAATTGTTACAGTTCAGACCTTCATATAACTACCCAGTGTCAAAGAATATAGATAATCTAGAAACATTGAAATATCTTATTAACATAGATATGTGTAAAATAGGAAGAAAAAGTGTGTATTGTTATTTATTATAAATATTAATGGCTGAACTGATGATGTCATAAATGAGCAAATAGCTGCTAGTGACCACTGCTGAGGAGCAGCAGAAACTCAGAGAACAAGAGAGAATAGAGTAAGGAATTCAGTGATGCTTCATACATACCAACCAAATTAGGAGCAGGAGTGGGCCATTCGGCCCCTTGAGGCTGATTGGCCATTTGATAAGATCATGGCTGATCTGCTTGTGACCTCCACTCCACTTTCCTGTCTACTCCCTCATACCTTTTGGCTCCCCTGTCAACGAAGAATCTAACTCAGCCTTAAAAATATTCAATGACCCCGGGGAAGAGAATTCTCTCTGGGGAAGAGAATTCCACAGACAAACGATCCTCTGAGAGGAAAAGATTTCTTCCCATTTCTGTCTTAAATGGGAGGCTCCTTATTTTTAAATTGTGCCCTCTAGTTCTAGTCTCTCTCATAAGGGGAAATACCCTCTTAGCACCCACCCTGTCAGCTCCCCTCAGGATCTTTATATGTTTCAATAAAACCATGTCTCATTCTTCTAAACTCCAATGGATTCAGGCCAAGTCCAGCGTTTCCACATAAGAAAGCCCCTTCATCTCAAGAATCAGTAGAGTGATCCTTCTCTGAACTGCTTTTAATGCAATTATATCCTTTTTAAGTAAGGAGACGAATACTGTACACAGAACTCTAGATGTGATCTCACCAATACCCTGTACAACTGTAGCACAACATCTCTACTTTTATATTCTGTTTCCCTTGCAATAAATGGCAACATTCCATTTACGTTCCCAATCACTTGCTGTACCTGCATACTAACTTCTGTGATTCATGTACCAGGACACCCAGATTCCCCTGTACTGCAGAGTTCTGCAATCTCTCTCCATTTAAATAATATGCTGCTTTTCCATTCTTCCTGCCAAAGTGAGCAAGTCCACATCTTCCCACATTATACTCCATCTGCCAAATTTTTTCCCACTCATTTAACCTATCTAAATCCCTTTGCAGACTCTATGTACTCATCACAATTTACTTTCCTACCTCCCTTTGTGCCACCAGAAAATTTGGTGATTCAGCCCTTTCATCCAAGTCATGTATATGGATTGTAAATGATTGAGGCCCCAGCACTGATCCCTGTGGCACTCCACTAGTTACAGCTCGCCAACCTGAAAATGACCCATTTATCCCTACTTCGTGAGCTCCTGGTACCAATTACCAAGGCTTCCAGCTATGTTGTATAGTACTAATGAAATTTTTTTTTAAATTACATTCTCAATGTTTAAACAGGGTAAAAGGCTCTAAACTTGAAGCTTTCCTTGAAGCTGTTGCAGACAAACTTCAATGTACTTTTGAACAATGTAATTTTGCAAACATTCCACAAAAGCTTGTGGGAACCTAATGTAAAGGTTTGGTTTAAAGCTTTTACACTTTACTATTTCATGCTCGTCCTGTCAGCCAAGGACATCACCACCAGGTGAAGTATTAGGCAGTTTTACTCTGTTATCACAGAGGTGCAGGGAGAAATTATAGCTACTTTCCAGATTTAACAGTTGCATATAAAAAGCTTCAATTGATTGTTGCCTCCATAATACTGCTCCACGAACATTTCCTTTGTTACTCAGACATTACACCAGTGGGCTGAAGGCTTATTATCTGAACTGCTATTGAGTGAGGGAATGTGCTGTTCCCTATTGACCCTGCAACAATTCCCAGGGAGTAATTATTGTTAAATTCATTCACACCACCAAACGCAAAGCACTATGGGCTAAGGAACATACTTTTGCGATGAACAATATGTCTGTTCTTAAAACCTCAAATACAGTGGAAAATGGTCTTGTGTGTGTCAATGTCTAGTTTCAGTTATTGTTTATGTGAAATATAGGTGCAAAATGTGCTTTAAGGCAGATCTCAAATCATTAGATCATAAACAAGATCCTAACAGCATAAATATCATCGGATAGTAATGTGTTTCAGTATGTGCAACAAATCCATCCTGTGCAATATGTTCTTATTTTATCCAAACATGTTCTGAGAGAGGCCAGTTTCCCTGTTCCCCATCAACCTGAAGTTACCTGGAGCCCTGTCCAATTAAAGGTAGTGGGCAGGCTATGTAGGTGGTAAGGCAATGGGAGCGCCCAAGGCCCTGGACAGCTGGCAGCCCCACTGACAGAAATGGGCCCTGCTGCTGCAGGTGGGTGATGTCAAAGGCACCTCAAGTTGGAGAGCCCTCTGTAAACTTTGGTAGAAGTTTAAAACAAACTGTGGCCATCAATGTGGAGAGGGAGCCCTAGCCAGTCACTGGGAGGCCTTCTCCAGTCACCAGCCAGCTTCCATCTCCTGAGAGCAGGAGTTTCTGAAATCCTTAAATATGTCTGCTTTCCTGATTGGCTCAGCACTCTGTGCAGCTGTACGGGTTCCACAGTCCTAACCCCACATCTGTACAAAGCCTGTCCACCATACAAGGCACAAGTCTGGAGTGTGTTGGAATACTCTCCATTTGCCTGGATGAGTACAGCTCCAACAACACTCAAGACTCTTGACACCGTCCAGGACAAAGCAGCCCGCTTGATTGGCATCCCATCCACCACCTTAAACATCCATCCCCTCCACCACCGATGCACAGTGGCAGTAGTGTGTACCATCTACAAGATGCATTGCAGCAACTCACCAAGGCTCCTTCAACAGCACCTTCCAAACCCATGACATCTACCACCTAGGAGGACAAGGGCAGCAGACACATGGGAACACCACCACTTGCATGTTCCCCTCCAAGCCATGCACTCTCCTGACTTGGAATTATATTGCCGTTCATTCACTGTCGCTGGGTCAAAATCCTGGAACTCCCTCCCAAACAGCACTTTGGTGTGCCTACAAGCCATGGACTGCAGAGGTTCAAGGAGGCAGCTCACCACCACCTTCTCAAGGGCAATTAGGGATGGGCAATAAAAATGCTGGCATAGTTAGCAACACCCACATCCCAGGAAAGAATTTAAAAAATGCAAATTCTTTCTTTTAATTGGCATTTATTGATAGATTTTTAGTTTAGGCACACAAGCCCAACTGTCATATTATAAGATATTTCATGAAGGTTATGAGCTCAAAAAGGCAACACTGATCCCAATGAATGGTATGTATTCTACTGACTTGTCGCATAAACCTAAATGTTATAAAGGGAGGTGGATGTACACCTATTAATGTTTCTTAGCTTCCCTTATCCAACATGTCCTCTGCTCTAACAGGCAACAGTTTCTGTAGAAGTCTTGTGGCATCATGAAGTCCCATTCTGATGATTATATAAATAGGGAGTGCTGTCCACAGTTTATAATCTCACTGGAGTGAAACTTCATCGTGCCACATCAGGTGTAACATACAGAATAGCCCCTTGCTTTGTCTACCAGTTTTCAAGAGTGAATCATGGTAAAGATGGGTGGCTAGAAATAACTATAAGTTTACACATATCTCCCCTGACAACATGAAAGACAACAATCATCTTTAGGTCACCAAATCTTTAAGCACATCTGAGAAACACAGTAAGAGTTCCATTTTCTTAAGCTGAACATGAAATCGATAAAATTACATTAGCAGAAGAAAAGTAATAATGGGAGGTGCTGTATGAGAACCTGTTTAACAAGAACCCCCTACAACAAAGAAACAAAAAACAAACAACACAAATTAGGACATTTAAAAAGCTGACAATGTACTTGTTCATGAAAAACAATTTCAGAGTACTTTGAAAAACAGACAGTAAACAGCCAGGAACAGGTCTGTACTGAACCATGTGAGATAATATGCTCAATAAAGGGAAAGAAGTAGAATAATTAGAATATATTCTTAGACAGCAAATTTAAATTTTCCTGTGTTTGAAGTGATATATAAGAATATTAACTTTCCATTAACTAAAATGCATATATTGATCTGTCTAATTATCACACCCTAAATAGCAGATCAATTCTTCTAAATTACTTGAATGAGCAATGAAAAAATCAACTTCATGCATCAGATATGCTCTCACATTGATCTGGACTAGCCTCAGGTACAACTGATCCTCTGATAAGCATATGATCAATACAGATCATCAGTGGGATAAGTGGGCATTGTTGGTCTGAAAACAATTAGGCAAGCCTTTATTCACTGTTTATGTATGCATGTGTGAATGATATTAATGGTTTCAGAAAATGTCACCAGACTTTGAAGACATAAAAATCACATGAAACCATTGTGCTGAAAACTACTTGTGATTCTTCTGAACAGTGTCACTGTTCAAAATTATGATATTTTTCTTTGCAGGTTGCTGCTTGAAGTAGCAAATGAGGATTGAGCTTTCTAATCTTATACAAATAATTTTATCAATGGCTCACTTGATAAATGTACTCCCAAACTACACAAATTTGGAAGCCCTCAGTTGTGACCCCTTGTCTGTGCTGAGTTTCTGATATCAGCTTGTTAGAGGGCCATAGGAGAACTAGTAATGACCTCAGTACACCTGGGGTAAAGGGGTTTAAAGTTTATAGGAATCCCTACTTCTTATTGCTGTCAAATGACCCTCTTACAAAGCCTTAGCATATAGATGTGGGAGGGAGAGAGGATCAAATGCAGTTATTTGGGCAATATACAAACAATGCTTTTGGTGCCTGTGGGACTCCACCTGACAAAGACAATCCACTGAGTGGGGAAGTGCAATGTTTTCTTTATTTTATTATACTATACAAAGATAAGTTCTAATGATTGAATTAAGTAAGTCATGATCATGACTGCTGTTCTGAAGGATCTACAGAGGAGCTGCATTTGTAACAGTAATCATTAAAACCCTCTGGGTTTATAATTGTGACCCTTCCTTATCCTCCTGAAATTCTTTGTACTCAATATTTCCCATTCTGTCCTCCATTGCCTCTCCTCTCTATGGTCCACTTCAGAGACTGTCCGCTCTTGATTCTACTTCTTCTCCATATCTCAATGTATGTGTCGGCTTCTCTTCCAAACCCTACGAATCTGGTCCAGTTTCACCACCTCCCTGTAAGTGGCAGAGTCTTCAGATAAACGGCATGATCTCTTAACCTCCCTGCCTTTTAAAAGTTTCCTTAAAATTTTGAATGCCTTTGGTTACCTATTCTAAACAGTCTGAAAATGTATACAGAATGGTGGCAATGTGAAGAGCTCCAATGAAAGGGGCATTTTATCATGTTAAAGCTATACAATAGATGTAGATTGCCATGGCTGTTGTGGCGCTCCTATTGTTGCCGAGTTGACGGCAGAAATCAAAGCTAGGACTAATTTCCTGGTCTGTGTGGTTGAATAGCACATATTCCAGCCAATTAAACCCGCCCAAAACAAAATAAAAACAGAATTACCTGGAAAAACTCAGCAAGTCTGGCAGCATCGGCGGAGAAGAAATCAGTCAACGTTTCGAGCCCTCATGGCCCTTCAGCAGAACTGAAGCATAGTTTCAACAAGGGAGAAATATAAATTGGTTTAAGGTGGGTGGGGGGGAAGAGACACATTGAGGGTGTGGTGTGAGCAGATAATCAAAAGATGTCAGCATCCGCAGTAGCTTTTAGCTTTTTGTTTTTATCTTTGTGTTTAATTAAACCCGCCATCGGGTCTGCAATCTGCACAGCCCCTTTTTTATAGACTATTATACGTGACAATATTCTATTGTTTTTATTATGTTATTTATGAGGATGCTGAGGCTGGGCTTCACCACTGTCATGTATATACTCTTATAGAAAAAGAAATGACCATTGCATGTAAACATGTAGCTGTTTCATTTGGCTGCCGAATTCCTCATGCAGCTAAATGCCCCTTTTCAAAGCCAATTCTCTTTATTGTAGTATGGGGAGATTGCTCTCACTTGGGTCACTGCGCCATCTAGCATGATCATTGCGACAGCACCAAACATTCAGTCTGAGTGAAAGCCGGGGGGAGGGAGGGCAAGAGGGGGAGTTTCAATCGGAAAACGAATCATTTTTATAAAGCTGACATTTCACGTAGTTTTAAAAAGACGTTCGTACTTTGCACATGGTTGGCCGGCCAACAACAACTTTTCCCTCCCTTAAAGAAAAACACACCGATTCCCAACAACAGACTGTCCAGGAAGTGACAAGCCTACTTCCCCTTGCAATTTCAGCTGATTAGTAGTAGTGAGTGGACGGCTCCACATCAGGAAGAGAGGGGTTTTCAGAGGGTAGCGGAACAGTGGGGGAGAGGTCGGAGCCGAGGGAAGACTGCGGGTTGTGTGGCGGGGGAAGTACACGGGAGGCTTTGCCAGGTATTTGCTGTTAGAGCGGACGAGGCTGGGGTAGGGAATGGGCTGGGGCAGGTTGACGGTGCCTGTGCCTCCCTGTCCTGGCTCAGAGTGGAGCGGCGGCGTGCGGATATTGTTACAATGTGTAGCGTCCAGCCCCTGATGTTGAGTTTGTGACAGCGCTCAGACAGCCTAGGAGCAGCGTGAACAGCAGCTGAAACCTTTCTACTGGGGTGAACATGCCCTTAGCCTCGCACCACCACGGGGAATTGTGAGAGGGCAAAAGGGAAAAAAAAACGCTCAAAAGAGCTGAAATCCTGATCTGAAGAAATAACGTTGGAGTAAAATATATTTATTATATATATTATATATATATAAACAGATCCAGCACGTCGCATCCTCTTTATCCTGAAAGGATGGATGATCCTGTGGGTATTATTTGCATGTGACTATACAATAGTTTCATATCCAGCCCGTGTCAAAAGTAGTATTTAAATAAATATATCTGAGAACGAGCAAAGGCTCGTCTATATTTTATAATGCCTGAACCTATTGTTCAATAGTTTAACTTTCATTTTTTATTTTTAAGAAATCTTGCTGTGGAGTTTGAAGAAGGGGGGGAAAGTCTTTGATTTGTTGGGTGGAGGTGCCGATGGTATTTTTAGTGGGAGCCTCCGCTTTTCTTGAAGTGTCTGCTTTGGAGGCTGGTCGATTGCTCTCCAGTCCATTCAGTGCAGTTTGCCAGCACACTGCTGAGTTGCACATGGCGAGGGTTCGATACACCGCTCTGCCCTTTAAGGTTGCCATAGGAAAATCGTATTCCCAGCTGTGCGCCAAGTGGTTTGGGAAACGTCAATTATCCCGGGGACTTTTCCTCCCAGTGTTTGTCTCTCGCTGTCAGATTTGCACAGCCACGATTGTATTAAAGGGAAACTCCGAAAAGTTTTATTTTGGTGGTAGTGAGAGGCTTGCGGTCATTGGTGAGACTTAAAAATACATTTTCTTACGCTTTGGAAGCAAGAATAGTGTCTAGCAAGCAGTCATATAGATCATTCCTGTGCCGTCTTAATTCCTTGTCTGGGTGTATATAGATCAGCATTACTTTGCTCTAAAGAATAAGATGGCAGTTAAAGTAATTATAACCACATAGACAATGTTTACGCTTGTGTGGAAAGCTTTTGCAAGCATATAAAATGCAGACTTTGTCGTATTTGCTGATGTTCTGAAAAACTTGGATTTTTTTTAAACAGTTGACTGGGCTACTTGATGTCATGAGACAAAGTACAAATTATGTTCCTTTTAACTGTGTTGACAAATGAAAGCATGACTTGCTGCCAAAATCAGATACTGTAGTATATTCCCCCTGTGCGAGCTATTGCCACAATACGCAACTGTTCCTAGTTGGGAGGATGGAATGTGCAAGGTATTTTGAGGTTTGAGATTGGTGTCACATAGAAAGCTCTGTACAGTAAGCACATTTGGATGCCTTTGTGAAGGCAGCTGCCAGCAATGTATGTATGTAGAGCTGAGACTTTGTAATACATCATGTTGTTTCTGATACCAGTTGTACCCCTCTTTTGTTGTCACTTAGCGCTTACAGTGCATTTGTTAAAGTTCTATTCTCTCGACTGGATTCTCAATGTTTTTAAATCTCTGACATTTTCCAAGCAAAGCATTGTGCCATAATGGCTCATTATGTTAGTTTAGTACTTGCGCCCTATTAGGTTTTGCAGAAAATTTGAAAAAGATTAAAAATGTTTGAATGCTTTAAATTCTTTGAGTTAGCAGATGCAATTGGGTATCTTCCTTCCCAGAGAGGATCCACACTGAAAATGCTGTTTAAAAAGTGTATAATTTTTTTGCAAGTTTATGGAGAGGGGCTGAGGGATGTATAATTAAACAATTAGATCATGAAACTTGTTGTCCAAGGAGGAGTCCTTTACATGTAAGGTACTTTACTCTCCATCAATATTGCCATTTAGATAGATTTGACTTGTATAGCACATTTTGTGTCTTCATGATGTCCCAAGTGCTTTATAGAGAATGGGTTACTTTGGAAGTGGCTTGGAGGGGAACTTCCAGGTGGTGGTGTTCCCATCTATCTGCTGCTCTTGTCCTTCTAGATGACAGTGGTCGTGGGTTTGGAAGATGCTGTCGAAGGAGCCTTGGTGAATTCCTGCAGTCCACCTTGTAGATGGTACACACTGCTGCTACTGTGCGTTGATGGTGGAGGGAGTGAATGTTTGTGGCTGTGGTGCCAATCAAGCGGCTGCTTTGTCCTGGATGGTGTCAAGCTTCTTGAATGTTGTGGGAGCTGCGCTTATCCAGGCAAGTGGGGAGAATTCCATCACACTTTTGACTTGTGCCTTGTAAATGATGGACAGGCTTTGGGGAGTCAGGAGGTGAGTTCTCGTCACACAATTCCTAGCCTTTGACCTGTTCTTGTAGCCACAATATTTATATGGCTTGTCCAGTTCAGTTTCTGGTCAATGGTAACCCCCAGGATGTTGATAGTGGGGGATTCAGTTGTGGTAATGCCATCGAACATCAAGGGGCGATGGTTGGATTCTCCCTTGATGGCCATTGCCTGACACTTGTGTGGCGCGAATGTTACTTGCCACTTGTCAGCCCAAGCCTGGATATTGTCCAGGTCCTGCTGCATTTGGACATGGACTGCTTCAGTATCTGAGGAGTCACGAATGGTGCTGAACATTGTGCAATCATCAGCGAACATCTCCACTTCTGACCTTATGGAAGGTCAGTGATGAAGCAGCTGAAGATGGTTGGGCTGAGGACACTACCCTGAGGAAGTCTTGCAGTGATGTCCTGGAACTGAGATGACTGACCTCCAACAACCACAATCATCTTCCTTTGTGCTAGGTATGACTCCAACCAGTGGAGAGTTTTCCCCCTGACTCCCATTGACTCTAGTTTTGCTAGGGCTCCTTGGTGCCACACACTGTCAAATGCTGTCTTGATGTCAAGGGCAGTTGCTCTCACCTCACCTCTGGAACTCAGCTCTTTTGTCTATATTTGAACCAAGACTGTAATGAGGTCAGAAGCTGAGATGTCCTGGCACAACCCAAACTGAGCATCAGAGAGCAGATTATTGCTAAGCAAGTGCCGCTTGATAGCATTGTTGATGACCCCTTCCATTACTTTACTGATGATGGAGAGTAGACTGATGTGGCGGTAACTGGCTGGGTTGAATTTGTCCTGCTTTTAGTGTACAGGACATGCCTGGGCAATTTTCCACATAGCTGGATAGATGCCAGTGTTGTAGCTGTACTGGAACAACTTGGCTAGGGGCACGGCAAGTTCTGGAGCACAAGTCTTCAGTACTATTGCTGGAATATTGTCAGGGCCCATAGCCTTTGCAGTATCCAGTGCCTTCAGCCATTTCTTGATATCATACGGAGTGAATTGAATTGGCTGAAGACTGGCATCTATGATGCTGGGGACCTCTGGAGGAGGCCAAGATGGATCATCCACTCGGCACTTCTGGCTGAAGATTGTAGCAAATGCTTCAGCCTTATCTTATGCATTGATGTGCTGGGCTCCTCCATCATTGAGGATGGGGATATTTGTGGAGCTTCCTCCTCCAGTGAGTTTTTTAATTGACCACCACCATTCACGACTGGATGTGGCAGGACTGCAGAGCTTAGACCTGTTCTGTAGGTTGTGCGTTTACTTAGCCCTGTCTATCACTTGCTGCTTATGCTGTTTGGCATGCAAGTAGACCTGTTTTATAGCCTCAGCAGGTTGACATCTCATTTTTAGGTAGGCTTGGTGCTGCTCCTGGCATGCCCTCCTGCACTCTTCATTGAACCAGGGTTGATCCCCTGGCTTGATGGTAATGGTAGACTGAGGGATATGCTGGGTCATGAGGTTACAGATTGTGGTTGAGTACAATTCTGCTGCTGCTGATGGCCCACAGCGCCTCATGGATGCCCAGTCTTGAGTTGCTAGATCTGTTCGAAATCTATCCCATTTAGCACGGCGGTAGTGCTACACAACACGATGGAGGGTATCCTCAATGTGAAGGCAGGACTTCGTCTCCACAATGAATGTGCGGTGGTCACTCCTACTGATACTGCCATGGACAGATTCATCTGCGGCAGGCAGGTTAGTGAGAATGAGTTTAAGTATGTTTTTCCCTCTTGTTGGTTCCCTCACCACCTGCCGCAGATCCAGTCTAGCAGCTATGCTTTTTAGGACTTGGCCAGCTCGGTCAGCAGTGGTGCTACCGAGCCACTCTTGGTAATGGACTTTGAAGTCCCCCACCCAGAGTACGTAATGTGCCCTTGCCACTCTCAGTGCTTCCTCCAAGTGGTGTTCCACATGGAGGAACACTGATTCATCAGCTGAGGGAAGGCAGTACGTGGCAATCAGCAGGAGGTTTCCTTGCCCGTTTTTGACCTGATGCGCTGAGACTTCATGGGGTCTGGAGTCGATGTTGAGGACTTCCAGGGAAATTCCTTCCTGACTGTATACCACTGTGCCACCACCTCTGCTGGGTCTGTCCTGCTGGTGGGACAGGACATAGCCAGGGCTGGTGATGGTGGTGTCTGGGACATTATCTGTGAGGTATGATTCCGTGAGGATGATTATGTCAGGCTATTGCTTGACTAGTCTGTGAGACAGCTCTCCCAATGTTGGCACTAGCCCCCAGATGTTAGTAAGGAGGACTTTGCAGGGTCGATGGGGCTGAGATTGCCGTTATCGTTTCCAGTGCCTAGATCAATGCTGGGTAGTCCGTCTCATTTGATTCCTTTTTTTGTGACTTTGTAACGGTTTGTTACAACTGAGTGGCTTGCTGGGCCATTTCATAGGGCATTTAAGAGTCAAGCACATTGCTGTGGGTCTGGAGACCCATGTAGGCCAGACCAGGTAAGGACAGCAGATTTCCTTCCCTAAAGGACATTAGTGAACCAGATGGGTTTTTACAACAATCGACAATGGTTTCATGGTCATCGTTAGACTTTTAATTCCAGATTTTTATTGAATTCAAATTCCACCATTTGCCATGGTGGGGTTCAAACCCAGGTCCCCAGAGCATTACCCTGGGTAATTCAGGTCTTTGGATTACCAGCCCAGCGACAATACCACTACACCATTACCTCCCCAACATGAAACAGACTTGAGCACTGTCAGAATAGCTTTTATCTTGTAATTGATCAGTTGACATTGACAACGTTCACATTTTTCTACAAATGTAATGCATGTTTGCATAACTTTTACATCTATCAAAGTGTAGCCTTGAGGCTCCCTCACTTACTGGAAAATTGCAGAAATGTTGAAAGTTATCTTGAAAGATGCAAATATTTACAAATTAGTAACTTTAAAACAACAAAGAAGTCTCTTTCCTTGCTAAGTAATATAATCAAAATGGCTGTCCTTTACTTTTATAGTATCATCTGGAGGGAACTCAGGAATGAAATGTGCAGCTGTTGGCATTGGGACTATTGTGTGTTCTTTTGGTTGCTGCTAGTGATTTCGTCATGTTTTTCCACACCTTATTTAGTTTACCATTGCCAGTGGCCATTTGAGGTAATCGGTAAAATGGTAATGTAAACAAGCTGGCGCCAGTTTTGTCAGAGGTGATATATGTCACCCACAAAGTGGGCACTAGACCATACCTCTGATAAGTGTGCTGTCACAAAGAAAAACATCTGTATCTACTGCACAGGCATCATGTTTTTGATCAAGATGGCCAAGGAGCTGGCTACTTTGGAGAGCTGGCCCAGATACGATGGGCTGAACGGCTTCCTGCTGTGTTGTTGCCATTCTGTGATATGGGCCACTTCTTTTGGTGACCTAATTAATTACTGTCCAAGTCATTGGTAAAGAATTTAGTTCCAGCAAATCAAAAAAAACAACCCTGAATTGTGATTTTTGAATGCATAGGTAGTAATATCTTTGCACACATGTTACTTGCAGCATTTAAATGTTGACCTGGTACTGGACAAACTGCTTTGCAATATTAACAATCCAGATAGCTATAAACCAGAAATATATCGGATGCTATTCCTAGTCTGTGTTGAGACCTTTGATTCCGATTGGAAAGCATTAGGGCACATCACTTGTTTGCAATTCCCTTGGGATAGAAGGAAAATTGGTAGGAGTGCCCACTCCTGACTGATAAACTGTAACCCCTATATGTGGATCTGTATCAGAAAGGAGGAGGATAGGGAAAACAAAAAGAGTAATTTCTATAGCGGTGGTTCTGGTCTTCCAGATAAACTCGCTAATTTTTAAAGTGGAGCTGCAATCTAAGCACAGAAGCATTGACCAAGATGACTGTTCCCAATTGTTGAGAAATATTTTTTTTAAGTGATTGAAGTTCCATGCAACTGGGCAGCAAGGTTTCATTTAAATATACACCATCATCATGTAAAATTATTGGCAAACCTTTCTCAAAGATGGAGGATGTCAGGAAGAGGAGCTGTGCACATTTTACTCTCGTTATTGCTTCACATATGTGTAATGTAATGTGTTTTGGCTTTGATTTACATTTTTCATCTGCAAACACTTTTTAATCATAATAGTTTCCATTTGTGTGTTTTCATGAACCTTACAGTAGCAATTGCTTCAAAAGTGGTTATTTGAAAACTGTGTGTATTGATTCATTGACTTTCTCTGGGGCAAAAAACAATATTGTGCAGGATTGACACATGTTTTGGTCATGTCACACTTACTGTCACTTTGGAATCGCTTGCCTGTCAGTGACAAAGGACGAGCTTGTGGCAGTACCTGTGAACATTGTTTTTAACTTGGAATTTATTTATGAATATTAATAGCAAATTTAAAACATTACTTGAAACACTAGTAGAACTGGATAATATAATTGTACGTAGATTGGATAGGCCTATGTACACCTCTTTGCCTACACAGAGAACTGCTAAAATTTTCTTGTTTATGTGCGAAAATGGGGACTGACGGCAATGTCATCACCATGACATGTTATCATACCTGTTCATTCTTTCTCTGATGATTCCTTGATTATTTTTTTAAAAACCTTTCCTATTCACAAATTTTGAATGTGTTTTTTGATTTTTAGTTTTCATATTTTGTAGGATTTTTTTCCCCTTCCTCCAGATGAAAGCTCGGTTGGCCTTCCATATAACATGCACAAGTGTAAAACGCCTCTTGTAATAACACAAATTATTCCACGATTGGAAGTGATTGCAAGATAGTAATTTAATCCAGGAGTTCAGATGGCATCACAAGCTTATGGGGCAAATTGTGAGTCATTCATTATGGCCATTGAATCAATAGATTAAATTACTGCAGAACTGTAAATGTTTACTTTCAATTTTGTGTTTGATTTTTGCCTTTACAACTCACAGCACACTTTTTTAAGGTGTTAATGATCCTGTAGACATCAATAGCTTTTTTTAAAAAAGAATCAAACTTCCAGTTAATAGCTGAATGAACAACATGACAAGATTTCACATTTTAAGACTTTTACTGTAACAAGCAAACTAGGAGCAACATTGACTAAACATTATTTGTGTAGCAACTTATACTTTAAACTACCTAACAGAACTTTCCCTTTTTACTTTGAACACAGCCAAAACACCCACTTCACAATGTCCCTTAGGTAGACGTTCAATTCTCCTGGAACCAGTCCAAAGTGATTCTTAGCTCCCAAGGATTTATCTCCATTCTTTTCCTTTCCCAGCCTGGTAATTTTTAACCCCCAGACCTGTCTTTCACAGTGAGGGTTTTTCTTGGACATTCTTCCTTTAGCTCAAGCTCAGTGAATCATTCAGCCTTGTTTTAAATCCTCACGAATTTGTTCTTTTCAATTTGAGCATGAGCTCTTATCAATATTCCTGCATGGTGAACTATAGAGATGTTTTGCCTCTAGCTTCTCACTCTCACTCCTAGATCCTTGCAGACTAACTTGTCTGTAAGATTGTGATATTTTGGGAAAGCCTGCAATCTGATCCCTCAATGGCTTCCTAAGAACTCTTTACCTCTCTCAAAGTCCATCTCTATTGGCAATGTGAATCATATAGGCCTTGCATCCAGGTAGAAATACTGATTAACTATTCTTTAGAGTTAGTGTCTAAATTGGAAGTAAATTGACAGTTTAAGATATGACCGCTTGCAACCCGACATTGCCAGCACCTTCCTAGGACTTTGGAAACTAGCAGTCACTGTGAACACAGATGCTGTTGCCAAACATTGTCTCCAAATGTGAGCATTTTATACCTTCTTTCCAGCAAAACAATCTGGGCCGCCATTTAATCTTTAACAGCTACGTCACACAGGCCTGTTGTCAGGCAGACTTTAGAACAGGTCATATGACCCTCTTCATTTTGCTTTAAGACCCAGTCCCAAAACATAACAATCTTAAACCTCATATTTGCAACAAGTGTGCATTGGTCACAAAGAAGGATTATCTATTTGAAATGCAATTAGTATTGAGAAATAATAAGTAGTTGACTTGAAACAATGTACTTACAAGCTTTTCTATAGTGAAGTTGGTGTGAAGTAAAATTTCCATTTCCTGTGCAATGAGATGGAGCAGAGGTGACAGCCGTGTTTATTATGAGGATCTGTGGTTGATTACAGTTGTAATTTGAGATTTGCTATTTCATGGGATCTGTGTCTTTATGTTACAATAACATGGCTTGCCAATCATCAGATCTGAGCAAATCTACCAGTTAGAATCTTTCTTTAGACCCATGTGGCCTCTGGTGAAAACATTTAGCATGGCATTGAGGCAAATGAACAATGGAGCAATAATAATAGACCTTTACTCTCATATAAAGCTGTTTTCCTCATGAAAAAACATTCAGGATGAATTGCTTTATAACAAAATCACACAAAGTAAAGGGGCCACTTTTTATAGGGGCCGATAGTGCCATTTTTAGGGATTTTTAATGCGCTCCTATGTAAAGGGTGAGTGCCAGCCATTACAAATTGTCTCACAAGACCCATTGTCCTCTTTATACATGGTGGAGAGAGCATTGGCATCGCTAGTATGATGCCATTGAGTTTAGCATCTCATTACTATTAATTTTGGCTTTCAAAAAAATCAAACTAATTATTAAAACCATCCCGTAAGATTTCCTGGTGTACAGATGTAGCAGCTGTAAAACCTAACCAGCTGCCAGCATGGCAGGACTAAAATGGAGTTTTCAGAGCCTTCCTGGGACTGAGTCTGTCCGATACAAGCTGCTTTAAGCATGTTGGTTGAGACAATCAAGCTGAGGAGCAGGTGTACGCAACACTGTACATGAACCCATTACTTGAAACCTCAGAATTACTGAAATAAAGCAGTCATGATGGCTTGCTCCATTTATAGACTGCTCTCTTTCATTTGCAGATTGTGCAAGGCTTTTTCTGGAATCAATGTTAAGTGCTTAAAGAATAATGACTAAAATAATACAAAAAGAAACTGCAAAAGCTTGAAACCTGAATGAAGAACAGAATACTTCAGGTCAGTGTGCAACTGGAAAGAGGAAAGATCGGTTAATGTTTCAGGCGTGAGACCTCTCCACACAATATTAGACATCTGGAAGCGATTTAATCTTTAGAGGTTTTGTTGCCTCTTAATGCATATTACTGAAATAGCTTGCAAGTGTCACCTTATCAAATCCTGGAGATAAGATTATGGCTGTGATTCCCCACGGCATGTATCCTCCTTATGAATTGTCTATATATTATGGATATAAAGTTTTGATGTAGATATCAGCTGTTACTGGCATCTAAATCATTTGAAAACTTTGATATACATTAACCAAAATATTTGCTACTTCTACAATGTGATGTGTAAATAGTCGTTTGGTAGTACAGAACTTGAGTATTGCTGAAAAAGATATTTTATTGCAGCTTTTCATCTTGTACTCGTCAGGACAATCACAAGAGTATCAATGTCAGGGAAGGAACAACTTTATACTGTATGAGAAGAGAGTGCTAATTGGTTGGTAGATATGTTGCCATGGAGAATTCACCAGTTAATGGTGACTGACAGTTAACTGCCAGCATTGTTTGAAATTTAAACCAGGCAACTTGACTCTAGTTAAGGTATTGCGCTGAGGAATGAGCCAGCAATGGCTGTCACTTATTTTGTTTAGCTGAAACAGGCACAATGTGTGTATACGTCCTTTCTGTCTGCAAGGAGCAGGGCTCTGTGTATTAATATGTGGCTTCCAGTATATGCAAATGTGCCACACTGCAAGCTCAACTAATGATCTTAAACTGGTTGTCAACATAATTTTTAGCACATTGAGGATTATTTAGCAAATGTCCAATCGCGGAATCATGTAATGTTGAGCACTGTGTTTTGAGTTTTGCAAGCATGGGATGGTTGGGTATGGTCTGTACCTTGTCTGTTACGAACAGTGGAAGGCACATGCTATTTGATATGTCCTCCAGTCTTTGGGACATACAGTCTACATGCCTAGCATCTCACTGGCACTGAAATTAATATACCGCATTATTCATTTGTGTGATGGGCAGAACGTCTTTTTGGCTTGATGGCAGCATCCTGTTAGTGGAAAAAAAACCACTTGTGTTGCTACTGCATAGTAGCAGTGTGAAACAGCCAACTTCACCTGTTGCTCAAATTTTTGATACCTTGCCCTTCCAGGGTAACCCGAGGTAGACTGGGCATTTTTCAGGGCCAAAAGTGTTGGCCTTAGGCCTGTTCATGAGGTTGCATGATAAACAACGCAAAATGATCTGATCAGAGTAGCCATTAACCTACAGGGTACCGTTGGTGTGCCCTAATTCAGCATCAAGCTTGCATGGTGAGCAAATGGCTTTGGCCCTATTTACAAGGTTGCCGATAAGGCCAGTTTTATCACTCCTGGAACTGTAAGATTCCCAACACATGTATTGACCATTGACTGGGATTTGAATACAAAGTAGGGAGGTTAGTTCAAAGAAGGTTTACCAGACTAATACCTGGAATGGCTGGGTTGCCTTATGAGGAAAGGTTAGACCGACTGGGCTTGTATCCGCTGGAGTTTGGAAGAGTAAGAGGCAACTTGATTGAAATATTATAAAATCCTGAGGGGTCTTGACAGGGTGGATAATGGAGAGGATTTTTCCTCTTGTGGAAGAATCGAGAATTAGGGGTCACTGTTTAAAAATAAGGGCTCACCCATTTAAAACAGATGAGAATTTTTTTCTCTGAGGGTCATGAGTCTTTGGAACTCTCTTCCTGAAAAGGTGGTGGAAGCAGAGTCATTGAATATTTTTAAGGCAGAGGTGGATAGATTCTTGGTAAGCAAGGAGGTGGTAGGTTATCAGGGGTAAGTGGGATGCATATTTCAGGTTCCTATCAGATTAGCCATGATCTTATTAAATGGCGGAACAGGCCCAAGGGGCTGAATGGCCTACTCCTGCTCCTTGTTCATATGGTCAGTGAAGGGAGGCATGCGGTAGACCATGATAGAAAACCCCCGGAACAAGTCAGGAGTGTGATGGAATACTCTCCACTTGCCTGGATGAATGCAGCGCCAACAACACTCAAGAAGCTTGACACCATATAGGCAAAGCAGCCCGCTTGATTGGCACCACATCCACAAACATTCACTTCCTCCATCACTCATGCACAGTGGCAGCAGTGTGTACCATCTGAAAGATGCACTGCAGGAACTCACCAAAGCTTCTTAGACAGCACCTTCCAAACCCACAACTGCTCCCATCTAGAAGGACAAGGGCAGCATAAACATAGGAACACCACCACCTGGAAGTTCCCCTCCAAGCCATTCGCCATCATGACTTGGAAATATATCTCTGTTCCTTCACTGTCACTGGGTCAAAATCCTGGAATTCCCTCCCTAATAGCACTATGGGTGTACCTACACCACATAGACTGCAGTGGTTCAAGAAGGCAGCTCACCACCACCTCCTGAAGGACAATTAGGGATGGGCAATAAATGCTGGCCCAGCCAGTGACTCCCTCATCCCATGAATGAATTTGCCCAACCATTTAGCCAATTTGTGCTGTGCAGAACAAAAACAGAATTACCTGGAAAAACTCAGCAGGTCTGGCAGCATCGGCGGAGAAGAAAAGAGTTGACATTTCGAGTCCTCATGACCCTTCAACAGAACTGAGTAAAATTAGGAGAGGGGTGAAATATAAGCTGGTTTAAGGTGGGGGGAGAGAAGGTGGTGGGGTGTGGGGGGGTGGGGGGTGGGGGAGAAGTTTGGGGGGGGTTGGTTGTAGGGACAAGCAAGCAGTAATAGGAGCAGATAATCAAAAGATGTCACAGACAAAGGAACAAAGCGGTGTTAAAGGTGGTGATATTATCATATTATCTAACAGAATGTGCTAATTAAGAATGGATGGCAGGACACTCAAGGTACAGCTCTAGTGGGGGTGGGGTGGAAAGACTGACAGAGTATTACAGTTATAGGTTTAAAAATAATGGAAATAGGTGGGAAAAGAAAAATCTATATAAATTATTGGAAAAAACAAAAGGGAGGGGGAAGAAACGGAAATGGGGTGGGGATGGAGGAGGGAGTTCAAGATCTAAAGTTGTTGAATTCAATATTCGGTCCGAAAGGCTGTAAAGTGCCTGGTCGGAAGATGAGGTGCTGTTCCTCCAGTTTGCGTTGGGCTTCACTGGAACAATGCAGCAAGCCAAGGACAGACATGTGGGCAAGAGAGTAGGGTGGAGTGTTAAAATGGCAAGCGACAGGGAGGTTTGGGTCTTTCTTGCGGACTTTCTTGTTCTGTTGAAGGGCCATGAGGACTCAAAACGTCAACTCTTTTCTTCTCCGCCGATGCTGCCAGACCTGCTGAGTTTTTCCAGGTAATTCTGTTTTTGTTTTGGATTTCCAGCATCCGCAGTAGTTTTTTGTTTTTATCTCTGTGCTGTGCAGAACTGGTCATAGATAAGATAAGGCGTAAAGGGACATCACTTTTGTGTGTCTTGGGCAGCCTATGCATATGTGGACGCAGTGAGCGTGAGGACGAATTCTGTCATATATATAACGAAGCAGCTCATTGCTCTTACACAAGTCCAGCAAGTATTTTTTTAGTTTACTTTCGAGCAAGGCTGCCCAGTCATGTTGAGCGGCAGGTCCAATGGATACAAATTTGGACATGTCATTGAGAATGGTGTGCATTTTGTTGATATAGTCACACCTGTTGAGGATGATTATTCCCATCCCTTTGTCAGGTCTACTGATGTATTTGTCCGGGTTGACCTTAAGGCCACGCAATGCTGTAAGACATTTATGTTGCATGTGAAAATCACAGGTCATTCGGAATCTCGCAATATGCACGCGGTAGATCAGTTAGGCACGCTTGCAATGATTCAGCATCTTCAGTGGACACTGGTTTGTGGAGGGATAGTTGGGAGTAGAGGAGTTTGAACTCAGCAAATACCTCTTCCCATTTGATTTGGGATGAAGCCAGACCAAAATTGAAACCATGCACAGGAACAAGCTCCTCACTTTCTGAGGGTACATGGTCAGAGAGATTTGTTATATGTTTAGTGGTGTCATTAATTGTGTTGCCAAACTGCATCTGTTTAAAACAAAAACAAAAATACCTGGAAAAACTCAGCTGGTCTGGCAGCATCTGCGGAGAGGAGCACAGTTAACGTTTCGAGTCCGAATGACCCTTCAACAGAATGAAGTAAAAATAGAAGACAGGTGAAATATAAGCTAGTTTAAGGGGGGGTGGGACAAGTAGAGCTGTCTCCCCCCACCCCTCCTTAAACTAGCTTATATTTCACCTCTCTTCTATTTTTACTTAGTTCTGTTGAAGGGTCATTCGGACTTGAAACGTTAACGGTGTTCCTCTCCGCAGATGCTGCCAGACCTGCTGAGTTTTTCCAGGTATTTTTGTTTTTGTTTTGGATTTCTAGCATCCGCAGTTGTTTGCTTTTATCTGCTTGCATCTGTTTAAGTGGGTTTATGGTGTAAACGCATTTCATATGAGTACCGTTTAAGCTGCGATCATCTATTGATACAATATTATCGGCATAAACAGGTCAAATCGAAAAATGAAAGAAATTTGTGCGTCTCAGACCAAGTACAGTGTAGGGCACAACATAAATTAGTAACCCTATTACCAATCTGTTCAACCTCATGTCACATAAATGCTAGTTCAATCGTGGGACTGTGTTGCACTTTAGCATTATCAATATGTATGGTGCTCTTTTCTCATACAGTATAAAGTTGTTGCTTCCGCTGACATTGGTATTCTTGCGATTGTCTTGATGAGTCCAAGACGAAAAGCTTTGACAAAATGTCTTTTTTCAACAATACACAAATGTGATGTGTGTTGGTATGGACCTATAATTTCTCATGCAGTGAAATATCAACTTGTATGTGCTGTTGGGGTTGGTGCAGTGTAGAAGCTTAAAGGGATAGGTGGAAAAATGGAAAGCTTTTTTTTGCCAAACACGTCTTAGACACTTTGAGGTGGTTGGAACGAAAACAACTTTAATGGTGGCCTTGGAGCAGGTCCTTTGCTTGGCCTTTCAGATTGGGAAAGGCTGGGATAGCATTGATAATGGCAGCAAAGGAAATTTTGAGAGATCTGTCATTTGATAGTGAGGAAGTTCCAGTGTAAGGAGTGATACAACAGCATGGGGTGAGGGGGGTTGAGGTTGACCCCATAAATGCCTGATTTCTGCCTGTCACAACTTCCTCCATACTTTTTTCAGGGTAAGAGCAGTTCTTCTGCATTGTCTTCAGTCAAAGGACATCTTTGGGAGCATGTCTGGGGACCATTCCTAGACTTCCCTGGGAATGCCATCTAACTCACTACTGCCAGACCCTGTGCGACCTGCACCCACTGAGACCTGGGTCTTTTTAGACCTTGGAGAGGCCCCAAGAATAATTAAATAGCTAGTTGATCTCAGAGGCTGCTTGAAGAAATGTATAATTTGCAAAGCTACCTTTTCTTTGGCCCTCCAGCATCATCTCTGAGTGGCAGGGTGATACTGCAATCTCTGACTCCTCAGTGAAGCAGGGATCTCTGTTACACTGATACAGTGTCAGGCCTGCTCCAAATATTTTGGTAACCCTTCCCCTGTATTTGATGTGGGGTTAGGGTTGCCAACCCTCCAGGATTGGCCTGGAGTCCCCAGGAATTGAAGATCATTTTCCACGACATTGCTGTGTGCAACCCTGGAGAGAAACCATCTCTCAATGATTGCTTTTTTAAAAAAAAAATTCTTTGAACTTTTGTCTTTTACCAGATATAAAAATATTGAAAATGGGGGGAAAAGGCTCTTTGGTTGACAACCGAGCATCATCCAATTTGGTAATGAATTATTTTGCTTTCCAATTGGAGTGGGAAGGCACTGTGTCTCAACATGGATGTATGTTGAACAATGAATGGCTGGAACATGGGGGCAAGTCATGTGATGAAATCTCCAGGAATACATTTAATCACAGTTGGCAACCCATATAGGGTCAATAATGGAGCTAAGAAGTAGGCAGAACTAATCTGGTGTCTTTAAGTATGTCTGCATTCTAGGCTAATAACTTAACTACAGGATGCCCTTTTATTTATTTTCAGAGTGGAAATGTTTAGTTGAAGGTTACAGTGGAAACAATATACTTTTTGGATCCATTGGTTATCATTTTCCCCTTTATTACCCATTTTCTCATTTGATTCCAGCTTCATGTTATCTACCTTCAGCTACTCACAGGAGCAGAGGGCAATGCTTCGGGGAATCCAGAATTAGATTTGTCTGCTGTATAATTTGTTCCCCTGCATGTTGCGCAACATATCACAGTGTAACACATTGCGTTGCTGACTGAGTGTTAAGTGAGTTTGACCTGTGATTTTCGAACAGGAGTTTATGCTGTCAGTCATTGCATGCAGCAAGTAATAGTGCTGTCACAGGCAAGATGATTATGCACTGAGTGGGGAAAATTGCTGCTCAATCATACTGTACTGTTCATGTACTTCAAAACAGTCTGGGAATAGGTTTTCTTCTTGGTTGGAGAATGATACAAAGTGCAAGAAAAAGCAGAGTGGAATAAAATAAATCACCTAAAAATCGCGATTTTGGGGCTCCCAATATGTATTCTAGCGTTGAGCTAAAAAGTTCAATCCTGGTCTATACTACACTAGCTGGTCTCAACACAAGTGATGGGAGGGATGCTACAGTTGGCTTCAGCATCTCTATTAGGGTTTTTTCCACCCATGATGATCAGTAGCTCCAGCTGGAATAGGGTTGATAATCCTGCTGCTGCTTGAGCCTAGATTTCCCATTAGTGTTAACACGTTCAATTAAAACAGGTTAGTGCTAATCTTAAAATAATTCATTTGGAAGATATAAGCTTCACTGTCTAGGCTCAGTCATGCAACATGGCTGTTTGGGTGAGTTATTGGAGGGCTGCCAGCGCTAACTGCCTTATGCCACATGGGTCACCATCTTCAGAAGATGAGGGGATGGAGAAAAAAAAAAGATTTCAAAATAATAGATTATAAGACCCCCTGGAGACATTTATGAAGATAACTTGGTGCTTGTGATGACAAAAAAAAATGCATTTTTGTTTTAAAGTGGTATTTTCTGTTTATCTGACTATAATAGTGAGCACTTAGTGTGTGTCACACTTCCTGTAAGTTTAGCTCTGTCACGCCTTGTTGATAACATCCTTATGGTTATATAACAGCATATCCTGTTACTATCTATGAACAATTCCATGGAAGGTCTGATCAGTATGTACATAGTCTTGTGTCGACTACATGTCAATCATGCTTTGAAGTACCAAGTAACAAAAAGTGTAAAAGAAAACCAGTCATGTCCTGCTGGCTTACCTTGATAACTCGTAAAGCCAGGAGCTGAGAATTTAGAAGCTGCTCCTGATCTATGGAAACTTTTCTGAACAATTAACCTCTAATTAACCTCATTATAAATGTGTCTATTTAGATTGCTTCCCCACTGGGAATACCTGACCAGGCTAGGTTAAACATAGATTCACTTTGGCAACTAAACTTCACTACTGTGCTCCAGAAAACAAACTGTCCATTAGCAAGGCTAGGGAAGTTCAATTCGAATTTCAAACATGCAATATTAAATCGAATATTGCATGGTAATTGGGGAACTATGATAAATATCCCAACTTATGAGCAGCTGAAGTTATTTTCCTATTTTCTTGAAGTTACTGAGCTGAGATTCCTCGGTTCATTTTTCTCTAGGATAACTCTACAGAGAATAGTGCTGAAAATATTTTGTTCCTACAATTTAAGAAAAAATCTTATTGCAAGTAATCCAAGAATTTGTGATTTCAACAAACATGCCACAATCAATCAGATTTAAAATAAACATTAATCGACCTCCCATTGTGCTGATCATGGACAAAAGTAAAGAATAAAGCTTCTCTCTGTGTAATTGCCTATCTGTCTTGCACTAATTCTTTGTGTTGTTGTGTCTTTTGTTCCTTTATCACTCTTGCTGTCTCACTTTTTTTTCACTCTCTCACTGTTTTACTCTGAAATTTTGTCTGATGGTTTTGCTCTTTTCACTTTTTCTCTTTGCTTAATTCTGTACCTCTTTCTTTCTGTGTGGCTCCACAAGCAGAGGAATAGAGCTAATTGGAATATTGGGGGGAGGAAGGGCAAGGGCAAATCCAAAGCCAGAACACTGCAGGGTCACCTATTAAGATAGGTTGGGGCTAAGATTGAAAGTCTAGGGCTGTGTTAAAGGTGTGTTTACATGCATGCACCTTTGGATGCCAGTCCAGATATTGCTTCAGTCTGGCCTCAAAACATGAGCTCTCAAACTATGGAGATGGGTGGGTAGATCTGGTGCTTTCTGCTGCTAAGTAGGGTACAAGCAGGTTTGAGGCTATTGATGAGGGCAATGGAGAGATGGGAAGAAGCCATTGAACTGATTGGAGATGGAATGAATAGTTTGTGGATCTGTTTTTTTTTTCCTGAACTGAATACTCTGTTTTATTTTTAGGGATATATTGTGAGGATGATGGTAAAATATCCTGGTGGCTATTACCTCAGTTTTGCTTGGTGCCATCTAAGGAGAAAATTTGGAGAGGTGGACGAAAGGATTTTGCAGTGTAGTTAAGGTTATAAAAGTAGAAAATGGTAATTTGAAAGCAGGTAGGTGAAGAAGGAGAAAGTTGATGCACCTACAATATTCAGGATAATTGTTACAGTTGCAAGAAGTTTTCTTGGGTACTCTAGGAATCTTTCAGTTATTTTAGTTCCAGGTGCCGATCTTAACTGGTTCAAAGTTATTTTATTAAGGAATCTTGTTTCTGGGAGCCTTGTACCATATATTCAAAAATGTATTTTGGTGAATATTTCTCAAGACTGGACTGCTTTGTTAGTGACAACTTAAGGATTCTTGCATATTGAATTTACTCTAATAGCTTTAGCTTTGATAAAAGTCATTAGACTAAGTTTTTAGAATTTGAAAGTACACATCAATGAACATTAAAGCAGCTGTAGCCTTTATTTAAATTTCCAACTAGGTGGAACCAAGCTGTGGAAAGGCTCAATATTTCATTTTAATTTTTTCTATTTATTCATTTGTGGCATATGGCTGTTGCTGGCAAAGCCAGCATTTATTACCCATCCCGAATAGCACTTAAGTTAGTTATGAGTCACCTTCTTGAATTGTTGCAGTCTGTGTTATGTTAGTATGTCCGCTGTTGGGAAGGGAGCTTCAGGATTTTGATCCAGTGACAATGAAGGAATAATACATTTCCAAGTCAGGCTGGTGAGTGACATGTAGGGGAATTTCCAAGTGGTGGTATTCCCATTTGTCTGCTGTCCTTATCCATCTAGATGATAGAGGTAAAAGCAAAAAACTGTGGGATGCTGGAAATCCAAAACAAAAACAAAAATACCTGGAAAAACTCAGCAGGTCTGACAGCATCTGCAGAGAGGAATACAGTTAACGTTTAGAGTCTGAATGACTCTTCATCAGAACTAAGGAAAAATAGAAAAAAGGTGACATATAAGCTGGTTTAAGGGGTGCGGGGGGGACAGGTAGAGCTGGATAGAGGGCCAGTGATAGGTGGAGATTGCCAAAAGGTGTCATAGACAAAAGGACAAAGTCAACACCTCTTTGTCCTTTTGTCTATGACATCTTTTGGCAATCTCCACCTATCACTGGCCCGCTATCCAGCTCTACCTGTCCCCCCCCCATCCCGCCACCTCGCCCCCCCCCTCAAACCAGCTTATATTTCACCTCTTTTCTATTTTTCCTTAGTTCTGATGAAGAGTCATTCGGACTCGAAACGTTAACTGTATTCCTCTCCGCAGATGCTGTCAGACCTGCTGAGTTTTTCCAGGTATTTTTGTTTTTGTTTTAGATGATAAAGGTCATGGGTTTGGGAGGTACTATGGAAGAAGCCTAGGTCACTTGCTGCAGTGCATCTCTGAGATTGCACATACTGTTGCCACCTTGTACCAATGGTGGCATGAGTAGCGGGTGGGGTGCCGATCAAGCGGGCTGCTTTGTCCTGGATGGTGTTAAGCTTTTTGAGTGTTGTTGGAGCTGCACAGGCTAGTGAAGAATATTCCATCATACTTTTGACTACACTGGGGAGACCAAACGCAGACTGGGTGACTGCCGTGTGGAACACTGTCATTCAGTCCACAAGCAACTCCCTGACCTTCTGGTCGCTTGCCATTTCAGTTCACCATCTTGCTCACATTTCTGTCCTAGCCTGCTACAACGTTCAGTGAAACCCAATGCAAGCTGGAGGAACAGCACCTCATCTTCCAAGCAGGCACTTTATAGCCTTCTGGGCTCAACATTGAGTTCACCCACTACAGTCCATGAACATTCTCCTCCATTTTGAATTTTTTTCGCCACAAGTGCCAGTCTGTTTCTTGTTCTCATGTTTTTGCTTTCAGACTGTGTTGATCTTATATTCTATTAACACCTACTCTGGACCAATGTTTTGTGTTTTTAATACTATCATTGCCACTCCATTTGCTTTCTGTTCCATGATGTCTTTGTCATTTAACCTCCCCTGCCCTCTAACCTATCCCTGGCCTTCTCTTTTGCTTCACCTGCCCCTCTGTCATTTTTCAACAGCATAAAATCTATCACATTTCTACCTCTCTTCACTCCGAAAAAGAATCATATTGGGCTCGAAATGTTAACTCTGTTTCCCTCTCCACAGATACTGCCAGACCTGCTGAGTTTTTCCAGCATGTTATTTTCATTTCAGACTCTCTCCCTTGTTGGAGATGTCATTGTCTAACAATTCTGTGGCACAAATATTACTTGCCACTTATCAACCCAAGCCTGGATGTTGCCTAGGTCTTGATGCAAGCAGGCACAGACTGCTTCAGTCTCTGAGGTATTATGATTGGAGCTGAATACTGTGCAATGATTGATTAACATCCTCACTTCTGACCTTCTGATGGAGGGAAAGTCAATGATGAATCAACTGATAGTTGGGCCTAGGACACTACCCTGGGGAACTCCTGCAGCAATGTCCCGGGGTTGAAATGATTGACCTCCAATTTTCAAAACATATTTCTTTCTGCTAGTATGACTCCACCCACTGGAGATGTTGGCCCTCACCATCATCACGAACCCCACCCCCGATCGCTACAGATTTCAATTTTACCAGGACTCATTGAAGTCACACTCCATCAAAGGCTACCTCACCTCACCTCTGGAATTCAGCCTTTTTTGTACATGCTTGGAGCAAGTCTGTAATGAGATCTGGAGCCAATGGCGCTGGCAGAACCCAAATTGGGCGTCAATGGTCCGGTTAAAGTGCTATTTGATCGCATTGTCAATTACTCCTTCCTTCACTTGGATTGAGAGTAGACTGGTTCATAACTGTCTGGGTTCCCTCCTGAACATCTATTACTGTGCTTCCACCTCTGGTGGGCCTGTGATGGTGATAGAGGAGTCCTGTGACATTGGCTGGCAGTGAAACTCACAGAATCATACCTTTGTCAGACCTGACTAGTTTGTGGGGTAGGTCTCCCAATTTTGGCACATCCCTAGCTATTAGTGAAGAGGACTTTGCTGGGTGTGCCTTTGTTAAGTCAGAGTTTGATGCCTACATAGATGCCATTTGTTTTATTTTTTATTATATCTTTTTGTAGCAGTTTGATACAACTGAATGGCTTGTTAGGTCATTCCAGAGGTTCAGTTTAAGAATCAACCCCATTGCTGTAGGTCTGGAGACACACAGGGTAAGGATGACAGGTTTCCTGCCCTAAAAGATATTAGTAAAGTGAGCTACTTTGGCATTTACGACAATCCAGTAGCTTCGTTGTCACCATTAATGATGCTAGATTTTTATTGTAGATTTATTTAATTAACAGGACTCAGATTCACAAATTGCCATGGTGGAATTTGAACTCATGTCTCTAGATTATTAGTTCAGGCTCTGGATTATGAAGCCAGTAACATAGCAGGATGTAATCATGCTTATGGTGATCAAATGCTATCGTCAATATCCTGAAGTATCATTAATATTGTTTTCCTGACATACTCTTTAAAGCAAGTAGAAATCTTTACAGTTCGTTTTTAAGAACAGCAATTGCATCATCAGCTTCCTTTTTAAGAGAAATCCCATGTTTAAAAAGGATATTTAGCCTGGTACAGATGAGGTCAGGAAATTTCAATCTATATATTAAAAAAAAAATTTCCCCTCCATTACCATCACTAATATGACCTTTCCCATCAGCAGTCCAGACCCATCAAAGGTTGAGGCACAGTGAAATACAGTCAGGAGGGTGTGACCCTCCAACCAGCTAATTACCATCCCTTCACCCAAATCTCAACCATTAGCAAAGTAATGGAAGGCGTTATTGACAGCCCCATTGACATGTTATCAAGTGGCACTTACTCATCAATAATGCTTACTGAAGTTCAGTCTGGGTTCTACCAGGACCAATCATTATAAATGTTTTTGCAATATTAAATCGCAGTATAGTTGTGGCCCACTTCATTCTTGTATTGATCAGTTCAATCATCTTTTGCAGTAGATGGAGAGTATATACCATCATCTCTTGAGTTATAGGTAAAAAGATATGTAGGAACAACATTACTTCCACTTTCTCTTCCAACTCACATACTACCCTGACTTTGACATATCCTGCCATTTCTTGATAACCTGGTCAAAATCCTGCAATTTTTTTTACCTATTGTCATTGTTGGAACACTATCATCACAAAGACTGCAGGAGTTCAAAGACCCAGGAGACTCAGGGCAAACTTGTATAGGCAATTAATGTCATATCACCCACAAACTAGTAACTATAATTATATTTTATCTGTGCATAAAGCTAATTTCCTTCCTACAGTCAATTGTGGTAATGCAAATCAACATTTACTGCTTTAACCAACATTTATTTTAAATATAAAGCAAAGCAGATTGAAAACCCCTAACATCATCTGCACCATGTTAAGTATTCACTTCAAGCATGGGATTTTTCTTAAATGGAAATTGATGCAATTATTTTTATTTAAAAAAAACTCTACAAACTGCATATATCCCTACATCCTCAAAGTATGTCAGGAAAAAGATGTAAGACTTTTTGGAATATTGAAGATAGCATTTGATCATCATGTTATTAAATATTATTATAGTGAGGCTTGAAGGAGAAAATAAACGAAAGCAGGCTAAAATGATGACTAGAGTTCTGAGATGTAAATGCTGTTCTTCATAACACACAAACAGTGGAAAGTTCTGAGGTCACAATACCCAACGTGTGGGCTGACTACAGAACTACAGCATGAAACTCGACCACAAATATAACTTGACAGTATTTTGCCATTAATCTCTGGCTTATGTCAGAAACTGGATATTGATACAGCTCTTAAGGGCAAGTTTAAAGAGCAATACGTTAATAAACAAACAAAATAGATATACTGATTCAAACAAATAAATTAAAAGATATACAGTAAATTTGAGTGGTTTCCAGCTTTTGATTGAAATCAAAGCCAACAAAATGCTTTATACCCTAAATCAAAAGAAACATTGTCACTACATCATTTTCATAACACTTTAGCAGCAGTTATTTTTCCTTCTCCCATTGTGGCCTCCTCCAGCTGAGATTACTGGATAGCCTTAAACTGTGTTCCAAAAAATGTTTAATTTTTATAGTCACCCAGATGAGGGTTGCTAGTACTGGGAATGCAGCCAGTGCCAGAATTAAGCACTACCAGGCCAGGTCTCTGTTTTCTACACTCTCAATGTGCCCAAGCCCCTGCCTCTGAAGAGCAGTGTTCTTTGGAGCAGTGTGGCATTTTCTATATACTACATCAGACATATTATGGGCTTGCTTGATTTGAGATTGCTGGTTAATGTCAGTTTTGTGCTGTTGACCATGTATACTCCCTGGGAATTACAGCTGAAACTGCCCAAACTGATTTTGTATAGTGCTTTTCCAGATGTAGGAGATTTCCATTCATTCAGTCTAGGCTGTTCTTCAACCCAGATCACTAATCAAATATTTCACCCTCTCCTATTTTTACTTAGTTCTGTTGAAGGGTCATGAGGACTCGAAACGTCAACTTTGTTCTTCTCCGCCGATTCTGCCAGACCTGCTGAGTTTTTCCAGGTATTTCTGTTTTTGTTTTGGATTTCCAGCATCCGCAGTTTTTTGTTTTTATCTAATCAAACAATATTGTGCTAATTTGCCATGTCTTTGGTGCTTTAGGTGCAGTTCAATGACAAATTTTTCCACTTAACCAATGCAGACAGTAGCCTGTGGTACCTTGATGGGATCTCAAACCTTGGAAGCTTTGTAATTCAGTACCTGGAGAGTAGTTTATGATTTAAGGGCCCTGCCTTCATTTGGGCTTATAGCAATTCAATTTGCCAAAGAAACTACACGTATATGTCTTTGTGGAAGAGAAAATAACTCTTAAATTTGAGCATAAACCCATTGTTTTTGAAGCTCATCCATAAGCATTACAGAAGCCAAAAGGCATCACCAGGAATTTGTACAAAGCCTTTTTAGATCTGCCTGCAGAGGCTACTTCTAAACTGTATGAGAGAAAACATACAAATATACGAAGTAGGAGTAGGTCACTCGGCCTCTTGAGCTTGCTCCGCCATTCAAAAAGATCATGGCTGATCTGATTGCAACCTCAACTGCACATTCCCACTTAATCCCCGATAACCTTTCATCCCCTTGCTTATCAAGAATCTATCTAGCTCTGCCTTAAAAATTTTCAAAGACTCTGCTTCCACCGCCTTTTGAGGAAGAGAGTTCCAAAGACTTGTGACCCTCAGAGAAAATATTTCTCCTCATCTCTGTCATAAATAGGTGACCCCTTTAGTTTTAAACAGTGACCCCCTAATTCTAGACTCTCCCACAAGATGAAACATAGCCACCCTGTCATGACCCTTCAGCAACTTTTATGTTTCAATCAATTGACCTCTTACTCTTGGGACTTGAGACTTGTTGCAAAGATTAAGGTCCAAGGTATTAAAAGTATAGTGGTAGCATGGATACAGAGATAGGTGAAAGATAGAAAGCAGAGGGTAGAGGTAAATGGATGATTCTTGAATTGACAAGACCTAGCTAATGGCCTTTTCTGGCAACCCATGTTGCAATACTCCAGTTTTATGCATATATCATTTTGATAAACCTGTTTCCAAATTTGCAAACTAAATTAGGGGCTGTGAAAGATTGAGGATGATTGCTTGGGGGCACAGACAAGTTAGAGGAGTGGGTAAATATGTGGCAAACGCAGTTCAATTTAGATAAATGTGAAGCGCAACAGTTTTTGGAAAAGGAACAATAAGTAACAGAGAAATAATCTAAACAGTAATGTTTTCAATAGCATGGAGGAAGACAGAGATCTAGAGGGTCCAGATACATTGATCTATGAATACAACTGCAGGTGAAAATAGCCATAAAAAGGACAAATTGGATTCTGGATTTTGTATGGGGGCATTGAATACATAAACAGATAGGTGATTATGAACACATGCAAGTTGAAGTGATGCATGAAATTTTAGGTAACCCATTGCACAGAGAATATTTAAGTTCTAGAAGAGGTAGAATGCAGATTTACTAGGATGATATCAGGGATGAGACGATAGAATTAGCTTGACAGATTTGAAAGACTGAGACACATTAAAGCAGAAAATATTAAGGGCACCTTACAGATGGTCAAAGATTTCAGAGTGTTTAATAGTGAAAATGATTTCTACTAGGTAAATTTGTAATAAGACATTTTAATGGGGATGGAGGGAAAGTGCAGGGGAGGCCAAAAATTGCTAAGGACCCTCCAAAGCTGGGAATATGGACGCCATACCAATCTTAATGGCAAAAATTATTAACGTATTATAACTTTGCCTCTTTCCCAACAGTTGACCAAATGGGAAGCCTGGTCAGCTGGTGTGAGAGACCCCTAGTGGCAGGAGGCTGCAGCTGGGGACCCTTGGGGATGGTCCTTGGTAATCGGGGTGTGGGAGGTTGGCAATTCAGAAGGATGTAGATTAGCAATCGTCAGGAAACAGGGGGTTAGCAGTTGGAAAGGAGGGGCTGTCAGCAATCAGGAGTGGGTACCTGTGGTTGGTCAAAGGCTTTCTTGAGGACCCTGGGTGAGAACTCCTCTTTCTGACTCTCAAGGCGTGTTGAAAGAGCCACTTACCTTGGGGAGCTGGCAGCTCTCTCCTCTGATCAGCTGCCAGGAACCCTGCAGTTCGTGCCTCCCCTGCCTACCCAACCCCAGTTTTTGTTAAATGTAAGTCACAGCACTGATGATGGGATTAGGCCACAACTTTTGTACTGTAATTCAGCCTCCACATATGTTTTGCAGGAAACTCTTCCATGCCCTAAATTATGTGCTTTAAAGGGGTGGGCATGAGACTGATTGATTGCCCATCCTGATACTTTAACTCCCAGCTCTCTCCTGCCCGTCAGTGAGGTGGAAAGGGATTAAAATCAAGTTCTTTTGTATCAGCATTAAAAGCATAAAGGGAAAAGAAACGTTTATATGCTAAGACATTATCACAAGTGGCTACTGAAGCCAATCCAATTACTGCATTTAATAAATAATTAGAAACATACTTTGAGGAAAAACATTAGAGGATATGGAGAAAGAGCAAAAAAAGGGGATAAGAGTGGAGGTGGCACTGACATAAGGAAAGTGGGTCAAGTGGCCGTCTCCTCTGCTGCAACCCAATGAATCTACTTCCAGTGAGCCACTGGCATGAACCAAAGCTGAGAAGAGACAGCCACAGCCTAATGTGTCATGGGTGTAATTATTGCAGAGATGTCGGTTGGTATCCTTTACCCTAACTACTTTAAGGTAGATTTAATCTGTACAAACCTGTATGCTGCATACTTCTTTTAACTATTGCAGACATCACCGTTGAATAACCCTTTTGGACTAACATATACCTATATCTGTAGGCGTGGCAAACAACATCTAAGAGAAACTTTTCTAAGCAGTACATTTTATTAGTATTAATTTAACCAGTCACAAGCATATGACTGAATTCATTATTTCCCCCAGTAAAGCTGTCTCAGTAGATAAAGAGGAATTGTTTCATCTTATTATTTTGCTCTTTATCAAAGTCGGCCTTGCTAGGATTGAATTGAGAAAATTCTGAACCCTGACCTGCGGACCTGAATGACTGGTTTAATCACTTATTTTCAGTAACTATACTAACTTAGATTGTAATCTCTGGACTACTGAGGATAAAATTATTCACCAGTATTGTGAAAACTGCCAACACTGAAATGCTGATAAGTGTATTACGAACACCATTACAGCACCAGCTCATTTTCAAAAAAAAACATTCTAAGCACTTGGAATGAGATCAGACTGTGTTTTTATGGTCTGATGAGAGAATACATAGGAACAAACAGCAAATGTTTGAATAGTTCTCATGCTCTGAACTTGACAAGTTCTTCACTGTTGCAGAGGGACTCACTCCATGTAGGCAACCGACTCTCCTCATGTTAGAGTGGATCTGAAGTGCTTATTTCAGAAACCTAGTGAACCATACCTGGGAAGGCACAAAAAGAGAAAAGGTATGTATGGGAGTACTTCCTGAGGTCCATCTGTATTTGTTATTGGAAAAGGAAATCCATATCCATTGGGGATTGTTGGTTTGACTGTGCCATCACCAGGAATTACTCAGCCAGAATGTCCAACTACCCCAAATATGGGAGCAGCGAGCTTGAGTTTATGGTGTGAGGTGATCCCCAACACAATATGCAAACAAAAACAGAATGACATTCTGCAGAAATGTGACCTTCACCCTGCCACCAGTGCAGGACTGGCCTCTTGACTGTTTTGTGGATGTGATCCTCCCAGTGGATTAACTGTTCATTAGCAGCAGGTGATCTCTCACCACCTGTTGCTTCTCATTTCATTTTTTTAAATATTAGGTGCTTTGTCTGCTTTAGCAGCAGAATGCATCATTCATTTGGTTGGCATAATTCATGAGGTGTTCATACTGTCTTTTCCTGCACTTCTTGCAGTGTTTTTCCTCCTGTTGATCTTTGTAGTTTATCCGTTTGATGTATTGCCATAGCTTCATCCGTCAGTGCATGAGTATCTTCAGTTGCTGCTGTTTTCTTAGCCCTGTCCTAAATCATTGGAGGCTTCCAGCATGAATACAGTTGCAAAAGGAATGTGTGCTTAAAGAGTCTTGCTCTCAAGTCAAAATCTATTTCTGCTCCACTTTGCACTCTGTGTACAGATTCTTCAGTTCTGGCATCTGTTGAGCATATCATGAATCCAACTAATGTGAACATTACAGAGAAGAACCTTAGTACTTAATGAATGAAAAAGCAAATCTTATTCTCGCACAGCCCAGAAAAACCCAGTGGAGGTATAAGAATCATGCTTCCCCTGGAAACTCTTCAAATATGCATGAATATACAAACAGACTGATTCAGCCTCCAGTAGAAAGCTGGATCCTTTCCTATGTTGGTGATAGGAATTTTTAAACTTCAAGCTTTTGAGCTTTTCTATTATTGTGTTAACTACTTGCAAACAAAACTGATCAACCCAATGATAGTTGGATTATTTAAGTATGAAGTGCAAGTTTTCTTCAAAAACCATCCAAGGCATGGTTTATGTAGAAGGTAATCCTGCTATGTAATTTAATTTGAATTTGACACAGTCAACATATCCTGCCAGAGAATCCACCTTTTCTATAAATTTATAACTGAAAATGGACAATATAATGTACCAGCCTCTATAATTTAGAATTTCAGTTCAAATGTTGTATATTTACTTAAAGTGTAAACAGTGATTTGGTATCTACATGTGATAGGCAATAAGCAACATCCTAAATTTTAAGAATTTAAAAAGGTTTTCATTTGATAAGATCCAGAAGACAGTGAAGTATCTTTTAATAGGCATAATGTCTTAGCAAGTTTGTTATAAGCTTAGCCAGATAGTGGTTCATCATTGGGGCTTAGTCACAGTTTGAGAAGACAACTCTTTCCTCCGTGGGCTATTTCAATGTGGCGTCTCACAACAATACCTTTATATTTGTATTATACCTTTTAATATAATAAAATGTCCACAAATGCTTCTCAGAAGCATTTCAGAACAAAGTATGACATAAGGAGATTACATAAGGAGATATTAGGTCAGAAGACCAAAAATTTGGTCAAAGAGGCAGAATTTAAAGACTATCTCAAAGGAGGAAAGTGAGGTGGAGAGATATAGGGAGGGTATTCCAGATCTTGAGGCCTAGGCAAGTGAACACACGACCACCAGTGGTGGAGAAATTAAAATTGGGAACGCACAAGTGGCCAGAGTTAGAGGACTGCAGACATCTCCGAGGATTGTGGGGCTGGAGAAGATTACAGAGATAGCGAGGGTTGAGGCCATGGAAGAATTTGAAAACAAGGATGAGAATTTTAAAAGCAAGACATTGCTCGTCTGGGAATCAATGTAGGTCAGCAAGCACTGGTGTGGTAGATGAACGGGACTTGGTATGAGTTAAGACACAGGGAGCAGAGTTTCACTTGACCTTAAATTTAAGAAAGGTAAAATGTGGGAGACCAGCCAGGACTGAATTGGAATAGCTAAGTGTAGAGATAAGAAAGGCATGAATGAGGGTTTCAACAGCAGATGAGTTGAAATGGGCAAATTTGGGCAATATTACAGAGATGGAAATAGGCGGCCTTAGTCATGATGCAAATACGTGGTTGGAAGCTCATCTCGGGATCAAATATGACACCAACTGGTATTGGCAGACTAAACAGTCTCAAACTGTTGCCAAAGAGAGGGATGGTAGCTAGAGAGTGAAGTTTGGAGCGGAGACCATAAACAATGACTTCAGTCTTCCAAATATCTAATTGGAGGAAATTTCTGCTCATCTGGCGCCGAGTGCCGGATAAGAAGTCTGATAATTTAGCAGCAGTAGAGGAATTGAGAGAGGTGATTGAGAGGTAGAGCTGGGTGTCATCAGCATACGTGTGAAAACGAATGCTGTGCTTTGGGGTGAAGTCATTGAGGGGCGGCTGTAGATGAGAAATAGGAGGGACCCAAGGATAGGGGGCCACCAGAAGAAATGGTGAGGGAACAGAAAGAGAGCCATTACAAATAATACTGACTGGGATTCGATAGATAAAAATGGCTCCAGCTAAGAGCAGTCCCACCCAGCTGTATTGCAGCGGAGAGGCATTGGAAGAGGCTGGTGTGGTGAACTGTGTCAAAGGCTGCTGACAGGATGAGGAGGAAATGTTTATCTTTGTTCCGGTGACATAGGATGCCATTTGTGTCTTTGATAAGGGCTGTTTTGGTACTGTGACAGGCGGAAACCTGATTGGAAGGATTCAAACATGCAGTCCTGGGGAAGATGGGCACAGATTTAGGAGGCAGTAACACGTTCAGGGAGTTTGGTGAGGAAAGGGAGGCTGGAGATGGATGGTGGGGTCAAGATTGTCTTTCTTTTGAGAGGGGCGATGATGGCAGATGTAAAAGGGAGAGACAATATCTGAAGAGAGAGAGGACCATTAACAATATCAGCTAACATGGGGACCAGGAAGGGAAGTTAGATGATCCATTGGGGGATAGGATCAAGGGAGCACGAGGTGTGTCTCATAGACGAGGTGAGTTCAGAGAGAGCACCGGGGAGATAGGAGAGAAACTAGAGGAGGATGTTAATTCATGGCTCGGGCAGGGGGAAGTTAAGAGGAAATTTGGCCCAGTGGGCTAATGGAAGGGAGGAATGCAGCAGAGGCAGCTGATGATTTCGATCTGATCTTAAGTGACAAAGAAGTCCATGATCTCGTTGCACTTATTGTTAGAGGTGACGGTGGAGGAGACCGAGGAAAGGGGTTTAAGAGAATCGTTAGCAGTACTTCAATTTCATCACTTCAACTGAACTCACTGACCTCATTTAACAATGAAGGAGAGCATGTTAGCTAATCACCTATCAGGGTTCAAATGAAGTTGACCTAAATGATCTCATTGCAGGAAAAATGCCTGCACACAGATTGTCAAACATCTTGAGTGAGCAAATTACGTCTGCTTTCCCAAGATATTAAACCACTATTCCCCCTGTTACGTGGATTAAACAAGGCAAGCAAATCTATCCACCGTAGTGCTAGTTTATTTGGAGCAACATTGGGTGCAAAATGATCTGTTTTTCAACTAAATATCTTTGGGATTTTTACCTTTTCACAGGGATACAAAGGAACTTTGCTATGAAATCAAATATTGGAATGTGTTGCAGTTTTTTCATGTCAATATTTCCTATCTATTCTGTTTGGCAATTGGCCTCATGTCTTTATTCCATGCAAGCATTGAAAGACACAACATGCTAATAAAGTACAATGCTGTGGCATTGAGAGTAGGATTTGGTTCATGCTTGTGATTCCCCACATGTTGATCTCCTGACCTCAATCACGACACTAAGGGGACACAGTAGAAGCCAGTCACCTCCCCAAACAGGATTGAAATTTCATGGGAATATCACTTCAAGCTCTAATTTATTAATAAGTTGCAGATGGTTAGAGAGCAGGGTTGCCGGAGATCTGGATACAAGTCACTTGACAAATCTTGCCCGGGACATGATGCATGGTGCACTAGCAGGGTGGAGGAAATAAATATTCAGTAGAAATTTAATTCTTCAAGTTTTTGATTTATTGAACACAAAACTCATCTGTACCTCCTTTCTCTTTTCTCTCATTTGTGGTATTGGACAGTTATGAAGAGCATTGCAGTAGTATACTCGCATCTAGTTCTCGTGCTGACCTGAAATGGAAGATGTGGCTTAAAATGATACCTACTGACTGCTGCCCACAGTGTAATGGATCCAAAAAGATGACTATGTTACCATGGTGACTCTTTTAACCAAAGGTCCGGAAAACAAGGGCTTGGATTATGGTATATGCAACACCTTCAACTCTGAATTGGTAAGCTTATTAATTAAGTCTAATGTGTAGATCATTTTTAAAAAAAAATAACATTTACTTTGAGTTTTCAATATAAATAGTTTCAGAAGATAACTTCTATGGGTAGATTATATTGTGCGGTATTGTAATATTTGAATTCTTTAGAAGTCCTCGAAAGTTGTATTTATGGGCCTTTTTCTTGTGTGGTGCTACTACTAATATGTAAATTTAATTTCAAGCTGGTTTTCTCTGGGCAATTTAGTTTGATCTCATTGGGATGGCTTCAGTTTATACCTAATTCAGCACTAATAGTTAAAGCACCCCGTTCATTCCAAAACCAGAACAGCAACCATGTAATAATCACAGCTGCTATCCTGATACCTGGGGCAGCATCTGAAATAATAAGTTCTGAAAAGTTTGTTCAAATTAAATTTCTCACATGAGGTACATGAGGGAACACTATCAATGTTTAAGGACAGCTAAGGTGAGCTTCCTTGGGGAATCTATTTGAACTAACAGTTGAGTTTGTATCAATGGCGAAAGCGTTGTTCAGAGCTGAAAGTTCGATCTGCAGCAAATATTTAATGTTGACAGTTTGGAACTAATATTTATGTGAGTTGGCCAACAAGTCTACTTTCCCACAAAATGGGAGAGTTTGTCCATTCTCCAAATGGAGAGTCTGTGCGGTTATCCTATTTGGCCCTGTGTGCACCCTAGTGTACGCTCTCACCTATGTTGTTCTTGGGTTACATCTATATAGATAAACAGAGTTAATCATTACCCTATAGGAGTTATGCAAAGATAATGCTAAATGTGAATGATTCCAAATTCCACTTTATTTATGGGCTTTCTAAGAATAAGCCTCAAAGACAAAAGAAAACAAACTGGATAGTTTTCATTAATCTCCAATATTACTCTGGTCCGATTCAAATTGAGACTGCAAATGGCATTTCCCAGTAGCCATTGCATATCGACGGAGAAGATGGAAAAGTAAGAAAGAAAATGGCACAAAGTGTGTTGGAAACATGGGGCAAGATTTTTAGCTTGGTAGGCGGGTGCGCGCCTGACCTGTTCGAGCGTAAAATGACACGCATTGACATCAGGTGAGTGTCCCAACATCAAAGTGCAGGCACGCGATATTTCAGTTGGCATGCATGTGCCGGAGTCGACAGCGCGTCCGCCAACAATTGAAAGGCCCTTTAAGGCCATTAACAAGGCTATTTGAAGAACTTTTTCGCTTCTGGTGCAGGCGAAAAGGCCAAGCGGCCTTTGCACTTTTTAGGAGACCTCATTCATGGGCGGGATGAGGTTGCCTAAAGCAAATAAAAATAAAATAAAAGTCTTAAAATTTAATTAAAAACATGTCTCTGCTTATTTGGCAGAATCACATGAGGGGGCATGTTTTATAGCATTTTTAATTTCGCTTTTTTTAAGTCTTCATCTCCCTGAGGCAGCTCTGTGCCTTAGGGAGATTCTGAAGTGCGCACTCACATGCATGCGCGAAGTTCGTGCTCAGCTTCCCCCCCCCGCCCCCCTCCCTGCCCACACACAGGCAGCGCTAAGCGCTGCGGTGCACGTTTCACGCTGGGCGGGCCTTAATTGGCCCGCCAGTGTGAAGTCGCTCTCCGGCCTCGATCATGGGCAGTGGTTGGCTTCTCGACCACCCCCACCTGTCCCCACCGAGCCCACCCAACAAGGGAAAGATTCTGCCCGTGAGTTTGAATCGGGATGCGCGTATTTAACTAATTTATTTTCTGCAACACATGGGGGAGAATTTTCTCCCCGTCCGGGGTAGGGGCTGAGTTGGAGCGGGCGTGGGTGGGTGCGTAGCTGGTCGACGCCCGCGATCGGTTGTGTGCCACCGTTTTACATGGGCGGGCCAGTGTGGCACGCACCCAGAAGCACTGAGCGCTCCCTGTGCGGACATGGGGAGAGGCTGAGTCAGGGCTGCGCTCAAGAGAGCAGAAATCTCCCTGAGGCATGGAGCTGCCTCAGGGAGATTAATTACATTTTGAAAAATTTAAATAAAGAGGAAAAAAAAAGTTTCTGACAGTGTCACATGGGCTGGGACACGCCAATGAATTTTAATTAAAAAAATGTATTTGATTTATAAATCCTTCATAAACCTCATCCCGCCCGTGGATAAGGTTTCATGATGAATGCGGAGGCTGACTGGGCTCTTTGCCTGCCCCCCAACCTTCAGGTTGGACGGGCAGCTCTGTTCGTGCCCGCTGAACGGAAGATCTGAATGACGCGCGGTGACGCCGGGACACACACCCGACGTCACGGCGTGACATTTTATGCATTGGGGAGCGGTGCCCGCATGCGAACCCGAAGATTCTAGCCACGGTTTTGGTGTAAATGGTTATAGCACTTTGACCAGCTTTACAGCGTCATTCCCAATCCCACTTCCAGTGGTACAATGCAGAAAAATCTGTTGCAGGTGCCAATGAGGTCAATATTTGCTATTCAGTTTGAACATCGCCAAATTATATTAGTGCCATGACTGGCTAAAGTTCAGTCTAGCAGTGAAGCAATACTAAAGATTTATCTGGAATACAGCGCATGACAGCACTGAAGTTGTTATGGAAGTTTACAGTACCAGGCTTATATGCACAAAAGCATAACACAGTTACTTTCTGTGTATAATTGTGAAAAGTTCATTATTTTCTATTTGTACATTATTTTGAAAAGAAAAGCTGAGATGCAGATTTTTGTTTTCATTAAGACATTGCAGGGCTTCAAGTGAACTCTCTCCCTCGGTGGTGGCATTATCTGAGCAATGGAAGTGTTGATTGCACTATTTTCCTTGTAATCTACCAAACCGAATCGAAGATGCTGAACTATCATAGTGTGAACCTTGCCAAGCAGAAATGTTGCTTGTGGTTTTGCTTGTGGAGAGCAACTTAATTATTAACTGGTTTACTAACATGAGCCCTCCATCAAGTCATTTCGATTCAGTAGGTTCTCACTTCTGATCCCCCTTTGTGGTGTTCGGTACTAAACCTTCATGCAGAAACATTATTTTTTTATGTTTGATGATAAAGAGTAGCTTTGAGCTTGTCAAAACATCAGGAAAATGTCTCCTGTTCATGCAGCTACTTTTGTATTCTGTAGGATAGAATTTGAAGTAAGATGTACTTGTATAATTTAGCTTTTAATGAGCTTTTTCATTGGGCTTTGCCTTTTAGGAATTATTCTTGCTTCTGAATCCTGCTGGAACTTTGTATCTTCTTTGTCTGTTGTTGACTGTGTTTGCATGTTGTCCTATTCTGATTGTGTTGGAAGCTATCCTACTGTATCTTTTTGTTATGTGCCAATAACGCAGAGGATTGGTTCACTGCACATGAGAGTTAGATACAATAGGAGAATTCGCTATCCTGCCTTTTGGTCCCAATTTTACCAACTCCCTCTGGATAATACATTTTATATGCTCGAGCCATTTTTCTGCCAGCCATTCTGCACCTTTCTTTTGTGCATAGGTAAAAAAATCTGCTAGTAAATAGTGATCATAATACTATTGAGGAGGTCTTTGGCGCATTGGGTAGCATTCCTGTCACTGAGAAGTTCCGGGTTCAAGTCCCACCCCAGGACTTCATTGCCAAGGAAGGTGCATTCATAACACTCTCAAACAGGTTGAGTATCAACCTGCAAATCCTCTCAACACATGCCAATGGCAGGCGGTGGGAGAGATTCCTGGTCAGCCATGTGACGGAAAGAAATTGGAGCCTCTACCATCACTCTCCATTGCTCCAGACTAGACCATTCATGTAAAAGTGTATGTTACCACAGCAATTCAGAGTCCTCTATAAATATCAGTTAGATAGGTTCACATTTTGATTGTGAACCAAACAAAAGGTCCTTTAAATGAACGGATTTGTTCTCTGCTCACATGTTCCAAAAATTCTGAAATTCCTTTTGCTATATACAAAAGTACCTTCCCTTTAAAAGATCATTGTGGTCCTTTAAATAGTTGCAGCAGTGCCAGATGTCCCACCCTAAGTTTGTGAGCTCACAAGAGACTGGGTGGATTAAATGATTGGAAGTCAGAATCAATGACTAACTCTGCTAAGCAGCTCCAGAAGATTTGACTAGATTAGCCATGCCTTAGACAGGTGCGACATTTCTGTTGCATTCATGCACATCACAGAAAATCTATTCAGCGGTCACAACAAGGGCAGATTTTCCTCTTCAGTGCCTTGGCACAGGAGCTTGGCAAGGTGGAAACACTTATCACAAATCTGGGCACAAGTTGCTCATGATTTTCCATTCATCAACTTGTTAGCCGCTTATGTTCTAGTTTGCAATTAGCACTTCTGCTCTTCCAAATTGTTATGCCTGGACAATGAAGAGCAAACCTCTTCCCCCAATTTCTGAAACAGAATCTAGACCTGGTTGACAAAGCAAGCTGAATGGCTTTTCTCATTAACTTTACTTCAGATCAAAACATCTAGAAATTACATTTGGTGACATTTGCCCAGTATTTAACCAACGCACTAATCCATTTAGTTTAAATAGGTCTTCAAGCCTCATTATCCAGAATTAATTTTCCTTTTAATTTTCCTCATGTGAAGCCTTCCTCTAGAAGGTGCAACCACCTGGAATTGTCTCTTGTTGACAGGAGCTCATATGGATAGTCACCAACTTAACAAGCTTGGGTTCAGCAGCATGTGATAAATTAGGGAAAATCTCTGATAGGAGCGTTTCTCCTTTTGTACTCCAGTGATTATTGAGGTCAAGTTTGTGAGCAATCTGCCTTCGTTACATTAGACATTTGCTTTGGGCTGCTGTTCAGGAGTGAAACCCGTGTTTACTGGCTCAATACCAAACCAATTTATGACTGCAATACAGCACTCACGTAAGGAATGGAGCTGGTGGTCCTATCTCTTTACAGCATCAGTTGATTAAATTTAAACAACTGCTTGAGTGTTTCATACCTGCATTAGACAGAGTGTTAAAATCCAGAATTTGGCTTTCAAATAAAATAGTGGCCAGTTGATGGGGTTGCGGGGAGCTTGCACTGGAAACTATAGGATAAGGAGGAAGACATGGGGCTGGATATTCAGGGTGAGGGCTGGAAGGTTGAGTCAGGAAAGTTCCCAACCCGGCAGACCCATCTTCTTTAAAAAGGTCCCAGCCTGCCATATTTTGTGCTGGGGAGTGAGATGGAGTTGGGCCTGTTGTCAGGTGTCAATAGAGGTGGAAGGCTGGCCAGGCAGTGAGGCTGGAACACCAGCCTCCATTTACTGGCATGTCAGCCCAATTTTAATAACGAATGTCAACCCTCAAAGCCTCACCCCCATGCCCTCTCATGCCGTCATGATTCCTCCATAGCCACTCACCCTGTATTCACCATGGGCAGACCTCAGGATGTCTTTGAAGTGGAAATTAAAAACAAATAAAATTCTTCCATTCTAATCGCATTCAAATACACCACACTGAAAAAACTCTCCTTCAAAAAAAAGCCATTATAAGAAAATTAACTCCCTTCAAGTGGTAAATCTGTTATGAAAACAAACAAGCATCTATTTCACCAACCACATCAAAGACAGCTAATCCTTTAATAATCTCTTAAAACTATCAATCAAAATGTCTATACAGCCCCTTGCTGCGATAAGTGATTCTGGAACTTTTGAAATTCAACCAATCGTTCATAATGGCAACAGCTGTCATAACAAACCATTCCAGCTCTCAGACAATGGAGCTTATTGAAATTGCTAAAACAGATGGCTACATTTTTAAAACATCTACACCAGATGACCTGTCAATCAAAGCAGTCCAGGAGCAGGTGGGGGCTTTTTTTCCCTCTCATTGACAGCTGCTGAAGGTCCTTTCCATTTTAAAAGGACTTGGAGCATTTAAAACACTTGAGGTTATTACACTGGAGATCCTAATCATTCAGTAAGACACATCTAGCTTGCAATACAGCATCTAACTATTGAAACTGCAAGAACAGATGTGTTTTTTGTATTTCAAAGCTTGTCACTGAAAGCATTTCAGGGGTAGATGACTTTTTTTGGTCCCTCACTTGGGACTGTAGTTCATGCCTCCTCTGAAAGGCCATGAACTATGTCTTACTGAAGGAACCTGACTCCATTTAAATAATGGGGGTGGGAGGGCGGGATTTAAACTGTCCACTGCCGCAATGGAGCCAGCAACAACAGGGGTGCTGCGTGCAGACAGACTGCCCGCACCCTTAATGCCGTGCTGGAGAAAATTGCCAGAAATGGGTTTGGGGACAGGAATCCTGGAACTGAGTCACAAGGACTCTCACATTGGCCTGACTCGGCGAAATCCAGGCCATGGATCCTGGTCTGCTTTGGATCAGTTGTTCCAGCTTCTTGATTTCTGATCTTCAGAGCAGAGAAATGTTGGTTTTAATTCCTAATGCATATCAGTCAGAGAGCTTGACACAGTATGTGAATTCCTGCAACAGCAGTTGTTTGAACTAAACAAGAGACCTCGGAAATGCAAGCACTGCCTAAGGGTCAGTGTAGGTTCCAGCAGCACCGGAGAGAAAGAAGTTAAATTCCCTCCACCATAACAATAAATTTGCATGTTATTTAACAGATTCCTGAACTCTGTTAGAAGCTGGACATATGAAGGATAATTGACCTGTTACTGATTCTTATTGTATGCATTTTTAATTTTGTATGCATATATGTTACAAGCTGATTATTATGCCTCATAATGCTGCCTTATTGTAAATGAATATATTGGTCGTTTTAGCCTGTAAACAGTTTCAGTCTTGTCTGTTGTAATATTTGCCATTTTAAAGATAATCTGGTAATGTAGCACAAATATATGTTAATTCTAATAGCCAGATGACTAAGTGGAGTAATTGTTAGTTTCTTGAGCTTGCAGTGCTTTGGATGTAGAGCACAAAGAAGATTCAACTTAAAGGACCCTAAGCAGGAAAACTGTACCAAAAAGTGACAAATATCTATTATTGAAAAAAACAAATGTTCTAAACAGAATAATACAGCTGTGCCAAGTAAAGAAAGAATTATCTTTTTAAAGATTAAATTTTGGTTTCATACTCCATGTAAAAAGAAAGTTGCCTATTTAAAAGTTCTTACATTGGTGATATTCAAAATCAAGTCAGTTAGTGGTGTCATAATGTCATGTGGTCACATGATACAATTCTTTTGTTGTGATTGGGTAATTTTACTTGCTGTAAAATGTCAAGTTACATCAGTAACTTTGTCAATTACCTGTCTTTCCTCCTGAGTTGTGATTGGTTAATTTCATGACATAATTATAGTAATTTTTTAAATGCATTTTTTTAGTCGGCTATCTGTAAGTGTTTTTTCTATATTTTAAAGACTCTTTTTAAACTGATAGTTATTATAAATTCTGGCTTAACAGCCTTTTTTTGATTGTTTTCAGCATCATCCAAAGAAGATGAGTAAAGGGCCGACTCTCCTCTCATGTGGAATTATGGGTAAGTTTAGAAATGATTTGTTATTAAAAACACTTGATCAAGAGGTCATTATTTGTGCCAATACTAACATTACTCGTGGGTGAGCTCCCTACAATAAAATTAACAAGGGAGGCTAATTCCATAGACTCAATGCTGTGCACATGATGTTTTCTCTGGAGTTTATTCTGTTTTCATGGTTGTGGGTAAGTTTTTCTCGACATGAAGAGCTCTGAAAGGAAATGATTGGAGCCCTTTTTTATTTTTGGCGCATATGAATCCTAGCACTAAAGATAATCTATGTATAATATTAAACAAACATTATGAGGACCACAAAGCTTTATATGGAATGTGGCTTTTACAGCCCCTGTGACAACGTGGAAAGTGTCATGAGGCGTTTTTAAACTATGGAGGAAGTTTGCCAATCCTGTGCTTGAAGGAAATGTGGATCAGAATTAGTTCTACAGTCTTGCAGCCCTGTCTGTGACCTATGTCCCTTTAAACTGTAGTTCCCCTTTGGGAGCACAAGATCACTGAATTTGCCTTTGAATGTAGGTCGCAGAGGGAGACGGTGTGCAAACGTGGTGTAAACAAGCCCTCCTCCCATATCCCAATAGCATTGTAGACCTGTTAAAATATGGGCTTACAATCGCTCAGTCGGGTAAGGGGGCTGATTTTAGTGACGTAAATGCGGGGAGCTGCTTTTGTAAGTTTCTTTTCTGCAGAGTCCCTTATAAAATTAGAGCCTAGAATTTCAACAGTCTGGCTCCATACCTGGTCTAAAAATGGGAAAGAGATATGGAGCAATTGCTCTTCCTGAAACTGGGTGAAGTACAGCTCTAAATATAAAACCACTGTGTTGAAAGGAGCAAGGGTGTAACTATCTCATCTCTTTAACTGAAGGGGAAAAGGAACTTCCACCCTAAGTAGTTTGAGTCATGGGATTGCTTCAGGCACATGATGATTTTCCTGCTAGTTATGTGCATCTGGCATTACCTAAGCCAATTAACTGTAAATGTGTGAACTACTGATGTCCTAACTATCATAAGTGCTGCTAGGAGAGCAATGAAGCCAACAAACTCTGAGCATATCTGGAAACAGGTCAAGTTTTCAATTGTGAAAGCTTCCTCCAGGTTTTTTCGTAAAAGGTGGGGTTTCTGGTGAGGTTTTCGTGCTCTGTGAATTTTGAGCGATATTTCGAATCTTAAACAATCAAAATTTGGTTGATTTGCAATCTTAATCTGAAAAATAATTACTGGGCTGACTGGAAATACAGAGCATGTTATTGAAAAAAGTAAATAATTGGTTAAATACACATCAGTGAAAGCTGAACCTTGCATTTACTGGGCAAATTTTAGACAAAGTTAATTTAACAATCAATGTAATACAAATGACTTTTTTGGAGTGGGTGCAGGAGTGGAGAAATAACTTGGGTCAGATATAACACAGCACTATACAAATGTGCGAGCATACGAAATAGGAGCAGAAGTAGGCCATTCAGCCCCTCAAGCCTGCTCCGCCATTCAATAAGATCATGGCTGATCCGTTTGTGTTTTGAGTTCCTTATTCCCATCTACCTCCGATAACCTTAGATTATTGTTAGGCAAGGGAATCAATCTACCTCTGCCTTAAAAAAAAATTCTGACCACGCCTCCACTGCCTTCTGAGGCAAAGTTCCATAGTCGCACAACCCTCTGAGAGAAAAGATTTCTCCTCATCTCTGTCCTAAAAGGGCCACCCCTAATTTTAAAATAATGCCCCCTAGTTCTTCACTCACCCACAAGAGGAAACATCCTTTCGACGTTCGCCTTGTCAGGGCTGTTCAGGATCTTGTACACTTCAATCAAATCACCCCTCACTCTTCTAAACTCCAGTGGAAACAAGCCCAGTCTGTCCAACCTTCCCTCATCCCGTGCATCCAGGTATCAATCTAATAAACCTTCTCTGAACCGCCTCCACTGCATTTACATCCTTCTTTAAATAAGGAGACCAAAACTGCACACAGTATTCAAAGTGCGGTCTTACCAATGCTCTGTATGACTGAAGCATAACATCCTTACTTTTATTAAAAACAAAAAACTGCGGATGCTGGAAATCCAAAACAAAAACAGAAATACCTGGAAAAACTCAGCAGGTCTGGCAGCATTGGCTCTTCTCCATCCTTACTTTTATGTTTGATTCCTCTCATAATAAAGGACAGCATTCCATTAGTTGTCTTGATTGCATGTTATACCCGTGTACTAATTTTTTGACTCATGCATGAGAACACCTAGGTCCCTCTGCACCTCACCTCGGAATTCTGCAGTCGTTCTCTGTTTAAGTAATACTCTGCTTTTTTATTCTTCCTGTTAAAGTGAACAACTTCACATTTTCCCACATTATACTCCATCTGCCAGATTTTTGCTCACTCACTCAACCTATCTATATCCGTCTGCAACCTTATGTCTTCTTCACAACATACTTCCCTACCTATCTTTGTGTCACCTGCAAATTTAGCTACTATGCCTTTGCTCCCCTCATCTAAATCATCGATTTAAATTGTAAAATGTTGAGGCCCCAGCACAGACCCCTGTGGGACTCCACTTGTCACATCCTGCCAATCAGACAAAGGCCTATTTATGCACACTGGCTGTCTTCTGCCATTCAGCCAATCTTCCATGCTAATATGTTACTGCCTACACCATGAGCTTTTATTTTCTACAGTAACCTTTGATGTGGCACCTTATCAAATGCCTTCTGGAAATCCAAGGACAGCACTTTTACAGGCTCCCCTCTACCCACTGCACATGTTATTTAAACATGATTTCCTTTTCATAAGATCATGTTGACTCTTCCTGATGACTTTGAGCTTTTCTAAGTATCCGGCCATAACGTCCTTAATGATTGACTCTATGACGGATTTCAAGTTAACTGGCCTATAATTTCCTGTTTTCTGCCTCCCTCCCTTCTTGAATAGAGGGGTTATATTTGCTACTTTCCACTCTGAATGAACCTTTTCAGAATCTAGGGAATTTTGGAAAATTAACACCAACACAGCTACCAACTCATTAGCCACCTCTTTTAAGACCCTAGGATGAAGTACATCTGGACCCGGAGACTTGTCAGCCCACAGCTCCAACAGTTTTCTCAGTACCGCTTCCCTAGTGATTGTAATTTCACCAAGTTCCTCTCTCCCTTCCACCTCCTGCTCTACAGCTATTACTAGAATGTTTTTTGTATCCTCTATAATATTCCAAATCACCTTGGAGTGAACTGGTACTATATAGACTGATATTAGAGACTCCTCTATCCTAGACCTGTCTTTGGTGAAGAGATAACAGGGAGAGGTCATGTATCTGCCCTCTTGACTTCAGTATGATGTATAACATTAAGGAGAAACCATTGGAAAAAAATGTCATGGATTAGCAGTATGAGAATTTTGCTGATTTTGGGCACATGTTATTGGACCGTGATTATTATCAGCTTTGGCTGTCAAGAATTTTGCACACCACCTTGCTTGGTAGGTTTTCCCCTCCATTTGTAGGTTGGCATTCTCCTCCATTTGTAAGTTATTCCTCCACCAGCAGTTGTATCATTCCTAACTGGGAAAAGAAAATGACAAATAGCTGCCAATGAGCCCCTTGAGAGTGAGGAAACAGCACCAAGATGGCAACATCTTAGACTTGTTTCTTCTATCAATCATGGTTAACATGAAGGGCAGAATTTTACATTCGGCATGCGGGTGCGTGCCCAACATGCTGGAACTTAGCCAACATCATCGCGAAGTCGTGCGATATTCTGTTCGGCGAGCGCGCGCCGAAGTCGGCTGCGCAACTGCTGATAATTGATAGGCCTATTAAGGCTATTAATCAGTTAATTAACCTGAATTTTATGCTGCCCGTCTAACCTTACGTTTGGCAGGTAGGGGAAAAGGCCAAGCGGCCTTTAAGTTTTTTAGGAAAGCTCATCCACAAGCGGTATGAGGTTTCCTGAAGCTATTACAAATTAAATAAAAAGTTTCATTTGAACTTAAAAACATGTCCCATCTCATGTGACATGTTTCATTGAATTTTCCTGCTCTTTATTAATTTTTTTTCATAAAGTGCTTCAATCTCCCTGAGGCAGCTCTGTGCCTCGGAGATTGAAGCGCTCTTTTGTGCTCATGAGCAAGCTGCGCGCTAGGCCCGGCTCTCCCTCCTCCCCCCCGCCCGCACAGGTAGCGCTCAGTGCTGCTGCTCACGATCCACACAGAGTGGGCCTTAACTGGCCCGCCCATGTGAAATCGCAGCGTGGAGCCGACTGGGGGCGGTGGTCAGCTCCACGACCACCCCCGCCTGCTCTCACCGAGCCCGCCTGACGAATGGAAAACCCTGGCCAAAAGGTTTGGAAATCAGCTTGCCCTAACAGCAGTGCCCCTGAGTGAAGTTTCCTTCAAATTTTTGTCAGTTGATTAGTGGTGCCATTTTAAGTGGGGAGATATTTATAACCCCTATTAACTGATAAACACCAGTGTAACTGTTTGAACCTAAGAGGTAGACTTATTTCCATAGTGCTGGGACCGGGTGGGTTGGAGGAATATCATCAGAAACGCAAGTTTACTTTTGATTCTAATCTTTACAGCTTGCTTAAACTGTTTTAACGGTATAACCTTGATTTTTAAAATAAATTCCTTTCCATGAAAATTAAAACTTCCTTTTAAGGATTCTGCCAGGCTGCATTTTATCCAACATTTGGGGCTGTAGCCAGCCACTGCATATACACAGACCATCCTGGTAATGTTCAACTTTTAAGATGGGCTGTGTGCTTCCATACAGCAGATGTCATTGTACTGTCGCAATGATATAGCATGGGCTCTCCCATGTTTCTGTTAGGTCCTTTGTGGCAATGTCTTCTGGAATCCCAGCCTTTTCTATTTATTTTTATTTAAATAAGGGCGGAGAAGATGGAATGGTTTTACCTTATGTGACATAAACAGGGCATGAACTTGATGTGGAATTGGTGAGTCAGAGAGCCTGCCCATGGCTATGATTCCTGTGGCAACAAAGGTAAAAGTTGGAAAAGCAAAGGAATAACCAAATAACAAATATTGATTAAGCCTAGGAGCTCCAGTAGATGATTCAACATTTTTTTAAAATGGAGGAAGAAGGAATTTAATTTGACTCTGACATAGGATCTTGAGGGACAAAGATCCTTTCAGTGGATTTTACCTGTGCTGGCTGTCAGAAAGGAGGGAACAGAAAACATCATCTTAACTGTACTGGGTTGTAGAAAGACGAGCAGCTGCTACTCAAACTGTGCTATTCACCACTCAGTGCCTAGTGTTTGTAGTCACATTGATTTTGAGGAATGTAGCAATGCACTTGCACATATTTAAGGTGAGATGTGTTGGACATCATACCACTTTGAAGAAGCTCCTTGCATTTTCTATTCCTCCAGAGTGTATTGAAGTTTTAAGGACATAAGAATGCAAGAAATAGGAGCAAGAGTAGGTCAATTGTCCCCTCCAACCTGTTCTGCCATTTAATAACATTGTGGCTGAACTTTTACATCAACTCCACTTTCCCACCCTATTCCCTTAGTGCCCAAAGATCTTGAATACTCTCATTGAATGAGCATCCACTGTCCCCTGAGGCAGACAATTCCAAAGATTCAAGACCCTTTGAGTGAAGAAATTTCTCCTCACCTTAGTTCCAAATAGCTGACTCCTTGTATTGAGACTATTACCCCTAGTTCTCTATTCTCCAGCTGGGGAAATAGCCTCTCAGCATCTATCCTGTCAAGGATATATTATCAGTTATTTACTGACTAACCAATGACTTTCAGTCAGAGGAAAGTGGGCTTTGCATGATGACATGCCTGCTAATGGAAGTCAACTTTGATACTTGGAGTATTACAGTGCACAATTTGCTAACTGACAAGCCAACATAAAGGGGGTAGACCTGTCATTGGAATTCATCCCACCTGAGCCCAGGTGCCAATAATGGGGCAATCCTAACAGGATAATCAACAGTAAGTTTGTCAATGCTCAATGCTGGTAAGCTGCAAGTAAGTCACTCTGCACATATTTAACAGCTATGGCTGCCATGAAGCTAGATTCTTTCAATTTGAATGAACCCTCTATACTGGGCAAACAGAAGCTCCACCTTTGTGGATTTCTGAGTACTTTGCTTGGAGACCCTTATACTTGGTAATGTGTTTCTCTAACTGCAAGATACCTGGCTGGTCAATATGAAAACTTAAAATGCTTCAAAATGCTTACATAGGATGGACATTTTGTAATATACAATAATACAATATTTGATTACATTATTATGGATACTTTCAAATTTTTTCCTGAAGTTATGCAATTTTTTCACACCATGGGTTGGAGTAAAATTTAAAGAGGATGTCTTAGGCTTTTCTCTCTTTAAAACTTATGAAATATGATTTTTGACCATTTTCAATTTTAGCTTTCCCACTGTCTGTTCTCCTATTCCCCTTTCCATTAGTTTACCCCATTGTCTGGAGAGGCAAGCCTACTTCTGCTAATTTTGTTGAGAAATCCGAGGGTAAAATTATCATCAGAAGGAATCGCAATTCCTAAGTTCTTCAGTATGAAGATTTTTGGTTTGCAGCTGGAGCATTTCACATCTAACCACTGATTTTCTAAATAGCACAGAATATTTTTGATTCTAAGCAAAACAACATTTATGATGCAAAAACTCAAAGGAAAGCAAACAGTGTAGCTCTCACATCCTGTGCTGCACAAAGCCAACAAATCTTTCACTGCTATACAGTTTGTCAGTTCTACAAACTAGCCGATTATTTTCTATCAAGTAACAATGAAGACATTTCACAGAACATGAAATGAAAGAGTGGTCCGTTATTTTTAATTTTCAGTCTTTGTTTGTACTTCATTCCTTTTTGTCATTGTTTTCTCTCCAAATTCAGCAGCAACTCTGAAACTGTTCTCCCAGTTCTTGAATTGCAGAGTGAACAAGGGAAACTTGAACTGCATTTTGGAGAATTGCCTCTGACCCCCAGAGCAGCAATGAGAAATATTATAGTTCCTTCAGAATCTTTCGCTTTGCTTCTGCTCTTTTGTAACCCATTTTGTAACCCATTCCTGGAATGTTTCAACCTGTTTGCTGTCTTCGAGCATCCAATATACTTTTATGATTTGCCCCATTACTTTTCCCACCTAGGGTTTTTACAAATGTATTTTTCTCATTCTTCTGTAACAGGCCTCTATATCTTGCTGAAAGTCTCTGACTGTGGAGTTTTGCTTGTGCCCTTTCTGTCCTGCCTGTGAAATATCATCCTGGAATATTCTTTTTTCTCACATCTGAATCCTGATTTCTGGTAGATTCTTGGTCAGCGCTTGTCTCCATTCTTTTTTTTCTTCTGAAGGCACTTTCCCTTCCGTGGGCTACAGTAGAGTTTCAAAGACTCCCCCCTCCCCACCCACCAATAACACTCCTGAAGTGGTTGATTCATATCTGGACTTAGTGCACATGTCAGTGGCCTATTTGATAGCAGAAGCTCCTCCAGCTGAACCCAGTGGTGCACTTGTCTAATTTACATAAGCTCACTGTCCAGGATCTCCACTCCCAACCCCCACCACCACCATCCTGGGGTCACTGACCCTAATTATAGCACCATTTTCACAGCCACGGCTGAAATCAGCTCACCCAACAAAGAACAGCAATGGAGCTTCCTGTACTGCATGGCTGAGTACCCAAACATGCAGTGTGTTCATCCACTCGCCCATCTGTAGCATGTTTTATTCTGCAGAGCAGAACTAGAAAGTTGCAGTGAGAATTTGTAGCTTCTTCCTGTTTATATTACTGAATGGTTTCACTAATGAGGAAGAAATGAAGATGGTGCTGGCAATGGCAAAAAATGCCAGGGGCAGAATTTCCTCTTGGATTCTACACTGGTGCAACTTTGGCATGTGCCGTCTGCCTACCTCATGGCTGCATCCTCAACTAAGCCAGGCCAATTTTCTGGGGTCAGGATTTATTAGTATAAATTTTTCTGGTTTCCAGTGGTGCTTTCATTGCTGCCTCCTCAAGTTGAGGAGAGGTTGGGCATGTGCGTGGACACTGTAATGTGACATGGTCAATAGCCCTAGCTGAGGACTTTAAAAAAAAAGTGATGAAATTATATTTCCCAACTAATGTAATTGGTGTCTCTGTGACCAGTAGATGCCCAAAAGCTTCCTGCTTGAGTCTCAACTGAAAACAAGACGTTTCCTATGAGACTTGCCTTGGGATGTGGTTCTTGGTTATATATCAGAAAAAGTGTCTTGGGTTTTCTTTTAAAGCACTGGAAATGGCAATGTACTGCCTACATATGCAGTTTTAAAAATGAACAGTTTCTTACTCATTGAATCAGGAGTCAGTCCCCAAAAGGAAGCTGCTGAAAAAGCACTTCAGTTCAACCAGTCAGAGGTCAGAATAGTCAAGCTGCTGACCTTGTTTTCCGGCCTTTTCAAACTTACTTGAAATTTCTCCACCATTTAAGGGACACGTAAAAGAAGTTAAAGACACATCGTCCCATTTGAATTTTCAAAACCCAAAAAATGGTGGATTTAATCTGGAGTATTCTTTGCCTCTTTCCCGGTTAACACAATCAAATTAGTCAGCTTCTTTCTTGCTTTGACTCCAGTTTCCTCTGAATAAGATGCCAAAGACTGAAGCCTACAATTGCTACAGCTGATATTAATGGATAAATGTTTAACACCGTGGTTAAAGGAACACATTCATTTGTTAATGTCGGCAGTGTTACTTTTTAGCCTGCTTTCTCTATGACCTCTGCAGTATATGACTATGCTCATCAACCTTTCGCTGCCTTCACCACTCATTAGTCCCGCAGGAGCAGATTGTAACTTTAAGCAATCATTCAAGATTTTTACTAAATGTTCATGTCCATCTATTTGCCAGCAATTTGGGTAAAATAAATATATTGAATTTCTGACAGTTTCTCATACTTTGAACTCCTTTGCAGCAGGTCCATGTTCCCATGTGCTGCAGTTGTAATATCAGTATCTAGGGGCAGGGTTTTACATTTGATGGGCGGGCGCACACCCTGACCCGATCGGGCATAAAATAGTGCATGATGACGTCGGGCGAGCGTCCTGATGTCATCACGCACTCGTGTGGTATTTCGGTTGGCGGGGGAGAGAGTTGGCAGTGCGCCCGCTGACAATTAAGAGGGCTGTTAAGCCCATTAATCAATTGATTAAGCAGCATTTTTCAACCAAGCGGCCTTTGGATTTTTTAGAAAACTTCATCCATGAGCAGAATGAGCTTTTCAACAGTAATTTTAAAAAAATAAAATAAAATTTTTAAAACATTTTTTAATATGTCCCTGTTCATGTGACTGAGTCAGGTGGGGACACGTTTCCCTTATTTTTAAAATCTTTATTTTTCATTGTAAAATTCTTCAGCTCCCTGAGGCAGCTCTGTGCCTTCAGGGAGCTTTCAATGCGCGATCTCCCCGTGCATGCGCAGACTTTAGCACTCGTACTCCTCTTGCCCCCTCAGCAGCGCTGAGGTTCTAAATGCGCCTTTCACACTGGCTGGCCATTAAGTAGCCAGCCAGCATGAAATCGTGGTCTGGCCCGATTGTGGGCGGCGGACTTTTTCCCGGCCGTTTCCGGGACCGCTGGCCGCACCCGCCCGGCGAACGGAGAATCCTGGCCAAGGTAGTGAAGGACTAAGATTCATTGTTCACAATTGTCGGTGAAACCTAATAACATTTACGAAAATGTATACTGCAACAATTCCAAGAATAGAATTTATCCAACTATAGCTGTGACAAAAGAGTTAAATAGATTTTGACTCTTAAGAACCTGGCACTTCACTCCCCCATAGCTCTGCACGTTGAGCCAGTAAATAGCTAAGCCACAGAGGAAAGATTTGGTTTCCCAGTCTGTGTTAAGTTGGCTGATATCACCAGAGTAGTGATAGGAGCCTGACAATTGTCTTCAGATCAGGGCTGTGCTCGGTGGAAGAAAAAAAGCTGGGCTTTCTGTCCTCACTTGCTGTTCACTGCCCTCTGCTAAAAGTGTGCGTATGTCTATGAACTGAGGATTGTGCTCGATTTTGATTGTGTTCAATGTTCAAATGGACTCCAGACATAAATAATTTGCTTAAGACCAGCCAAAGACGATACCTCAGATGGGAAGGAAAGCTTATTGTGAGGGAAGATAAAGAAACTGAGTTAAAGTTTAATTTATTCCTATGCTGGCAAAAACCTATTTGCTCCACATTCATATTGCAAATTACTTTACAGCAATGCATGTTTTGGACTATATTCCTTTTGTGTCACTAATGCAGGTGTGGAGACATTTGGTTTGTAGCACGATGTACTGCAATTAGTTATCACACTGCATATGGTGCACCTACTGTGACCATTTTAATCAAACAAAATCCTTCCAGGAGGAATGCAATATATGAGATGTATAGCCAGGAAATTATTTTTTTAAACAAGAAAATGAAAATCTAGTCAGTGCCCTATGCTGTTTGTGACTTTTTAAAAAATGTGTTCTTTTAATAATTCTGGCGTTCCTGTACTGATCATGCTGTTTTAATAAATTTCTGAATTGAAGAAAACAATGGAAACAGCACAAAACCTTTCTTTCAATTATGTATTGCGAAGCAGTTGCGTGACACTGTCAGGCAACATGGGTGAATCTCCACATTAATCCACTAAAATGGATTAAAATTCAGTACCCTGCCTCTTGCTTATTAAAACCAAAATCTTAAAGTAGCAGAAAAAAAAACAGGTACACCAGCGAAATGAGCATATTATGTGTTTAAAGTTTATACTTTAATCTTTTTTAAAAAAAAAATAATAAATCGATCCCTATTATTTCAGGGATTCCTTGTGGGAATGTGGACTTCACCCTCCTTTCTGAATGGTTTCTTCAACTTTTCCTTTCAAACTGTGTTGTATGTGGAGGGGGCAGGATTGTCTTCTCATTTCTGCCCCTGTGCATGATTCATGTTTTTCCTTGTCACTTCAGCAACTTCTCATGAATTATTCCCTGGCTTAATTGGCATGTAAATCATCTCTTCCCAGGTCCCTTCCAATCAATCTGCAGCCAGCCTACAGGAGTAGCCCAGGGTGGTTTGGGGACTGAATTTTCTCAGAAGAATTTCTCTTGGCCTTTACTTAGTACCATCTCCTGTGTCTTATCCAGAACTGTCAGTTTCCCATGTGATGATGGAGTTACAAGCTTGGGCATGTTGTGGCATGAATGCACAGTGTACTGTGCTGACACATTAATCACCCTTTTAATTCTGTTCTGGATCAAATGACGAATGCTGAATAATATTGTTTTGCAGTATCCTTGTTTCCTTCCTTCTTGACTTAATGTCAAATTGCACCGCTTGATTCCTTTTTATTATATGTTGCGATCAATTTTAGAATCAATCTGTTTCAGAGCCATTTACTGATTTGAATTATGTAGATATGCTGAAAATTCACAATTGCTCCATGCTTGACTCCTAAATTGAATTATAGTAGAGGTTGTGAGAGAGCTTTGAGTTGAATATTTAATCACTGTTTGGAAGATTTTTGAATTAATACCTGATAGAGGGCAGATAAAGGGCATGATAAAAGCCCTTTGGATCTGCATAACAGTTTATATTTAAATTAAACATTCATTAGTCCTAATGTTTTAAACCCATAAACCTATAGTCTTAAAATAGTAAATCAATGTATATTGTGAACTGATAACTTGCCTTTAGAATAACTTATGATGAACTTCACAACCGCTGAAGGCTATAATTATTGTCATATATCAATCATTCATCATACTGTTTAAACAATTTAATTCCTATTCAAATGAATGAGAAGCACAGGCTTATAGTAGTGTTGTTTACAGTGCTGGCCTACATTACCATGGTAACGAGATCACAAGAGTTGAAAACACAATTGTAAGATAATCATATATAAGGAAGACCATTCAGCCCATCTTAGTTCATCCATCCAAAAAGATTTTGAAATCTGTCAATCGTAGCAAACATCCTTGATTCTGGGTTTTCATCTCTAGTATTTTATCAGGGAACTCATTTCATATATTGATTGCTCTGTAGCCTAGATTTTAGCATCGCTGTCTGGCAAGAATATGTTGGGTTCAGTTTGGACACCCAATTTACACCTCTGCTCCATATCAATGGAGCATAAAATTGGGCACTGTGTAAATTGGGTGTCAGATCGAACCAACTCCATTGTCGCTGGATGGTTTGGCTTAAAAAAGAGCTAATGCGGAAGAGCAACCCCCTCATATCAGCCCTAACTTTACCTTCTTTTTAGTTTGAACTCATGACAATATAAATGCAAGTTGTTGTTCCCACATTCAAACCCTAGAATAATTAAAAATTTGATTGGAAGCTGTAATTGACAGATTTCTGCGTGGATAGAATCATAGAATGACTACAGCACAGAAGGAGGTCATTCAGTCCGTTGAGCCCATGCTGGTTCTCTGTAAGAGAAACTCTTTGACATAATATCATGAATGATTTATGATACAATAAATAAAGTTCTGCACTTTTTCTATACTATTTATTATCTCTTGTATATCTCTAAGATCACCTCATAAATACGTCCTTTTAAAGCTGACAAGCCCAAACTTCCCTAATTGAGGCATGGGTTTAATGTTTCCTCTGAAAGACAATGCAGGGCTCCTGCAGTACTTCACTGATGTGTTGGTTTAAATTATATGCTCAAATCCATAGTACAGGTTGAAGCCTGTTCGAAGTGAATCTTATCACAAATCCAAACTGAGTGTTGTTCAGAACACTTCAAGACTTTTAAAATATCATCGCGAGAATCAAACAGTAAAATTTAACATAAACTGTGTGTAGAAATTTGCAGGGTTTGTTATGGAATGTTTTACCTCACAGAATCACTTGTCATAAACGTTGGTAAGCAACCATTTTGGCAGGGCAGAGCTGTTTAAGTTTGTGGTAAATTCAGATTGCCAAAAGAAGAGTTACATTTTACTGAACTAACCCATAATCCTAAATGTAATAAAAAGAGATATGTGTACACTAATCAGCATCTCTCAGTTGCTTCTTATTCCCCTGATGCTTTAAAACTACTGGCTAGAATTGTAGCATTGTGAATGGAAAAATCCAGCACTTTCATGGCAGAAGATCATGATATCATAACAGGAGAAGTGTAGCACAAAATATCTGGTCCCAGAATCTGTTTAACAGCAGCTTAAAAAATTAAAACGGAGCAATAAGAGGTTACTGAGAAATGCTGGTAAGTATATAGATATCTTTTTATCACAGTTAGATTGTGCAGCATGTCTGTAGAATGTACTCACTTTAAGTAAAGAAATCTCTGAAGACATGCTGTCCCAAATCGTTGACATAACCTCCCACTTGTAGGAACAATATGCTTGTTGACACAGTGTTATTGGTAGGGGAACTGCTAACACTGAGATTCTGTTACCAGGGTAGGAAGATTAAATATTTAGCAATTATTTTCAGCCAAGGAATAATCCTGGTACCTGGTTTCAATGTGACTAGGCAGAGGTTATTTACTTTTTGATGAAGTGACTTGGAAAAGGTCGGGGTAGTATTTCCTCAACACAACTGCTCTTATTAATCACATGTTGCCCTTGATTGTGGATGTCCCATATTCGACCCATGATTTGAAGGAGGACTGTGTGGAGAGTACTAGTCTAATATTTAATCATCCAAATGAATTTGTAAAGAGTAGGTCATGCGTGATGAATCTGATATTTTTCAAACTGGCCACTAAAGCAGTGGTCAGGGGAATACCTATGAATGTTTTTCATATGGACTTTCAGAAGGCATTTGATAAAGTCCCTCATAAGAAGCTGTCAACTTAAGTTAAAGCTCATGGAATTGGAAGCAAATTATTGACCTTGTTAGGAAATTGGCTGAGCAAAAGGAGACATAGTAGGGATAATGGACAGATGCTCTATTTGGCAGCATGTGACGAGTAAACCTTTTAGGAGCCTCAGATGGGTACCAGATTTTTTAACAACTTAGATGATGGGATAGAAATTCACAAATCCAAATTGTCGATGATACAAGTAGGTGGCATTGTAAGCAGTGTAAAATTCTAACATTACGAAGACATACTGATAGATTAAGTGAATGGGCAAAACTGAGACAAATGGATTTCAATGTAGACAAATGTTAGGTCATCTGCTTTGGACCTATAAAGGATAGAACAGGATACTTCCGAAATGGTGGTCCAAAGAGACTTGGGAGTCCAGCTACATAGGTCATTAAAATGCTATGAACAAATAATCAGAAAGGCTAGTGGAATGCTGGCCTTTATATCTAGAATTAAAATACAAGGGAGTAGAAGTTGTGTTTCAGCTTTACAAGCTCTGGCTGGACCACACCTGGAGTACTTTGAGCAGTTCTGGGCACCATATCTTAGAAGAATAAATTGGCCTTGTCGGGAGAATAGGTTTACTAGAATGATACTTGGACTCCAAGGGCTAAATTACAAGGAAATATTATGCTAACTAGAGTTATGTCCTTTAAATTTAGAAGGTTGAGGGGTGATATGGTGGGATTTTTCAAGATATTAAGGTGAACAGATAAGGTAAACAGAGAGAAACAATTTCAGCTGGTTGTGGAGTCTAAGGCCTGAATTTTCATTCGGGGTAGAGGTGGGACCAGAGGTGGATGGGTCGGCAATTTCCCATTTTCCCATCACCAGCTGGCATGCCAGTTTTTCGGCATGTTCTCACCTCCAGGCCATTTTGGAAAAGGCTGGATTGAGGGTGGGGGGAGATGTCTATTAGGCCCCTAACGGATCTATTAAGGCTACCCTGCCAATGCCATCTGGAGTTTTCCAGTCAGGATGAGAGCCCCCTGCTGAAGCTGAAACACGGGCATGGGATAGTGACAGTCTGGGCAGCCAGTGCTCCATTCTGTATCTGCTATAGCCATAGGGCTACAGTTGTGGCTACTGGATGTCCCTTGGCTGACCCCCATCTCCCCCCTTCCCCCCCACCCCCCACCACAATGATGGCCTCGCAGCTGTGGTCTCTTTTATTTATAAGTTTACCAAAAGGTCTTTAGAGGGCACCTCCACCACAAGGCACCATCTCTTTCTCCTACATACGTCGGCAGCTTCCATCTCTTATGATGGGGCTGCTGATCTTGCATTGTTGGAGAGCCTGCTATAGGTCCTCCAGGCTTGGGAGCCCAGCTGCCAATTGGATGAGTCTCCAGGAGGCAGCCACCTAATTGGCTATCTCCTTGAAAATCACTTCCAGGGTCCCGCAGCCACATCTCACTGGGTCCAGATCCAGAATTCATCCTGGCATTGAGATCAGGACACAGGGACGAATATCCAGCCCTAAGATTTGCTGGTGTAGTCAACTTCAAAACAGCCCTTCCAGGAGTGAAATTAAGAAACGCTCCTACATGGAAAGGATGGTGGAAGTTTGGAATTCTCTTTCAGAAATCACTTTTAGTGCTACATCAATTATTACATTTAAAACTGAAGTTGATAAGATTTTTGTTAAGCCCAGGTGTTATGGCATATGAAGCAAAGATATGGAGCTAGGTTGCAGATCGGCCATGATCTCGCTGGAACAAACTCGAGCTAAATGGTCGTCTCCTGTTTCTAGTTTCCTATTTAACTTTAAAAAACACCTCCTTGAAGGATTGAAGTAAATATTTATCCTTAAAAGACAGATTTAAATTAAGATATATCATTTGTTTTTAAAATGTTTCCTTAAGAACTAATCCATGCTATGGCATCAGGGTTCGGACTAATAAAACCCTTTTTGTTTTGTTTTATTTGAAATAAAAAGAGGGGGATCGGTGGAGAGACATCAGCAGGAAGTGTCAAATTGACCTTGAGCAAACCACCAATAGTCTGGACTCACCTTGGACTTGTTTGGCCAGTTCAGAGGAGTGTCAAGAGAATACAGCTTGGCCAAGTGATTCAAACCCAGCATCTGCTGTAACCAGTTTAATCAAAGACCTCAGCCTCAGTGATCGAAACGGCCATCCATCAGCACCTCCCAGCAAACGGCAGTGTAGGTCGCTGTCATTTTCAGATGAACTATCAAGCTGTCGGTCACCATGGAAACCTAGTGGGTCAAAGGTGTGGACTCCAGTGGATAAAAGACGTTGCCACAGTGGGAGCAGTGTGCAACATTGTTCAAATGGGGTATCTACAATGCAGAGGAGCTCAAGTTTTAGTCTGCCTTCAAGATCCAATGTCTTTTCTTTCTCGTATGAACCCTTGGCTACCAATAACAGGTCTGTGTGCCCACAGAGGCAGGGCTTTTGGACCTCACCCACTTTTGGAAGGTTTAAAGATGACCTGCGTCCTGATTCCAATTCAGGAGTTGCGTCCGGGGTCGATCTCCTGCGACCTCTTTCTGTATCTCACGAGCAGATATCTGTGCTGGAGCTCAGCACGCCGTCCACAATGGGTATGTCTGCTGCAGCCCCAGAACCTGTGCAGCAGACCAGTCGGCTACTCCGATGCAGATCACAGCCGTGTGTCCACAATGATCAAAAAGTTGGGATGAAACGTCGCAGACCAGAAGAAGATCAAAGGCCATCGCTTGACCTTGCCAAGATGACTCAGGTATGAGGTGTCACTGTGGCAGACTCTAGGCTCAGGCTAACTTTCATTTTCAACTCCCTTTCCCTTTAAAAACACAGAAAAATAACTGGAGTAATAATGGATTATAAATCACATTGATGTATATTCTACTACCCCATATGCACACGAGGATATAAACACATTGGTGTGTATTATGTTGTAGTATTGATGGCAAAACTGTCGACATTCACTATCATTAATCTTCTGAAACTGACAGCAACTTCTGGTGCCTGCACATGTGCAGTTAAACATGGAAATCCAGAGGTTACTGTCAATGATTCTATGCTTCTCCAGCAGGTGCACTGCTGACGGCACCCGCCGCCCCCCCACACCCACCCACCAACCCCCAGACTGCAATCAATTAGAAATCACTGAGTTGACAAGAACCTCCACTTTATGCTATTATTCTTACTGTGAAAACCCTTTAAATATTTACATCTTGTTGAATGAGCTGTAACTGGGTTTAATGGTGTACTGAGCTCATAATTACTGTGAAGCAACCTTGCTGGCCCTGAGTGACTAATTTTTATTTGTGGAATGATAAATTTCTCCATTATGATTACAAACAAAATCCACACAATTTCAGAATTTTTAAATAAACTTTATTGACATCACAACTTCCTGCATGTCCCAATCATTTATTTTGCAATCTGTAAAATTTAAATTAAATATGAAGGACTCAAGTGATTTTTGTTTCCTGCTTTGCTGTCTGTGAGAATGCTTCAACGTGATTGGCTGCTAATTTTGTTTGATAAGATCACTACTTTTGCTGGATGCTTGGTGCTCCCTTTGACATGGAACCAAACTGATATCAGAAAGGGAAAATCCATACCTCAGATATTGCTCGGCCTTTGTGGGCAGCTTTCTTCAAAGTCAGCATCAAGTCCCATTGGTTCGGTTCTGATCATGCTTCCCAGGCCATTGACTGTGACTTGTGTCAAGTTTTACAGTATGTAAAACAGATACGTTGTAGTGTGAGATCATTTGACATTTTTGCAAGATGACATTGATTTTCCAAGAGAGTATTATTCAGTTTTGTACACCACTTCAATAGAAAAGTAAAAAGTTGTTTAAAGAGAGAACATATGGGGATCAATATTTTTGTTTGGTTACTTATGTAGGACAAGAATAGATCTGAAAGAAGACTTTTCTAAACATGTAAAATAAGCTGCAACATTTCCCTTTCTTCATTTTTGAGCTGAGTTTCCATGCTGCAAAGGAGCTGTCTAATGTCGTCAGCATAAAACATATTTTTACCTCAAACACTGACCCACTTCTTGTGCATCTTAAATTATGTTCACTGCCTTGTGTGCAGTCAGAATTATTTCATTTGATGCAGCTTTGTGACTGCAGTGAAGTTAAGCTGTGTGGATTGCCCCTGGATTGGCTTGAGTTTCTGAGTCTGAGACCATCAAAAATCTAGCACCAAATCACAAAGTCAGAGATCTCCAAGGCATGTTTTGCTCTGGTAATGATTAAGCAGGACATGGAGGGGTTGAGCCAATGATCAATTCATCAATGACCCAGGAAGTCTATAACTGATCCCAGATACAATAAGTGGTGCTTCGCAAAACCATTTTCATCTAAAAAATAAGACTGACTTTTAAAAATATATTCAATTGAAATGTCACTAAAGAAATGTGCTCATGAACTGGAGGTTGTGCAAAGTGATTAGTAGAAGGGATTCCTCATGTTTCCAGTTGCTTTTTCCATTTGCATTTTTTCCTTGGACTGACGTGGATAGAACTTTCAACTAACAGTGGGGGAAGGGTTCAGGTGGATGGAGATTTAGGAATCCAAAGAGAAAGCAAAGATAATAGAACACTAGCAATGTGGGTAAAGACAAGGTAGCAGGACAGGAGTGACAGAGAGTTAACAGTTAAAGTGCAGTAGCAAATAAGGTTCATGCAAAGAATAGTAGTAAGAAAATAAAATTGAAGGCTCTTTATCTAAATGTGCAAAGCATTCACAATAAGAAAGCTGAACTAGTAGCATAAATAGAGATAAATTGTTTATGTCTAACCACCATTACGGGGACAGGATTTCAAGGTGACTAAGGTTGGGAAATAAATATTCCAGTTCCTCAAGGTAGTGTCCTAGGCCCAACCATCTTCAGCTTTTTCATCAGTGATCTTCCCTTCATCACCAATGTCAGAAGTGGGGATGTTCGCTGATGATTGCACAATGTTCAGCACCATTCGCAACTCCTCAGATACTGAAGCAGTCCATGTCCAAATGCTGCAAAACCTGGACAACCTTCAGGCTTGGACTGATAAGTGGCAATTGACATTTGTGCCACACAAGTGCCAGGCAATGACCATCTCCAACAAGAGAGAATCTAATCATCTCCCCTTGACATTCAACGGCATTACCATTACTGAATCCTCCACTGTCAACATCCTGGGGGTTACCATTGACCAGAAACTGATCTGGACCAACCACATAAAGACTGTGGCTTCAAGAGCTGGTTGGAGGCTGAGAATTCTACAGTGAGTAATTCACCTCCTGACTCTCCAAAGAGTGTCCACCATCTACAAGGCACAAGTCAGGAGTGTGATGGAATACTCTCCACTTGCTTGGATGAGTGCAGCTCCCACAACACTCAAGAAGCTTGACACTGCCAGGACAAAGCAGCCCATTTGATTTGCACCTCATTCACAGCCTTAAACATTCACTCCCTCCACCACTGACACACAGTGGCAGCAGTGTGTACCATCTGCAAGATGCACTGCAACAACTCAAAGGCTCCTTCCAAACCCATGACCTCTACCACCTAGAAGGACAAGGGCAGCAGATACATGGGATCATCACCACCTGCAAGTTCCCCTCCAAGTCACACGCCATCCTGACTTGGAAATATATCGCCATTCCTTCACTGCCGCTGGGTCAAAATCCTGGACCTCTCTCCCTAACAGCACTGTGGGTGTTCCTACACCACAGGGACTGCAGCGGTTCAAGAAGGCAGCTCACCACCACCTTCTCGAGAGCAATTAGGAATGGGTAATAGATGCTGGCCTAGCCAATAACGCCCAGATCCGTGAAAGAATAATAAAATATTCCAAGGTGCACAACATTTCAAAAAGAGACACAGAATGGAGCCCTGACAGCGAAGTATAACAGGAGGATAGTAATGAGAGAGGATTTTAGTTCAGAAAATCAGGAAGTAGAATAGTATGGGTGAAGACTAGGAATAGCAATGGTCAGAAAACACTCGTGGGAGCCGTTTATAGGCTCCTTAACAGTAGCTATACTATTGAACAGAGCATTAAACAAGAAATTATTGGAGCTTGTAATAAGGGCAATGTAATAATTGTAGGGAACTTTATTCTTCATATGGACTGGACCAATCAAATTGGAAAAGCTGGTCTTGAAGATGTGTTTGTAGAATTTTTTCATGACAGTTTCATGGAACAATACATTGTGGAACCAACTACGGATAAAATTATTTTAGATCTAGAATTATGCAATGAGTCAAGGTTAATTGGTAATTACACTGTAGAAGGTCCGCTGGGAAATAGTGATCATATTAAAATTGAATTCAATATTAAGTTTGGAAGTGACATTCTCCAATTACAAAAGAGAATTTTAAACAAAGCCAATTACTTAGGTATGAGGGGAGAGCTGGCTAAGGTTGATTGGGTAAATAGACTAAAAGGTATGGTGATAAATAAACAGCAGGAAACATTCAAACAGACAATTTAAAATGTTCAATAAAAATACATTCAATAACAAGAAAGATTCACCACCATAGCTTACTAAAGATGTTAAGGTGGTATAACTTTAAAAGAAGAGGCTTATAATGTTGCAAAGAACAGTAGTAAGTTGGAGGATTGAGAATATTTCACCAGAAAAAGGCTACTAAAAAGTTGATAAAAGGAAAAATTAGAATATGAGTGTAAACTAGCCAGGAATGTAAAAGTTCTTATAATCTATTTTTACAAGTTTATAAAAAGGAGAGTAGCTAAATTAAACATTAGTCCCTAGGAAGGAAGGGACAGGAACAATTAGCATGGGAAATGAGGAGATGGCAGAGTCATTGAACAATAGACTCATAGACATCTACAGCACAGAAGGAGGCCCTGCAGCCCATCCTGTCCACGCTGGTCAACAAAGATCTGACTATCCTAATCCCATTTTCCAGCACTTGGCACATAGCCTTGGAGGTTTTGGCAAGGCAACAAATATTGTGTCTGCCTTAGCAGTAAATGACCCAAGTTATATGCTGGAAATGGAGGGTAACTTGGTGGCTCGTATGTGAGGAAATTAAGATAATTAACATCAGCAGAGAAAAAGTATTGGAAAAACTTAAAAACTGATAAATCCCCAGAACTTGATGGCCTGTCTGCTAGGGCTCTAAAAGAGAGAGCTGCTGAGATATTGGATGCACTGGTTATGATTTCCCTAGATGCTGGAACAGTCCCAGTGGATTGGAAGTTAATAAACATAATGCTGGTATTCAAGAAAAGAGGGAGAGAGAAAACAGGGAACTACAAGACAGTTAGCCTGACAACAGTCATCAGGAATGCCCCAGAATCTGTTATTAAGGGACTCCTACAATCATTCTCTAAGCGCATTGTTATGATCGGACAAAGTCAATAAGCTTTTATGAAAGACAAGCAGTGATGTATTTATTAGAATCATATGAGGATATAACTAGTAGTATAGATAAAGCCAGTAGAGGTAGTATATTTGGGTTTCCACAAGGCTTTCGATAAGGTTAATATGCAAGATGAGAGCTCATGGAATTGGGGACATGGATAGAAGATTGGTTAATGTACATGAAGCAAAGTGTAGGGATAAATGGGGTATTTTAAAGTTGGCAGGCTGCAAGGGGAATGCTGGGGATTCAGTGACTTACCATCTATGTTAATAACCTAGGTGAAGAGACAGAGAGCAATGTATCAAAGTTTGTTGATGATACAAAGCTAGGTAGGAATGCAAGCTGTAAAGATGACAGAGGCTGCAAAGTGATGTAGACATGTTAAGTGAGTAGGCAACAAGGTGGTAGATGTCGTATCATGTGGTGAAGTGTGAGGTTAATCATTTTGGTCGTATGAATAGAAAAGCAAATATTTTTTAAAAAGCGTGAAACTTGCAAATGTTGATAGAATAGAATCAATACAGCACAGAAAGAGGTCATTCGATCCATCGAGCTCATGCTGGTTCTATAAAGCAATCCAATCAGTCCCATTCCCCTGCTCTATCCCCATAGCCCTGAGAGTTTATTTCCCTTGAGTGTCCATCCAATTTCCTTCTGAAATCATTTATTGTCTCTGTTTCCGCCACCTTCATAGTGGAGCGAGTTCCAGGTCATTACCACTTGTTGCATAAAAAATGTCCTTCCTCACGTCCTTCCTGCACCTCTCGCCCAAAACCTTAAACCTGTATCCCCTAGTCCTTATACCATCAGCTAATGGAAACAGCTTTTCTTTGTCTATCTTATCCAAATCTGTCACAATCTTTACACCTTTATCAGATCTTCCCTCAACCTCTGCTCCAAGGAGAACAGAGAAAAACCCCAAGCCCTCCAACTAACCTTGTGGCTAAAATCCCTCATCCTTGGAACCATTCTGGCAAATCTGCACTTGTTCAGAGGGACTTGGGTGAACTGGTACAAGAAGCACAGGAAGTTAGCATGCAGGTACAACGAGCAATTAGAAAGACAAATGGCATGTTGACCTTTTATTGGAAGGCGATTGGAGTACAAGAATAGGGACATTTTGTAACAGTTGTACAGGGTTTTGGTGAGATCACACCTGGAATACAGTGTGCAGTTTTGGTCTCCATATTTAAGGAAGGATATACTTGCATTGGATGCAGTACAGCGAAGGTTCACTAGATTGGTTCATGGGATGAGAGAATTGTACTATGATGAGAGGCTGAGTAAATTGGGCCGATACTCTTTGGAGTTTAAAAGAATGATCTCACTGAAACATACAAGATTCTGAAGGGGCCTGACAGGGTAGACACCGAGAGGTTGTTTTTCCTGGCTGGGGAATCTAGAATGAGGAAGTGCAGTCTCAGGATAACTGGTTGATCATTTAGAATTGAGATGAGGGGAACTTTCTTCACTTAAAGGATTGTGAATCTTCAGAATTCTTTACCCCAGAGTGTTCTGGATACTCCATTGTTGAATGTATTTAAGGTTGAGATAGATAGATTCTTGGTATCTCAGGAAATCAAGGGATATGGGAGCAGGCGAGAAAGTGGAGTTGAAATCCAAGATCAGCCATGATTGTATTGAATGGTGGAGCAGGCTCGATGGGCTATATGATCTACTCCTGCTCCTATTTCTTATGCTCTTATGACATTTTTTCACCTTTTAACTGATGTGCCACACATTTTGTGCTTAGAGAACGTTTTGTAAATTGCGTTAGCAGATTTTCCAATTCTGTCATTTTTGAATAATCATCTGCATTTTTTAATACCTCTAAACATGTTATTACTTAGTCCGGTATGAAATATATCAGACAGTAAATGAAGCTTCGGGGATTCTAGAGCAGCTTCTGAGCTCCAGCCAGTTTGACTGCACCTTATGTCTTTGAGGCTTGTCTGAATATTCAGTTTCATAAAACATTCTTAGAATTGGGAACATCCTTTTCATGTCATAGGAAGGTGCCCTCATTCTATTTAGTGATGTTTACTATCTGTTTGCTGCTACTGCAGCTCTAAGGGATTTTTCAGATAAGAGAAGGGTTGCTAAATTATTAGACTATTAACGGTGGTTAAGAAAATATAGCAAAAATTCCCCCTTTTTCTACTATTTGTTACTCATAAAATGATTTTAATATTAACCTATTTGTTTCCAGCACACTTTTACATTCTCCAATATTCCCCTTTTCCTTATTGTTTCCTGCTGGAATATGATTCAATAGCTGCTAGCTTAACCATCAGTGCCTCACCATTTTATTAAAGTTAGCAAAGGCAGTGAGAAGGTTACTTGACGACGGAGTGAGGGGTGGGAGGGGGATTGTTTTGGGGGTGGGTAGGGGAAGGTTGGAGGGGGTCAGAAGATATTAGTTCTGCTTTTCCCTCTAACTCAGGGTCACCATGACTGTAGCACTCAAATTGTATTAAAAGTGGTACGTTTATTTATTAAGCCAACGGAGAAGCTAATCAGTACACTTTCACTGCAGCTTAAATATGATCACTGCATCACAATTTTTTTAAAATCCAAGAACACACTTGGAGATATCAAAGAGATTTTCCGATGTATCAGAAGTCTTGCTGGGCAGAAATAATTCTTACTTTGGTAGCAAATAAATTTAATTTAATGAAGATGGTAGTAAAGGAATAAAATGGTTGAAAGTTCATCTACAGTGGTGTTTTACAGTAAAATATACTTGTGCTGTTTCCTTATCTGTATATAAAGTAATAATTATGTTTGCGTGCAGATCTTGCAGTCAATTAGCTTGCTCTTTGTGTATGACTCGTGTTCATAACAGATGCGTTTTATTGAGTCAAGGTTAGTTGCATAGTGGGATTTTCAGGCACACATTAAATAGGCTTTAATCAATATCTATAGTGTAAGGCACTTGGAGATTCCTGTGGAACCCCTTAGGAAACAAATTGCTCTCTTATCACAGCAAACAGAAATGGGCAGCATTGTCATGTAATCAATTGTTTGCTGACCTTTCTGCAGTTTCTGAATACTTATTAACTTATGATGATCATAGAATCTTAGAAAGAATACTGAAAGATGTTGACTGAGCAATATGAGTCTCTTCAACTCCAGTGCTTATATAAAAGATTAATAATTTAGCTGATAATGCTATTTGCCAAGGGTAGCAAATGCACAATAACAACACTAAATGTTGTATACATGGTTAACATACAATGATTTCATTACTGTAATCTAATGCAAACTGGAACCTATCTTGGAATTTCAGCGTAACTAAAAACATTACTGTTTCATGCCTTTATAATATTGTAATACCATTTTTAGTGGATCACACAATAGAATTTTATAAAAGTTAGTGTTTGTGACAGATGTTTGAAATTATTATCAACAAACGTTTAAAAGCTTCACTTACTGTGACATTAAACATCACTGCTTATGGATAGGAGTGAATGTCATTCCACTAACATCATGTACAATAATATAGATCTCCAGCGTGATTGCTAGTAAAGCTATGTTTAGGACCTTGCTGCAGGCAAGATCTATCCTCGTCTCCCCTTCCACTTGTGTTGTTTTATTTTGCAAAGCAGCAGTTCCATCAACTCTACAAGCTAGGCTGAGGTTGTTGGTCAATTTAGTGTGGTGTAATGATCCTGACATTGGCGATAAAAGTGAGAGCTACTAAACTATATATAGTATGATTGTCTCTCACTGTATCCTTTCTGTGCTGTGCTAGTTACTTTGGGTGTTTTACAGCAACTCATTTGGATTCCTTGTTAATATGCACATTTGCTGTTTTTGTTTATTTGGCTTATGTACAGTATGGGAGAGGGGCGTTACAGTACTATGAGGCGTTGAGACATTTTCATCCAACATTTTACTTGCTTGTGTGTCTCCATGAATCTTTTACAGTTGTGAAGTGCATGTTCTTCTGTGTCCTTCCAGGATAAATTGCACTTCCTGAGGTTTGCATGGAGCTGGATTTTACGCTCCCCTGTCACTGGCTTTGAAGGCAGGGGGGGTTCGCAAAACCTAGCGAGTGGCCTGCTGCCACCTTCCCGCCCACCTCCAACTTGTCTGAAACTTTACAGGGGACGGCGGAGGTGTCGGGCAGCTCGCCTGCCCTTGGAGCTATCGAGGCCCTTAAGTGGTCAATTAATGTGACTTAAAGTCCTCATCCAGTCTCCCCTGCTGCTATGTTACCCTCAAATGGGTAGCCCAGCAGCTTTTGCTGCACAGGCTGGTGTCGGACAAAGATGGGGATCTCCTTTGTGAGTCCTCTGTACCCATTGGAGGCAAACCACCACCCTCTGAAGTCATAATTCCCCTTTTAACCCTCTCCGCCTGGTCTCTGAAACCTGGCCACCCATCTCCCTCGCTGGGATTTGCCAGCCTGGCCCCAGTGATACCCCAGACTTACCTTGAGTCTGGGCTCCTCTTCATCTGGACCGCCTTTAGTCCCACTCCTGCCTGGTGTGGCCGGCAGGTATCTTGGGCGGGACTTCCTCCCGAGATAGGGGCAGAAGTTTTACCTTAAAGTGATTAATGCTGCTCCCAGCATTAAATTGCTGAGGGGCAGCCACCGGTATATTGCCTTTTTAGCCAGGTGGTTGGGAACCATGGTGCCCCATAAAATCCAGCTCATGATTTTTCTCTCTGACGTGGGATTCTTTGCATACATCAACGTGGATACTTGACTGAGCCCTGAAATGACTCAGTATGTGGACGATTGGGCTGCAGACAGGGATCTGAAGAGAATATCTTTGATCCTTAGTCAGTGAGTTTATCCAGATGACTCATGCTCAGGTTAACACTCAATGTCTTTTATAAGTTGATGCAGTTGGGAGTTTGTAAATATTTCCACATTATAGACCAGCCCCTCTCAGTTTAAACATCTTTATTTTCTTTCCCTCCCCCTCTCATGTCACACATCATTCACTGTTCAGAGAGTGGACTGACAGCCTACTATGCTAATGCTTTGCTAATGCTGTTGTACAATTAACAGCAAGGAGATGTATGAGAGAAGCTAAGGCTGGCTGAGCTGCTGTTTCCTTTTACTTTCCCTGTGGAGAACTACTCTGATTTTGGCCATTAGCACTGGCAACAACCCAGAATCTATCAGGAATTTTCAGAATGGGAAACACAGTGGCCCAGCCCTCACCTGTACTGGAAAGCTAATATGCCACACCAACTTAAGTGCGCAGCATATGGGATGGGGGTTAATTTGTGTAGCTCAGTGAACCAACTTGCTCTGCTGATTTGTACTCTGCTGGAACAACATTAACATAGTTACATCTTAAAATCTTTCATGCAATGAAACTAGAATAGGATTCCGGACATCAGAGATGTCAGCTAGAAAATTGTCCCTGGAGCTAATGTGAATGAGGAGAGATTGAGCAGTTTAGGCCTATACTCGCTAGAGTTTAGAAGGTTGAGAGGAGAACTAATTGAGGTATATAAGATGCTAAAGGGGATAGACAAAGTAGACGTGAAGCGGATGTTTCCCCTTGTGGGGCATTCTAGAATGAGAGGCCCAGGGGTGGTAGATTTAAATCAGAGATGAGGAGGAATTACTTTTCTCAAAGAGTCGTGAATCTGTGGAATTCACTACCTCAGAGTACAGTGGATGCCGGGACACTGAATAAATTTAAGGAGGAGATAGACAGATTTTTAATTAGTCATGGGTTGAAAGGTTATGGGGAGAGGGCGCGAAATTGGAGTTGAGGCCGAAATGAGATCAGCCATGATCGTATTGAATAGCGGGGCAGGCTCGAGGGGCTGAATTGCCTACTCCTGCTCCTAGTCCTTATGTTCTTATGAATCTCTCTGTGTCACACAAACCTTACTAAAGATTCTGGCTTTTAATTTCTTATATTTTAAAATTCTTCCATTGCTGTCATCAGCCATAGAATTGTGGTGTCATTTTGGCATGGAAGGAGGACATTCAGCCCATTGAGAACATACTCTGTGTAGAGCAATCCAGTCAGTCCCATTCCCCCACTCTATTCCTGTATCCTATCCAGTTTCCTTCTGAAATCGTTAATAGTCTCTGCTATCACCACCTTTATAGGCAGTGAGTTCCATGTCATTACTACTCGCTGCATTAAAAAGTTCTCCCCCCCCACCCCCCTCCCCACTGCATCTCTTGTCCAAAACCTTAAATCAGTATCTCTTAGTTCTTGTACCATCAGCAAATGAGAACAACTTTTCTATGTCCACGTTGTCTAAACCTGTCCATCAAATCTCCCCTCATTAATCTCCTTTGTTCTATGGTGAACAATCCCAACTTCTCCAACCTAACCTTGAAGCTAAAACCCTCTGCATTCTTTCATGGACCTTCACATCCTTCCTAAAGTGTGGTGACCAGAATTAGATATAATGCTCCATGAAGCATTTGTGGAGAATTGGTCAGGACTTGAGGAGAAGAATCTGTTTGGTCTATGAAGAATACAAATCCATTTGCCTGGATTTGCTGCTGTAATGACGGTGAAACTGTCAGCATTCACTGTAATTACTCTGAAAGTGATAGCAACTTCTGGCATCTGTACATGCTCAATTAAACACAGAAATCCAGAAGTTGCTGTTAGTGATTCCCTGTACTCCACAGGGCACACTGCTGAGTCCTCGCAGATGGAAATCAATTAGAAATCACTGAATTGCTGCGAATTTCCACTTTTTTTACACATGAAAACGTTAAGCTTTGCTCCTCCTGGCTAATTTCATAGTTGTGGAATGTTAAATTTCTCCATTGTCTGATGAAAATTCCAAAGATTTAAAAAAAAAACCTGAAGTTTGTTTAAGATATTTTAGCTGTATATGTTTGAAAAGTATTAAATGCTCTGAGGATCAGAAAATTTGCAATTATGACTGCATTGGAAGATCTGGTTTCCAACCATACAGAGCACTGAGTGCAAAGGTTTTTGACATTTTATGACTCAGTTCATAGTTGAAGTAGCAGGGTTTAAATGCAAAATTCTTATTTTTGCCAAAATTCTTTGTGTAGAATATCTCTAATCCAAATTCTTTCAGGGGTTCTGGTTGCCAGATGGATGTCTGCTTATAGCCGTCAAAATTTTAATTTTTAAGGTTTCTAGCTTCCTGACAGCCACTGTAATTTGTAACTTCAGATGGGTAGCTGCAGCAAGATGTCATTACAATGTTTATGGAACTGACCAACCTGAGGGGTATTAACAGGGTTCCTGTTTTAATCAGATCTGGCTAATCCAATGAACTCCCTTTCCTTTGTTCTGGCCCACAAGTGATAATTCTGGCATGCATAACCACTTACCTGATGTATACCACATTTGGTATAGGATTTCATGGAAACTTTAGCCTTTCCCCAGCCCATTGTTTTTTTTTAAACACTTTGTCTTTAACACACAATGTGTCCCATCACGTTGGTTGCTGGTCGCTGTGAAGTACTATTTGAAGGTCACTTTTGTTTGCTGTATCTTGGTTTCCTTTAAATGATTTTTGTTATATTCTGTAACGTGTATCTGTTTGCTGTCATGTGTCATTAATACTTGCTGAGTGCCATACAAATAGATTAGACTGATTGATTGTAAAATAAAATAAAAGAAACGGTACAAACTGAAACCCAGAACAAGCCTGATGGGTTTCAATGTTCTTTTCAAACCAATACATACAGAGCTGTCATCACTACAAAAGGGTTGGGCTGTTTTGAGTTCCCAAGATTGTCTTGAAATACGGGTTCCAGTCTCCGTTATTGTCTCTGACTAGCCACTATTTCCTCCTTCAGTTTTTGCAATCCCTTTGATCTTTGAATATGTTACCTAGATTACAGCCACCATAGCCTCCTTTTTGCTGTTAAGTATAGACCAGTTGTTTTTGGATTCTAAAGCAATGATTTGTACACCACAAATTTTCTCCACAATCCCTTTTAACAGGGCCCACAAAGCAGCTGACGTGGTCATGCTCTTTATTGTCACATAGTTACACACAATACCTGTATGGATATAGAAAAGCACAGTAATATTTCACAATGTTACTGACCTTGTATTCCTGCCCCTTCTCATCACAAGCAAGTGTAATTAGTAGAGTGGTTTTGTTTTATCTCATACTCCTGACCAAAAACTGTTACCACCCTCTACCCTCCTGGTAGAAACTGGCAGAGTACGGCACCACCACTATAAAAGTGGATATACAACCAACATCCACACCACTTCTGATTTTGTATGGTTTTACATGGACATTTCTAGTTTTACATGATTTGTGTAGGGCAAATCATTTTTGATTTAAAAAAAAAAATCCCCTTATTTTCATTTAAAAAAATCCTGGATCTTTGAAATAATTGTATCATGATGGCACTGGGTATGATGTGCTGTGCTTTGCATAGATCTTTTTCTTTTATTTCTTGGGCGTTCCGGAGATACAACTTGGAAAAATATAATCAGAATAATGTCTTGACCTCGTGCAGCCTCAGTGGTTTCTGGCTAATGTTATGCTACAGGCCTGTATGAAAAGACTGTTTAGTCATAATACTTCTCTTGAGATTTTTGTTATTCACACGATGGTCACATGTTTAATTTGTTACATAAGCTATTTTATTGCTAAAATAAATAGATGGAACCTGTTGATGTCATTCTATCACCAAGTATATATTCTCTGAAGTCATCTTCAAAATGAATCCAAATAGCCAAAAGGCACTTTGCAATATTTAGATCTGTGGGAGACAGAGAGTCTGCCAACTTGAGAATTTTTCCTTTTTCAATCAGTTCGAGCTGCTGTGAGCCAAATGCAGAAGCTCACCAAGTAGATTCCAACATCTCTTCAAAAGAGCACCTCCCACACCCTCCTAACCAAACAGGATGGTACAGTTTCTGAGAGAAAATAACTTAGAAACAATTTTCACAGGCCTACCTGCATTCAGCTTCCTCTTTGCTAAAGAAAAACTGTCCTTTTAAGATGTGTCATATATTGCTGCAGAGCCTAAGGCCTGAGTTTTTGTAATGACGGAGAGGGTCTTTGGCCTAGCCAAAATGGTGCTGGAGACCCAATTCTGGAAGTCCCGCCCCTGAACCTGGCACCCGCATTTTTGTCACGGGGGAACAGGGATGGGCTGTAGTTTGCACATTTGTGGTTCACAGCGGCAGCTGCAGATTTAGAAGTGCAGTTGCCATCAAACAGATCCAATTTTCACTAGTGGGATATCCAAAACATGGCTTGTGGGCTTTACACTTTTCAGAAGAGGGTCTAAAGCTGTCGGAATTCTATGGAGAGCTAGGGGTACACTTTTGGAGAGGTTAGGTGCCCTTTGGGATTATTAAAACTAGACGTGTGTAAAAAGTGGATAAACTCATTGGAACTGTCAAGGCATTTAAATTGCATTGGAATTGCTAAACTTATTGGGATGGTTAAGCTGTCCAGGTATTTCAATTTCCTGGGCTTTGGTTTGTATGAACAAAATATTTTGCAGTTTAAAGAAAAATGCTTGCTATTTCATGCTGTCTGTTGGCATAAGCCTGAGGGCTATCATAGGATTTGTTCTACATGACTGGTTTCACAACTTATCATTATCGTAGCTTGGGCTAACAAGTGGCAAGTAACATTCGTGCCACACAAGTGCCAGGCAATGACCATCTCCAACAAGAGAGAATCTAACCATCACCCATTGGCATTCAATGGCATTACCATCACTGAATCCCTCACTATCAACATCCTGGCAGTCACCATTGACCAGAAACTGAACTGGACTAGCCATATGAATACTGTGGTTACAAGAGCAAGTCAGAGGCTAGAAATCCTGCGGCAAGTAACTCACCTCCTGACTTCCCAAACCCTGTCCACCATCTACAAAAGCTCAAGTCAGGAGTGTGATGGAATACTCTCTACTTGTCTGGATGAGTGCAGCTCCAACAACATTCAAGAAGCTGGACACCATCCAGGACAAAGCAGCCCACTTGATTTGGACCTCATTCACAGCCTTAAACAGTCAATCCCTCCACCACTGACGCACAGTGGCAGCAGTGTGTACCACCTACATATGCACTGCAGGAACTCACCAAGGGTCTTTAGACAGCACCTTTCAAACCCATGACTGCTATCACCCAGAAGGACAGGGCAGCAGACAGATGGGAACACTGCCACCGGGAAGTTCCCCTCCAAGTCACTCATCATCCTGACTTGGAAATATATCGCCGTTCCTTCACTGTTGCTGGGTCAAAATCCTGGAACTCCCTCCATAACAGCACTGTGGCTGTACCTACACCACATGGACTGCAGCGGTTCAAGAAGGTAGCTCACCACCACCTTCTCTAGGGCAATTATGGATGTGCAATAAATGTTGGCCAAGCCAACGATGCCCACATCCCATGAATGACTGAAAAAAAACAATAGGGTGTCTGAGTTTGATTGACAGCTCCAAGTGGTTATAGAGTCGTTGTGGAGCTATGAATACAAATGTTTGTTTTTAAAAGGGATTGAGCACTTGAATAAAAATGTTTGTTTTTATGTAATATTTTGTCATTTGAAGCAATGCAAATGTGGTGAATGGGTTTTTATGAGTGAGGGTATTTTAAAAGAAAATCAAGCCTGCAATAGACATTTAGAACTTTATTTAATATCAGCATGGTTCCTGATTCTGCTCATGGTGGATACTGGGTGAGTTGGCATGGAAGCTGTAAGGGCAAAGGGAGGTGGGTGGGGGGGCATAGGTTAGCATGAGTTGACACTAAGAATGCATAGAGGCTATAAAGGGCCTTGGGAACGGGTAGAGGGGCATAGGTTGGCAAGGATGGCATGAGAGGGTCATGGGGTTGGGTAGAGGGCATAGATTGGTATGGAGGGCATGTGGTGGCATAAGGTGGTATAGGTTGGCATGGATGGGGCATGGGAAGTTATGGGAGGGTGCGAGGGGATGTGGTGGTGGTGAGGGCTAGAGGGACTTTTTTTTTACATAGATTCATAGAAAGTTCACGGCACAGAAGGAGGCCAGTTGGCCCATCATGTCTGCACTGGTCCAATCGAACCACCCAGCCTAATCCCACTATCCAGCCTTTGGTCCATAGCCCTGCAGATTACTTCGGGTGCACATGCAGGCATCGTTTAAATGAATGAGGTTTTCTGCCTCCATCACCCTTTCAGGCAGTTAGTTCCAGACTTCTACCACCCTCTGGGTGAAGAAGGCTTTCCTCATCTCTCCTCTAATCCTTCTACCAATAACTTTAAATCTATGACCCACAGTCACTGATCTCTCTCTGCTAAGGTAAATAGGCGTTTCCCATCCACTCTATCCAGGCCTGTCACAAGTTTGTACAGCTCAATCAAATGTCCCCTCAGCCTCCCCTGTTCCAGGGAGAACAACCCCAGCCTATCCAATCTTTCCTCAGCTGCAATTTTCCAATCCTGGCAACATCCTCATAAATCTCCTTTGTACCCTCTCCAGTGCAATCAGGTAACCAGAACTCCACACAGTACTCACAGTTGTAGCCTAGCTAATGTTTTATATAGTTCTAGCATAACCTCCCTGCTCTAATATTCTATGCCTTGGCTAATAAAGGAAAGGATTCCATGTGCTTTTTTAATCACCTTGTTGAACTGTCCTGCTACCTTGGGGTCTGCGGACATTCACTCCAAGGCACCTCACCTACTCTCCACCTCTCAGTATTCACCCATTAATTGTTTATTCCTTTGCCTTATTTGACCACCCCAGATGCATCACCTCACACTTCTCTGCATTAAATTCCACTTGCCACTTTTCTGCCCACCTGAGCAGACCATTGATACCTTCCTGCAGTCTACAGCTATCCTCTCAAAAACAATTTTTGTGTCAACTGAAAACTTCTTGATCGTTCCCCCAGTGTTTACATTCAAATCATTTAATATATACCACAAAAAGCAGGGGACCCAGTACTGAGCCCTGCGGAACCCCACTGGAAGCAGCCTTCCAGTTGCAAATTCATTTATCAATAATTACCCTTTGGTCTGAATCGTCCCTGATTTGCACTAAGTGCGGTAGAAAGCAGGAAAAATTATGCTTTACGTGTCAGCCGCAATGGCGGCTTCTCACACCGTATCATCCCAATCCCACTGCATTAATTATGCATTCCCAGGAAACGGGCCGTTTTGATGGTGGTCAGGCTCTCGTTGGCCTGCCACACCATCACTTCACCGCTTCCTCATGCCGAGCGTCATATTTAAAGTGCAGCTGCGCGCACACACCTCAGTACTTCCAGCCCACAACTGCTGCAAGGAAGACATGGCCCTGAAAGGCAAAAAGACTGCAGCCCCCAGGTTTAATGATACGTCCCTCGATTGCCTTTTGGACACTGGAGGCCTGCCGTGATGTTCCCCTACTGGCTGCAGGGTGGGCAGCAATATCACCAATCTGGCTTGGGTGGCGGTGACCAGTGCCAACACCCTGCAAAAGAGGACAGACGCCCAGAGCCACAAGAGGATGAATGATCTCTGTTCCGCCAGGGTAAGTCACTCCCTGCATTACTCTAAACTCACACAAACCCATCACACATCCACAGGGATCTCGGACCTCAAGGGACGACACCACTAACTCTAACACACACCTTCATATCTTCCTCAGACTCATATCCTCTGGAGCTCACATCCTCATCCTGTCTACGTCTACGCTCACCACACAAACATTCCACGCAGTGTCATGTGCCCTGCTCACACTCTCCCTCCATCTGTTTTCATGCAGGAGAAGCCTGCTTGCATCAGCAGGGAGAGGTCCCAAACTGGGGGTGGAGTGGCCCATGTTAGACCCCTCACTCACTTTGGGGAGTGTGTCATCGTGCTGACTGGTGAGGACGTGGCGATGATGGTGAGGATGGCGGTGAACACCCTCGTGCGGACCTTGCACCACATCACCCCTCCCTCAACACAACTATGAGTGCTCTTTCTCCTGCTTTTGACTCTGCTGCCATGCACTAATTCTCTCTACTTTGGTTCACAGGGAGCTCTGCCAAGTGACTGACTCCCCTCAGCCAGCCAATCCCTCAGCTCCATCCACGTCCTCACCTCCAGCCCAGGGGACACCTCCTCTATTTAAGAGCTGGAAATAAGCAGCCTAGAAGACCCGTCACAGCGCTTACCCACGCCCTCCACTTGCGCAGAGATGCACACCTTGATGGGACCTAGATCTAGAGCAGGCTTGGGTTCACAATCTAGTGGTCATTGCATGGACACTTGTCTGCAGCAGGAGGAGGCAGGAGCTCCCTGGCACTTGGAGGACTACTGGGGAAGAGGCATCTGTGAGGTCCAAGTCAGATGACGAACCTCTAGACTTGGCCTTCCACCTCATCCTGGAGAGTCAGCAGAAGGTGGGGGAACATCACGCAGAGCTGTTGGAAGCCCTCAACAGAGTGGTGTGTGAGTCAGAGGACTGTGTCCACTTGCTCTCTGATGAAGTGGTGCCCACATCTGCGTGTATGAAGGTCTCCATGGGGAGGGTGATGGACACCATGGAGACCCTGGTCCAGCAGAACATGGGAGATGTGTGCAGACCTGCACTCCATCGCGGGAATCTTGTGAGTTCCTGCAGTTGCAACGCTAGAGGGAAACTGGGCACCTTGACGTCCCCCAGGTGCTCCTTTCCCTCAAGGAGTCAGGCCGTGGCACCCGAAGGGAGGAGGAGCAGCAGCTGGACGCCCCTGGGTTATCCACTCAAGAATCTCAGAGGCTGTCCTCTCCCTCCAAATCCCCATTGCATGTTAACCCCCCTCAATCTCATCCTCTGTCACCGCAGAGGGAGCAGCTGACACACAGGAGGACAGCCAGAGCAAGCCGGGGCCCCCAAGGCCTCAGCTCTCTAGAGGACCCATGCCAAAGGCTTTAGAGGCAACAGGGACAACCACTGCACAGGCTGTCTCCATCCCTGCTGCAGATGTCAGGGCAGCACCTAGAAGTCTAAAACGTTCAAAAGTTAAGAAATTCTGATCACAAGTGGTTGCAAATATATGCACTTCCACTGAATAATGTGTAATGGTGTGTTTCAGCTTCACGTGTCCTCCCACTGCGCCCCCCCCCCCCCCCCCCCACCCCCCACACAACCCCGCTACTAACAGTTCAGCTGCACGTAGCTGGCCCATGAGTGATTCTGGAGGCAGAAGTGTTTGTGTGGCAGGGCCTTTCGGAGCCTCGTGCAAGTACTCTCCCACAGGCGGATCCTTCCCCCATCACACTCACCTCAGTGTCCTGAGCATTTTCAATGCTGCCTACTGGGGCTCGCTTTCAATCAACCATCTGAGCTGACCTGCATCTCCGCCCACCCACTGATCACACTTCCGTGCAGCACCTGATCTTGCCCACCATGACTTTCATTTCACTTTCGATTTAGCCGGCACGGTGGTAATATAGTTTTTCTTTCACTCACCTGTCCCTTCCCCTACCCCAGTCACCCATTTCCTTTCCCCCATCACTGTCGACCCTCCTGGCATCATCTTCCATTTCTCCTCCGTGACCTACCAGCCACAACCCTTTTCCATCGGGGATGTCCAGGTGAATGTGCACATTCCCTTCCCTCCTGAAAATCCCACCCCTATCCACATTAACCTCCCCAACCACCTCCTTCCCACCCCCAGGGTCCGTGTTTGCCTCTGAGACCCCACCAACTACCCTCATCATTGCTTCTACCAATAACGTCAAACCTTCACCCTCGCTCTGCCCTCGGCCATACATACCAGTACCTTGTATCATGCCCACCCTCAGTTCGCTCCCCAGGAGGCGGTCATGGTCTCAACAGAGCCCTCCCTTGCATGTTCACCTGGACATACCATCCCCTCCGGACCCCTTCCCCCACCTCCCTCCAGACCCCTTCCCCCATCTCCCTCTGGACCTCTTCCCTTCCCCTCCCTCCCTCTGGACCTCTTCCCTTACCACTCCATTCCCTTGCCCCCCCTCCCCCTCCCCTTAGTACTTCCCCCTACCTGACTCCTTCCACCACCGTGATTCCTTCCCTTACACCTACTTCCCCAGTTGCCGTCTTCTCCCCCCTTACCCCCTCCTCCCCCTTAATTCTTCTCCTCCCAACCTCAGCCCTGGCCCCCGACATCTCTTCTTCTCCCAGTTGATCCTAGGCCACACTCTCCCACCTCCAGGTACATCTCCCTCACCCAAACACAGCTGGACCATCCTCTCCACCTCCTCGACCATCATCCATTGTGAGCAGACCCTCACTGGTGAATTTCCACCTTCTGTGAGCTGCTTTGCTGTGGAGCCATGTCCATGAGAATCCACCCACCATGCTATGGACCTTCCTCCAGGGTCCCGCTGCTGTGGGGCTGCAGCATCTTCTGTTCCTCAGATGCCCACGATGTGAGCAAGGCCCTGGCGGGTAAGTCCTGATTTCACGTCACACTTGTGCAGACGTGTTCTGCACCGACATCTTTTCCCGCCGATGTGGGCAGACGATCCAGAGGGAAGGACGATTCCGGCAGGCTGACCTTTATAATGATACCCACATGTGTTACAATGAGGTTCCTGACGTCTGACAGTGGGAAACGCGGCCCGTCATCGACAGGCTGAGTGGACGATTGCAACCTGGTTTCGCAAGGTCATGAAACCGATTTTTTGCCTTCTCACCATATTGTCCACTCACTCCGCTGAACCCGCCCGATGCCAGCAGGCATGGAAAATTCTGCCCTTTGTTTCCTGTTGCTGAGCCAATTTTGTATCCAGCTTGCTACGTTCTCCTGGATCCCATGGGCTTTTATTTTTTTTAACCAATCTGCCATTTGGACCTTGTCAAAAAGCCTTGCTAAAATCCATGTAGACCACATCAACTGCACTGCACTACCCTCATTGATCATCATTGTTACTTCCTCAAAATTCAATCAACTTTGTTAGACATGACCTCCCCTTAACAAATCCATGCTGACTGTCCTTGATTACCCTGAGCCTTTCTACCTGACAGTTTATCCTGTCTCTCAGAATTGATTCCAATAATTTGCCCACAACCGTAGTTATTCAGTCTATTCCTTGCTCCCTTTTTAAACAAAGGTACACTGTAAGCAGACCTCCAATCCTCCGGCACCACACCTGTATCCAGTGAAGGTTGGAAAATGATGGCCAGACCTTCCATTATTTCCTCCCTGGCTTCTTTAAACAGCCTGCGGTACATTTCATCTGGCCCTGGTGATTTATCCACTTTTATGGATGCCAAGCCCTTAATACTTCCTCTCTCCCCATGTTTATCACAACCAATGCTTCACACTCCTCCTCCTTAACTACAATGTCTGCATTGTTCCCCTCTTTTGTGAAGACAGACACACAGTATTTATTAAGAACCATTCCCACATTTTACGCCTCCACACACACAGGTTACCTTTTTGGTCTTTTATGGGCCCTACTCTTTCCTCAGTTATCCTCTTACTCTTAACGTATTGATTGAACATCTTTGGTTTCACCTTGATTTTGCTTTGCTTTCTTTCATGCCCTCTCTTTCCTTTCTAGTTTCCTTTTTGATTTCACCCCTCCACTTTCTATACCCCTCTCTGCTTCCTGTAAAATTGTGTTTTTTGTGTCTGCCTTATCTTACCCTGAAAGCTCATTGACATCCAGGGGGCTCTATATTTGGCTGCCCCAACCTTTTCCTTTGTGGGAATATGTTTACCCTGAACCCCTTGAATGTCCCCTTTGAATGCTTCCCGCAAACATTGAATTACCTTCAAGTAGCTGTTTCCAGTCCACTTTTGCTAAATCACTTCATAGCTTAGTAAAATTGACCACAATTTAGAACTTTAATTTCTGTTCTATTTTTGTCCTTTTTCATAATTATGTTAATACTGACTGAATTATGATCACCAGTACCACAAATGCTTCCCCACTACCGCTCCTCCCACCTGTCCAGCTTCTTTACCTAAAACTAATTCCAGAAGCACATCCTCTCTTGTTGTACCTGCTACATGCTGGCTACAAAAGCTCTCCTGAATGCACCTTGGGAATGGAAGGAACTTTATTATTTTCACACTAAAGCTACCGCAGTTAATATTGGGGTCGTTAAAATCTCCTACCATTACTACGCTATTGTTTTTGCATTTTTCAGATATTTGCCTACATATTTGCTCTTCTATCTCCCTCTGACTGTTTGGGAGTCTATAGTAGTCACAACACAGAGTGTGACTGTACCTTTTTAATTCCTAATCTCAATCCATATGGCCACAATTGATAATCCTTCTAACATATCTTCCCTCCTCACGGCTGTAATTGCTTCTCTAACCAAAATTGCCACCCACCTCCACCCTCACCCTCACCCTCTGCTTTTTAACACTAGTATCTATCTCATCTGAAAATCCTGTAACCAGGAACATTGAGCTCCCATTCCTGTCCCTCTTTAAGCCATATTTCTGTAATAGGTATGATGATATGCTGCCATATTTCTATCTGTGCCCTCAGCTCATCTGCTTTATTTGCTACTCCTTGCATTGAAATATATATCCTTTAACATTGCCAAATTTCTTTTTTTATTTTCTATCCTTTGTTTCCTCCGCCTTCCAGACTCGCTCTCTAATTTTTAGCCTGCCATTCCCATTTCTGATTTTGCTCCAACTGAGTCTACCCTCAGGTTCACGTTCACCTGCAAAACTAGTTTAAACCCTGCCCAACAGCACTAGCAAACCACCCCGCAAGGATATTTGTCCCAGCCTTGTTGCAGTGCAAATTGTCCAGCTTGTACAGGTCCCACCTCTCCCAGAACCCGCCCCAATGTTTTATTGGTTTTCTTTACACTGGGACGAAGTCCCGGATCAGTGGGTCAGGCCTTGCGGACAGCCCACTCCGCACCTGGCAGCCCCCATGCCTGCCTCCGAGCTCTTTCCAGGGGAGTTGGGCCCGATAACACCCACCCCCTGGAATGAACATTAGACCATCCAGGCATTTTCTCCTGAGTCGGGTTTGCAGAGTTGGGAATTTTTCCCCCATTCTGCACTCCTGACACTGAAGTGAAAATTCAGGCCTATATTTCGCCTGAAAACTTGCTTTCAAAATGGTTGTTAGAGGGTGGGTAAGCTGCCTTGTAGTCTTTCCCGCTATCACATTATGTTTACGACTTTTAAGGCACTGCCTTTTCAGTTAAGAAATATTTTGAGTGTAATATTTGACTAATAGTGATTTAATAACGTTGAGATTTTACACACACTGCACTTTTTAAAGTTTCCAATTAGTGGCTGCAAAATGGGTGCATATGAAGGTGAATAGGTGCTAATTCTTTGCTTCAATTCTGCCCCTAAATACAGCTGCATCCAAACTTCCTCTACGGTTTTGCAGGTCTGATGAGGCCGCAGCAATACAATTTAAATGCAAATCAATGTCTGAGCACTTTGAATGCATATTTCCTTTTCTCACATTGGGTGCACGTTAATTGGGAAAACCTGTTCCATTAAAAATGTGACATTCCTGAGCTGACGCTCTGGAACTATCGGACATAAAGGACCAATTGATATTGTCAAGGGAGGTCTCTATTTTCAATTTAAAATAAATAAAAATTGGTTTGCTGCTCCAGAACTTGTTTCAAACTGCCTTAGTACTTTACACTTATGGAAGCCGTGTTCAATACTGTGCAACCCCCCTCTTCCTGCCCTCTTTTTTTTCCCAATAGGTTTCACTTGGGATAGATGAGGGGAAAGAGCTACAAACTCCCTTTGAGAGCCACTGAAGTCATTAGCTTGGGCCTCTCCTAAGCTAACAATTATTTTGCCACTACAAAATAGGAATCTCCTACTCCCTGCCTTATGCCACCTGCAATATAGTGTCACAGTCAAACCAGCGCCCTGCTCCTCTTCCTGCACCATCATTTCTGATAGCTACACTTGTTTTTCTTGTTCTTCAACTTGTTTGGCATCAGAATGCTGCCCTCTTACCAGCTCATTTTGAGATAAACTGCAGGGTTACTCTTGGGTGATGCTCGGAGTCTATTCATACCACAGTATTGCAAACTAGTTCACGGGATGATCTGCAACCCACAGTTCTTGGCTTGCGTCCTGCTCAATCATTTATTTGGGCATCTGACCCCTGTGTTCTATTCTTCATAAAGGCCACCTATGTTCACCTCTAAGATCACCTGCCTGCATCCCTACTTTAGCCTATTTGCCACTAAAATTTTCACCTGTGCTTTTAAAATTATGCCAATTTTCCCCTGGTTGCTTCTTATCCTTCACCAAATCCCCCTGGCCCAATACCCTGTCATTGTTGACCTAGAATAGCCCCCAAGTCCTTTCCAAAAATTATCATCCTAATGTTCAAATTTCTTCATGCCCTTTCTGTAACCACCTACAACCCCTTCCGAATCCTCTGGTCCTCCACCTTGTGCATCACTCCTCTCTTTGGCCCAATATTGTTAGCTGGTCCTAGGCTCCATGCTCTGGAATTGCCTCCCTAAAGCCCCACTGCCTCTCCACCTCTCTGCCCCCTCCTTTTAAGACCGTCCCTAAAGCCCATATTTTTGACTAAGCTTCTGGCCTCCTTTCTCGATATTTCCTTTTCTCGATTGGCATCCATCCTTGCCTGATTACACCTCTGTGAAACACCTTGGGAAATTTTCTACATTAGGGTGCTATATAAATGCAGTGTATTGTCTATGCGTCTGGCTATAGCATGAGACTTTAATGGTGCTTGCCCCTTTAAGGCCTAAGAAGTGGGCAGACTTCCTCCTATTTGGATGGCTGCAGTAAATATTAAATCCCAAGTGCATCCAGCAATGTCTCCTTTAATGCGCTTCAAACTAATTGCTCCTGGACACTACTAGATGAGGAAAATTATCCCTATAATGTGTGTGTGTTTTTTTTTTAAATAACAGCTTTACATTTTTCTTTGGTACTATGAGAGATTTGTTAACTTTTTAAAATGTTTAACTCTGGTCCCTCCAGTAATCTGGCAGAACTCAACAATAATGTGTGTTGCTGCTGAGATTATGTGGGATTCTGATGTCCATGCACTTGTTCTGGCCAGGTTCCAAGATTCATAATGGAATTATGATATTGGCTGGGAACACTAGAACAAAACTACTCTGGCATTCCTGGGCAAACTGAATGGCATTCATCTGGCAGCAGACACTGTTTTATGCTATTTATATGTTGGAATTGCCTCAAGGTCAGTATGAATAGCAATTTCTAGCTGGTGAATGCCAGATTGGAACTGTAATGATACACTGTACATAGGCAGCATCGATTTTACTTTATAGGCTATAAGGTAAACAAACAATGCCTGCTTTGTACAGTATTTGCATTTGGGAATTTGGGAATGTCGCACTTTTTTTGAAATAAAGTCAGCTAAGTGGTAAGATAAATAGGGCGATTGAAGAGATTTGTCTAATATCAACTAATATACACAGAGACCATCTGTACAGTATGTAAAACTTGATAATCCTCTTACTGATACAGTATCCCTCTTCGACTGATATTCTTGGGCAGCTTCATGAATTCCATTTCAACAGCAGCAGCTTGTTGTATGTGCTGGCATGAGGGTGGAACTGCCAGGAGACTGAGCACTGCAATAAAATGTAAAATAACTATCCAAACTCAAACATTAAATACAGCAAAGTGACAGGCCCAGCCATTTCTTTGTTGGTAGGACTAGTTTTTAATTCTATTAAATCACTGTGGCTCTTGATCAGACGCCTTTTGGAAATCCATGTTCACTACATCAACCACTTTACCCTCATCCACCCTCTGTTACCTTATTTAAAAACTCAATCAACTTAGTTAAACATGATTTTCCCTTAACAAATCCGTGAAGTAATCAATCCATATTTGCCCAAGTGACTGTTAATTTTGTCCCAAATTATTGTTTCTAAAAGCTTTCCCACCACCGAGGTTAAACTGACTTGCCTGTCGTTGCTGGTCTCATCTTTACACGCTTGTTCATAAAGGGGGTGTAACATTTGCAATTCTCCAGTTCTCTGCCACTAGCCCTGTACCTAAGAAGGATTGGAAGATTATGGTCAGTGCCACTTCCAATTTGTACCCTTACTTCCCTCAGTATCCTTGGATGCATCTCATCTAGTCCTCTTTATAAACCTTTAGTCCATCCACTGCCTCAACTACCTCCTATTTCACAATGACTTGCGCAGACCTTCTTCCTTGGTAAAGACAGATGCAAAGTGCTCATTTATTACCTTGGCCATGCCCAGTGACTCCATGTCTAAATCCGCTTTTAGGCCCCTAATTGTCCCACTCCTTTTACCACCCTTTTACTATTTATATGGCTAATGAAGATTTTTATACTAACTGCCCGTCTCTTTCTCATACCTTCTCTTTGCTTCTGTTATTTGTTATCTTTCACTTCCCCTCTGTATTTAGTCTAGTGCTCAGTTGTATCACCCACCTGATATCTAGTCATATGTTCTTTTCCAGTTTTATCATATTCCCATAACCGGCTGAAAATTGTTAAATGAGTAGAAACGGAAAATTCTGAACCTGCTTCTGTCTATAAGGGGTTTAGTTTCTAAGGTAAATGAAACTTTTAGTTGGCTGTTCCTATTGACTGGCTCATTTTTCTTTTGTCCGGGTTGGATATTACCCCATTTGCAGGCCAGATTATGTACCGTTTAGAAGTACATTTTGTCGTAGTATTTCTACAGTTTACCACAACAAAAGCTATAATTATGTGAAATAGTAAGGTTTTCAATTACAATGTAAGATTGGGCAACAGTACAGCTTCACTAATATTTTAAATGAATAAAATGATGTAGCAAACAAGCTGCTCATTGAACAAGAACTGTCTGCACTGACACTGAAGTACAGGACAGAATGAATACACTATTAAAACAGTGAGTGCGATACATCATGGGAAAGCTGAGTGAGTGACTGTAACCCATTCAGTGCCTTGGAGGGCTTCCTTAATGCAAAATGAACAAGTAGGATGAAAGCTTACAATAAAGGACACCACCACTAGGGTTGAAATGAGCAGAGGTCAAGTCAGGTGACTCCCAAGCTTTGATTGTAAAACCTCTAAATTGGAGGCAGAAGGAAAATGTGAGGAAGATTGAGTGATACATGCACTATGATACACGCATCTTTATTATCTGAGATAAAAAATGGAATGCTTTAAAGTTTAGAATCTGGCATTCCCTGTTATTGGAGATGCAGTTGTTTAGTCCCTAGTTTGAGCTGAATTAGCTGATTTCCTTAGGGAGTAGCAGTTACGTGCTGCAATTGGCCTCAGTGGGACTGAAATAGTATTGTTGTGAGGGGGTGGCGGGAGCTGCTGAAGACAAGGGTAACATGAATAGGAAGGACCTACTTTCCTTAGCAGAGAGCTCAATAACCAGAGGACATAGATTTAAAGTAATTGGCAGAAGGGTTAGAGGGGAGTTGAGAATTTCTTTCACCAAAAGGGTTGGAGTCTAAAACTCACTGTACCAACAATATTGAGCTGAATTTATATAATACCTTGAAGCACTTGGGGTGTTTTTCCATGTTAATCAGAAACAAATGGGCACCAATACAAAGAAGGGGATGGTAGACGGGGTAACTGAATTCTAAACCAAAGAGGTGGGTTTTAAGGAGATGAGAGGGAGGTGGAGAAGATTGGGCACAGAATTCCAGAACATGGAGTCTAACTGGCTGGCCTTCAATGTGGACAAAGTGGGGGATACAGAAAGGCTTGAGGTGGAGGAATGGAATGTGCAGGAGGTAGGCAACCAAAATTTCAGACTTGAGTACCTTGATAGCTTGGGTAGCTCTAAACTGTTACAAATCACTTTGCTGACTAGCAAGATGAAACTGTCTTTAACTCAGAATACCATGATTAACCACAGGACAGTTGCTTTTGGATCCCAACACTACGGAAGCATAAATCTTTAAGCTCTTTATTCAGAACCAGATTGCTTTAGTGCAATTTATATTGCTGCTAAAATAAATTAGAAAACAAATTAAAATGCAGAGTAATAAAAGACTAATTACAAGTGAGGCATACAAAACTGAAAGGAAAGATCATAGCTGTCTTGAGATTTATGGGTAGATTTTCCTAGCAATGACAATAAATTGTGAAAAGACTCTGTATATCAAAATTCAAAATTAACTTCCAGACACTGTTGATCATAAAACAGTAATTAAAATGAGATCATTATAAAAATATCTTAAATAGAACTAAAGATTCAGTGCCCTCGCCTAGCCAGCTGTCAGCCTATATTGAATGTTTGTCTGGTCAGATAGTACAGTGCAAAGGTGGCCTAACATGTTTTAAGAGACTGTGGTGAGAGGAACCAACATTTTGTTCAAGAGTATTGTTCTTGATTTTGACTGTGCTGCCTGGTAATGTGTTGTGTTGGGACTGCACATTCATAAGAGCATAATAAATAGGAGCTTGCTCTGCCATTCATTACAATCATGGCTGATCTTCTGCCTGAACTCCACTCCCCCCCACCCCCCCAATTCCCCATATCTCTTGATTTCCTGAAAGACCAAGGCCGGGATTTTCAATTGCCCATGGGGGCTGGAAGTGCCGGAGTGGGTGCACTTTGAAAATAGAATTCCTGGATGGCATATCTGTTTCCCAACGCCTTTGGAAAGCACACCAATTTTGAAAGTGAGGGCGGGGGAATGAGAGTCAGGAGTTCACCTCCAATAAACTCCATGAGGAGCTTGTTAACAGGCCAGAGAGGAGAAGAAAGCATTTTCAATTTGTAACTCGCCAAACCTGAAGAGTATGGTGTATGACAGAAGTTAAAGATCTTTTATTATGCTGAAAAGTTTTGAGGCCCTGGGGATCTTGCATAGGATCTTTCATTTTTGGGCCCTGACAACATTTCGGTAATAGTGCTAACGGCTTGTTCTCCGAACAGGCCGCGCTCCTAGCCAAGCTGTTTCAGCACAGCTACAACACTGGCATCTGCCTGGCAATGTGGAAAATTGCCCAGGTATGTCCTGTACACAAAATGCAGGACAAGTCCAACCCAGCCAATTACTGCCCCATCAGTCTACTCTCCATTATGGGTAAAGTGATGGAGGGGTCATCAACAGAATTATCAACTGGCACTTGCTTACCAATAACCTGTTCACTGCTCAGTTTGGGTTCCGCTAGGGCCACTCAGCTCCTGACCTCATTACAGCCTTGGTTCAAACATGGACAAAAGAGCTGAACTCCTGAGGTAAGGTGAGAATGACTGCCCTTGACATCAAGGCCGTGTTTTGACCGACTGTGGCATCAAGGAGCCCTAGCAAAATTGGAGTCAATGAGAATCAACGGGAAAACTCTCCGCTGGTTGGATTCATACCTAGCACAAAGGAAGCTGGTTGTGGTTGTTGGAGGTCAATCATCTCAGCCTTATGATATCACTGCAGGAGTACCTCAGGGTAGCGTTCCAGACATCTTCAGCTGCTTCATCAATGACCTTCCTTCCATCATAAGATCAGAAGTGGGGATGTTGATGATTGTGCAATGTTCAGTACTATTCATGACACTCAGACAGTGAAGCAATCCATTTCCAAATGCAGCAAGTCCTGGACAATATCCAGGTTTGGGCTGATAAGTGGCAAGTAACATTCACGTCACCCAAGTGCCAGGCAACAATTATCTCCATTAAGGGAAGATCTAACCATCGCTCCTTGATGTTCAATGGCATTACCATCGCTGAATCCCCCACTATCAACATCCTGAGGGTTACTATTTACCAGAAACTGAACTGGACTAGCCATATAAATACTATGGCTACAAGAGCTGGTCAGAGGCTAGAAATCCTGCAGCGAGTAACTCACCTCCTGACTCCCCAAAGCCTGTCCACCGTCTACAAGGTGCAAGTCAGCAGCGTGATGGAATACTCTTCACTCGCCTGGATGAGTGCAGCTCCAACAACACCGAAGAAGCTTGACACCATCCAGGACAAAGCAGCCCACTTGATTGGCACCCCTTCCACAAACATTCACTTCCTGCACCACTGTCATGCAGTAGCAGCAGTGTGTACCATCTACAAGATGCACTGCAGGAACTCACCAGCATCTCGCAAGCCTACAACCATTACCATCTAGAAGGACAAGGGCAGCAGACAGATGCGAACACCATCACCTGGAAGTTCCCCTCCAAATGACTCGCCATCCTGACTTGGGAATATATCGCCATTCCTTCATTGTCGCTGGGTGAAAATCCTGGAACTCCCTCCCTAACAGCACTGTGGGTGTACCTAAACCACATGGACTGCAGCAGTTCAAGAAGGCAGCTCACCACCACCTTCTCAGGGCAATTAGGGATGGACAATAAATGCTGGCCTAGTCAGTGACACTCACATCCTGTAAATGAATTTAAAAAAAAATTGGCTCGTTGGCTACATTTGCAAGCATTTAGGCTATGGCCCTCTGAGGAGCTTACTGCTCTCTTCTGCAAAGCTGCAGCAGGCCCCTTCATGGTCGCACTCTACAGGTGGCTCCCGCCACCTGCTGATGCTCCATGTCTCCAATTGGGGGCTGAGCTCACCTTCAGCCCAGTTAGGGTGTGTACATTTTGAAGATTGGATTGCTTGAGCCACACAGATACATCACGGGGTTGGGGCCTGGAAATTATCCAGGTGCCGGGTTCCTGATCCCACATTGAAAATCAAGCCATGAGAACCTGTCCATCTCAGCCTTGAATATGGTCAATGATGAAGCAACCCCAACCCTCTGGGGTAGTTAAGAATTCCAAAAGTTCACAAACCACAAAAGAAAGGGGTGTGGGTAAGAATTAGAGTGTGAGTCACCAAAGAACAACACCCAGCAGCAGACAAGGAAAGAAAATAAAATTATGAATGTTGGATGCCTGAACTAAAACTAAACACTGGAAATACGTACAGGTCCGTGAGCATCTGTAAACAGAGTGCGGGGATTGCGAGGAGAGGTGGGAAGAAACAGATGAATATTTTGCGTGAAGGACCTTTTAAGGGACCTCCTGATTTCTTTAGCCTAAACATCAAACTGACTTTTCTCTTTAAATTCTAGGTATTTGCAGCTTTTTCTGGTTTTAGGCTCTAGACATATTGACAAAGGCCTGGGTCCATATCCCCTGATGCACACACTCGCAGCAGTCTGGGACTGCCGAGGAAAAATAAACATCATAAATCCTTAGTGGAGGGAGTGGGTGGGAGGGAAAATGAAAGGTTAGTGTTTGGAAACGACCCTTTCTTGGAAATGAGATGGTCAGTTAGAACATCTGCTGCATCAGGGATTGATGCCTGGTGTGGGGACAAGATTTGTAAAGGAAGCGGGAAAATTATATATATATATATATATATATTTTTAAAATGGGGAAACAAAAATTCATATGCAGTCTAATGAACTTTACCATATCCTAGGTTTGACCATTCAAGTTAAGATTGTGAAGTCACAATTTGGAGATTCATCAGGGAGGTGGATCTATACCTCTGTCTCCACGGTGAAGCATCCCACAGGGTTTCCTCCTATATTCAACTGTTTAGAATTCTGCTCTGTAGTGTGATCAACAATAACTTGCATTTATATATCCTTAACATAGAAAAAAATGGGGCCCCATGGAAGTGTAATCACAAAAAAAAATACTTGTAGCCCTGACTGTATTGTTCACAGTATATCTCAATTATTATCATTTCTAATCTCATTTAGTTGATTTCAATAATAGCCCTGAATTTTCTCGCGTTTTCTGCTGTTATGCTGCAGTAACTTTGACAGAAATTTCCGTTGCACGTCTGGAGATCTTGTGGTATCGCATTGACAGAAAGCCCAAGGAAATTCTCATCCAATGTGTGGACTTCATTCAGTGTAAATGTCCCAAAGCAGTTCGAAATGGTTTTCTAATGTATCACATGGTCAGGGTTGCCTGTAAGTTGCAGTCGTGCAGCAACCCGAAAGTCCCCTTTAAGTTACCGAGTGCGTGCACAAAAAAGTTTCAAGGGTTTGCACACTAAAATAAGTCACCCGCACACTCCAAAAGAAATCAAAGGAAACAATGGCCAGCATGCTCATAATAGGTTGGGTTTTGTACTTTTCCTCTGTGCCATACGTGTAAACTATTACAAAAAAAACCAGACAATTGACAGAAATGCAGTCATTATTTCCAGCACATATTCAAAATTTCAACAGGGGGTGGGTGGAGTGCGGCCAGGACATCAAACATCTTATTCAAATTATTCCATGCCATTTACAATGAAGTGTCAATTGGTAGCGTTCATGTGAGGCTGTTTAATCTAATCATTCCACATAAGGGGCCCTGGACTTTCTGGCCTCTTCTTCCTTGCACGTGCTGCTGCTGTACTAACTCCCTTTAGATTGTGATCTGTTTTAAGAGGATCATGTTATTTGTTATAAACTGGGAGAACAAAGTAGCCAATTGTGAGCAGTGTTACATGAGAAGAGCCTGACCTGCCTCTCCTGCTTAGGTAGACAAATTGATGAGCAATTAAAGATGGGATTCAGGAAAGATTTCCTTTTACAAAAAGCCGGCTTCTTTCTGAATTAAACCTGAGCAAACATGAATAGAATGCGATTGAATGATAGACTCATTAAAAAGTATTCCAACTACTTATTCATCAGTGGGCAGAGCCAGTTTTCTGAAATTAGTCTTGGGACTGAGAAGAGTTACTGGAAAATACAGTTCTTATATTTCTTTTAATGTGTTTATATTTTACTAAGGGTCAAAGAACCCCAAATGCTATTTTTATTGCTGTTCATGGTAGATCACTGTGAAGAAAGAGCTTCTTAAAGTCAGCTGGTTTGGATAAGAAGCACATTTTTTCCTCTTTATTAATTTATTTTCTGTCCTTTGTGCAGTTGGTAATGATTCATCTTGCTTCTTTGAGAGCTTTGTTTTTCATTTGGCATATGTTCCAACATCTGTTTTTTTGCCTATCAAAGAGTCCCAATCATGGCCGTGATAAAAGGATCCTATAATCTAATCGGCAACGAGCTCAGTCAGACACTAGTGCAAGCGACCTCTTATTTTAGGTTCTAGGTAACCTGTTTCCTTGAAAATATTAAAAGCAAACTATTTCTAAAGAGCTTTTAATGCTCAGGTTGTAGAGCTGAGGTTATTGTTGTGACACCAGTTGGTTCAAAATTAATCATTCATTTTGTGTACAATGCAAAAGCAGCCCGAAGCTTCATGCGACAGATGTAAGAAGCTTTTGTCATACTAGCACTCATCCATATAAGAATATCCTGGATCATAAAGTTCCAGATACCCAGGGTTCTAAGCCTTACCTAATTAGCCCACCCTTTCCCACCTCACAGCAGATCTGGGACAGGGATTAAGTTACCTGCAACATATAAAAAAATTTGGCTCCCTCTGATGGTTGAGTGACTTCATGCAGTGAGTTGCACACAAGCTAGGAAGTTCCTAGGTTCCACTTTTGACCTGTATTAAATTATCCAACCTTCATCGGCAAGCAGTTGGGGTACCTTTTATGGTATTGGTTAAGGAGAACAAAAATGAACTGGTGTTCTTGCTCTGTATTGCTATCCAATTACCCCTCGAAATATGTGTAGGTGGACGTCAAATGTGGCAAGGAGTGTACTCTCCTTTTGCCTAAATAATCTGCTGGCTTTCAGTGTCATTTGCTCACGTGTGCAAATTGGCTATTTGAGCAACATCCCAGAGGGTGACTGGAGCCTGAGAATGGGATATAAAATTGACAAAATATGCAAACCTACAGATGTAGTTTTCAAATAATGTAAAGAAACAGAGACCCCAGAGAGAGAAAGAGGAGAGGGGGTGAAAGAGGGAAGCATTTCCATGCTTATGCCTCTCTGACTTACCTTGCCTGGAGCTGAAGTCTAAAGTTAGCAGGGTGGGTGTGCTGATGGGTGTGTATCCTTGCCTCACCCAACCTCCTATGTTATTCAATAAGTTACATAAAGAGAATCCAATGCCTTTGTCGGAATGCTAAGTATATTTGCTGTATTTCTGTTCAGATCATAGAACAGAAGTGCTGAAAGAGTTACAAGCCCTTGTATGGTTAGGCTTGATGGATATTGCTGAAAAGAAGGCACGGTTTTGGCCACAAGAAATGGGATGGGAATGTAACTAAGCTCAGAAGTGTTAGAACAGGGCTTCTTCTCTGAGGCTCAAATCCCAGGATAAATATCAACACCAGTTTCTAATTTACTTTTCTAAGCAAATTCAAAAGCAGCGTATAACTGAACTATGTTTGTGTTAGGCCTCAGTTGTGTTATCCTGCTGGTGGGAAAAGGTGCTGAAGGCTTTTCCCAGAATTACTTAGAGATCATTTATCTGATACATTCTTAATCTCTTGCTTATAAAAACAAAGACAATTAATTATGTCACCTGAGATAAGATTAAATTGTTGGATCATTGATTCAAATAAATAAGCTTGCTTTTTCAACAGTCACTTGCTCATGTGGGTAATGTGATGTTATCAATTACTTAGACAGATAACCTAACTTATTCCTAAAGATTCATGCAGTGTAGGTATACGAAGGTCCAGCAGGGGACCAAGCTGTATCTGGCTATGGTCAAATAGGATCTGTACTTTGGTCATATTTTCACATTTAATAAACAGTACAATATGGGTTGAGCTCATACATTAATTAGGTACTCACTGCAGTGACACAGTGTAATTTGTTGGGAGCTCTGTTGATTCTGCCTGGCATTCAGTCAATATTTCTGTGTTGAATTGCTTGCTGTAATCTCTAGCTCTGATCTCACTACACTTTCATTTGCTCTTTGTATATTTTATGCTCATCTAGATGAAGGATCTCATTGCTGAGGAAAGGAACACTTTCCCACTTCGAATGCCCATGAATCATTCCCCAGTCAGATACAGCACAGCCAGATGTAAAATTCCCTCGACTCTGTCATTATTGTTACTTGGTAAACTTTTAAGAAAGCAAGGCTCCATCTGCTTGACTGGTGCTGTGCTCCCACTATATAGAAATACATTTGATGAGTTTCTACCATGAGTGCCAGTAAAGATGCTGAAAATATTAAACCATAACTCAAACATCACTGCAAAATAATGATGAGTATTTTTACATTTCTCTCTGGTTTGGAGCAGTCACATTTATTAGTAATTGGTTACTAATTGTTATGACTGATGCACTTGGTAAAGCAAGTTATTTAAAAATCCTAGATGGAAACTTTAAATAACTGTCATAACCTATAATTTTTAGTGTTATGTTTGAGATGCGACCTTAAATTCAGGAATCAGACCATCAATTTACATTAAACTAATTGAAACATTTTATTAATTTACACAGGTTAAAATATATACACATGGCTACAAATTACTACTATCATAACTAATAACAAATTCCCAAACTAACCTCCATTAAGGCAACAACAACCCTTAGACTTAACCAGACACCAGGCAAAGTATTTTCACCTTACAAATTCAAAATGAGGTTCTTTTCACTGTGGAGCCAGTTGGAGGCTTGCAGCTGCCTTTTGATCTTACATTACCTCTGCTCTGCACACCCGAACTACTAAAGTTATACCTACCAGCCCCATTGAATGTTAATTCTCATTGTATCAACAACCTCTTTGAACTTCACCTTTTAACAATGAAACCCCTTTCATAATACCAAGTTTATTAGTAATATAAACATATTGCATGATAGTTGCATCAATTTTCACCCCATTCCTTGAATGCTCTATTCAAAAAATGCAAATGCACGCTATCTCTCTTATATATCAAAACTAGTACATATCAAAGCAGCCAGACTAGCTGGCTTTAATCCAATTAAGACATACTTGCAGACTAAACCTCTAATTTAAAAGAAAAATGTTTTCCAAAATATTATATACATTAATAGCTTCATGACACTAATAAAGATTGTTGGTAATGTACCTATAAGTAAGCAAGCTGCTAAAATTTGTTTAGTATTATTGGTGTCAGGAATGTCCCGGCTGTTGCTCACTTGATGAACTTTCTTAGATAGTCTGTGGTAGAACACAGTGCAGGTGGTCTACTCTGTGCACTGGATTCAAGTGCATGAGCTGAAATTTGCAGCTGTTCTGATGAGAAAAACTCCTCTCTCCTTACTTCCCTCAGTCAGATTCACACTCTGGAGTAGACCAAGAGAAAAAAGTGCAAAATAAGTTTTCAATGAACTAAAATAAAAGCAAAATACCACGGATGTTGGAAACCTGAAATAAAAACAGAAAATGCTGGAAAGCTCAGCAGGTCTGTGGAGAGAGAAATGAAGTTACTTCTTCGAGCCCCTATGACTTCTTCAGAGCTGAAGGGAGGTAGAAATGTGATGTATTTCATGCTGTTGAAGAGAGGTGCAAGTGAATCGCTGCCAATCATTCCCACCAACTCCAGCAAGATGCCACCACCAAAAACACCTTCTTCTCACCTCCCCTGTCATCATTCCATATGGACCGTTCCCTCTGTGACACCCTGGTCCACTCCTCCAAAACCCCCAACTTCTCATCCCCTTCCTGTGGCATCTCCCCATGCAATCGCAGAAGGTGTAACACCTGCCCCTTTGCTTCCTCCCTCCTCACCATCCAAAGTCCCAAATACTCCTTTCAGGTGAAGCAGCAATTCACTTGCACCTCATTCAATTTAGTCTACTGTATTCGCTGCTCAAAATGTCATCTCCTCTACATTGGGGAGACTAAACACAGGCTGAGCGATCGCTTTGCAGAACACCTTCGCTCAATCCACCACCATGACCCCGACCTTCCTGTTGCTTTCCATTTCAATTAGCCACCTTGTTCTCATGCCCATATTTCTATCCTTGGCCTGCTGCAATATTCCAGTAAAGCCCAACACAAACTGGAGGAACAGCACTTCACCTTCCATTTAGGTTTGTTACAGCCCTCTGGACTTAACATTGAGTTCAACAGCTTCAGGCCATGAACTTTGACCTCCATTTTAATCTTTTTCTAATTTTTTTACCAACCTCCTCCCCTCATAGGGCCATGCGTCCATAACTTGTTCTTATGTTTTGCTTTCACAGAGCACTGACCCGTTTTCTGCTGTTAACACATTCTGCTACCTTGCCTTGATGCCACCATTAGCACCTTCTTTAGTCTTTAACATTACCATTAACACCCCCTTTGTCATGTGTCCATGACATCTTTGTCAAATTTCTTCTGAGCTCCCACCTATCACTGACCACCTATTTTGCTCCATCCCCTCCGAAACAATATAAAATCCACCACATTTCTACCTCTCTTCAGCCCTGAAGAAGAGTGACACAAACTCGAAACATAAACTCCATTCCTCTCTCCACCGGTGCTGCCAGACCTGTTAAGTTTTCCAGCATTTTCTGTTTTTATTTCAACAACACTAATCTTTTCTTTGTTTTGCCTGTGGTTTCATTTTGATTTTTTTAGAATGTTTTTACTTGGGTAGTTTGATCATTTACTTGGAATAGCAACAATTGGCTTCCAAATCAACCTTCATGAGAGAAGGTTGCCAGCTATCTATGAATTGTTTGAACCAGCCTAGATTAGCCCAATTATTGTTCACAGCCTAAACATGTTGCATGAATTGAGACAGTTTATACATGTAGTTTGTGAAATGTGAGAATGGTGAAGTGAAGTTGTAGCATATGCTGGTTTGACTTGTATCTATGAGCATCTTTTAATTATATAATTGAGAAGTTTTTTTCTAGGTTGCCTCTCCATTCTTCATCTTATCTCATGAGGGTGCAAAGCGATGGATATTGGAGCCTTTGCACCATACATATTAGTTACTCTAATCATTTACTTGTATAACAGATGATGAATTAGTTTCTGATGTTTTTGGTTGTGTTATGCTTTGTTAATTGCTCAGAAGCATATTGCTTAGAGCTTGTAATGTGGACAAGTGACGGTATATTATGAAACTTTTGGCTTTATTCGGTATGTTAATTCAATTAACCTTTGTTTAACTGGAGTTTAAAAACTAGCTGCAGAGGTATTAAAAAACTGCAAAGGTTGGAAATCTGAAACAGGAACAGAAAAAGTTGGAAATAAATTTGCTGGTCAGTCAGATCTGTAAAGAGAAGAGAGGCTAATATTTTGACTTCCAGCTTTTCCTAATTTTGTTTTGGATAGTTTTATTTTTCTTCTTGGATGAAGCCGCAGCTGTGAAGGTTAGATTAAAGCTGTAAGTTTAAATCGTCAATCGACAGGCTGTAATACTTTTCTCCATTATATCCCCAATCAATGTCTTAGGTTTTTTTATTTGTTCATGGGACGTGGGCTTCGCTGGCTAGGGCAGCATCTATTGCCCACCCCTAATGGCTCTTGAGCAAGTGGATGATAAGTTGTCTTCTTGGATGCAGCAGTCCATGTGGTGTAGGTACACCCACAGTGCTGTTAGGAAGGGAGTTCCAGGATTTTGACCCAGTGATAGTGAAGGAACGGCGATATATTTTCAAGTCAGGATGGTGAATGGCTTGGAGGGGAACTTCCAGGTGGTGGTGTCCCAGTGCAAATGCTGCCCTTGTCATTATAGGTAGTAGAGGCTGAGGGTTTGGAAGATGCTGTTGAGGAAGCCTTGGTGAGCATTTTTATTCATTAATGGCCTGTGGGTGTTTCTGGCTAGACCAGTATTAATTGCCCATCCCTAATTGCCCTTCAGAAGGTGTTGATGAGCTGTGTCCTTGAACCGCTGCAGTCCATGTGGTGTAGGTACACCCACAGTGCTGTTAGGGAAGGAGCTGCAGGATTTTGACCCAGTGACAGTGAAGGAACAGTGATATATTTCCAAGTCAGGATGGTGAGTGGCTTGGAGGGGAACTTCCAGGTGGTGCAAGGTGGAGGAGAACTCCCATGTGTCTGCTGCCCTTGTCCTTCTAAATGGTTGTGGGCATGAGTTTGGAAGGTACTGTCTAAGGAGTTGCTGCAGTGCATCTTGTAGATAGTATACACTGCTGTCACTGTGCGTTGGTGGTGTAAGTTTAAAGTGCTAGATGGGGTGCCAAACAAGTGGATGCTTTGTCCTGGATGGTGTTCAGCTTCTTGAGTGTTGTTGGAGCCACATTCATCCAGAAAAGTGGAGAGTATTTCCATTACACTCCTGACCTGTGCCTTGCTGATGGTGGACAGGCTTTGGGGAGTTGGGAGGTGAATTACTCGCCGCAGGTTACCTAGCCTCTGACCAGCCCTTGTAGCCACAGTATTTATATTGTTATCCTTGACCAAACCCCCAGGTTTTTGGTAAGATTCGGTCAAGGACCAATAATGTTTTGTTTAAAGTAGACAAAGTTTGAGATTCAAGACACTTGTGAAGGGAATGATGCCAGGAGATTCCACAGGCTTTGAGCAAACTAAAGTAAACTTTATTATAAAAGGTCAGAAAGATTAAACCACTTTACAATATCTATTTTATGCTCTAACGTTCAGGGTTAATATGAGGTACATGTGAATTAACAGGCAAACTGTGGTCGAATGCACAATAAATAGCACATGAGAGCCCATGGATTTCTCAACAACCCCCAGACATCAGTAAACACTGTGTCAACTACTCTCACTAAAGTTTTTTTTCCCTCTCTCGTGAGGGATTCCAGTCTTCACCTTCGAAGATCTAATCTTAGAATTCTCTCCAAAAGTCGGCCCAACTCGGATGGTGTTAACAACGGACCAAGGGTTTCAATCTTGCCTCCTGAGATTCCGTCCCACTGGATTCCTGAGTATGCACTCGAGCACCAACTCACAAGCACAACTTCAGCTCTTTGGCTGTGCCGAGCCACAGCATTACTGCTCCAAAGCGTTACATTTCACCCAAAGGCCTGCAGCAAGGAGTCACCAAACTTCTGTTGCTGCCTTGGGCCTTCACGGCTGCACCCCCAACCCCGAGCTCACTTCGGTTGCCAGGGCTACCCACCCCTGGTCTGCACATGTGCAGAAACTCCTAGTCTTTCGGAATTTGGAGCTCTTGACCTACGCTCTGAACACCAAGGTGATTCTAATTTTCATAATAATATGGCTAGTCCAGTTCAGTTTCTGGTCAATGGTAACCCCCAGGATGTTGATAGTGGGGGATTCAGCGATGGAAATGCAATTGAATGTCAAGGGGAGAAGTTTAGATTCTCTCTTGATGGAGATGGTCATTGCCCGGCAATTCTGTGGCATGAATGTTACTTGCCACTTGTCAGCCCAAACCTGATTATTGTCCTGGTCTTGCTGCATGTGGCCATGGACTTCAGTACCTGAGGAGTCGTGAATGGTGCTAAACATTGTGCAATCGTCAGCAAATATCCCCACTTCTAACCCTATGATGGGAGGAAGGTCATTGATGAAGCAGATGAAGATGTTTGGGCCTAGGAATCTATCCTGAGGAACTCCTGCAGTGATGCCCTAGGACTGAGGTGATTGACCTCCAAAAACTGCAGTCATCTTCCTTTGTGCTCAGTATGACTCTGAGCAGAGGAGAGTTTCCCCCTGATTCCCATTGACTCCAGTTTTGCTAGGGCTCCTTAATGCTACACTCTTGTAAAATGCTTCCTTGATGTCAAGGGAAGTCACTCTGACCTCGCTTCTTGAGTTCAGCTCTTTTGACCATGTTTGGACCAAGGCTGTAATGAGGCCAGGAGTTGAGTGGGCATGGCGGAACCCAAACTGAGCATCTGTGAATAGGTTTTTGCTGAGTAAGTGCCACTTGATAGCACTATCGACGACACCTTCCATCATTTTGCTGATCAAGGGTAGACTGCTGGGGAGGTAATTGAACAGGTTGGATTTGTCCTGGTTTTTGTGGACAGGGCATATGTCAAAAAAATGCAATATCATACAAGTCAAACCAATACATCATGCAAATTCTGCCAAAGGCAATTGCTTCACAGGTCCTGCACTAAAGCTCTGTAAGATTAGGCAAAAAATTCTTGAGAACATCATTAGCATATGCTGGAAGATTAAAATCTTGCCTAAAACGAGTAGAAATCAGCATGAACCTTTGGGGCCCGAGGAGAGTGTGTGGAACTGAGATTATTCCTCCTCACCTGTCTTTTTCTGCACGAAAATTAAATGTCGAGCCCATCACATTATCATCTGGCATAGAATGTTTTAAAAAATAAATAATCACGGAAGTTGTTCAATTGTAGAAGTTTTTAATGCAAATCAAAAATGAATGAGATATATTTTACATCTTAATGAGGAGAAATTAAAAAAAAAAAATCACTGATCTTCATAAAGCACCAGATACACGACTTTGGGCCCTGTTGTGTCTTGCAGAATTGGTGTGGGTTCAGGAAATTTATCTGAGCTGCGCTTGCATAGGGGGCAGAGTTAATAAGCTGGAGAGTGCTTTGGCAGAGGTTTTGAGGAATCATCAGTAAAGATGAAGGAAATTTGGGCAGAGTTTTTAACTCTGCCTAAATCACTTATGCATGAATTTTCTCTCTTTGGTCTTTTGCGGCAAAAATCAATATTACACCATGATTTATGACATTCTTATTGCTGTGTATTTACAGAAAATTCCACGGCAAGTCTGTGAATGGTCATTACATACCTGGTTTGAATTTTTCTTTTGCGTCCAGTCTTGACTGTGATTGTCTGACTTGCTCATGGGCGATATGCCTCACCAGCAGTGAGCACTTGGAAAAACTGCCCTATTGTTACATGTTTGACACAGCCTTAGAAATAGACCACCTGCCATTGAATGGTAAGTGTTCAGCTTCAAGTTCCCTGTAATTTTCAATCGGAGCCGCATGACAGTAGCATGAAATTCATGCCCACAAGTGCTCCTTTGTTCCTCTCTCCTTCATGTATATCCATGAGGGACAATTCAAAATTCAGTAGGATTAGAAATGTATATGAGTGTAAAATATCTTTATCCCAAGTTTGAACTCTTTTGATTGTAACAGAGCCACAAAATTATTTCAGAGGAAATTGTCGGGTCTCATTTCTTCCAGGACACCAATTACATCATAAGGTCCTGAAGGGACTTGACAGGGTGGATCTGAAAGGGTGGGCAGGATTTTCCAGTCACACCCGCTGTGGGAATCGTCATGGGCGGGATGGAAAATTTGACGGCCCAGCAAAAGGTCCATTGACTTCAGGTGGGAATTTCCGGTCCCAAGGCGGGCAGGACTGGAAAATCCCACCCAATGCTCACCTTTGTGGGAGAGAATAGAGACAATTTAAAAATAAGTGGTAAAAACAGAAAGTGCTGGAAAGGCTCAGCAGGTTAGAAATCCTGACCTGCTGAGCTTTTCCAGCACTTCCTGTTTTTATTTCAGGTCTCCAGCCTTCGCAGTATTTTGCTTTTATTAAAAACAAGGGGCCCCCCCATTTAAGAGGGAGATGAGAAGAAATTTCTCCTGAGGGTCATGAGGCTTTGGAACTCTCTTCCCTGGAGAGCAGTGGAGGCAGGTCTATTGAACATTTTTAAGACAAGAGGTAGATAGATTCTTGATTAGGGAGTCAAAGGTTATCGGGGTTTGGAAGAATGTGGAGTTAGGGCCACAATCAGATCAGCTATGACCTTATTGAATGGCAGAGCAGACTTGAAAGGTCGCATGGCCTACTCCTGCTCCTGATTCGTATGTTCATATCAGATTTCCATTACAGCATCTAAGCTCTATCTTAAATGAGTCCAGTGTGCTGACCTCAAACACCCTCCTTGGGAACCTGTTCCAGCTGTTGATCACCTGTGTAAAGAAATAAACTTATCGGAAGCTGTCCTTAACTTGGGCAATGAATACTGGCCTTGCCAGCAGCACCCATGTCCCATGAATGAAGAAGTTTTTAAAAAAAACTTGCTTTCCGAGTCCTGATCCTATGTCTTTTTATTGTCCGGATTTATCTGAAATATTGTTCTTGGTATACTCTTATCATAAACTTCTCTCTCTGAGGTGACATTTTTCAATATTAAGTAGTACGTCAAAAATGCTTTGCTTTCCTTTATAGTTGATCATGCGCCACTTAAGTATGTCAGAAAAAATCAACTTGAGGATTAAGATAACCATATTTTAAATTACAACCTAAAGGAACATGAGACAAGCAGATTTGTTGCTGACATACAACAGGTTGTATTTTATTACATTGATTTTGTCCTTTTTGTGAACCTCAACTTCATTTCAACTTTTAAATTAAAGCACTACATTAATATTTTTAACAACATTTAGTGTTCCAACTGCTTCAGTAGTAATCTAGTGAGTGGATTGCTCTCTTTTTGTAGAACTTGCCTAATTTATATTTCATTGATTCCCCTGCAACAGAGGTTGGCCAATATTGGCTCTCTGCCTATCTGTTTGTATTTGCTGCTAAATATAGCTAAGTTACAGACAATATAGAGAAACTGCGTGGGTGGGGATGTTCAGCTTGCTGTACATGACTGATTCTATATTTAGTGAATTGACATAGGGTAAAATGCTAAGCAAATTGTCATTGTTAAGCTGTGAGCTCCCAGCACTCTTAATTATAAAGTCATTAAAAATTACAACAACTTATATTTCTATAGCGCCTTTAACCTAATAAAACATCCCAAGGTGTTTCACAGGACCATTATAAAACAAATAAGGAATATCAGATCAGGTGAGCAAAAGCTTGGTCAAAGAGGTAGGTTTTAAGGATTGTCTTAAAGGAGGAAAGTGAGGTGGAGAGGCATAGGCTGGGAATTCTAGAGTTTAGGGCCTAGGCAACTGAGGGCACAGCCATCAATTAAGAAATTAAAACCAGGGATGCTCATGAGGCCAGAATTAGATGAGCGCAGTTATCTCGGAGGGTTGAGGGACTGGAGGAAGTTTGAATTAGGGAGGGGAAAGACCATGGATGAATGAGTGAATGGGTAGGGTGTTAGGGTTGGTAGGTGGGTAGGGTAAGTAGCTGGGGTGGCAGATGGGTCAGGGTTAGTCGGGTGGTGGGGGTAGTCAAGTTGAGGGTAGTCAGGGGGTTGAGGGGGAGTTCGAAGGTGATTGGGGGGTAATTTCTGTAGTTACTCAGGAGTTAGAGTAGGATTTTTCTGTTTAACATTTCCTGATTAACTATTCAGGTAAGTCCCATGGAACTGTCCGAAGCCTCTGACTCAAGCTGAGAGTTGGAGGTGTTTGTGGCGGGTCCTGGCGAATTGGAGATGTGGAGACTGGATGATCTGGGCCAATGTTTTCAGCAATAGTGTAAAGGTCTTTTTAAAATACTGCAATAGTATTGGGACTTAAAGATTGAATGCTGGGCTTTCTATGGAATGTGAAATGTGCAAAGCTAATTATTTAAATTGTATTTATCTTTTTCTCTTGTGACCATGTTTTTAGTGATTTTTGCCACCTATGTTCCCTGGCTAAGTGAACTGCAAGGTAACTTTCTCAAAGGTGTTTTGATTGAGGCCTTTTTTTTTTAGGATTTGGAATGAATTAATAGGGTAGATAAAGAGAAAATCTTTCTACTGATGAGAAAGTCTAAAATAAGAGGACATAACTTTAAAATCAGAACCAGGCCGTTAATGAGAGAAGTCAGGAAACACTTCTGCATACAAAGGATAATAGAAGCGTGGAACTTTCTCCAACCTGAAGGCAGTAGATGCTAGCTCAATTAATAATTTAAAATCTGAGATCAATAGATTTTTGCGAGACAAGGGTTTAGGGGATATAGATCCAAGTCAGGTAAATGGACTTGGGTCACAAGTTATCAAGATCTCATTGAATCTAATTGAAGGGTGGAAGAGGCTCGAGGAGCTAAATGGCCTACATAGTGTTCTATAAATTCCCTTCTTGAGCTGGTAGATATGGGAAAGCAAACAGCCTCCTGTTAGTTTTTTCTCCTGACAGAATTGTGAGTTTGTCAACCATTTAAGGAGCTGCAAAGGCAGGGACACTTCATAGAACTTTGCGCATTACAGTGGTTAACTCTACATGACAGTTGTGAAATTTCTAATCTGTATCTTGGCCAGAGAAGACATCCTACCAGCCCTCCCCCAAACAAAGAAAACATTTAGAGAATAACCTTTTCATCACCAGTTTCTATGTTTGCAGTGATCTATGTTTCCTCTAGTGTGTTGCCAAAGAAAGAGATTATTAGAAGAGGTAACAAAAAGTTTGGCCTAACACGTGGGTTTCACCGCAGGGCTTAAAGTAAGAGATAGAGGCCAGAGGGTTTATGGATGAAGTTCCAGAAGTTATGCAGCTACTGATAATAGGTCAAAGTGGGATGGTAGGGTGTGGGTTCACAAGAATCTGGAGTCAGAGAAGCAAAGTTCAAGGGATTGGGACTGTAATGCTAGAAGTTGGAGAGATGGGGAGGGGCAAGGACATGGCGAGACACCAACACAAAGCTGAGAATTTTAAATTTTGAGGTAATGGGAGAGAGGGTCCAGTGTAGATCATCAAGGGATGATGGGCAAGACAAACTTGGTGTGTGATAGGATCTGGGCAGTAGAGTTTTGGATGATCTGAAATTGGTACAGGATGAGAGATTGACTGGGAGACAATTGAAGAAATCAAATCTGGTGGTGACAAATGCATGGATAAAGGTTTTAACGGCAGATAGGCCGAGGTAGAGATAAGGCAGACAATGGTGGAAGTAGCCAATCTTTGTGATGGAGAGGGTGTGGGATTAGAAGTTCAGATTGGGGTGAAATTGGATGGTGATGTTGTGAACAATCTCTCGGTCAGCCTGGCAGTGGCTGTAGAAGTTGATGGAGTTGTAGCAAGGATAAAGATGATAGCTTCAGTTTTTGAAATGCTTAGCTAGAGAAAATTGCAGTTCATCCAAAACTGGATGTCAGACAAACAAATCTGATAGCACAATGATAGTGGAGGGATTAAGAAAGGCAGTGGAGAGAGACAGCTGGCTGTCATCATCTTCATACATATAGAAGGTGATTGCATGTCTGTGGATAATGCCACCAAGGGGCAGCAATGTAGTTGAGGAAAAGGACAGTGTCGGGGATAGATCCTTGGGGACTCTGCAGGTGACAGTGTAGGGATGAGTAGAGAAGCCATTGCTGAAAATGCTCCGGCTACAACCGGATAGATAAGCATGGAACCAAGAGAAGGGCAGTCCCTCCAAGCTGGACAAGAAAGCAGAGAGTTTGGAGGAAGATGATGTGGTTGACCGTATCAAAGGCTGTTGAGGTTTCCATGAGGGCAGGGGCTAGGAATATTGCCCACAATCAGGCAGTGTAATTTGTGGATTTCTATTCTGTGGAAGAGGCAGAAACCTGATTAGAGGAATTCAAAGAGGGAGTTGCAGGAAACATGGGCAGGAATTGAAAGGCAACAACATTTTTAAGGGTGTTGGAGCAGGAAGTAATGTTGGTGATGTGGTGACAGTTTACAGGAACAGAGAAGGTTGTGGATGTGATTCTGGATGCGGTTCTGAAAGTAAATAAGCTTGGAAATATTGAACATGTGATTTTTAAAAAAAAATTTCTGAAAATAGAAAGTAAAATAGTAAAAGAAAAGATAGGTTAGCATTTTTGGTGTACAGCTTTCATCGGAACTTTAGTTTCAGTGACTTTTATTTGGAATTGTGTGCAAATTCAGTATGCAAGCGTGAGTCTTGGGGTTGGTTAAAATATGCCAGATTTGGCATGTGTAACTGATCCAGGATCGGAGTACTTGTAATGTATCGTACCAAAAAATCAGAGCAACAAATGATGTGATTGGTGCTGGAAACATTAAAGTGCCTGTTATGCACTTATTCCCAGTTGGCTTGGTTGCATTCTGGTTGTACCTGCAGCTCCGTGTATTTAAAATGTAACCTGAAGCTAATTGCATCTAGTTCCATTTAACGTGGTGGAGTCTCAGTGGAAGTGGTTCATGCCACCTCTTCAGTGTGACAACATCCCTTCTGTCAATTGTATAAATTAAGGTTAAGCGTTGACACGTAGGTGGCACTTAAAAGCATATAAAGAGATGCTTATTGTCTCTGGTGGTGGGTTGTTGTAAAGTTAGGAGCTTTACATTAGTAATGTTTCACTTGTGAAACCTAAAACTGAGTAAAGATCGACCTCTGGTCTCTCCTTTCACCACTGGCTGTAAAGTTTAACATGTTCAACTCAAACCATTATATCTGCTATAAAATCACTAAAGTTGCAGAGTGCCTCTTTCAGATTTTTTTGAACCATCTAAATTGCTTGCACTGATGACATATTTTCATAGTCAGGCTTCAATCTTAGGCCAAGAACTGTGTAACTGTGACTAATCGGCAAATACCAAAGACATGAAAATGTCATCAATCCCCTAAAGCTTGCAACTTTGAAAAGAGCAAAGCATTAAATGCCTTTTTCTGTTTATGTAGGATGCACAAACAGTCTGTTTATTTTCAGCATGTTGACAGGAAAGTGAAAGGAGATGTCGCAGCAGACGAAATGTACAGTGAATTCTAGAGTGATGACAATTGTATTGACAGGCTCCTTAACAGTGGGGAATAAATAGTGAAGAATAGAACTAATTTTACATCAGTAGGAATCAAATGCCCAATTTCCAATATTTGTCCTGCACCCTGCAGAACCAGTCAGGAATTCACATGTTGATCAGCCTAGTAATGCCTCATTCTAGCCTGAAATAAACAGTGCGATTGTTAGTGGCTACAGCTTGAGTAAGATTAATATGTTAATAAATTCATGCTGTTTTTACATATTTGTGGTGCTTTGCAATGCAAGGGTTCTAAATCAGTCTAAATTACTGTGATTACACATAGTCAAGCCAAGCAAATCTGAACCCGGCTAGTTAACACACTGTAAGTTGAAGTGTGCTATTCCACAGCATGGTTTAAAGTTGTGCTCTATCCTTGTGTGGGGGAGGATGGGAGGTTTCAATGGGAGGTCTAATCATATAGCACTATTAGAATTAACTTGGGATAAATCTCTCCTTTTAAGATGCTTGTACTGGAAAGATGAAGAGTTAGATGTTTTAGCCTGTTTTCCAGCTCTGGTGAGAGCAGTATGTACAGTATTTGAAAATATGGCTGAGGTGATAGTGGCAGCTGTTCTGTGAGTCATTCCCAGAGTTTTGGTCTCCCACTGTGGTGGTGTCAATGATGAAGTATTGTCTTGATTTTAAAAATACATTTTAAATATTCAAGTACAAAGGTTTAGTAGGTCAATTAGATGGTGAAATGTGGTATTGAATCTTATAGAAAAGAACATCCCAGAACTGAGTCCCGGCCAGAGTTGGTGAGGTGGGTGGTAATTGTCAACATAGGGAGTTCCTGACCCTGGCTTCTCTACAACTTTTTAACATCATCGCCGTTTTTTTGTTCCACCCCTTCATGTGGGCTTCTAATGAAGTTAGGGTGAGCTTTTCCTAGAAAGGCCAGAGATTTCTGGGCCCAGTCTATTGTGTGTGGTTGACTGTGGTGCCCTCTGTGGTGGAATAGTTCATTGATATTGTTCAGATCTATAAAGAATACCCACTTTGGAAAGGTACTGAAGATTATTGATGCATCTATGGTAGAACCTTACACTACCTCCAAGAGAGAAAGGAAGGCCAGATTTGCACTAAGTGCGGTCGTTGGCATGAAAAAGTCGTTATATCTGCTGGCCACAATGGTTGGTTTTTGCGCCATTTCATCCCATTCCTGGTGCGTCCAACTTCATTAATAAGGCATTCCTGGGAAGCACGCCGGATTGCTGGCGATTCGCCCGCCCCGCCATCGCCTCAGGCCTTCAATAATCCGGGCGTCATATTTAAAAGGCGGCCCTGCACTGAGCTAGCTCTCTCTAAGGGATCGGAAGCTGCTGAAAAGTCATGGCTGCCAAAGGGAGGAAACCCGCTGCCCCCAAATTTAGCGACACCTCCTTCGACCGCCTACTGGACACATTGGAGGCCCGTCGTGAAGTCCTCTACCCCAACTCTGGGCGAAGACCAGCAAACAAGGTCACCAATCCTGCATGGGAGGCGGTGGCAGCTGTGGTCAGCGCCAATGCCCTGCAAAAGAGGACAGCCAGCCAGTGCTGAAAGAGGATGAATGACCTCCTCTGTTCCACCAGGGTAAGTCACTTCTCATCACTCTCAACTCACACATTCTCAAACTCATCACACATCCACAGGGATCGCACTCACTGCCGGCTCAAGGGGCATCACCATTCAGTCTCTCACACACACCTTCATCTGCCCTCGGAACGTGCCCTCATCTCGTCCATGGCACCACCCACCACCCACACATGCCGGGCATCCTTCACATCTGGCCTGGCAGGCATCCTGCTTACACTCTCTCCATCTGTCTTCATGCAGGTCAAGCTGGCACACAACAAAAAGGAGAAGTCGCAGACTGGTGGAGGAATGTCTGACATAAAGGTCCTCACAGACTTTGAGAATAGAGCCATCCACCTGGCCGGCGGCGATCTGGATTATTCCCGAGCTGATGGTGATGTCGGTGGTGCTCAACCAAGTGAGGAACCGGCAGTGCAACATCCATCAGACAACCATGCTGTGAGTCAGTTCCCCTGTTCCGCAGTCCTCTGCCATGCACGAATTATCTGTCCTTACTTTCACAGGCACATCTGGGAAGCAACTGAGGGGCTCCATGAGCCAGTCCTTGACTCAAGCCCTGAAAGCACCTCTGAATAAGAATCTGATGACACCCTAATTGAAGTCCTGTCACAGCTTAACCACACCCTCCACCAGCGCAGAGCCACACACCTCAGTGGGACCTAGCTTTAGAGTAGTCTCAGGATCACAATCTGGTGAGCACATTGCACTGTCTGATCCACAGCAGGCGAAGGCAGGTACTTCCTGGTTTCTGGCACTCTGAGGACTGCTGGAGGCCACAAAATTCTGAGTCTGAGCCAGATGAGGAGCCTCCAGACTCGATCATACCTCAGTTGCTGGAGCTGCAAATGCAAACTCAGGAACATCAAGAAGGGATGTCTGCTGCACTCCTCAGATTACAAGGCACAATGGAAGAATCCATCTGCCTTCAGTCTGAGGTAGTTGTACATTGGCACGCCGGTGCTGAGGTCAACACTGGTAGGAAGGCAGCCACCATGGAGACCTTGGTCCAGGACATCAGTCCTGCACTGCTGCGCAGGCTGAACTCCATCATTGCTGCCATAGTTGGCCTTCAGCAGTGTCAACGTGAGAGGGGTGTGGGGCAGCTCGATCTCACTCCAGCTTCCCTTTCTCCTCAAGGAGTCAGCCAGGAGCCCTCAGGCACCCATAGGGAAGAGGATTAGCAGGTGCACCTCCCAGGGCCATCCACCCTGATGACTTCGGGAGTGTCTGGCCCATCCGAATCCCCTCTTCCTGTGACCTCAGCAGCTCCAGCTACACAGGCCGAGGAGGGTGCCACTGCCACACAGCAAGACACTGAAAGCAGGCCGGGGTCCTCCAGATCTCTGCCATCCAGGACGCCCACCAAGGTGATCACAGACAGGGCAAGACAGTCAGCAGGCCCCCTCCACCTCTGCTGTGGGTGTCAGGGGAGCACCAAGACGTAGCAGCAGGGTTAGGAAAGTTAAGAATATGTAGTTGCGCAGCCTGGGCACGGGTGTTAATCACTCGTACGTAATGTTCACGATTGTAAATAAACTCCCAAGGCTGCCTCCCTGCCTGTGGCTCCTTGTTCTGATGAGCAGTGCTCGTGTTTTCAGATGTGAAACCTTGGTTCCTGCACAAGATAAAGACAGGTGCCTCAGTCCAGGGCCTCTTCTCTGCGCAGTGTGTAACCTTCAGACCAAAGTGATGGTCTGGCTTAACACTCACTGGACACATTACTGATGCCTGCACCTCGACTGTGCTTGTCATTGCTGCCGGAATGTCGTGGGCAGATGTCACAGAGTTTCATCATACTCTCTGTGTGCTCTCAGCACCTTTAAGGTGGAGCTGGCCCCCAATCTCTTCAGAATCTGTGACCAGTGATGCTGTGCTCCTGAAGGGCTCAGGTGCTGAAAACTGACAAAGGATCAGGTGCATTTAAAGTTTCATGGCCACATCTCCGTGATATGACCTTGATCACAGATCAAGCAGGAAGTACGCAAGCAATCTACCCTCAGCCAGACAGCAGTCAGACGTTCACAGAATCAATCTAAAGATCTACGGAGTGTCCTCACTGAATCTCGTCATCATCCTCCATGAATCTTGCGGCTATGAGGGCCTCCTGAGCACCCCTGCCTTGTCTGGCCATTGCAATGGCCTCACCACCGACATCCTTGCCTTCGAGGAACCTCATCCCCTTCGATATCTTCCTCATCAGAGAAGGTGTGCAGCTTGTCCATCTCCTCCTCAGCCAGGCCCTCTTCCTATTGCAGCGCCAGGTTGTGTAGCACGCAGCAAGCAATGATGATGCGCGACACCCTCTGGGGACTGTATTGCAGTGCTCCACTGGACTTGTCAAGGCACCAGAACCTCATTTTCAAAATGCCAATCGTTTGCTCCACCAAAGTCTGCTCTGCTGCAGTCTGAGGCCACTGCATGGGCATCATCACCCATGTCCTCTGTGGGTAGCCTTTCATCTCCCCCTCAGCCATGTCCTCTGTGGGTAACCCTTGTCCCTGAGGAGTCAACCCTGCAGCCTCTCTGGACCCTGGAAGACGTCAGGGACCTGAGACCTGCTAAGGATGTAGGAGTCGTGGATGCTCCATTGGAGTTGTGCACAGACCTTTGGTGGTCACACACCAGCTGAACATTCAGTGAGTGGAAGCCCTTGCGGTTGATGTGATGTAGTTGACTGCTTGTTGCCATGGAGCTCTAAGCGCCACGTGAGTTCAGTCGATGGCACCCTGCACCCTTGCTTCCTGGCTTTCCTGATCTCGGGCAAAACGCTCAAAGATTTTCGCGAAGGCACAGAAGGCATCTGTGACCTCCTGGATACACTTGTGCATGGAGACTTGTGATATTCCATAGAGGTCACCTGTGGAGCCCTGGATGGAGATATTGGTGTAAGAATTAAGCACCATGGTTATTTTAATAGCCACTGGCAGTAGTTGCCCTCTGCAGTCTTCAGTGACACTAGTTCTCAGTTGTCTGCAGAAATGACAAGTGTCGTCTATAGACCCGGGGTCTATGACGCACCTTGGACCGACGGCTCGGTGTGGATCTTCAGCTGTGTGTACAGCAGCCCTGCCTCCCCTTCATCTTGAGGGAGGTGCCGAGCCAGTTGCCTCCACTGCTCTCTTCTTCTGTGCTATCTGTAAGTCATGAGACATACCGTTAAACCACCAGACTCTATGATCCTGATGCTCTCCTCCTGCAGGATCAAAGAGAGAGACGCAGGGGTTAGCATATGTGTCCTAAGAACCTCTCGGTTAAGTCTGAAGGCCTCTTCATGCGTGCAGGGGGGTACTGGCCACCACTTGGATGGTCAGCGTGTAGTGCACTTATTGGCTGTCCAAAACCCCACCCACCTCTGCCACACTTCACTTGACCGATGGACTGCATGCTGTGCTCTCAGCTCAGGCGCAGGCATTCTCCTAACCCACACTGCGAGGCTGCGCTGTTAGCTTGAACCATGAGGGACACTGGTCCAAACCTTAATAAAGACATTGCAAGGGGTGGTGAGCCAGTAACTGCGCCATGGCCACCTTTCACAAGGGGATTGTCCACCTTGCCCAGTCGGCCAATTGCTCTGCTGCCTCTTAAAACGCACATTAATTTGCAGTCTGCGCCTGAGGGGTGAAAAGTTCTGGAGTATTTGGTGGCACTTTCATGCTTTTGCGATGCTTGAGTGGGCAGAGAAGCTTCAGAGGCCCGACTCCAAGCATGTCAATGGAGCTGCAGCTGAACGGTCTCAGTGCGGAAGAATGCTCACTTCTTTGACAAGCTTTTCCAAGTGCGTGGCCACTTCCCTCAACATCATCATCCCTCCCCCCCCCACCCCGCCCCACAACCGCTCCGCACCCCCCACACAGCATGTGTCTGAGTATTTCGCTCAGTCTGTGCTTCCTTGGCCCTAAACCACCACCCCACCCTTCACCCCGGCACATTTTGGAGTAGTTCCTTCAGTCTGTGTTGTCTTACACCCCTTCTGCCCGGCCTGACCCGCACTGGAGCCCTTGACCTGGCACCGCACTGAAAGCCAGCTGGGAAAAGTGACTTGCCTGGGACCCCAATCAGCTCCCCCACCCCCCTCCCCCGAATGTGCGTGCCACTTCCTTGATGTCCTACGGATGATGCTCGCACGCGCTGCGCAAGGTTGTGTGCACTCACCTCTGAGTTCCCTTTGAAGTTCAGGTCACCAGATGCAAGCCTTTTAAAGGTAGTTGTGAAGGACGCTGTTCTGAAGTCACGCCAGTGTGGGCAGTAAATTTGACGTGGGGGGATGATTCTGGCGAGTAGGTAAATGCGGCGCACTGTTGACGGGTGGAGCAGACGATCACAGACTGGCTTGACGATGGCGTGAACACGATTCTTGGCCATCTCTCCATATTGTTCCCCCCACCCCCACCTGCCAAAATGCCCAAAGACAATGGGGTTAGAAAATTCCGGCTGAGGGGTGGGGAATGGGGGTGCAGAAAACCTATCAAAAATAGGTATTTGCCTAAGTCTCATTTCAGTATTCAGTAGATCCTCAGCTACCAAAATTATTTCAAACTTGTGTGTGTTTTATATTTCAGTTTTTAACCTACAAGCAAGTCTCCCCTGCCTTAGGATGCTTCCAGCAATTAGCTTGGCACTACGCTCATGTAGAGAGCATTATTGATGCTTCCAAGTGGTGTAGGAGTGCTTGGTGCCAGGTCAAGGCATCATTTCATAACCAGTCAAAAGTTGAAATGAAATGAAATTTTATTACATAATAATCTGTCTTCCCAGCTGGCAGTCCTCTTATACTTTATGCCTTAGACAGCTTGGAGGAGGGTTCATGACCTGGAATCGAATCGGCGTCCCGATTCCCACCTCCAATGGGAAAATCCGGCCGAGAGACTGTCTCACTTTGGAGCTTGACGCTGTTGGTAAAGAACGCATGTGACCTAGCAATATCATGTACAGAGGCCCTCAGTTACAGTGCTGATAAGTGTCAAGCAGAAATACAATTTTATTGTACAATTATCCTACCTTTTTCTCTAACGTGCTGTGCAACACCATTTTCAAGGGGTCGAAGTCTTAAGGATCCTAGAGATGGGTCTTTGCCCAATTAGTGGCCAGGGAGCAGAGCGCAGGGGCAGAAATGGAGGTGAGATACCAGAGAAACCACCACATTCTGCCTGAATGGACAGCGATTGCTGTGGGCTGCCATCTGCGTGTGGTGTTCAAAAGTGAGAGGATCTTCAAAGTAGCCAGGGCAAATGGAGGGCTGGGACCCAGGATAGAGTAGGTTGTTTAGTAAAACTTTATTACTGCTCAGAACTTTTCTTACGAACTTTCAGTTTTTTGCATTAAATAAAACGTCCCTTGCCCCTGTTACCATCAGGTTGCAGCTGGTCAGCTTCAGAGAGCCCCTAATGGCCGCCTGCCCCAATAATAATCTCAGAAAGTCAAAAGGCAAGCTCTTAACCATATCTTTGAAGACCTCAAGCCGCCCAGGAAAATCATATGAATCGGGAATGGAGACAGCAGACTGGCACGGAGGACATCTACATTTTTTATGCGTTCTGCTTCTTTTCCATCCCAATACGACATGAGAAAATCCGGCCCTACAGATTAAAAAGTGGGACATGAGCGAGTGTTAAATTCATTTTTACATGACAAATTTGCTCGTACTTGGAGGACCTTCGTAAATGTGAATTTTATCTAAACCCCTTCTGTGGAATATTCCTTAAAAGGAAGTGAGACGTGCAAGGGGTGAGCACTTTGAACGTTAATGTTAATAAATATAATTATAGACAGAAAGAAAAGCCGTGAAAGATAGAAACCAGGAGTAAAACAGAAAATTCTGTGGCTTGGTTTTTGGCAATGGATTTTGCCCAAAACATTTTGTTTTTAAATGTTGCTGACCTGCTGCGCATTCTCAACATTTCCTGTTTTTCAGTCTGTATATTTAGAGTTGGTGTGGTGTTTAAAATTCAGATTTGAAGTACTCCTCCACAGATCCCTGGAGGCTCTCCATCTGCTGTGGTAATATTTTAACTTCATTCCCACTTGGTGTATTTAACAAAACCTGACAGTGACCAAGTTAAAAGGAGAGTTACTCAATTGTTCCAGAGCAAACATTTCCAAATGTGACCCTGAATTTTGTTGGACTTCTCCCATCCATTAACTTACAAGCATGTTAGTCCCATTGCTGCATATGAACTTTGTGATGATAGGGGTGAGAGTTACAGCCCTTGACATCAAACTGGCATTTAACTGAATGTGGCATCAAGGACCCCTAGCAAAACTGGAGTCAATGGGAATCAGGGGGAAAACTTTCTGCTGATTGTAGCCATACCTAGCACAAAGGAAGATAGTTGCGATTGTTGGAGGTCAAACATCTCAGTTCCAGGAGATCACTGCAGGAGTTCCTCAGGGGAGTGTCCTAGGCCCAACCACCTTCAGCTGCTTCAACAATGACCTTCCTTCCATCGTAAGGTCAGAAGTGGGATGTTCATTGATGATTCTACAACGTTCAGGATCATTTGCGACTTCTCAGATACTGAAGCAGTCCATGTCCAAATGTAGCAGGTCTTGGACAATATCCAGGCTTGGGCTGACAAGTGGCAAGTAACATTTGTGCCACCCAGTGTCAGGCAATGACCATCTCCAACAAGAGAGAATCTAACCATCAGTCCTTGACATTCAATGACATTATCATCGTTGAATCCCTCACTATCAACATCCTGGGGTTACCATTGATCAGAAACTGAACTGAGCTAGCCATGTAAATACTGTGGCTACAAAAGCAGGTCAGAGGCTAGGAATCCTGTGACGAGTAACTCACCTCCTGACTCCCCAAAGCCTGTCCACCATCTACAAGGTACAAGTTAGGAATGTGATGGAATACTCCCCACTTGCATGGATGAGTGCAGTTCCCATAACACTCAAGAAGCTTGACACCATCCAAGATAAAGCAGCCCGCTTGATTGGCACCCCATCCACAAACATTCACTCCCTCCACCACCGACGCACAGTAGCAGCAGTGTGTACCATCTACAAGATGCACTGCAGGAACTCACCAAGCCTCCTTAGACAGCACCTTCCAAACCCTCAACTACTACCATCTAGAAGGACAAGGGCAGCAGAGAGACGAGAACACCACCACCTGAAAGTCCCCCCACCAAGCCACTCACCATCCTAACTTGGAAATATATTGCTGTTCCTTTACTTGTTGCTGGGTCAAAATCCTGGAACTCCCTTCCTAACAGCACTGTGGGTTCACCTACACCACATGGACTGCAGGGATTCAAGAAATAGCACCCCACTACCTTCTTGAGGGCAATTATGGATGGACAATATATGCTGGCCCAGCCAGTGATGTCCGTATCCCATGAACAAATTAAGAAAAAAAGAAAGAAAACCTGACACTGGTGTTCAAAGCTAGGACGAGTGGGTATCCATGTTTTCAGGGGGGTTGCTTGCACAGAAGTTGAAAACCTCTGTTGTGGAGGAAATGCATAAAAAAAGAGATCACCACTCTGTTACTAATAATTATTTTCTAGATTGAGTGTGGCCCCCTTTGAAGACTCAGGGCTAGAAATTTGTTGTTGTAGCATCCCCTCGAGCAGCAACCCAGAGGCCTATATCAACTTCCTGGGAATGTGTTATCCCTTGTGACTTTGGACAAGAATAGTGCCCACAGGTGTGCTCCCTGTGTACCCTGAAAGACCTTGATTGAGTGCTACCCTAGGGTCTTGCAGCCCAACTGGCTGAGGTGACACCAGGATCCCAAATTGGGACAACAAATATGAAGGCACTCTTTTTAATTGTCCACTCTGCAAAAATCCAGCATGAAGCACCGAGATGGGCCTGCATGAGCGTTATTTAAAATGACTTGCAGGTAAGGTAATTTTCTGGCATTTTTTCTATTGGAAAGTGATTAGGAGTACGCTGAGGTGTTTTTGAAGTTGTTTTGGTGAGTTCTGGTAGTTTTGATAAGTGCTGCCACATCCGCGGGACATGGGGAAGGCATTGGTGGGGGATAGAGGAGTAGGTGACCTCTACACTCAAAGGTAGGGGGCAGCAGTAACAGTGCCTCTGTGTCTGCACCATGACAGGGAGATGCAGTAGAGGCTGTGGAGAGGTCAAACTCTGCAATATTCCTGACTGCTATATATGGGAAATGGACTCCTCCATGCTGCTTGACAGTGTTAGGAGACTGCCTGGCAGGCCAGCCAATGCACCCATGATCTCAATGTTATTGCCCATCAGTATTCTACTGTACGCTGCCCGATTGAGGTCCTCATGAGTCCTCCACGGCAGTACTTACCTGCCACCTTACCCTGCAGTGAGCTGGAAAATGAATTATCCTTTACCCCTGACCTGTTTGCAGCTCACTTGTGCCGGTGAGTCTCTGCATGCTGATACTAACTTTATACTAACCTCCAGAGTTTATGTAGTACCAGTATGTGAGCTGGTGGGTGCGAGTGTCAAACTAAGCATTTGAGACTCTACATCGTTGCTGTATTGTTGTCTTCTTTCCTCTGCCTGGGTTGCTGTGGCTGCATGGGCAGCTGGCAGTTCTTGGATGCCTAAAAGCAAGACCTCAAAGGGAAGATGGTGGGATGGGGAACAAGCAATCCATGGTTACAGCATCTACAGCTTGCTCATCATGTCACAATAGCAGGATGAGGTTGTTCTAGGAGTTGAGAAGGGTCATAGGGAAGAAATGTTCTCAGCAACGTTGAGAATGCCATGGGCCCTGTCATAGCCAGCCCATAATGCAGAGAACCATCTCCTCCATAGGGCTCAGGAGATGCAGGCATCCTGGTCCCCCATTGGCACTGCTCCCTTGTATTGTGTGGCAATTTGTCTTGCAAGGGAGAGGGCAGAATGTCAGTTGTTGTGTAGCACTGTGTTTGGGTGATGTGCCTGCCATGCTGACTAGCTGGAGGTATATGGAGGCAGTGAAAGGTAGCAGCATTGATAGGTTTGTGAGGGTGATGAGTATCTAGATGCTAAGTGTGAGTTCTGAGTGCAGGGGCTGGTGCTGGGTGAGTGGTGGGCATGAAGTGCATTGAGCAGTGAGAGCTCGGTGGGAGATGTCACATGAAGTTTATCACAACGCTATGCTGCTTTAATTTTGAAAATATAATTTTACAACTTTCAACTGACTGAAAATGTTGCAGTTTTAAATGAGACAGAGCAAACTACTTAAAAATGCAAGGCGATCTTCCAAGGTGAAGGTGAAAAACAAACAAGACACCCTCAAGGGAGTGTGGAGAGAGACACATTTCCTATAATTCAGAGACCCAATGAAACTCATTGTCTAAAGGCAGGCATCCATGCCACATCTGTCACATTGGATCCCTTTCTCTGCCCTGATGTTCACCTTGCAATAATTTACATTGTAACAATATTGAGTGCAGCTTTTCTATAAGGTACAGCCTTCTTTTATGCAGAGTAGGCTGTTTGTACCATATGGTCTACAAACAATGCAGAGCGCAGAGATGACAGGAACATGGAGGACAGAAAAGTTGGGCCAGTAGCCACTTGGGCTGAAGTTACAATTGTTCAGATGAGATGGGCACACCAAGTTTGTGTGCTGCCCACCACAATTCCAAGAATTGCAACACCATGCCCCCAAAACTGGGGTAAACCAATTCCTAGCCAAGTTTAATAAAAACATTTGGGAAATTTAAGATTGTCCTATTGAGCCTAGAGTCTAGAAAGACATTCAGACATTAACTCTGTGTGGCCCTCTTGCTTGGGATTTATTTAAATACTGAACTGAGGGTCATTCAGTTTCAGAAGAAATCTTGTGGGAATAAGAAGTAAACGCGTACTGTAACAGTGAAGTTTTCTACACCTTCCTGCCCCGTTGTTCTGCTTGTTATACAAAATCTTCAGCTTGGAGGGAAGGTCAACCAATCTGGTCCCAATTCCTCAGCAATATTAATGTTTCACCTGTTTTGATTTTAAAACAAGATTAATGTCACTCGGCTTACCTTTGCCAAGAACGAACTGTACCAGCTCTCGGAATGAAGTACTTTTACAAGGAGCATGTATTTAATCAAACTATGTGGCTATGTAACTATGTAAACGCAATCTAACAATGCATTAGGGGAACTCTGCCTTCCTGAGCATCACATTATTGCTGTGAACGAACAATAAAAATGTGATTTCATGTGCAATGCTGCTAGAGAAAGCTATCAAATGGAATTACATTCTATTACATTAAGACATTAATTCATTTTCTCCCTAGGTCCTCTTTTTGTACTTTGCACTCTCTTGCTTTCCCATCTCTTTATCTTTCTCTCCTGGCTTTGGAGCTCATTTGCATGTGGGATTTCCTGCTGCCAATATTAAGCTTTTATTTATTTTCCTTTCTCTTTTGGTGGAGATTCATAGACAGCAGGAAAATACTATTGAAAGCATCAGATTAAAAGTGTCCTGGTGAGGCTGAAACCTGCCTCACTATACTGTTCCTTTGCTTCCTATCATTGGCTGGCAAGGGAGAAGAAAGGAAAATGGATGAGGACGATTTCCCTGTATTCTTATTGAAAGTGGTTCAGCCCAGCTACGGACCCTTTACTATGGTTGTAATTTGGTCACTCTGTGGCATTAATCATCTTCAGCTACCATTAGAGTTTCTGCATTAGTGGTAACGAGACCAGAAGACCTTTAACCATGCTCTGGTGTGAGGTAGTGACTGGAGTACACTGCTGCTGATTATGCATCTTGCAAGAATTCGCCTAATCTGACATGACCAATGCCGCAAAGATACCAATTTATTGGCAAGCTTTATGCTGCTGGGCTTAAGAATGTACATGAGAGAGCGCATGTTTTGTAGGAATGTCTTTAATCTTTGTGCTCCCAGCAGACAAGAGAGAACATACCTGAAATTCAGTTGTGAATTTCAATCATTAATTTAAATGGTGTTGGGCTCCTATGGCACAAAAAGAAATCCAATACGGTATACTCAAAACTTTACCCTTATTGCTATTTTTAAAAAAACGGACGTTATGCTGAACCAAAAAAGATGGCTGCTACAAGTCACATGACCACCAGCCCTTTGTCTGAGAGCTACCCCCAGAAGTTACAAGAACACAATAATTCTTTAATCAACTTCTGGAATCTTGCATCTCATTGTACAGACCTCTTGACCAGTCAGTTTAACTTCAATGGTGGGGAAGTTTCTAGAAACATTTTATTCAGGATAGATTCAGTAGTCACATGGAAAAATGTGGGTTGATTAGGAAGAACCAACATGGATTTCTAAAGGGGAAAATGTGTTGAACTAACTTGCTGGAGATTTTTTGAAGAGGTAACAGCGAGGGTTGATGAGGATAATGCTATTGATGATGTACGCATAGACTTTCCAAATGCATTTGATACTGTATCATACACCAGATTGTGAGAAAGGTTATAGCTCATGGAATAAAAAGGACAGTAGCAACATGAATACAAAATTGGCTGAGTATAGGAAACAGAGGATAATGGTCAATGGGTATTTTTCAGGCTGAAGGAAGGTTTATAGTGGAGTTCCCCAGGGGGTCAGTATTGGGACCTTTGCTTTTCCTGAGATATTTTAATGATCTAGATCTTGATATTCAGGGGACAATTTCAAAGTTTGCGGATGATACGAAGCTTGGAAACATTGTAAACTGTGAGGATGACAGTGCAGAATTTCAAAAGGACATAGACAAGTTGGTGGAGTGAGCAGATAGGTGACAGATGAAGTTCAATGTAGAGATGTGTGAGGTGATGCATTTTGGTAGGAAGAACATGGACAGACAATATAAGATAAGGGGTACAATTCTTAAGGGGGTGCAGAAGCAGAGGGATCTTGGTGTATATGTGCATAGATCATTGAAGGTGGTAGGAAAAGTGGAAAGAGCAGTTAATAAAGCATACAGTATCCTGGGCTCTATTAATAGGGGCATAGAGTACGAGGGCAGGGAGATTATGCTGAATTTATGTAAATCACTTGTTAGACCTCAGCTGGAGTATTGTGTACAGTTCTGGGTGACACACTATAGGAAGGATGTGAATGCATTGGAGAGAGTGCAGAAGTGGTTTACAAGAATGGTTCCTGGGATGAGAAACTTCAATTATGAAGATAGATTAGATAGGTTGGGACTGTTCTTCTTGGACAGGAGAAGGCTAAGAGGAGATTTGATAGAGGTGTTCAAAATAATGAAGGGACTGGATAGGGAGAAACTGTTTCTGCTCGTAAAAAGATCTAGAACAAGAGGGCACAGATTTAAAGTGATTTGCAAAAACAATTAAATGTGATGTGAGAAAAAACTTTTTCACACACCGAGTGGCTCGAGTCTGTAATGCACTGCCTGGAAGTGTGGTGGAGGCAGGTTCAATCATGGCATTCAAGAGGGCATTAGGTGATTATTTGAATAGAAACAATGTGCAGGGTTACGGGGAAAAGGCAGGAGAATGGCACTAAGTCATAATGCTCATCTGGAGAGGCGATGCAGACATGATGGGCCAAATGGCCTCCTTCTGTGCCGTAACTATTCTGTGATCTTGATTATAATCCCAAAAGACCAGGAGACTCATACATGAAAACTCACTATGCCTACAGAGCTGCTCACAGATGGGTATCACACCTAAGACTGTCTGGGCCCATTTCAAAAGGGAGCCAATGGGACGTCATTTTCACCTGATAAGCTCCTCTTGCAGTGGAGTCTGGGTCTGCCTAGACAATGTCTTCCGAACCCCAGCCCCTCGATGTGGATGGTAACTCTTTCCACAACTAAGGACTGGGACATTATCAGTCCTGAAATCAAAGCCAGTTCCAGACACTGGATAAACCTCCTCCTTGAAGTCAGGGTGAAGAAAGAAGGTCACATGACTGGAGTAACCATTTTGAAATCGCTATGCCTTTGAGAACTGAGAAACAGTCAGTCACATGAACTAGTATTCATTTCTCTGGTTCTTGCACTATGAAATTCCACTTTTTTGCCTATCCCCCTTTACTGTGTATACGTGTGTGTATATACACATGTATGTGTGTGTGTATGTTTGTGTAGTGTATGTATAGTGTGAAGTTGCTAACGCTGCTCCCCCGGGTTTTGAATGTGAAATAAATTAACCTTCTGAGTTAATTCTAATTTGAGTTTGCTGTGGATTATTAGTAAATTGGGTCATGTAAACCAAGGGATTGGGAAACCACGCCACTGCATACTCTAGAAATCGTTCAAAAACCTGCTTATGGACAGGTGGTAAGAGGAGATGGGTACAATTTGCCTGTCTCTCTCCTGTTCATAACAATGGTTAGAAAGCCAAGGGCAGCATGCGCCCAAATTTCCAATCTCAGCTCAACGGGAGACACTCCTTGGTAGCTGCATGAAACTAGGAAGGTCAAATTAGCAACCTGAACTTAATCTTCCTCATTGTGTTCTGTGAGAATTTTAAGAACTTTGGGCTATAACATAAGATTACCAGTTTTTAAAACCAATACATTTTCTACTGTACCTACAAGAATTATTACATTTATTGTTGATTATAGTAATCTTGGAAAAAAACCTGTGACGATAATCAGATGCCACATGCGGTGTGTAAATATGATGCTATAACAGTGAGTCAACCGAAAAACATTACACCAAGAGGAAACTAGAGAATACTGTGTCTGTTTGGGTATAGCCTTTACAGGATTAACGATTTGATCTTGTTTTGGAGGTAGTTCAAGTTTGATTTAAGCTGTGATAAGGTCACAAGGCCTGGGCCAGATTTTGGTGGGTTCCAAAATAGTGGAATGAGTAGAATTTTGGGTTAATGACTAACGTTAATTCATCACAGCTGAAGCAAATATTTCATCCAATCAATTTTCCAATGGTAGATTTATGTTTGAAAAGAAAAGGCGTTTGATAAAGCGCCACTTAACAGACTTGCCAGTAAAGTCGAACTGCATGGAATAAAAGAGACAGTGGCAGTATGGCTATAAGATTGACTGAGTGATAGGAATCAGAGGGCCGTAGTGAATGGTTGTTTTTCGGACTGGGCGGAGGTATACAATGGGGTTCTCCAGGGATCAGTGCTAGGACCACTGTTTTTCTTGATATCTATTAATGACCTAGAATTGGGTGAAAAGGGCACAATTTCAAATTTGCTGCTGATACAACTCTTGAGTGTATTGTGAATTGTGAGGACGCAAATGATAGACTTTGAGAGGACATAGACAGGCTGTGGAATGGACGGACATGTGGCAGATGAAATTTAATGCAGAGAAGTATGAAGTGGTGGATTTTGGTAGGAAGAGGAGAGGCTATACAAAATAAAGGATACAATTCTAAGGGATACAGAAACAGAGATATGGGAGTATATGTGCATAAATTATCAAAGGTTGAGAAAGGGTCTTGGGCTTTATAAGTAGGGGCATAGAGTACATGAGCAAGGAAGTTATGATGAACCCTTATATAACACTGGTTCAACCTCAACTGAAATACTGAGTCAAATTCTGGGCATAACGCTTTAAGAGAATGTGAAGGCTTTAGAAAGGGTGGAAAAAAGATTTACTCAAATGGTTCTTGGGATGAGGAATATTTGGATAGAATGGAGAAGCTGGAGCTGTTATCTTTGGAGAAGAGAAGGTTGAGAGGAGGTTTGATTAAAGTTCCTCAAAATCATGAGGGATGTAGATAGAGAGAAACTGATCCCATTGGTGGAAGGGTTGAGAACCAAAGGAAGCCAATTTAAGGTGAACGGCAAAAGAACCAATGGCGACATGAGGAAAAGCTTTTTTACACAGTGAGTGGTTTGGCTCTGGAATGTACTGCCTGAGAGCTTGAGGGAGATGGATTCAATCGTGGCTTTCAAAAGGAAATTAGATAAACACCTGAAGAAACAAATTTGCAGGGTTATGGGGAAAGGGCAGAGGAGTGGGAGTAACTAAATTGCTTGTGCAGAGAGCCAGCATGGGCATGAGGAGCTGATCGGTCTATTTGAAAAAATGTAAATAAGAAGTTAACCTGCACATCACTGGCTGTCCCTTGATTCTAAATTGTCATCTATTCAGGGTTTCACTTTCCTGCCAATGGCCCTCGTGACTGAAAAGGCCGATTCTCGACCCACAGATCTTTGATTACATGGGGCAGGACGTTCCACAAGGTAGTGGGATCTGGAATGCAGGATTGGCTTCCTCTTCTTTCCTTCTCTGCCATCACTCTGCCTCATTAAAATGTTATGACTCAAGGTGTGATGCAGCTCGATGGACAAGTGGTCACCATTTTGAATGATTGATAGCAAGCTCCTCCCAGTTATTAATGTTAATGCAGCTGTGCTTCAAGGAGAGCTTCAGAATATATTTGAAGTGTTTTCTTTGCCCTTCCCTGGAATGTTGTGTTATGACGTGGCCAGTGATGTGTGCCAGGTGGAACAAATCCACAAGGGAAACTTGGTCACACTATCATACCGATTTTGCAATTTGTATTTATTGAGAGAAGATTTGTGCAATGAATTCAGAAGTAACAAGACTACTAACACCTTATAGAGATTTTAAAAATTAAATTAAAACATTTATTAACAAAAGAAATGTTTTCAAGCACATACATAAGATTACAGTTACTTAATACTATAACAAATCCCAAAATTCCTAATTAACCTGACTCCCAACTACACACCCTCTTTAAGGCAACAGTCCAAAATAGACTTTAAATTTAGATAGGTAATCCGGCAAGTTGACCACAGCACCCACTAGGCAGTGGAATTCCAAAGGCGTTTCTCCAACTTTAATTACCGGACAGACTTCTGCAAAAGTGGCTGGTGGCTCCCCCCCCCACCCAGTGCTGTTTTACATGGTCCTTTTAGATCTTACATGGCCCCCCAACATAGCCTTCCATCCTTCATTATATATGTTTCTCTCCCTTTATTCTGTAAATTCCATTGTTCTATATGTCTTTGGAAATTTACTTTTCCCATAATATAAAAATCTTTCATGTTGCCAATATGGTCAGTAACTTTGGGAAACATAAACATACTGCTTGGCCTTGCTTATCTTGTTTGTTGTAAACATCCTATCATCCCTTTGAAACCTAAACAGCCATTTCATTTATCTAAAAATGCAAATTTCCTTCGCACCCTACATGCTGCCCTAATCCATGTTTACTCATTAGCATTTGAAATGCCTTTTTACACCTAACTTCTTTTGATAATTTCAACCTTGCAGTTATCTGACTCCAATTCGATTAAATCACACAGACAGAGCCAAAAAAACCCACTCATAAACTTACTTTACAATAAACTACAATAATATTATAAAAAATGTTAGTTTCATGACAGTTGGACATTTGAGAGTTCAGAAAACAGGACCTGGTGGGGGAGATGCTTTTTGGCCATCCGGACGGTGTCCAGTCCATCAAAGTTGATTTTGCAGCATTTAGCCTGAATACTTGTGGAGCTGGCTTCAAACAGGAGAGTAGCATCTTGATTGAATGTGGTGGGGGCATTGCTGATGGAATTTCTGTAGTGCTGTTATGTGACACACAGTCCTTCAACATATATGGAACGTGGTGGCATAGTGGTATTGTCACTGTACTAGTAATCCAGAGACCCGGGGTAATGCTTTGGGGGCCTGGGTTCGAACCCCACCATGGCAAATGGTGAAATTTCAATTCAGTAAAAATTTGAAATTAAAAAGTCTGATGACGATGAAACCATAGCTGATTGTTGTAATAACTAACGTCCTTTAGGGAAGGAAATCTGCTGTCCTTACCTGGTCTGGCCTATGTGTGACTCCAGACCCACAGCAATGTGATTGGCTCTTAAAATGTTCTACAAACAAGGGCAATTGGGGATGGGCAATAAATGCTGGCCTCGCCTGTGAATGAATTTTAAAAAAAATTTGGCTGACTAGGTGTGTGTTGATGTGAGTTTTGTCGTTGGTTAAGAACAGGCCGAGCTTCTTGTATGCAGAATGGTGGCTTACAAATGTGGTGTAGAGTGCTCAATGACACTGCAGTCATCGACAAACTGTAGATCATGTACGTCTATGGTGGTCAGTTCAGTTTTGGCATTGAAGCGACTGAGGTGAGTTTTCCATCCAAACGGTATTTAATACTGACACCAGAGGGCAGCTGATCTTTGAGGTGAATAATCACTCATCTTCCGACTAGGCACTTTACAGCCTTCCGGACTGAATATTGAATTCAACAACTTTAGATCTTGAACTCCCTCCTCCATCCCCACCCCCTTTCCTTTTCTTCCCCCTTCCTTTTGTTTTTTCCAATAATTTATATAGATTTTTCTTTTCCTACCTATTTCCATTATTTTTAAATCTATACCTTTTATGCCCTGTTAGTCTTTCCACCCCACCCCCATTAGAGCTGTACCTTGAGTGTCCTGCCATCCATTCTTAATTAGCACATTCGTTTAGATAATATCACCACCTTCAACACCTCTTTGTTCCTTTGTCTGTGACATCTTTTGATTATCTGCTCCTATCACTGCTTGCTTGTCCCTACAACCACACCACCCCCCCCCCCACCTTAAACCAGCTTATATTTCACCCCTCTCCTAATATTACTCAGTTCTGTTGAGGGGTCATGAGGACTCGAAACGTCAACTCTTTTCTTCTCCGCCGATGCTGCCAGACCTGCTGAGTTTTTCCAGGTAATTCTGTTTTTGTTTTGGATTTCCAGCATCCGCAGTTTTTTGTTTTTAATCACTGTTAGGTTGATTGTAAATAGTATGGGGGCTATCACTTGAGGGACCCCGGTCCAGATTTTGAAGGTGTCTGTTTCAGATCTCTCACATGAAATGGCTGCAGTCATAGTATCTTGAGGCAACCTTTGGAGCACAATCCACAGAGCCCTCGCCATTAACGGAGTCAAATGCTTTGATGAAAAGATCCATGTATGGTTCTCAACATTTTTCTTGGATTTGTCTGGCAACAAATCCAAATTGGGTATCGTTCTTACTATAATTTTCCAAACATCCTATTTACTTAGATTTGTTTTAAAGGTGTAGTATTAATATTTGCTTGATTTTTAAAAAAATACTAAATGGCACTTTCCAATGTAAAGTAGGCTTTGGCATTGTAACTGGAAGATATCAGCCAGGTGGTGTGATGATGTTATGGGATAAAGTAGGCACAAGTTCTCTACTAAATCACATCTTTCGTGTCAAGATTTTGTTTCATGGGGAAAATAAATGCTTTAAACTGAAGCAATTCCTTACTGATCGTGCACATTTTAGGTTGCAGTGTAATACCTTTTATATTGTGGACCAACGTGGGCAACTGGTTCAATTTATCTTTTCAGAATATCGAATTCGGTCCCCACACAAATCATTACATTTTGTACTCTGGTCAGATTGTGCTATGGAGGAAAGAGGTTTTTGTTTGTGTAAATCCAATTTTACCTTTTTCCATCACCAAGCCATTTTCTCCATAATCTTGGAGATCCCTGGCAATTCTGTTTTTGCTGAGGGATTTTTTTGTGTTATTTTCCTAACTGGTAAGACTTTTTTTAAATTTGGAGCTAATAAATCATGCTGGGAATAGAGAAAAATGTCATGGTAAAGCTGGAAGTTTACTGAACTCTCTCTGAATTCTGAAAGAATTACCTTTCATCTGCTGTTTTGTGATTTCTCTCTCTAGAATCTCAGGAATTTTCACAGCCCCAGCTCTGTGGGCACCACTGGGAGTGACTGCTGCCAGCGAGAACAGACCATCTCACCGAACTCGAGCACAGCAAAGACATGGACGCCACACGTTTATGTTTCGGCTCCCATGCCAGGAACAACACCCGCCTGTAGCCCAGAACCACAGCCTCATGGGGACTCAGAAAAGCCCTCTACCAGTAAAGGGGAAACCAGCAGCAAGAAAACAAAAGTGTTTGGAATTGTGAAACAAAGCTGGCCAAGTGACGAGAATGATAAAGACTCATGGAGGAGGGGGGAACCTGGACAAGATGTATTTCAGCTGGATGGTGAACTAGACATTGAGCAAATAGAAAACAACTAGGCTATCAGGTTCTAGGATGCATGAGCAGAAGAGATCTATAAAATTCTGCACAACTTGCTGCATTTTTTTTTGAGTTTTTAACAGTGCTCCAAAGGCATGTTAAATCAACCAACTTCACACCTTAACATGTCTATACCTGAATATTCAATTTGCCAAATGGCAGGCAATCATAGTTCTGTGAGGGCAAACCCAAAGGGGATTGGAGGTAATTAGTTTTTAACCTATGCATTGTCCTACAGATATAATTGGCCAAGGCATTGAGTTTAAAGCTATGCTTAAGGAAAAGTGGCCCCTCTTTACATGTTTTTATATAAGCTTGATCACAGTAGTTTTATATATATATATGCTGTTTCAATGCAGTGTGAATGTTATTTGTCATTCTAATATAGTAATTGACACTTCTCCACACCATTACCACCCCCACCCCCCACCAATCTTAACAGAGATGCCAACTTTCCAACCCCTAACTGTGATCTCAATGGATTGGAGCCACAAAAGCAATCTGTCACACGCTGCGTGCTTGCATTCTTTTTTGTTTGATTTTTGTTTTCTTATACCGACCATTTATTTTAAAAATTGCCTTAATGTTTAATTTGCTTCTTTTCTCCTTACAACTAAACCTTGGTATTGTCTTGCCAAGGCTACTGAAACAGAGCCACTCTAGTTTTGACTGCTGTCGATGTTTACCAGCATGTTTGTGCTGCTGACGTCTGAACAGCACTACTGCAGATATTTTTCCCCCATTTTCAATGAGTGGAAAAAAACAGGAACAAAACATGTTTCCCCGTGTTTGCAATGGGACTTGGTGGTTAACTCCTTCAGAGAGTTAACACACATGCAATAAGGCGAGTGACCACCTACTGTGCTGTAAAATTCTGATGAACATATACCCACTGGTATCTTTACAATGCCGATTGCTGGGTTCTTGACCAATTGATATTAGCAGCCTGACATGGGATATGGTCACAGGCATGACAGACAGGGAGAGACAAGAAATTGCGTATTAATATAATCAGTGTGGTTCAAAAATATAAGAATACTGTCTTGCAACCAAAAATGGAGAGGAAGTTCATTGACTTCAGGTAAAACATGCAGAGACGTATACAGGTTAAAAATCTAAAGGAAACTATCCAGGAATCCTGCCAAAATCAGGAGAATTGGCATCTCTGGCTTTGGACACCACCAGATTTCCAGTTATCTGTGTGTGTCTGTGTGTGTGTGCGTGCATGCGTGTATGTCTACTGTAGACTCAGGGTGTCCATAAATGGACTTGTAATATGAGCATTTTAAAAAAAAACTTTTTTTTAATTTATATTAAAATTGTTCAATACAGGACAAACATGTTTTCTACTGCAAGGATTATTTTCTTCTACTTGTGCATAGCAAATTATCTACAACCTCATTCTTTGCAATAAGCTTCAACAGGAATTAGTTACAGGAGGTGTTTGACGATTAAAACCAGGGCTGCTGTTTTCAGGTAGAGCTTGAGAGGATGATTATTGTAAGTGAGCTGGGAATGCGGCAGTGTATATGGAAAGGTTGCATTTTTAAATGTGACTTTGTTTAGGTATTACAATTTCTGGAATATCAGGAATTCCATGAAAAAAAGCAAGGAAGTCTGTGAAAGTATTCAGTATTTTAAACTTTTTTTTCCAAATATAGACCAAGCAATATTTATGCCTATACAGTACTACCTGTATGTGCTAGGGAAACTGATGGTAGCACAACGCTTTGTTTAATATTGAAGGTCCTGGAATGCTGTCTAGTATGGGATGATTCAAGAGTTGAGCCACAAACGCCAGTGGCTAAATGTAGTTTTTCCATCCATTAGTTGCAGCAATAATGCAGCACTGCATAACCTGTTTGCCTTACTGTACTTCAAAGCTTACACAGTAATCGCTGCAGTTATATGTGGCTAGTCTGGACATTTCAACTTGATACTTAAAACTTATGCTAACACATCCGGGTGTACACTCTGTATGAAAGACTGCTTATATGCAGTGAAAACATGGGCTACAGTTGCATTGGAGAACACTACTGTACTTCAGAATATTTGTAATGTGGTTCTTAGAAGCAAGGAGGTCTTTGAAGATCCAAGGCCTGTTCTGAATCAGAAAACCTGATTCAAATGAAGAGACTGTCTTCAGCAAAACTGTAACACTTCCTGGTGTTTTACATAGGCTGTTCTCAATTTTCAATAAAAACCGAAGCAAAAAGTTTATTTTTGCCGCCTTTTACTGCTATTGTAGTCTGATCTCTATTTGTGTATTACCTGTTTTCCCCCCCTCTCAAACTAGGAGGAAGGAGATAGGATCCAAGCTTCTCTGTTATGATCTTTATCACCATAATTATTGATCAGGCTACTTGAGTCTACCAGGCTGAGACTGGCTATATCAGTTAGTTCTATATTAATTTCCATAGCATTGCATCTGCAGTAAGTGCCCTATTGATGCCCAAGCAATTGATGATACCCGGCAAAGTGAACAAACTCAATCTCACAACCAATATCTCACTGAGAGAAAATATATAGGATTTACAGTGAAACAATTTTCTTTTGTTCCCCCCACCCCCCAGGAAGCTGAATAACTTGGGTTGTTTTATTTTAATTTGGAAAATATTAGCCACTATCTGGCCATTTGTCAAGAAGTGTAATCAGATTGAACTCTGCTCACATCTAATATCTTTTCCCCAGTCTTCATTTGATTATATTTTTTCAACAACAGTAAAACTCTTACAACACAAGTGAATTCTTGTAGCCTTTCTTGATAACCTTTTCAGGGTTACATCCTCCAAGAACTCTGTTCTCCAACTCTGACCTCTTACCCATCCCCCACTACTTTCATTCAATCATTGGTGTCCATGCCTTCGGCCATTGAGGCACTAAGCTCTGGAATTCCCTCCCTAAACCTCTCTGCCTCTTCTCTTCTCTCTATCCTCTTCTGCTTCTCTTTGTTCTCTTCTTTACCCCTCTCTGTCCTCTTTGGGTCACAGGGAATGGAATGGATTTGGCTAGGGCTGCAAGTTGGACATTGCAGCACACAGGAGCAATCAGAGATGAGAGAATTAGGTCAGGGATGCATACTAGTGACACTAGAACATTATGGAAGTGCAAGTCGGGATTTGGGATGTTTAAAGCACAGATAAATTGAATTTAGACTTGACTGGCAGGCATTACAGATGAAACAAGCATGATAGAAAAAAGATGATGGAAACTGATGGGACAGGAAGGTGTTAGTTGCCATATAGAGGAAGTAAGCATATATGCAAGACTTTGAACATGTAGATTATGTACTAGTCCTTAAACAGCTAGTCTCTCCCTGGTTACATAGAAACAGTTTATGGGTATTCAGAAGGTATGTTTAATGCAAGGAAAAATAAATTATCAGAGCTTTTGTTCCTAACACAAGAACCCTTGGCTACTTGATATATTTGATGTGTAACTGGCACTTTCATTTCAGCGTCTACATCACAGTATAAGTATCTTAGTGACATCCTTGGAGGAGAGAAAATATTCATAAATATTTTAGAAATATGTTTGAGGTAATTTTACGTGTGCAAATACATGCTAATTTCATGCAATAGAAACTACATTTTAAATATATCATACATAAAGATGTTATTTTTGTCTTTCTCTTTAGGCCCTACATACATTAGATTATTTTTCAACCAGAGAGTGAGCAAATGATTTGTTCAGGTATTTTTTAATGCTGCTTTGTTAGGGCGGAATCTGCTAATCGATTATTTTCAGGACTATTTCTGGATCTTGACCCCATAGAGGTCTGCAGTCCATCTTCTGGTGTCAACTGCCGGGAGGCAGCCAATAATGGGGGACAGGCAGATTCCTGAGGTGGAATTGAGGTGCAATCAGAGGACCCGTAGCTCTGGAGAGGTGCACGCTGCTGCAGCAGGTTGGGGACTGTGTGGGCACCTCAACATGGAGGCGGCCTTGGAAACACAATTAAAATTCTGAAAACGGAAGAGTCCCAAAGCCAGTAGGGCCATCTGAGTGGAGGAGCTGTGAGTACGGCCTTACATCCCTGCGACCTTGTCATCGGGCATGAAGCCATCGGCTCCAATGGCACACCGCCCCTCAACCTCCATCCCTACCCACCCCACCCCACCCACCACCCCATGCCACCACCCCCCCACCACACGGACCACCCCCACACTACCCCCCATACCCCCCACCCCCTTCCCTACCACACCCCCCTCCCCACCACATCCCACCCCCCCTCCCCACCACATCATCACCACCCCACCATACCCCCTCCTCACCATCACCCCACCACCCCCCCACCACCCACCACCCACCAACCCCCCCACCACCACCAACCCCCCTCCCCACCACACACACACCCCCCCCTTTCACTGCAAGAGTTGCACTGTAAACTCCTTTCCTCCAGCCCAAGCTAGGCAAATCTTCCAGCCTCCTTTAAATCTTCACAATTGCAGTGTCTTCAATCTGAGTGCAAGCTCCTACCTGTTTCTGTGTGCTGAACAATAGAGTCAGGATTTTCTCGGCTTCAGGTGCAGGATTGGTTATCTCTGTCTCCTGCTTTCTGCCTTTCTGATGGCTGTAGAGCATCCAAAACAAACTGCTGCATATCTGTGATATTCACTGATTTGTAAGGAAGCCTATAACCTAATATCAATCAAAATGGTTTCCTCTGCCTTCTTTCCCCATGACAATGTGAAACGCCTTGTATATAGGTAGAATTGCTAACAAGTTATCTTTGATCCCCACTCCCTTTCAGCTTAGCAGTAAATGATGACCACGAAACCATTGTCAATTGTTGTAAAAACCCATCTGGTTCACTGATGCCTTTTAGGGAAGGAAATCTGCTGTCTTTACCTGTTCTGGCTTACATGTGACTCCAGATCCACAATAATGTGGTTGATTCTTAAATGCCCTCTGAACAAGAGCAATTAGGGATGGGCAATAAATCCTGGCCAAGCTAACGATGCCGTCATGCCATGAACGAATAAAAAAAAAATATTGTCCAGGTCTGACAACAATGGTTTTGTGATCATCATTAGGCTTTTAATTCCACCATCTGCTGTGGTGGGATTCGAACCCAGGTCCCCAGAGCATTATCCTTGGTCTCTAAATAACCAGTGCAATGACAATGGCACTACACCACTGCCTCCCAGGCTTGTGCTGAAAAATGGCAAGTAACATTTGCGCCACACAAGTGTCAGGCAGTGACCATCTCCAACAAGAGAGAATCTAACCATATACCCTTGACATTCTAAAGCATTATCATCGCTGAATCCCTCATTATCGACAGCCTTGGGGTTACCATTTACCAGAAACTGAACTGGACTAGCCATATAAATACTGTGACTACAAGAGCAGGTCAGAGGCTTGGAATCCTGCGGTGGTAACTCACCTCCTGACTCTCAAAGGCTTGTCTGCAATCTATAAGGCACTAGTTATGAGTGTGATGGAATACACTCCACTTGCCTGGATGAGTGCAGCTGGACCAGTATTGTGCAGCGTATTGTCGCTGGACTAGTAATCCAGAGACCCAGGGTAATGCTCTGGGGACCTGGGTTCAAATCCCACCATGGTGGAACTTGAATTCAACAAAAATTTGGAAGTAAAAGTCTTTGATGACCAAGGAGCCATTATCGATTGTTGTAAAAAACCCATCTGGTTCATGAATGCCCTTTAGGGAGGAAGTCTGTTGTCCTTACCTGGTCTGGCCTACAAATGACTCCAGACCCACAGCAATGTGGTTGACTCTTAACTGCACTCTGAAATGGCCTAGCAAGCCACTCAGTTGTAACAAACCGCTACAAAATCACAAAAAAGGAATGAAACCAGATGGACCACCCAGCATTGACCTAGGCACTGGAAACAACTACCACAATATTGGCCCTGCAAAGTTCTCCTTACTAACATCTGGGGGCTAGTGCCAAAATTGGGAGAGATGTCTCACAGACTAGTCAAGCAACAGCCTGACATTATCATTCTTACAGAAAATGTCCCAGACACCGCCTTCACCATCCCTCGGTATGTCCTGTCCCACAGGCAGGACAGACCCAGCAGAGGTGGTGGCATAGTGGTATACAGTGGGGAGGGAATTGTGTGGGAGTCCTTAAGATCGACTCTGGACCCAATGAAGTCTCATGGTATCAGGTCAAACATCAGCAAGGAAACCTCCTGCTGATTACCATGTACTGCCCTCCCTCAGCTGATGAATCAGTGCTCCTCCATGTTGCGAAGTACTAAGGGTGGCAAGGGTGCAGAATGTACTCTGGGTAGGGTGTTCATGTCCATCACCAAGATTGGCTCAGTAGCACCACTACTGACCCAGCTGGTCAAGTCCTAAATGACATAGCTACTATATTGGGTCTGTGGTATGTGGTGGGGGAATCAACAAGAGGGAAAAACATACTTGACCTCATTCTCACCAACCTGCCAGCTGCAGATGCATCTGCCCATGACAGTAATGGTAGGAGTGACTGCCGCACAGTTGCTGTGGAGATGAAGTCCCACTTTCACATTGAGGATACTTGCCATCGTGTTGTGTGGCACTACCACCAAGCTATTTGGGATAGATTTTGAACAAATCTAGCAAGTCAAGATTGGGCATCCATGAGGCACTGTGGAGCAGCAGCAGAATTGTACTCGAACACAATCTGTAACCTCATGGCCTGGCATATCCCCCACTCTACCATTACCATCATGTCAGGGGATCAACCCTGGTTCAATGAAGAGTACAGGAGGGCATGCCAGGAACAGCACCAGGCATACCTAAAGTAGGGATGTCAACCTGGTGAAGCTTTAACACAGGACTACTTGTCATAAGCAGCAAGTGATAGACAGGGCTAAGTGATCTCACAACCAACGGATCAGATCTAAACTTTGCAATCCTGCCACATCCAGTCATGAATGGTGGTGGGCAATTAAACAACTCACTGGAGGAGGAGGCTCCACAAATAACCCCATCCTCAGTGGTGGAGGAGTCCAGCACATCAGTGCAAAAGATAAGGCTGAAGCATTTGGTACAATCTTCAGCCAGAAGTGCCAAGTGGATGATCCACCTCGGCCTCCTCCGGAGCCCCCCAGCCTCACAAATGCCAGTTTTCAGTCAACTCAATTCACTCCACATGATATCAAGAAATGGCTGAAGGCACTGGATACTGCAAAGGCTATGGACCGTGACAATATTCTGGAAATAGGACTGAAGACTTGTGCTCCAGAACTTGCCGCACCCCTAGCCAAGCTGTTCCAGTACAGCTACAACACTGGCATCTATCCGCCTATGTGGAAAATTGCCCAGGTATGTCCTGTACACAAAAAGCAGGACAAATCCAACCTGGTCAATTACCACCCCATCAGTCTATTCTCAATTAGCAGTAAGGTAATGGAAAGGGTCATCAACAGTGCTATCAAGTGGCACTTGTTTCACAATAACCTGTTTACTAACACCCTGTTTGGGTTCCGCCAGGGCCACTCATCTCCTGATCTGATTACAGCCTTGGTTCAAACATAGACAAAATAGCTGAACTCCCGAGATGAGGTGAGAGTGACTGCCCTTGACATCAAGGCTGCATTTGATTAGGGCATCAAGGAGCCCTAGCAAAATTGGAGTCAATAGGAATCAGGGGGAAAACACTCCACTGGTTGCAGTCACACCTCACACAAAGGAAGATGGTTGTGGTTGTTGGAGGTCAGTCAACTCAGCTCGAGGACATCATTGCAGGAGTTTCTCAGGGTAGTGTCCTTGACCCAACCATCTTCAGCTGTTTCATCAATGACCTCCCCTCCATCATAAGGTCAGAAGTGGGGATGTTCGCTGATGATTGCACAATATTCAGCACCATTCGCGACTTCTCAGATACTGAAGCAGTCCATGTCCAAATGCAACAGGTCCTGGACAATATCCAGGCTTGGGCTGACAAGTGGCAAGTAACATTCATGCCACACAAGTGTCAGGCAATGACCATCTCCAACAAGAGAGAATCCAGCCATTGCCGCTTGATGTTCAATGGCATTACTATCACTGAATCCCCCACTATCAACATCCTGGGGATTACCATTGACCAGAACCTGAACTGGACTCGCCATATAAATACTGTGGCTGCACGAGCAGGTCAGAGGCTAGGAATCGTGTGACAGGTAGCTCACCTCCTGACTCCCCAAAGCCTGTCCACAAGGCACAAGTCAGGAGTGTGATGGAACACTCCCCACTTGCCTGGATGAGTGCAGTTCCCACAACACTCAAGAAGCTTGACACCATCCAGGAAAAAGCAGCCCACTTGATTGGCACTACATCCACAAATATTCACTCCCTCTACCACCAACACACAGTAGCAGCAGTGTGTACCATCTACAAGATGCACTGCAGGAATTCATCAAGGCTCCTTAGACAGCACCTTCCAAACCCATGACCATTACCATCTAGAAGGACAAGGGCAGCAGATAGATGGGAACACCACCACCTGGAAGTTCCTCTCCAAGCCACTCACCATCCTGACTTGGAAATATATCATCATTCCTTCACTTTTGCTGTGTCAAAATCCTGGAACTCCCTTCCTAACAGCACTGTGGGTGTACCTACACCACATGGACTGCAGTGGTTCAAGAAGGCAGCTCACCACCACCTTCCCAAGGCAATTAAGGATGCTAGCCTAGACAGTGATGGCGACATCCCATGAATGAATAATAAAAGAAAATTAAAAGCTATGGTCCCAAAATATAACAATCTTATAACCCTCATAATTGTAACAAAGGACATTACAGTAGAATTTTGCTGGGCCATGAACACTCAAAATTTGAGTTGGAAGATAAGATTGCCAAGTGGTTAAAGTCTGAATTACATTTGTAAATTCAGCAAATTTATACATAACTAAGTTATGTGCTGAATTGAAGCGATATGACTCAAATAGAATCTCACCTTTTCAAAGTGTCTGATTATCATGGTAGTGAACTCAGGGACTGTAAAGAAATTACACTCATATAGTTCACAGCCAGAGGACATAGTGAACACTAGTATCCAGACTTTTGAAATCAGTGCCATTGAGCTAAGTGGCAAGATAAAAAGAAAAGCTATTAAATAGTTTAATTTGGGTCACACCTATAATTAAGATTATTTCATAACAAAAAAAAAGAGGCCAAAGGACTCACAAAGGATCATTCTGAATTTGGCTTAATAAAGATAATTTTACATCTGGGATTTAACTGTATGGAATCCCACAGTCAGTGTTATAACTAACTCCATGGATATGATCCAGTCATTAAATAAAAGCAGCTACAGAATGATATGATGGCAGCGTATATCGGAACACCAGCGGTGGAATGTGATGAGTCAGAGTGAGAGGTGAGAGGCAGCTATCAGCTTTCAAGTCTGACATGGCATAAAGTTTGGATGCTCTCCCTTGGGGTGTACATGATCGTCTCACAACCCTAAGCCTACCTCTTGAGAACAATAAATATGCAACAATCATCAATGCATACAACCCAGTATCAAGGACAAATTCTGAGAGCACCTGGACAGGGCTATTGTAAATGCACCACAGGAGGGCAAGCGCTTTGTGATGGGGATTTCAATGCAAGCTGACTATCAGGCCTGGGATGGTGTCCCAGTAAGGCAAAATATAGGGAAATGCAACAGCAATTGCATCCGCTGGAATATGTCAGTCACCAATACCATAATTAGGCAGAAGGCAAAATACCAAAATACTTGGATTCATCCAAAATCTAAACACTGGTACCAGACTGACTCTATCATCACCTGGCAGAGCAACATAAAAGATGGTATGATCAGCAGGATTATGAGAGGGGCGGAGTGTTCCACACACCACAGGATGCTACGCTCCAAGACGAAATTTACTATCTCACTGAGGAGAAAACTAACTTGCACCAGACCTGTTCAAAAGCTAGATGTGCAGAAATTGGTATCCGGAGACTGCTACGAATTATTCAGGCTCAGAATTGAGGACCAGCTGTCTTCCGAAGAAAATCCAAGTGATGCTGTTGAAATGGCATGGTCAATCTTCAAATCAACAGTTCTGGAAGCTGCCAGTGATGTCCTGGGAACACAGAAACCATCAAAATTGGTTCAACAAAAATGATCAAATTATGGAGAAACACAGGAGAAAAATGCAGCATATGCAGCATGGCTGGGAAACGAAGATATATCCACCACCATTAATTCATTCAAGGAGAGCAAAAGGAATCTGCAACAGGAGCTGGGTAGGAGTAAGATGCATGGTGGGTCAAATAAGCTAGAAAGCTTAAAACCTATGCTGATCAGCTCAATATGAGGAATTTCAATAAAGCCAGCTGAAGACTGTGTATTTTCCTCCCCCACATGGCTACTGGCTACTCATCTGTTCTCAACACTGATGGGGAATCTCTCCTGACAGACAGGACAGCTATCAAAGAGCACTGGGCTGACCACTTTATGGGTGTGCTTAACCGCCCATCCACCGTAAATGGGACTGCTGCAGACCATTTTGTCTGACCCATGTGTGAAAAATTGGACAGCAAACCCTCTGCTGTGGAGGCTGACAAAGCCGTCATATCCCTACCCTCAGGGATCCCAGGAGTAATTTACAGATTTTGGGGACCTTAGCTAGCAGTCAATCTCTCAAAATTATATCACTTAATGTGGGATTAACAAACCATTCCCCAGGAGTTCAAGGGTGTCACAATCTTTTACATGTGCAAAGGAAAAGGAGAAAGATTTGTGTGTGACAATCACAGAGGAGTCTCCCTGCTTGTGATGGTTGGTAATATTCTAGCAAAAGTCCCACTCAACAGACTGGTATAGCAGAACATGTACTGATAGAAGGTCAAAATGGGTTCAGGAACTGTACAGGCACTTACGACATCCAAGAGAAATGCCACAAACAACAGATGGGGCTCTTCTGTGCCTTTGTTGATCTGAAGAAGGCCTTCAACATGGTAAACAGAGAGGCCTTATGAAAAGTCTTAGCCAAATTGCATGTCCTGGTACAGCAGTTTCACGATGGAATGGCAGCCAGAGTTGCTGACTGTGGTGGATACACTGACTCTTTTGATGTAACAAGTGGTGTGAAGCAGGGGTGTGTCGTGCCCTCTCTGCTGTTCAGTATATTCTTTGCTGTCATGCTTTTTGGGGCATTTGATGGAAATGTTGAAGGAATAGGCATCTAATGCAGAACAGATGGCAATCTCTTCAATTTAAGATGACTGCAATCCTCAACTAAGATATCAGAGATGATGGTACAGGAATTGCTGTTTGCCACTAATTGTACTCTTATGTCACATTCTGAGCATGGTCTACAATGGATCGTGGACTGTTTTTCAAAAGTGGCTAACGACTATGAGCTAACCGTTAGCTTAAGAAAGCCGGAGATACTCCACCTACTATAACTATCAATGGCACAAGCCTGAAGATTGCAGGTAACTTCACCTATCTTGGAAACACAATCTCCATAAATGTCTGCATTAACAGTGAGGTGGTAAATAGAATTGCCAGAGCAAGCTCAGCATTTGCCCGTTTATGCAAAAGATTGTAGAAGAGATAAGGTATTATACTTACAACAAAATTTGCTGTATACAAAGCTGTGGTAATGCCTCCCCTCTTATATACCTGTAAGACATGGACTACTTATTCCAGATAAATCAAGAAGTTGGACAGGTTTCATGTAAGATGCATTCAGAACATCAAGGGTATCAAATGAGAGGATAATGTGCCTAACACTGAGGTACTTCAAAGAGCAGAAACATCTGTAATTGAAGCACTCATCATTATTGCTCAGTTCAGATGGAATGGACATGCAGTACGTTCGGCTGATGATAAAATCCATAAGGTGTTGTGAGTTCCCAACTTAAACTTGGACACCACCTGTGATGTAGGCCGAGGTTAAGGTTCAAGAACTCTTTGACGGTGAACCTCATGTAATGTGATATGTCCATCACGGAGTGAGAGAAAAATGCACAAGAAAGAACTACCTGTGGAGCGATCTCAAGTAATGGCCTTGCTTCCAGCAGCTAAGGATAAAATGCAAGCTAGAAAGACTGAGCAGTCCTAGCAAAATCATACAATGTATTCCTTCTCTCATTGTGGAAAGCCATGCAGGTCTGTGATTGGGCTCCACAGTCACATTAGAACACACACCAGACAATCCCACACACACAAGAAACAGCCATCTTCAAAACGAAGGGAAACCAATGACAAAGAGCTGGGAAATGGGACAAAATAGGTTTGCATTGTTCCTTCCTTACACACTAGGTTTGCAGCTCAGCTTCTCTATTATGGCAGGATAGCAATTGGAGACAGTTGGTTCTGCATAGAGAGGGACAGGTAGATCTGCCTGACAGGCAGACTTATCCTCTTATACAGCCTGTAATCTGAGCAAACTGCTGATCCTATCATGTTTAACTTTAGTTCAGTGGTCTCCACAGCAATGAACTTCATTTGAAGTTCAAAACTATCCCAACTGTGGGCGCTGACTCGCATTATGGGGCCAAGGCAGGTGGATGGAGCTAACATTCAGATCAGCCATGATCTCACTGAATGGCAGAGCATGTTTGAGAGGATGAATTGCCTATTCCTATTGCTACCCTACTGCTGTCTCATGTACAAAGGGAAAGTGATGAAAATGTTTGCTGTATCAAACATGACATCAATCACCTACTTCTGTGCAGATGCTCCCAAGTGTTGCCGATAGCCCCTGTGGCAGCCTAAAGGGAGGCAAAACAAAGACGTTCAGAGCTGCAGTGACCTTGTCTGTGACCAGGCAATGCTGTGCTGGCTGTACTCGGTATTTGAAGGTCTTGTAGGAGGTGAGAGAAGTCTGTAGCAGCCTCTTGAGATGTACTGCTCCTCAGAGAACTGCAGGTATGTTGTGCTGGGCTGATACATTCTGTTGGAGGGTAAGTATTCCTGCAAACACACCTCCTCATGGCAGCAACACTACACAACCAAAATCTGTCCCAAACTGTCCACTGTTTTAGCTGAGAGCAGCTGAGGATTCCTTTTAAATACTTCTGGAAATAGCCGCCTCCCAACTTCTACCTCTCACAGTTTGTGGGTGGGATGAGGAATAGGTGGCAGCGTGATGGGCAGAGATGAACATGCCATTGGGGGTCTTAACAACATCATTTTAACTAGGATTAACAAATCCAGGGCTCTCTGGATGAAAAAAGAGGTAGAAATTAAGATAAAGAAGAAAAAGTGTGTATATGACAGGTGTCAGGTAAAAAATACAATTGAGAATCAAGCTGAATACAGAAGGTTCAGAGGGGAGGTGAAGAAGCAAATAAGAGAAGCAAAGAGAAAAGACTAGCAGCCAACATAAAGGGAAGGGAGCAGATAATAAAACATACAGTATCCTAGGTTTTATTAATAGGGGCATTAGAGTACAAGAACAGGGAGGTTATGCTGAACTTGCATAGGACATTAGTTAGACCTCAGCTGGAGTATTGTGTACAGTTCTGGGCGTCACACTATAGGAAGGGTGTGAACACATTGGAGAGAGTGCAGAGGAGGCTTACAAAAATGGTTCCAAGGATGAGAAACTTCAGTTGTGAAGATAGATTGGAGAAGTTGGGACTGTTCTCCTTGGAGAGGAGAAGGCTAAATAATTTGATAGCGGTGTTCAAAATCAAGAGGGGCTGGACAGAGTAAATAGGGAGAAAATGTTCCCGCTCATAAAAGGATCAAGAATGAGAGGGCACAGATTTAAAGTGATTTGCAAAAGAAGCAAATGTAATGTGAGATAAAACTTTCTCACAAAGTGAGTGTTACGGGTCTGGAATGCTTGGAAGTGTGGTGGAGGCAGGTTCAATTGAAGCATTCAAGAGGGCATTAGATCATTATTTAAATAGAAGCAACATGCATGGTTATGGGGAAAAGGCAGGAAAATGGCACTGAGTCATAATGCTCAGACGGAGTGCTGGTGCAGACATGATGGGCCTCCTTCTGCACCATAACTATTCTGTGATTCTGTGATTCTGTGATTTTGTATTCGGTCCGTGATTGTGAGATTTTCTTTCCCTCCCTCATTTATTTTAGTTTGAGTTACTTTCTGCTTCATTGTTTCGATGCCCATTTCTACTGTTTCGGGAATAGTTTATCCCTCTCTGTCTGAGTGCTTGTTTTGATTCCTCTTTCTGCAGTTTCTGTAATGTTTCCTATCCTGTCTCTGTCTCTGATTTCTTTCAGTTCTCTAAACCCCGTTATTTTATAAATGGGACCTCATTTATCTCCTTATTTGCTCTGTTTCTACCTAACAGTAACTTTTTGCTGCTCTCCCTCACTCCCAAAATCCTTCCCAACATTTCAACGAGTACAATGAATTGAAATTTAAAAAAATCCTTGAACTATCTTTTTCTCATTTGCTAAATGCATGCATTTTCAATCAAACGTATCCCTCCTGCCTGAAATAAATAATATCGTGAGTTCATTTATTGGAGATGCGTATGTATATAACAAGTTCACATTGTTGGTTATATGAAGAATGGGGCCAGTCCTTTGCGTGTTTTCAACCTTGGCAGTAGAGCAATGCCTGGGAATTAAAAGGTCTGTGTTTCTTGCCCCACGAACTCCCACCACCCACCCACCACCCCTATAACCCCCTCTGCCTCGACTCTGCACAGGCAAACATAGTTCAGAGATTCTGTGGAAGTTCCAGAGCTCCGTAAAGGGAACAAAGGTCCAATGTAACTGTGGCCCGCACTCTTTTTCCCTCACCTTTTCACCCAGTGAGTTAATGATCACTGAGGACAAAGGCCAGGAAAATAGCCCCCCTAGCTTTCTACAGCTGAGAGTGCCAGTTAGCTGGCTGAAGATTGTGACTTATGGGGCAGAATTTTACGCCTCGTGGGCGGGATCGCGCCCAACCTTATCAGGCGTAAAATTGTGCGAGATGACGTTGGGCGAGCGTCCTGACGTCATCCCGCACGCGAGCAATCTTCAGCTCGGAGTCGCTCCTGCCATAAATTAAAGGGCCACTTAAGGCCATTAAAAAGCCAATTGATTCAGATTTTATGTTGCCTGTGCGATTTTGTGCTCGTCACATAGGCAAAACGGGCAGGCGGGCAGCCCACATTTTGCAAAGCCTCATCCAAGGGCGGGATAAAAAGGGTCAGCAGCATTGCCAGTGTAAGTATTGAGGAGTTTAGGAGATAGTTTGCTGCTGGTTGCTTATTTGAACTTGACAGCTTCATCTCAGTTCTGAGCTTCATTCTTAGCAATTCCAGACCTCATTTCAGGATTCATTGATGTTTCCAAGGCTCCTGGAGAACTCAGACCATGTGGACCTTTCCAGGTATCAGACCAGGTAACCTTCTGTTACCCTGGTAACGGGGATTGTGGTCTCCACTGGAGGCACCTCCTCTGAGGAGGAAGAGAAGGGCAGAAGGGAGAGGAAGCCAGGTATCCCAATGCAGTTTCCAGGGGAGGGATCTGTGGGAGGAGAGGCGCAGGAACAAGGGGGGGCAGGGCCAGCAGGAAGTCCAAGGCATAAGGGGTTGCAGAAGATGCCACTATCCTGCTGCCAGGGTTTACAGGTAGCGATGCAGCTACCTCAATATGTCTGAGGTGCAATGCCGAAGGAGACTCCGCCTCTCAAGGGAGACTGTGACCTCCATCTGTCAGATGATTGGACCTGAGATCAGCTCCAACTGTGTGGGTGGACACCCCATGCCAGTGGTTCTGAAGATCACAGTGGCCCTCAACTTCTATGCCTCTGGCTCTTTCCAGGGGTCAGTGGGAGATCTTTGTGGAGTCTCCCAATTAGCTGTCCACAGTTACGTCAAGCTGGTAACAGAAGCTCTGTTCAGGTGCGTATTGACTTTAGTTCATTTCTGTAGGGATGAGGCCAGCCAGGCTGAGCGAGCCAGAGGCTTTGCAGCGATTGCTGGGCCAACAAGGCGCCAGCGGGTCAGCTGGGTGCCTTCGTCAACAGGAAGGGATTCCACTCCATGAACGTGCAGATAGTGTGTGACCACAGGATGCAGATTCTGCAAGTCTGTGCAAAGTACCCTGGCAGCTCCCATGATGCTTATATCCTGAGACACTCCCAGGTGCCGAGGCTATTCAGTGCTCCAGCCCGACTGGATGGATGGCTGCTTGGTGATAAGAGTACAAGGATTGAAAAGGTGGCTTATGACGCCTCTCCACCACCCAAGAACAGAGGCAGGGCAATGTTCCAATATGAGTCATGCCTCCACAAGGGCGGTGCTAGAGAGGTCCATAGGTATTCTGAAGATGCGCTTCTGATGCCTGGACCGTTCAGGGGGAGCACTACAATACACCCCAGAGCGGGTGTCACTGATAGTGGTTGTGCTTTCCACAATCTGTCACTGGCAAGGGGGGATCCACTGGAGGAAGAGGATCTTGATGCCATATCACATGCCACAGAGGATGAATCCAGTAGTGAGTCAGAAGAGGAGCACGGTGAGGAGGATGCTGAGGGCATGGAGGCAGACCTCTGTATCCTTCAGGGAAGCAGAGACACCAGGGATGCCTTGATCTTCAGCTAGGCTGCCAAAGACCTGCTTCCAACTCATGGGCTGCCACCTCCATCCTGGACATCATAAATGGCCCTTTAATTTGAATCCAAAGTCCACTCCGTGCCAGTGCAATAAAGTTTAGAGTCACTCATGCCCAGCATCACATACTGGCATACCCTACACCAGAAAAAAAGGTGAACCATACTCAGGCCATTAAGAGAAAAGCAAAATTTATGTAATTTTGACACTCACATCAAATGAACATTACCATCTCTGGTGTTAATGGCCACACCAGTAAACAAGTAGACAAAACATGGCAGAACAGAAGATCATCAGTGGACAGTCCCTCTTGTGCTACGTCTTGGTGCCCCTCCACCCTGCCCTCGCTGGCAGCGGCATTGGAGACAGCCTGTTGACTCTGCTGTCTTGTTGGCCTTGATGACCTTGGTGGTCATCCTCTGGCCAGTGGAGCCTGTGCTGGCCCCGCTTGGGAAGGAGTGGCCAGTGCCACAGATGGCATCTCCCCAGTCATCGCAGCCTCATCAGATGCCACAGTCACTGGCAGGGGGGCAGGAAGAGCTGCTGCCATCATCCAGAGCGCCCAAAGAAGAGCCCGTAGAGATAACAAGCAGGTCATGTGCCAACGTGAGGTTGCTTTGGACCTCCCTGCTTGCAATTGATGTACGGGCACCTGGCTGGGATACTGGGTGCCTCATCCATCTCACACATGGACACTGACCAGCTGAGCTCAGTGCCTGTGTGACCCCAGGGACCCCTGATTCTGTTTTTGGAGCTGCCTCTCCATGAGAGTCGCCATTCTCTCAATGGAGGAGGCAGTGCTCGGTCATGAGGGTCAACGCAGTGCTCATGCTCCGCATGGACTCTTCCATAATGGAGACCATGGAATGCTTACCCTCATGGATCTCTGCCAGATCCTCCCGCACATCCCGCTGGACATCCAGCACCTGCTGCCTAATGAATGACTCCTGAGGCTCATCATTCGCCTTTGACTCAGCATCGTCCTGGTCTCCAGCAGTCCTCCGACTGCCAGCGCTCTCTGCTTCTCCCTGCTCCTTAAGCGAGTGTGAAGTGCTCTCACCGTTGTGCACCGACATTCTAGCTGACAATCTAATGCACACCGAAATGCTGGTATCTGCACTGGTGCCTGGTTCAGAGAGCGGGTGTGATGCAGGTGCAAATGAAGCCTGGCAGGCCTCTGGTGTCAAGGGTGGCTCTTTGGGGTCCTGCGTGCTGGCCAATCTAAGGGAGAACAACAACATGTCATTAGTTTAAGTCATCACACTGTCACTGTGCATTGCCAGGCATCCTGGTGAGACTATGGAGATCTGCATCATGATGCCATCGTCTTTCAATGATCAATGGGGACTCCAATTTTGAGGCTCCCATTAATGATGAGACTACATGAGAATGTTTGCACAATCTGAAACTCTCACCTCTGTGCGCTGTGCTCTTACCTTCGTCAGAGACCCCTGTCTCTCAACGACCAGATGACCGAGGTGGGTGGTGGCTCTGCAGTGCCAAAGTGTCCAGTTCAAACCTCGTCATGATTAGGAGGTTTGAGGGGCCTCCGCCTGTCCATGACCTCTCAATATTGTTATGGGCTGTCTTCTCCTGAAAGGACAGAGAAGCATTGATTATTCCATTCTCTACCTGCAGTGCCCTTGCAGCCTGGCAAACCCCATCTCGCAGGGCACATCCGAGTTGTGGCCCTCAAGCCTCAAGGCACTCAGTCGAAGTAGCCAGGGCTCACCCCCTTGGCCAGCTCTGGCGTCACTGATAGTTGGCACTCAGATTCCTGCTAACTCAGACTCCAGGCTAACACCCCTGAGCTCCATGGGGGGAATGGTCAGCCCTTAAAGCTTCTCCACACTGATTCATGCCAACTCGGTACTCACCCTTCCCCAGTGCATCAGGCCATTGAACCTTTTGCGGCTCTGCACCCATGTGCACCTCACGACGTCATGGCTGCTGACCTCGGTTGCCACCTCCTCCCAAATTTTTCTTGTCTGATGAGGTGGCCTCCTCCTGCCATCCCTGGGAAGAAGGGTGTCACCCACAAGGACCACGAGGCACTCATCCAAAAAACGGAGGGGGTGGGGGGGCCCTGAGTGCCCACCAGACCTGATGTCTTCAGCTGCTATTGAGGCCATTGCTCCAGTCTCCAGACCGCAGACAGATTATCCACTGGCAGCCTCCAGGGAGCTGCTTCTACCCACTGATTAGACCTGGCACCCGACAGGTTCCTGCCCCTGCCCGGCCTTTCCCGGCCATTGGGAAGACGTGTTTCACGCCGGGCGGGCCTTAATTGGCCAGCCAGCGTGAAATTGTGGTCGTGGGATGATCGCGGTCAGGGAACTGTTTTCCGACTGCTTCAGAGTATGCCGACTGCAGGCGTCCAACGAGGCAAAAATTCAGGCCATGGGGTAGAGGAGAGGAAGGTGTGTCTGCAGTCCAAGATATTCAGAGGCCCCAGCTGGAATCATCATACTCTCTGTAAATGCAGGGGAGGTTATTGGTACCAAATGTATGGGGAAGTTCATGATTACTTCATGAATATTTTTGGCACCTTTTAAAATCAGTTTGAACGGACTTCCGCTGATAGCTTATTGGATTTTTTTGGGGTGCTGAATTGATTAAAAGTAATTTCCTGCTGAATTTCAGGTTTAGAGATTTTCTCTGAATTTATGCTGCTTTTTGGGCACTAATTCCTTTCACTTGTTTTTCTTGTAGTTTTTGATGCAAAAAATAAATTTTTGTAAAACACCTGAAAAGGGGCCGTGTTTTTAAATCAGCATCAAAGCTGATTGTAAAGGCCTTTAAATAGTTTTTGCTTTCCATGTGGCAAATTTTATTTTCAGGGGCATGTAGTAAGTGACACAATTGTGATTGTTGATGTAATGGGGCTTCCTTTATTTTTGAAAAGTTATATCTCCATGGGGATCGTAACACTTATAAACCTTTGCTAAAGTGTTGGAAAATAGGTTTAAAATCTTATATGTATCAAGTGGATATGATGCAAATAGGTTTTCATTTTAATTGTATTCAAAGGTACAGTTTCTAAATGTCAGCTGCTTGGCAGTTGAGCTAGGTGTGTCCATGACAACCCTCAGCCTTCCCATGCAAAGGAAATATTTGTTCCGCGCTAATTGTAGATTTGGTCTTGGTCTTTCCATCATAAAATAGATATTTATCATATGTTTGGAACCCTCTGTGACACTGACAAGTGGCAAGTAACATTCACACCACACAATTGCCAGGCAATGACCATCTCCAACAAGAGAGAATCTAACCATCGTCCCTTGACATTCAATGGCATTACCATTACTAAATCCTCCACTATCAACTTCCTGGGGTTTACCACTGACCAGAAATTGAACTGGACTAGCCACATAAATACTGTGCCTACAAGAGCAGGTCAAATCCTCCTGATTCCCCAAAGCCTGTCCACCATCTATAAGGCACAAGTGAGAGATGATGGAATACTTTTCACTTGCCTGGATGAGTGTAGCTCCAACAACACTCAAGAAGCTTGACACCATCCAGGACAAAGCAGCCCGCTTGATTGACACCCCATCCTCAAACATTCACTCCCTCCACCACCGACGCACAGTAGCAGCAGTGTGTACCGTCTACAAGATGTATTGCAGAAATTCACCAAGGTTCCTTAGGCAGCACCTTCCAAACCCACGACCACTACCATCTAAAAGGACAAGGGCAGCAGATACATGAGAACACCACCACCTGGAAGTTCCCTTCCAAGTCACTCACCATCCTCACTTGGAAATGTATCGCCATTCCTTCACTGTCACTGGGTCAAAATACTGGGACTAACAGCAGTGTGGTTGTACCTATAGCACATGGACTGCAGCGGTTCAAGAAGGTAGCTCACCACCACCTTCTCAAGGGCAATTAGGGATGGCCAACAATGCTGGCCTAGCCAGCAATGCCCACATCCCATAAATGAGTTTAAAAAAGCAACTTATTTTTCAATTTCACTTCCAGCATCATCTTCAGTTACCCAAAAATGAGATAGACAGATAACAGTAGAATCAAGGAAGTATAATGTAGGTGAAACTTTTTGCTTCTAATCTCTGCATCTTTTAAGTCTCCTCAGCACTTAAAGTACTGAACTCATTGGACAAAATGTGACCTGATGCATCTTTCTTCAGCCTTGGTTAATCATTTATCAATTGCAGAGAACCATAAGTTAATCAGATGTCATTGTACATTGCCTCTTCAAGAGCTAACCTAGAATCCAGATCCATTTTTCAAGGAAAGTAGAAAGGGAGAGATGATATTTTTAACTTTTAACTGGTTCGGATCTGGAATGTTTGAGAGTGTGGCTGAGGCAGGTTCAATTAAGGCATTCAAGAGGGAATTGGGTTATTCCCAATGGAAAAATGTACAGGGCTATGGGGAGAAGGCCAGGGAGTGGCATTAGGTGAGTTGCTTCTTAGGAGAGCCCGCACAGACACAACAGGCTGAATGGCCTCCTTCTGTGCTGTAACCATTCTGTGAAGCTTAGTGGTCGTATACAGAATGCATAAAAATGATCAATCTTTCTGAAGTTTGTAATTAATTTACTATGTTACAGAAATCCCTATTGATATAGCCCAGTGAATATACTGTGAGTAGTTGAACAGCATAGATTAGAAGGATTCCCTGTTTGATCCCTGGTTTGTGCTGAGTTGGCTGATTTTAGCCAGTGTCAGAGGAAGGGAAACATAATTGACTTCAGCACCCCTCAGTTAGGAAGAGAAAATCAGCCAGAGATTCTGCTCATGATAGGACCTAGTGATTCCAATTGGGAGAGCTCATAGGTGAATCTTGAAAGAAAGCTTCAGGTTTGTGTGTGATGCCTCTTGCAGTTGATTAGCTTGCCAACACTCCCCAATCAAGGCATCAATGTCTTTAGGAGCAGAGAGGAAATCGGTATCGAAAATTTGTGAGCAGAACTGAAAAAAAATAGCTGTTCATTTGTGAAAACAAGAGACCACATTTTAACACTGGATGCTGCCGAAAGATAGAAGTTGCTTACAGTACCCAGTTTAGATTGTTATCACTTCACATTTCCAACCCAACACATGGTTCTGTGGTTACAACTAGCCCACAGCCTCTTACAAACATAGGGAAATAGGCTTCTGTTAAAACACATTGGGGCAGTGTTTCCGCTCGTTTACATCAAGAGTATCAGCGCCAACCGGGCAGAACTGCCAAACCAGAGCAATAGATCATGAAATTTAAACGTAATTTACATGCCCAAAACCACTTCCATTGGTGTTTTCCATTGGTCTTTGATGCTGGTTTAAGATTTAATTCACCCAAATCAGGCCCCAACCACAAAACTGACCATGTCCCCAGTTTGAAATTGCAATATGCCACTAATTGTGCTGGTCTTCAATGAATGGTCTTCAAATTGCATTCAATTTCTTAGGTGCACAGGTACTAGTAAGCCAATTTTTTTTTTAAACAAGTCTCAGATAAAAAATATTTAATTTACTAAGAAACTTAAGAATGTACAAATAGTCATTTGGTAGTCATTTGGGAACCAGCCATTCCCTGGTTCATTCCCCATGGCAATATCTTGACCAATCAGAGTCAAACAGGCTAGTTTGAATTTGAACAATAGCTTGGCAGTTAATTGTTCCCTGCTGCATTCTCCAGTCAGAGTCAATCAGAGTCTACTTGCCAACCAATCAGTACTCTCTTCTCATGCAGTATAAATTGTTGTTCACTTTACTGTTGGTAATCTTGCAACCTGTCCTAATGAGTGCAAGATGAAAATTTTAGACAGCATGTCTCTTTTTTTCAGCATTACTAATGTACACCAATGAAACTATGAAATGATGGAGGAAAAATGTTTATTTTTTCTGATGAATCAATTTTCAGCCATATTGCACCAGGTCACCACTCTTAAATACATCCAGGATACTTTTTAATGCCGAGAGAAAAGAAACGTAACAATTACATTCTATAAAGCTGCCTGATCGTGCTGATCATTGAAGATATTACATTTGTGATTATGCAAATTAATTTTAGGGGGAATTTGAACTGTAACCTAACCAACTCAATTCCAAGTACATTTTGTGCGCAATTTTGTGCAAGCAGCAACTTAACCCCACTGTCTTTTTCTCAATCATGAGGAGTGGGTTTGTGTTGTAATTGAGTCTCAAAATGAACAAAAATAGGACTACTAGTTTTAGGATGGTAAGAGATAGGTTTGCTCTCCAAGTTAAGCCCATATGTTTTGAGAATGAAATTAAGCTCAACCATACTCATACATATAGGGTGTTGATGAACATTTTATATCCAGTGATTTGAAATATCAATATTATTGTGTAATTGGAAGAGTTACGGTGAGCAGCCAGCTTTTCAGAACTGACTGGAGTGTTACACAAGAAATCTGGTTAGAACAGGGCGCACACACCTGTAAAAATAAAAACTTTTTTAACATAACGGTTCTAGGAACACTGATTCGACAGCTTTAACCTAGATCTGTGTTGATGTTGTAAATCAGGTGTGACCACTGTAATCAGGTATGGCACCCTCACACATTTTATGGTCATGCTCTGTGACTAGTATTTGTTTTTAAATGATTACGTCAAGCTCTGCTGATTTTCGAATCTCTGCAGACCCACTGTTTGCTATCGCAGGTGATCTACTGCGTGGCTTTTCAAACTGGGAGTCCTGTCTGAGCTTAGCAGATTTGTTCCCACCGAGCTGCCAGTGAAACCTAAATAATGGTGGACCCCAGAGAGAAGCCTTGCCAACGATAAATGAAAAACAGTGCAGAATGTAAAAGGTGCTGAATGCAAAAGACATCTTTTGCAGGACCTTCTGGATTCTCGCCTATCCAGGGTTGCGACTGTTCCACTTGCCTCCTCACATACAAAACATGTTGCACTTCCCCCTAACCATCAATGTAGGATAAACATGCATCAAAACAGGTTCTGATGGAGAAATTGTAAAAAATGAATTAAAAACAGGAGCGGAGACACAGAAAATAAAAGATCAATGAGAGAAACGAGATTTCTTTTGCAACATTCCGGTCGCTAATGAAAAGCTGGTTGCTCACAGTAACTCCTCAATTTATACAATATTGATATTTTAGATCAAAAGATATATGTTCACTAATGTGTGAGGATGATTTAGTATAATTCCAATCTAAAAACAATGTTACTTATTTATGGATTAAAACTAGGGGAGCAAATAAATCTCCAGTCACCTTAAAACTATTTTCTCATCTTCGTGACCAAGAAGTGTTCTGCCTGGCCACAGCAGTGGGAAGGCAAATGGCAGTTGATACACCCCAGTGTTCACGTGTATTTGCAGTGGTCCTCCAGCCACCACCCCTGTCTCAATGGCACCTGGGGCACATCCTCCCTTCTTCTGATGTGTCCAGGCCCTCACATGTCAGGCTTGGCTGGTTATCAGTCCAGTGAGGTGCTTGTTCTCCAGGCTGCTGTCTATGATTGGCAGAGTGGGAGCTGGCAATGAAACTGCCCTTGCAGGTGGGCAAGGAAGGGTGCACTGGTCTCCCCCTCCTTCACTGGAGCATCCTCATGTAAGGTTGGATATGGTGGCCCTTAACTTCTGTTCCCGAGGGAGGGGGGAAGGGGGAGGGGGGGCAAGTCTTATCCCCGAAGTACCCCAGAAGATCTGATGGCAGACCAACTCCCCAGAAGTTCCCACGCAAGCTTAAACTTCTGATGGGCAATAATTCTGCACCTGGAACCATCTGATACTCTGATTTAAATCGGAGACTTCGGATGGTTCCGACTCTCTGAGCAGAATAGTTACCCAGGAAAACTTAGAAGGATTGAAACCAGTTCTAATGTCTGTGTAACTATGGTACTGACACCCGCTACCCCTTCCACCCCAACTTCCCACTGGATCCCCCGACAACCCTCCCAAACCCGACTATCCCAACCTCCAACCCCCTGAGAACCCTAACTCCTCACCCTTTCACCTTACACACTCACCTTCTCCCTGGCTTCTCAAAGCAGCTGGGACCTTTAAACTTACCTAGTTTACAGTAGCTAGTGCTGTAAAAAGGAGGCATGGCTTCACTACCCCTGATGCTGCTGCCCTGCACTGGGAGGACTCCAGAGCTGCTGAACTGCACATTTCTCACCAGGTCTGGGTTGGAAGACTGGGCGAGATATGTGCAGCTCCCTGCCTGGCTAGATAAAAAGTCGCGGAGTGGCAATCGATGGTTCTGACGGAAGCACTAGGTTAGTATGTTGCAAGGTGAACTCACTTGCACCAATACATTCTTGTGTTAGCTGCGGCTCAGTGGGTAGCACTTTCTCCTCTGAATCAGAAGATTGTGGCCACAAGACGGACAATGATAAAAGAGGTCACGCAAAAATTGGGGACTCCACTCAAAGCACTTCCACTTCTTATCTACTAACCCCCCAATCCCTCCTCCCCCCCACATGCTGCCTTGTCGCCCAATGACAGGGTCTGCCTCTGCACAGGCACCAGTGGAGCAGTCTTTGGAAGGGACCTCAGAGGCTCCAAAACCCAGAGGATGTGGGCCAAAAGCATCCTGAATTCCCTTGGGACCACTTCAGCCCCTCACTCTCCTCCTGGTCCTCTTCTCCTTTATCCTCCTCTCTAGCACATACTCTCCTCTCATCTCCTTTAGACCAGTGGGAATGAAAGACAACAGATTAGAATGGTGCAACATGTCCATCCTCAGATGCTGTCTTTGGCAGTTTGCTACCCAGGAACAAAACATTGGCCTTTTTGATTCAACCTGTGGCCTGTAGACATTGGCAACTCCAGCGTTCATCACTGGAGAGGGACTATGGAATCGCAGAATAATAGGTTCATACAGCACAGACTAAGGTAATTCGGCCCCTCGTGTCTATGCTGACTTTTTGAAAGGCTATCTGTTCTTTCCCCAGAGGCCTGCAAATTTCTCCTTTTCAAATATATAACCAATTCTCTTATGAAAGTTACTCCTGAATCTGATTCTACCATTCTCTCAGGCATTGCACAAGATTGTAACAACTCGCTGCACCAAAGGTTTCTCCTCCTCCCCCATTCTTTTGCCAATTATCTTAAATCTATGCCCTCTGCGTGCTGCCCCTCCTGACAGTGAAAAGTTTTTTCCGAAACCTTTCAGAATTTTGAACCACACTATTGAATCTCCCCCTCATCTTCTCTACTCCAAATGGGGCAATTCCAACTTCTCCAGTCTCTCCAAACACTGGAATCCTTTATGCCTGGAGTTAGCATCTCACTCCTCATGCACTGTCAGTGCTTTCAAACTGAATCTGCTCTGGTTTTCATGTGTTGACGTGCACTGTGCACTACCTTAGCTTATGAAGTGTGAGAAGTATATAGGAGAGTTGCCCATCCCATTGACTCGATGTGCACCAAGTGCAGGTATCAAAGTTCCAAGCTTGCTTAGGGGATTCTGTTACTCATTTGCTCATTGCTGTATGTTCCTGAGTGGTGACCTGAAGCTGCTTAATTCATCTGAAACCCACTTTTAAAAGCCTTTCTCCCAGAGATGCTAGAAGTTTGTTAACAGCGAGTTTGAACCCAATTACACAAATACGCTGCAGCCTGAACACCTAATTCAGCCTGCCCAACCCCTCTCAAATTCCTGCATTTAAAGGTTCATATATCTTCCAGTGATTGATAAATTATTCAGGACTAAGTTGTGTCTCATAACATCAGAGATTTTAAAGAACCCTATGCTTTTAAATAACATGAAACAAGACCACAAAATGCTGCAAACACAGAGCAAAACATCCAGCCACTGTAAAGACCGGAAATCTATAGACTTCTGATTTTGATTCTTTTTACCCTTTTTCAAGAGTGTGCTGAGTTTCTTCCCTTGCCTGCCCTGTTCAGGTCATGGTAATTTTCGTGACACTGGAACCCTGACACATAATTGCCAGTGAGGTGGTGATCAGGACTGTTGCCACCTTCTTCCACATTGTGCTGCCAGCCTTACCAGGCATCTTCCTTCATTCCATCTCTAGCAGGCATTCTCAGTACCATCCAACTTCATAAGGAGAGCCCATAGATCTTCATCCACCAAGTTCCAAGTCCTCTTTTTAAATTCTTTTTGAGAAATACATATGGCATTGGGGATGTGGAGAGACTGGAAATTACATTTTACATGGCATACAGCAATTAGTGACTAAAATAAGTCATTTTAAGTGCTTTGAAATGATCTCAAATGATCTTTCATTTGAATATAGGTAAATGATCTTTCAATTAACTCCCACTGCCAATTTCCTTGGATCGGAAAATTGCCAATTTCACTCCATTATTTGAGAGTGATAGGAAAGATAAGCCAGGAAATTATAACTTTATTAAGCTAAAACCTGTCGTAGCAAGTTAATAGATTCTGTTATTAAGGTCAGAGTGACTGAGCACTTATTGAAATATGAACAGCTCACAGAGTCTGCATGGATTTGTCATGCCCATTTAAAACCTCATTGAATTTTTTGTGGGGTTCACTAATGTGGCAGGTAATTGTCTATAAGTTCCACACAAGAGACTGAGAGGAAAAATGGAAGCACATGGAATTGGAGATAACATTTTGACATGGGTAATGAATTGGTTCAGGAGACAACAAAGCAGGGGTAACAGACATGTACACCAGTTGGCAGAATGTGGTTAGTGATGCCTCCCCCCCACCCCAGGGTTTGTACTCAGCTTTTCATTACATTTCATAAATGACTTTGTTGAAGGAATAGAGAATCTTATATCCTAGCATGCTGACAACATCAAATTGTATGACACAATAGTGTAGATGGCAACAGGAAGTTGCAAATGTACATTGGGGTACACAGATAAAGTGAGTGGAGAAAACTGTGGCAGATAGAGTTCAATGTGTACTTTGAACCTATGAAAGATGGGACAGAATATTTTCTAAATGGCGAGAAGCTCGGAACTCTGGATGACCAGAGAGATTTAGGAGTCCAGGCACAGAAATCACTAAAAACTAATGGGCAGGTACAAACAATTTTTAAAAAGGCTAATGGAATGTTAGCTTTCATCTCAAGGGGGCTGTAGGTTATGTCACAGTTGTATAAAGGCTCTGAATGTAAATCCTTTGTATTATATCCAGTCTGTTATATGTTAAGCAGTTTTGATGGCATTGGATCAATTGAGCTAATTGAAGCTACTCACTATGAAATCACTCATGAATAATTCCCTAGTACACTATGTATTATTGGGTATGAAAATCATTTCTAGATTCCAGCAGGCTTAAAGCGCTTACACTGTTACAAGCCCCTCCCACCACCAAGTCCCCCCACCATCTTGGAAGTGGCCTTGTATGGGTGTGTTAAATGTTTGGGATGATATTGTAGAAATTTTGGAGAATGGCATTACCAAAATAATAACAGTCCAACACTTCTGAACGTAAATAATGATGGCCTAGACAGGAGTTCAAAGTTACAGCCCCTCCTAACTGTTATTACTGGAGCAAGCCACATTTGGATTATTGCAAGTTAAGGGAGTGGTGTGTTTCCAATTCAAATCTTCAAAGAGTTTCCCTGCATGGACGAAACAGATTAGCTCATACACAATATTCTTTTTCCTACAAATTTGTATTTGAATTTTAGCAGCAGCTGGCGTAGTGAAATGACAGAGCTCAAACGCACATTCGTCAAAATCTTAATTTGAAAAAGAGCATGGGACAGAAGTGTGTATTAACAAATAGAAACTATTGTGTAATTGTACATAGGAGTGTTTTTCTTTGATTATTTCTAGTATGGTTTGTGCTATGTAGTGAAAGGTTGTCAGTCGGAATTTACAGTAACTCTTGATCATTATTCTCCCATTATACCGATTCAAAAACATCTTTCAATAAATGTATGGCTTCAAATATATATAAAAAACAAGCTTCTGTTTAAACATTAATTATACTGGCTTTGTTCTAGAATATGTGTTTCTTGCCAGACACTATGCAAATCAAATACCTGTATGCATATTCCAACAATTATTAGATGCTACTGAGTAGCCATATTCACCCGCTTGTCCCATTCTGGCCTCGTCTACTTGTCACATTCCATTCCTATAGTACGGGATAAAATCAATAATCACTGAGGCAAGTGCAGGATAATTAATGAAAGCCAGCATGGATTCATCACGGGAAAATCATGTTTAACTTATTGCTGGAGTTTTTTGAGGAGGTAACAGAGAAGGTTGATAAAGGAAACACTGCTGCTGTGGTGTATATGGAGTTTCAAAAGATATTTGATACAGTGCCACAAAACAGAATTGTGAGCAAAATTTTAGGTCGTTGAATAAAAGGGAAAGTAGGCACTTGGATAAGAAATTGAATGAGTAACAGGAAACAGAGAGAAGTGATAAATGGTTGTTTTTCAGATTGGAGGAAGGTTTGTAGTGGAGATTCTCAGGGGTCAGTGTTGGGACCCTTGCTCTTCCTGGTATATATATTACTGACCTAGACTGTGGCGTGCAGGGCACGATTTCAAAAGTTGCAGATGATACAAAGATTGGAAATGTTGTCAACTGTGATGAGGACAGTCTTGAACTTCAAAAGGATATAGACATGTTGGTGGATAGGGCAGACAAGTGGCAGATGAAGTTCAATGCAGAGAAGTGTGAGGTGATTCGTTTTGGCAGGAAAGATATGGTGAGACAGTATAAAATAAAGGGAGAGCCTCTAACGAAGGTGCAGGGACAGAGGGACCTCAGTACATACATACATAAATCATTGATGATGGCAGGGCATGTTGAGAGAGCAGTTAATAAAGCATATAGTACCTTAGGCTTTACTAATAGGGGCATTGAATACAAGAGTAAGGAGGTCATGTTGAACTTGTATAACATACTAATTAGGCCTCATCTGGAATACTGCGTCCAGTTCAGGACACCATACTTGAGGAAGGGCGTGAAAGCATTGGAGAGAATACAGAGGAGATTCGCAAGAATGATGCCCAGGATAAAGAACTGTACCTATGAGGATAGATTGGAGAGGTTGGGACTGTTATCCTTGGAGAAAATAAGGCTGAGAGGAGACTTGATAGAGGTATTCAAGATCCTGAGGGGTATGGGCAGGGTAAATAGTGAGAAAATGTTCCCACTCAAGAGAGCAAGAAGAACTAGAGGACACAGATTCAAAATAATTGGCAAAAGGAGTAAATGTGATGTGAGGAAAAATCTTTTCACCCAGAGGGTGGTTGGAGTCTGGAACAAACTTCCTGAGAGGGTGGTGGAGGCAGGTTAGATTGAGCTATTCAAAAGGGAATTAGACTGCTACTTAAAAGAGAGAATGTGCAAGGTTATGGGGATAAGGCAGGGGAGTGGGACTCAGAGAGCCAGTTCGGACTCGATGGGCGTATGGCCTCTGCACTGTAAAGATTCTGTGATACTGTGGTATCCTGCACTACAGAATTACTTACAGAACAACTGAAAGAAGAAAAAATGATTTTAGTATTTCTTTCCTTACATTTTGGATTCTAGAAACAGAAAATGACCTGACAGCATCAATAAGTCGATGGAATGCAACTTGCGTGAAGATAATGTTTTTAAAACAGATCTGAAACTGTTCAAATGTTGGAAGAAACAATCCCTAGATATCCAACACCCACACATCAAAAACTCATCGATGATTTCCCGGAATATATGCTATTATGGATGCATGGATTCTTCTATACTCGGCTTGTGGTTCAGCATTGGCATTAGACTAGAAACAATTAAAAAAGGTGATGAATAGATAAGCTGCTGCCCTTTAACTTGACAGAAAACATACAAATCTGGTGCTGACATTCAAATCTTCTCCTTCATAAGTAACATGAAAAGGAGGAATACAGCAACATGTAGGAGCAGTACAGAATTACCAGACATTTGCAAATAGTTAACTCGCCAATGATATGACTTACCTGCTAGTTTCTCCCTATGGTAAACTGCCTATTTCCCACATGGCACCTTTCTGTAGCTTTGTCAAGATTGGAAACTTGCAGGTTTGGAAAGAGAAAATTACAATCGTGTTGTTGTCCAGCCTCTTAGAACATACCACGTGAAGCACACTGCAGTTAGTGACCATTGCAATCAGCAAATTATTACTGAAAGATATATGAATACCCGAACATTGGTCATATGCTTGGAACTCCAATTGAAAGCAGTACAACTTTGTCCTCCAATATATTTTTCCATGTGATTTTTAGCCAGGCTAAGTATTGCTAGAGATTGAAAATGAATGATGAGAATGCATATGACTTCTGGAGAGAATAACTCAATAGAATTGTTAATGAAAGGCTCACAATTTTAGATATGTTGTGAATAAGATGAGTAAGATTTAGATCATTGGAGTCAGGGATGTTCTTAAGTAAACTGTAGTTAGCTGTGAATACAGGGAGAGGGAGTTGTGGAAAAGCCCAAATGTAATATTCTTATTAGAATTTCCTGCAGGACAGCATGATGTTTCATCTACATGGCAAAGTAATTAAAATTCTCTCAGTACTTTTCCGCCAAAGGTTCTCCCTAATAAATTTATTCTCCTTCTATAGACTCTCAAAACATGAATTTTGAATGTTAACTCAAACATTAGTAAAATTGTAAGCAGTACAATTATCCTGAGCATTCCATACCAGTTCAGTAAAACACTATCATTTAAATTCACAACACATAAAGTTTTCAACTTATAACTTTATTTTCTATATTTAAGCTAAACATATGAAGCTAAACAGGCACACATCCAAACTGCCCTAACACCACTCATTCTGGCCCAGGGACATGGGTTTTCTGTAGGAGTTTGTCTGGCAAGTTTGCTTTTGAGATTTGTGACCTCATGTTCTCTGGTTATTGGATTTTAACAAACTGAGTTTGTGGTTCTTTTCTCGATCACATATTAACCTTTAGAGAGGAAATACAGTTACTCTAAGTAGCTGGACACAAGTCAAACTCAGAACCAAGGTACCACAGTATAATAGAAATCTTCAAAATAAAGTTTATATTTTCTCATAACTTTTACCATTTTACCTACAGTTTGCCATTACCAGCTCATGTCCAGTTCTTGAGAAAAACTTACTGAAATGACAAACTTCAATGTTAGATTTAAATTATGTCTATTCAGAGTACCGCAGTATGATTTACAGATACCAGGTTTATCAAAGTCTACATAGCTATACATAAATACATCATTTAGGCAGTAAAGCATCTTACTACAATTCTTTAATCCAGTATTTACTGCTTTGCAACAATCACCAAACCCTAAACAACAATCCTAATTCTGAGAGGGCATGTAACCTCAAGGGTTGCTCCCCATCTTAGCAGCAAAATATTAAATTAATTTGTAAATTTCTTATGACTTCAGATTCTTTGTTCATCCAGTGTTCAAGTTGCTAGTGTAGATGTTCGAGAAGGATTCTGACTGCTTGTGCTAAATTGTCCACATACCCATCTGCCTTCACTGTGGGGTGCTGTTCATCACATGGTCTGTAAATAAAGTCATAGAAAAAGAATTCACTTACTGGACGCATTGTTCCTTCAAGAATGGCTCGTTAATCTTATGTGGTTAACAATAAATCATGATCAGCATCCAAAAAGTGTTATAGTTGTTCATGAATGTAGATCATGGTTAGACATGATAATAATTTGTGAGTCAAATAACATTATTTCTCTGTATTTGTTCATGTGAAAATGAACTCTATTGTTAAATTAAATTTTAAATATATCTAGACTATGCAGCAAGATTTTTCTCCCGGATTAGACCAATATAGTTCTGAGCCAACCCCAGAAGCCATGCAGGAGCTGCTCTGAGATGACTCTTCTGATTATCCCTCTTCCTTCCCTCTCTTTCCTGCACAGAACAGGAAAGCACCTGCTCCCCAATCACCCATTTTCTACAGCAACTGAAAGAAATTGGGAACTGAGCAACATGATGAAATCAGAAGCACAAGATCATAGCGCTGTTAAGTACACACTGCTCATAAGCACCATCTGCAGTGTGGAAAAATACAAAAGATGCTGTGATAGTGATGTATTCTTGACATATGCAAAAGTGCGGTACAACTTGCCTGAGCAAGCTGTTTGACGTGGTGACATATAAAAGGTGAGACAGAGGGCAGGGGAAACGAAAGAACACAAACAAAATGAGCTTTCAAACTGAGCACGATGACAGGTGTTTGCTGATAGGAGCAATTGTTGCAGTAAAAGGGCAAGTGATATTTCTTAAAGTGCAGATTTCACATCCTTTCGTAACTTTCCTTTTAAAGAATTTGTTTCCATTTCCCTTACATGGTTGATCTTTAGTTTGATGTGGCAGGAAGCAAGGGAATTGCATGGTGGGGCAGAGGGTCCAAAACTGTGTGAATAGGTTTCCGCCATTATTATAAATCGTGGTCTTGTATAAATGACACTAAGCACAGAGCTTGTGAAGAGAGTGCAGGGAGCTTTATCCTGCATCCCAGATGCTAAAATATATGAAATTTCATTCTCCAGTTTTTTGAAACCAAAGATGTGCAAAACATAATTCCACCGATCCATAGTAAATGGGCAGAAAATGGAGCCTTAATTACTGAGCAGAACTGTTGGTGAGGACGATTTAAAAAAATCATATAAATATAGTTGTCCTTTATAGAATGAAGCCTTAGAAATAGAATTCAACTACCTCTTTCACTGAATACCACTCCCAAGAGCTTACAACAAAATAATTTTTTCTATATCGTAATCCACAATGAATCATACAGTAAATACTCATTGCTTTGAGTTTACTACTGACTTACCTCCACCAATCCAGTGCGCTGAAACTGTGCAAACACAATTAATGAACAACTGACAGTTTGGTTCAACTGCAAAAAAAATAGCAGTGACAGTTTCGAGCAAACCAGCCAGATGGTAAAGGAAACCAGAAATTGATACTATCTCAGAACAAGTTAAACTCTCTTCATACTTCCTCAAACAGTTAAATCTCAGCTTAACATCCAGTCCTACAAGCAGCGCCATCTGTACTCACCATTACCAAATATCAGAAAAGAGCCTGGGATGGATTACTAGTCAGAAGCACATTAGAAGAACTGAGATGGCATTGCATGCCCCAAGAATAAACATCACATCACTTTCATACTAAATAGTTACACAACCAATTCTGTTTGGAAAGCAGTGTGTCCATTTTGCATCACCTTTCACTATACAGTTTCTGGGCCAACAGGGGAGAAGCACAACCAGATCACTGCAAATACATGTAATGCTTTTGTGCAATACCTTACCACACTTATACTTGCAGCATCAGATACATTTGCCTTACCTGATTTAGTTAAACCTAACCTTTTGTTTCCTGTTCACCAACTGACTTTCTATCCATGCTGCTATATTTTATCTTAATCTATTCACCTGAATGTTTGTATCAACCCTCCAAAGGCAGAGCTTATCAAATGCCTTCGGAAATATATCTATAATAAACTTATTGCATTCCCTTTATCTGCACAGTCCATCTATTCAACAATTCAAATTCGTGAAACACAATTTGACTTTAACCATGCTGGCTGTCCTTCACTAAGCCAAGTATCTCTAAATGCTCATGAATTGGATCTCAAATTATGAATTCAAAAATTTGTCCACAAATAACATTGTACTAACTTAACTGATCTATAATGACCTGATTCCATCCTTCCCTTGCTTTTGGAGGGTCATTACACTGATTACCCTCTAGCTCAATTTGAATATTTTAGCAGGATTGAAAAATTGGGGTTGGATCTTTTGCCATCTATTTGACTTCATTCAACAGCCCTAATTTTAACATCCACCTCTTTTTTAAGCTTAGGTTCAATTTTAATCTCTACTTTGCTGATTTTACATATTGATGCACCCCATTTGAAGGGAATATATTTATTTTGTACATTCCTCATTCAGTACTTGAATATTCCCCACACTGATCCTTCCCTCTGTTTGCTAACTTTTCTGCCCAGTTTATTTGGGTCAGATCCCTTCTCATCTCAGTGAATTTCACTTGTTTCTGGTCCAGTATCATAGTTTTTTTTACACATTATCCTTTCCAACTTCACATTGAACCACACTATGTTGTGTTCACTATTTCCCAGTTGTTCCCTTCTCATCAATTAGTTGTCCCACTTTCTTTCTTGTTAGTTAAGTAGCATACTGATCTAGGGAATGTCTGAATCCATGTCTTCTCCATCAGAAAAACAGCTTATTTCCATTTCACAGCATTTCCTTTTTCTGTCACTACTTTACCACTGAAACCTTCAAATACATCACCGTCACCACCTGATGACTAGACCAATGCTTTGCTGCTGACTTCCCCTTCCCCACTTCAACCACTTACACTATTTTTATCCAGTTTATCTTGGAATAGTTAAATTATCCAATATTATTACCCCATTCTTCTAGATCTCTAAGCTGTCTATAAATCTGCCCTTCTATCTGCACATGTTTGATGGCTTCTAATGCACATTCCCTCTAATGCACCATTTCCCTCTTAGTTTCTAAATTGATCCATATCCAATCCGTCCAGCATTCTTACACCCTAACACTGTGATAAAGGCTTTAGTAATACTATCATCCTGCCCCATCCCTCTCTTTTGCAGAGACAATAACCAGGAATATCAAGTTCCTCATCTTGCCCAAAGCTAAACTATATCTGTTTAAGAACTGTGTGATGCCACTTCATAGTTAATAATGCTTCAAACTTTCAAATTTGCTTTGAATGCCACGTGCATTCACTTAATTACTCCTCAATCCTGACTCCAACTTATTTAGCAATCCTTTTCGACATCCAGCCCTCTTTTTCATTTCTGAAAAATCCCTCATCCAGTTTCTTCATTCCGCCTTAAGTTAAAATTTTCCCCATAGACTAGTTAAGATCCCAGGGAAGACCCTGATCCTAGCCCTGCTGAAAAGAGTCATTTCCATTCTATACAGACCACTCCTGTTCTAGATTCCATTTTTCATCAAAGTAGACCGGAATAAGATAAAAGTCTGCAGTCAAAATGAAGAGTGCTACTTAAAGCATTTAGCACCATTTCCTTAATCAGTATGATGCATGCTCAACAAATAAGGATACAGTGGTTCTGAATAATTGAACAGAAGATAGAAATACACTGAGAAATGGTTAACCATTGTCTAATTAGGTTCATATTGCAAACAAATGAAGAGAAAGGAGTATAAGCTAAATGTGTTGACCTATATATTGCTAATTTCAGTGAAATGAAAGGCAGTGGAGCAGGTTAAATGGCTGGAAAAATATATTGGGCCATAATTTGCTGTAGCAGGACATCTAATGGTAATCTTTTATTAGTTAGATTTGTTCTTGCATGTTTCGGTCTTTACATTTTTCGAGTAGGAAGTTGCTGAAAGTTTGAGCTGGTAACATCGCTCCAAAGGAACAAATCATCTGGAATGAGAGTAAACAGGGCAAGCAATTGTATATCTCCTTAACCAGATTGATAGATTGTGAAATCAACAGCGAGAAGGATGTGTGAAATGTCAAATCAGGTACAGAAAGACATATAATGAAAGGGAAAGAAAGACTAGATGGCTTGTGAGAGAGAAAGAAGTGGAAAAGTTGAAAAACAAAATGTTAACTTTTCATTTTTAAAATCTCCAACAACAATTTAAACCTGAAGAAATGAGACTCCACACTTGTAATAGCTCATTTTCAGTGCCAGAGCACTTAACACTTCTCACATCATTAAAAGGGCGCTTAAAATTGAAACAATTTGTCTTAACTTTCTATGAAGGGTTTGGTTCACATCTACCACACAAATACAAGCAATTTCATACCATTCAATGCAAACATTTTGACTAGGAGTAAGGAAATAAAAAGTTAAGAGTTCCATGAATTAATAAAAAAAGAGGTTTGGGCAAAAAATATGTTCTGGATACATACAATAAATAAAGAGAGAGAAGAAGTAAGAAAGCTCCAAGAAATATGAAGGGAAGGAAAAAGATAAATTATGAAAACTAAAAAGGAATACTAAAGATGACTGACAGGCAACATTAGGCAAACAATAAGGGATTTTTATAAGTACACATGAATTGTAAGGACAAAGAAAGAAGGTGGACCACAAAGACAAAAGTGGGCCATCTTGCACTTGAGTGAAGGAATGACAGATGTGTGAGTGTACGACTGTAAATGTACTCAAGGGGAAAGGATATTGTATGAATAAAAAGTGGAACTAAGACTAGAAAAGTCACTAAGCCTAGCTAGTACACATTGCAAAATACTAAAAGAGGCTGGGGACAATGGAGGAACTAACCATAAATTTTCCAAAAGTCCTGAGTTAATAGAAAAAGTCTCCAATTGCAGAACAGAATGCTTTGAGCAACTAAACAGCCATGACATTCTTTTGGCAGCAGACAATATACTTGTTTAGGAGCACAGAATGCCAGAATCTGTCAAAGGATTTTGAGATATCAAACACAAATGCTTCCATGTTTATAGCAGAATTCCAGGGGTGGAGAACTGAGGAGGGGCATGAACCAGGCCTGAACTTTCAAAGTTACGGATAATCTGAGAAACTTCAATGCTGCGGAATAAGATTTTTCAATGTGGGCACTTGTGAGCATTATGCACTTTCAACTAAGTATGGGTCAAAAGCATGGTATCATGCCCTCTGCCTTCTTTAAATAATACAGGCTACGGACAGGAGAGAGAGGCAAACTGAACTTCTTCATCCTATCAGTGTCTGTCTGTAAGCAGAAGTGTTTTTAATTGTTATTAAAGTAGGCGGTGGCGTGTTTCCCCAAACCCTGTTTGTGTGTTCCAACTTTATAAGTAATACGTAGCAAACTCTCTTTATGATTAACTCAGGAGGTTAGTTTATATCACATTCAAACCTGGGGTGGTGGGTGGGGGATGATGTATGCGCAACCTTACACAGACACACATATACAATAAGGGGGGATAGAAAAGAGGGAGTCTTTTTTACAGCTATGGATAACAACAGTAAAAGTGCCACAGAAATGAATATTCATTCACATGATTTTCAGAGTCCAGAAAATCAAAGTCCAGAGGGAGTTTCCTCTGTGGTGGAGTTCAGTTCAGATGAGTTCCTGGTTGGAACGAAAATCCTTTAAAACGAATGAGAATGCAGCACAATGAGGTTTATGTGCCTGGGCTGCTTAGCAGGCAATGGTCAGAAGCTTTTAAAATAAAACAGGAGCTGAGAGATGGTGGCTGGCTGCTTGGTCAGCCGGGAGCCCTGCTGTCTTCTTTTCAGGTTGGGAGTAATCAACAGACTGATCCTTGAGGCTAGAAATGTAACATTAAAACTGTCCAAGAGGCTAGAAGCATGGGGTCATGTGATGTGGCCCATGAATGAGTTAATTGCAGATTCACAAGTAGTTTCTTTGCCTCTGTCCAAAGTCCATTGTTTCCCTTAGGAATGAAATGGTGGCTGTTAACATCTCCTTCAGGTATAATGAGTTTCGATGGGCTGAATTTATTGTGCCGCTGGCGGGCACCCTACCACCTTCCCGCCCACCCCTGAGCTCACTGCCATAATACGGTGCGGGTTGGCAGGTTGACGATTTCCATATTTAAATGAACAATCAAGAGTTAATTAGGCTTCTTACCAAGCTAATTAAGCCTAATAATATGCTGCCCACGTCATAAAATGTTTGGCACAGGCAGCTGGGTGGGAGTGGGAAGCCCGATTATTTTACTAAAATGCTTAAAGAGGTGGGGGAGGGAAGGGGTTGGTCGCTCTTTGGGTGCTGCCCTTTGCCGATCATGGGGCGGCCCCCTCACATTGAACCCCCCCCTTTCCTCTTTCCTTCCTACCCGCTCCCTCCCCTAAACCCACCCGACCACCGCCCCCCACCCCCCCCAACCACCGCTCCTCTCCTTAACCTAGCCAAATTATCCTGGCCCAAGACCCTGGAATTACCTGGTCTGGGGATCCACGGGCCTTGGTTGTTTTCTTCTTCAGCAGTCCCGGCAGTGGCCACTGACACCTTTCTGGAGCTGCCAGGACTGATGGAGTTGCCGGCCAATCCAATTGGCCGGCAGCTCCAAAGGGTGGAACTTTCTCTCCAACGACAGGCAGAAGTCTCACTCAGTTCTTGTTAATCCACCCAGCAGGGCTTTATAGCTACAGCGAGTCGGCATGAAACATGTTGGCTTTACGCCGACATTGTTTCTGGAGGATGGGGGTTCCACCCCACTTGTATTATTCAGCCTGATGTCTCTATCTTTGTTATTGCCCAGGCTGGGGAGCCAATTAGTCTGTTAGCCTTCTAGTGATTATAATGTGGCCTTACAATGGGGTGTGAGGATGAGAGTGGGACACTTTTGTTCTTGTATTCACTGTTGCAAGCATCCAGAACAGATGGCCAATCTTGAGTCATGTGACCCGTAGCAGCCATCATTTGGTTCAGCAAAAGTCCATTTTAAAATAGCAACAAAAAAAAAATTGATGTACACAGTTTTGATTTCTTTCATGTCTTACTGAAATGTCATACATTTTAAACCTAATTGCAGAATGGCAGTATGAAATTTTAATTCTCAGAGAAATATGCCAACATGCTTTGTGTTTGGCTAAATGCTATGCAAAACATTCAAAATTATGTAACTGTAGATAACCGTAGATAGGTTATCTGCCAATCAGCCAGTCTGGAGTAGTGAACAGAGCACAGGGCAATCCTATTTGACATCTGGAGTCATCTGTGACATCAAACCTTTGCTGTAATTGCTGTCCTAGCTTGCTGCATCTGTAGCCTGGTGTGGTAGCCAACCCCTACAGCTAGACCAGAGCTCCTGGATCTTCCTCTATGTGGAAAATGAGTTGAAAATAAAAGTATAAAAGAATGTAGTACAGTAGTGTTGGGCACCATTGATCAGACAGCCGGCACCTTTCTTTCTGTTTTGTGGCTGAAAATTTTAAAAGAAAGGTTGGAGGAGTCAAGTAGCACATAAACCCCCTGAGAGGGAGAGGAGAGGCCAGGTTTTGATCACAGACTGACTGGGGCTGGGTCCAATAACTGCGAAAAAAAAAAAATTAATTTCTTTATTTCAAATAATGTGAATCCAAGTCTTGGTGCTGAAAGGACAATATTCTAACTTTCACTGCCTGTCACTAATATTTGCTTAAACTGCAAAAAATGCACAGCATTGGAATTACAAGCAGCTCTCTGGAGTTTTGAATGTTAACAACCCATGCAGAGAAAAGTCTGCCGAGCAAGCACACACTCCTTTATCTTTGTCACCAAAAGAAAAATTCAGTTTGGGGCTGATGTGGAATTGCCTTGGCTGAAACCAGAGATAAATCTGTTACCATCTGCCCGGGGTGAAGTCACACCTACTGGCTCCTAAATCCTAAGTGCAACAGAACAAAACAGCAATACATCTGAACACAAAGAGCTCATTTGTACAAAGAAATGTCACATACGAGTGAAATAGGAGGACACCACATACAGAGCTGAGATCATAGACACATTCACAGCAGTGTGCAGCTTCGTGAGTTTTAGTCGCAAGCCAAAATAAGCTTTCCAATGGCTTTTATTCAGTGAAAGATGTCAACTGCATTTCAATTCACTGCACCACAGAATTTCAATTCTTTGAAAATATAACTGTCCAATCAGTGTTTAATTGGATTCACTTTATGTCCTAGGTATTTGAGAAGAATAAATTTCAATATACAATGATGGTGTTTTCCATCCTACCCGACACATTCCATACTGTATATTTAAGAGAATGGCACAATGCCCAGCTTTGTTCTAGAGTGTAAGGTATTTCTGTCTGCACTCAATCATGGAGTGACATAACTGTTTAAAGACAGGTCAGCCACACCATGATGCTGAGCCTCACAGAAGTCAAATTAAAATGGACTGGCACTTTAGGAATGAAGGTATCAGATGAATGTAATGGGACATACTTTTCAAATCTACAACAGGAATCCTTCAAATTTGGCTATTAGGCAAATGCAAAAACAACTGGTTGAAAACAATTTGGAGAATAAAAAATGCAATTGACTAGGGAATGGCACTATTGCAGAATAACTCATGTCTGATGACATACTTCCCTGCTTAAATTGTTAAGAAAGATCAGGTTTTACAAATATTTTCAGTTAGGTGTGCAGTTTGTAAACCATAAGCAAAATTTACGTAGGTTAGAGATTAAGCTTTCTGTTTTATGCAGTGCATTTGCACGTGTTTCTAATTACCCCCAGGTTATTTTGTTGTGATAAGAAATGAGCAATGCACATTTTTTGGACACAATAGCCTTGGAGGTCCAAAGCGGTGACCACGGCGTGGGCACACACTTCAGGTGCAAGTCATGCTGGACGCCACATTGTCGAGGGCTGCCATTTTGGAGCTCACTGCTTTAGTTAACACCATCTGTTAATCATGTTCAGCTGAACACACGTTCAACAGCAGGAGGGAGCCCTACCAGTGCTATTTAAAGGCCTTATCAACTGCTTTCAGGTTAGTTGCTGTTTGATTTCTGCTTGCTGTTGCTATGATTGTACAAAGTCTTTGGTGTTTTCTAAGGTTCTTTTGAGTTGCCAAAGTCTGCAGGGAGTGGTGTGCCAAGTGCTGAAGGACTTTTTGCTGACTTCGCGGTTTCTGCACAAACCAGTTGCTCCCAGACACGGATGCGCTAGGAGACATTTCCATGGAATTCAGCATGTTTGGGAAACTGAGCATTGGTGATAGAGAGAAGAACAAATGGCAGGAAGTTGGGGGATGTGGGGTTAGTGGGGAGAAAGGCCTTTAGCAGGAGGTGATATCCGCTCGGAGTAATTTTCCTACCTGAACCTCAGCGAGAACAGTGTGGGAGATGTTGGTGCTTCAATAAGGATGTCCTCACTGAAATCTACCACCTGCTGCAGCCACAAATGCAACCTTGCAGCAGGAAAAAGACCACATTTCCAGTGGCTGTGAGGATGACCATGGCCACAGACTTTTATGCATTAAGTTCTTTCTAGGCTTGAGATATAACATCTTGCAGTTTGCAGTGTGTAGGAGGTCACCGAGGCTCTCTATTCAATAGGAGTGGACTACATTTCATTCTCTCTTGCCAATGAGCAGCAGGTAGAGTGAATATGCAGCTTTGCGAAGATTGCAAGCTCTCCCATGGTGCAGGGTACCATTGACACACGCACCTCTTTGTGGGCGCTGCATGTCAAATCGAAGATGTACTGCAATTGAGATGGTTTCCACTCCCTTAATGCCCAGCTGGCGAGCAGCCATACGCAGCGAATCATGCAGGTCAGTGCCCAATATCCTGGCAACAGTCGCGACGTCTTCAATAGTTCGCTTTGCCATCTGCCTTTGAGCCACTGCAGCAAAGCACAGGGTCAATACTGGGAGACGAGGGCTATCCACTGACCACACGGCTGATGATTTCAGTGCACCGCTCATGCACACATGTGCAACATGCAGAAAATGAAAACCACACAGCCACACAACATGTGATCGAGCAGATCACTGGCACGTTGAAGCAACGTTTCCGCTGCCAGAGCTGCTCTGAAGGAGCCCTGCAGTATTCAGCAGAGCAGATATCAAGATTTGTGATGCTCCTCTTGCATGCAGCACAGCCTCGCCTTTATGAGGACACAGTCCTTGCCACAATAATATGGCGAGCAGCTGACAGGAAGCAGCATGAGGAGGAGATGGAGGAGAAGTAAGAAGGCAACCTAGACAGCCCCTTTCTGGCCATTCTGTTTAGCTCCTCTAAGTGCAATACAAATAATTACAGCCCAAATGCTCCATTCACCTCCAGTCTGACACCTTGCCTTCCTTCTGTCACTGTTAGCACAACGCCCACTTGGCTACTACACATAAATAAAAGCCAACACAAAATAAACATTCCAAACCAAATTTATAAATCAAACCATACCGTACTGCACACAAATGTCAATTAATCGCCCTCGTGCATTCCCTTAGTGCCTTTATCCCATATGCCTGTGTCCTAGCTTTCTATGCAATGCTATCCCATTGGCTGCAGCATGGCTGCCGGATCTGCTGACTTTTAGTGCAGCAGACTGTGGGTGGCGTTGAGCAGCTCTGGGCCCAGAATGCTCGACTCTGGGCTGCAGCACTCCGAGCTGGCTAGCTGACAGACAACAGCAAGGAAGTTGGGGAGTGGGGGGAGGGTGAATGCTATCTTCCTGAGAGAGGACAGCAGGTTTGTCCTCCATGGAGCCACTGCCACTCCCCCTGCGACTTCAGCAATTGTAGTAACATGTTGGAGGACAGATTGCTGGACTGCTGTGATACCCTGCAAACCCCTTTGAACACTGATATCCACAGCCATGATGGCAACAGCCTGAGCTTGCATTGAGAGCAAGCTGACTTCACATGACATAAGTCTGAACTTCCACAGGAGCCAGGTGTCGGGGTGCCCTCTACTTGTGCTGCAATAGAAGTTAAGACATTGGCCATCAGATGAATCATGGTTAGGCCCACAAGTGGGCTAATTGAGTTGGCTGCCATTTTCATGCTAGAAAGTATGGGATTCAAACTCTGTGCAAAGCCCTGTGCAAATTTGATGCCAGACTCCTCCAAGGTCCTTAACAGTAACTGCTGTCTCTCTGGAAGGTCTTCCAATCCAACAAGCAATTCATTATGCATACGCATGAGCCTTTTGCTGTAATCAGGCCCATCACAGTCCTCATCTGAATTCTCTGGAGCAGAACTCGTGTGCGACTTTATCCTCTGGGAAGCTGGCAACTGCACTATCCTTGCCTCCTGTTCTGTCTGCCACTCATCACATACAGATCCTCTAAAGTACAAGCAGTGTCAGTATGTCAGCCGGTGACTGCAAGTGTGAGATTAAAGTGTGAAATGCCCTGGGACATGTCAATACAGTAAAGGGCACTGTACAAATAGAAGTTGCTTTTGTTGTTGAGTGTTTCTTCATCATCACAGTCTGCTTGCTCTTCCACCACTGCCTGGCCAGGGTGCTGTTCTTGGGTATCTGAAAGCAGGGTTATGGTGAGGGAAGGTTGGGGGGGGGGGAAGTGGGGAGGGGTGGTGGATATTACAGATGCTTGCTTATACCATCGGCAGCTTGTAAATCAGAAGAGATTGTAAGTTGAGAGGGAACTGGGATGTGAGAAAGAGGATTAGGCAAGAGGATCCTGTCATCTTCTATCGTTTTAGCCTCACCACTGACCATGGCCTTAGCAATGGATTTCCTAATGATGACAAACACTGTCCACTCCGTGGGGATAAAGACATACAGCTTCAACTGATCCTACCTGCTAACACCTGCTATTTCCAGTTGTGTGCCATCTTATCCTCCAAGAGAGAGGCAAGTGTCTCAGTGCATGGAACAATCTGTTCAGCTGATGTGGCTGTCATGATTGAATAGCTGGCTAGTGTATGTAAACTATAAGATGTGAGACTTACAGAAATGCTGAATGTGCGAGGATGAGGGGAAGCAATGAATGTGAGATATAAGTGCTGACTGATAAAGGTCTTTAGTAACTGAGTGATGGGGTGTGGTGCATTAAGCAGTGTCTGAGGCCCGTGGTTGGATGGATATGGCATTTGAAGCTACATTCACTAATCTTGACCACTTATGTAAAGTCATTGAACTTAACAGTAGATTGTCCACTGTAGCTTGGCAGAACTGTCAACCGTGATATTGTTAGAGTGTTTTAAAATGGTTTAAGGGTCAAAGTATCCCAGCATGCTTTGCCCTAGCATTTTATCCAGACAGTGAATGGGGAGGAACAGGGAAACTGAGCATAAACAATGTCAAAGACAGCTTGGAAATGCAAAAGGCAGAGAATGATGAACACCCAGGTCAAGAGATAGCCAATGCCGAAATAAGGGAGAGTTGCTTAGACACCACACGTCACAGTAGAAGATAAAGATTATCCCACACATTACAGTATAATAAATAAAGTTTGTAGGCCAGGGTTAAAGGCCAAGAATATTAGAGAGTTGGGTAAACATCTTAAATGTGGCACTGGCTTGGTGGAATGCTGTTTTATGTAGGCGTAGCCAAGATAGCCGAAATGGATAAGAACGGAACCTGTTCCCTCCAAAGGTTAATGCTCTCACATCAGCTAGAAGTCCGTTCACTTTAGCAGTCTAGATAGCTGGAAGTAATCACTGGAGGCCTAGGAACTAAGTTGTATTAATTACTTGTCATTGAATGTAATCTTTAGAGCTATTGTATGAGTATTATATATTGTTATTGTCAATGCATATTAAAGACTGTTGTTTAAAATTCTCGGGCCTATGTCACACAGAAGCTGTTGTAGGATTAACAATCCTCTGTTGCAACTATAACCACGGAAAATCCGCTAACAGTTTTTCAGCTGCCAGTCAGTCATACACTAGAGGCCTTGTGCCAAAAATAAACGGGTAAAAGTGGCAAGCTGCATCACCATGGCCGAGATCTTTAGGTTGTCGAGCGGGGCCCGCTCGCTGATGCGTAAAATGATGGGGGATGACGTCGAGCGGAACTCCCGATGTCACCCCGCGACATTTCAATTTTCAGGTTGGCGGGGGCACAGCCGAATCAGCTGCGCGCCCGCCGACCTGTCAACGGCCATTTAAAAAGTAATTGACTCAATTAATGGACCTGCCCGTCTAACCTTAAGGTTGGCAGGCAGGCCGGGAGCCCTGGCAGGCTTCAGAAAAAGCATGAAACCGCATCCATGGGCGGGATGAGGTTTCATAAGGTTTTAAAAAATTTAATAAAGGTTAGAGTTAAAGTGATGGACATGTCCCAACTCATGAGACAGTGTCACATGAGGGGACACGTCAGGGAAATTTTGTTTCTGCTCCTTGACCATTTTTAAATTTGGCACCGATCTCCCTGAGGCAGCACTTAGCCTCAGGGAAATGAGTGCGCTCTTTCGTGCGCATGCGTGAAAGAGCGCACTCCCGGCTAAAGGAATCCCCCCCCCCCCCCCGCAGCGCATAGTGCTTCCTGGCGGACGTCACGCTGGGCGGGCCTTAATTGGCCCACCCATGTAAAATGGCAACGTGCCCCCAATTGGGAGCGCCGATTGGAAGCAGGCCCACCCGCTCTCCTGCCCCCCCCCCCCCCCCCCAAGGACGGGGGGAGAATCCTTCCCCATGTAAATTTTAGGTGAAGGCCTTCCTCCCTCCGCCATCATCTTTCTCTCCACCAACACCAATTTTCTGCCCTTTTCTCTAAAGGCGTTTTGATGTTATCACACTGCTATGGGCCTGGATGCCTTCCACCCAAATGATCATTCATCATAAAACATTGACTGGTGTTAGGTAGACAGTTTGCATTTAACAACTCACTGAATTTCAACGTATTGTATTTGAGGTGCTTTTAGATGTTTAAAATACAAGGATTTGCATTTTTGCATGTTTTTTTTTGCGTGCCTAAAGTATCACTAAATTAGTGTTACGCTTTTAAAAGTTTTTTCATTAATCTAGTCCCAGCTGACACTAACTCATCCACAACTGTGAATACTTTCAGATTCCAAGGATTTGGCAGACTCCTTCCTATGTTAAAGCATAAAATCAGCATGATGCATTCATTTAAATTTGCCAAGTCTGGCCAATTTTTTCATTGGTTGGAGCCTTTATAGCTGACATTAAGCCAATCGACAACCCAACTTCTCTCAACTTTATTGGTGGGATGGTGGAAAAAAATAATGCAGTTGAACAGTTATCTATTTTTCTGAAAAGAGTTAGGGAAGGAAGAATAGATCAGGCAGGAAAAATTAAAGCTAATAAATAAGGATTAGAACTGGGAGAGCAAATGGAACGTATGGGAGGGTCATTATAGGTCAGACTGAATTTTTTAAGATTGTCAAAATTGTGCTTTGTGCATAGATTAGCTCTATAAGATCATTGTATTAATAAAGCTGGTCCCAATTTAAACAGCTGAATTACTCTAATTATGCACTCCAGTTATGCGGTACATAAACTAAATACTAAACCAATCTGTCCGGGGATTTCCCTGGACCTGATGGCAACCTTAGGGTTAAAGTGAAACAGCAAAAGATAAACCAGTACTGCCGACTGAAGCAATAAAATGCAATTTCAGGGGGAAAGATGCAACACTGATTAACAGAACCAGTTACTTCAAGTCCAATTGTATCAACACTTTTATCGTTTCTATTGAAAAATAACATACTGAAACTAGGATCCAGGAAAACAGGTTCCAGCAAAATTATAAACTTGGCAACATCCTAGCTTTTCTGGTCCTTCTTACATATTAACTGAAAATACTGGCAAGCTTTTGAGCCACACCTGGCCGCCAATGTCAAGGAAATCTTAACAGCTGAAAGATGAGAACTGTTAGCATTTAATCCCAACGTCTATTTGATTTCATCCATTATTCAAATTAGAGTTCACTGGCAGTAATTGGTCTTTTACTAGTGACGTTGATAATTTTGTCGAACATTAAAAGTGCCAGGAAGCTTCTCGCAATATTGTGATACATATTTCCCATTTATTGCTTTCTCCCCTCTCCTTCAACTGTCTGGATTCAGGAATGGAAAATATTTATGGGAGGTGGTTGTTGGGCTGGCGGAGGTTACAGATGATGGGGGTGGGTGGGGGGAACCAACAAAGCAACAGAAAGGTTTAAACACCAGGATGAGAATTTAGATTTGAGGGTCTGAGGGACTGAAAGCCAATGTACAACAGTGGGACAGAAGTGATGGGCAAAAAGGAGCGGGGTTTGGATAGGTTAAAATTTATGGATGATAGGGGAATTGGAGGCAGTCTAGGAGAGCATTGGGATAGTCATACCAAAGGCATGGATGAAGGATTCCGCAGCAGGTGAGCTTATTATTCTTTGTAGAGGTTATGGGTTTGGAAATTCAGCTTGGTAATGAATAGGAGTCCAAGGTTGCAAAAAGCTTGGTTCCACCTGAGGCAGCAGCTGAGGAGGAGTATGGATATGTGGCAATAATACTAAGTTTATAATGGGAACGGAGGATAATGGCTTCAGTGTTCCTAATGGTTAACTGGAGGAAATTAAGGCTTATTCAACATTGGACGTCAGACAAAACAGGCATACTAACGTTACTGCATTTGCCATGTGGTTCAAGTACAACCTCCCACCCTTGTGGGACTGTGATCTAATGTGTCTACTAGCATTGGTAGTTCCAGGATCTTCTTTTGCTAGATCTTAACCACATCATTAATACAGTGATTGGACCCAGTTACAGCCACTTTTGACTTGCTGGTTATATCATTTAATTTTCAAATTGCATCTATATATTATGACCATAAACATAGCACCAAATTCTTGATTAACAAGTGCACACAGAAGTGTCAATAACCATTCTATATTGCACTGTTCCACTGTCATCTAACTGGAATTGATTGTCACAAAGCAAGATTCGACCCAGCAGCAGAATATTTAATAATTAAATAATACACAGCACTAATCAATATTGGGGCTTCCGTAAAAACACGTTATCAAAAGTAAAATGTGGAATTGTGTCTAAAGGTTTTGTATGAGGCTGCTATTGAAACCATTGAATGTCAACGCTCCCCTCTCTCAACACCCCAAAACAGCAGCTTCGAACCATTTCTGCAGAGGGTTAAACCAGCAATTGCAATTCTTAGGTTGGCTTGTTGATAGATCTTTCTAACAAAAAGATAGACAATTGCTTCTTCGAAGAAGTAGCGATTGTCAGATCATTACAAAAGGATTCCTAAGCGTCTGCTGCAGTTGGCTCAGAACCATCATTAAATCATGCACCAAAGTGTTGGATTCTTGCTCAAAAAAAAAACGAGCAGCTGTGGACAGCTGCAAAAAAAAATGTTCCTAGGATTAAGCAGTGGAATCGATAGCCCTGCATGTCATAGCAATTCTGTATACCAAGCATGAAGTAATGCGCGTGATGCCCAGTACTGCTATACACAAAGAACAGCAAGAGGGTCAGGTGACATTTCCACTTTTTGTATGCTGCTTCAGCCTCTTTTATATATCCTCCTTTAATTCAGTGTCAATCTTTGTCTGATTATACTTGTGTGTTAGCACGTTTTCTGCATTAAAGGTGGTATATAAATACAAGTGCTTGATATTGATTTACTGCCAGTTTTGCTGGCATCCTGATCACACAATGTGACTCTTTGCTCTCCCAACAACCACCCTCTCCATTGCCCCCAACTGCTTGGTCGCAAATGTCACACATTAATTAAAATGCTAGCAACACTAGCTACAATACGGCCATTTTTCTGGCCCCAAATGCTTCAATCCGAGCCGTATTTACTGGTTTGGTCACCTAGAAAACAGCTTTATGTTATGGACAGAGTACAAGCCAGTTTTATAGCAGGAGGCAGCTTAGGGATGAGCAATTACAAAGAGAGCGTGTTGGCAAGAAAAACAATAAGAGAGACATGATGTTGTAATGGAAAACAGCTGCAAGGGCCTGGTGCAAGGGCTTTGGGTACGATCATTTATCAGGTGTGGAGTCACATCTGAAACATCAACCATTATTTTCCTTTCAGATGTTGATGTAACTTATTTGGATCTTCGGCACTTTAATTGCTTTAAAAGAAAGGTCAAATAGAAATTCTGCAAAGTGCTGGTAGGAAAAAAAACAATGCCTAATGGCCAACTTGCTTCGCAGGCAAAAATGGAGTGTTTTTGCTTAAGGTTTAGCTTGGTGTTGGCTTGATCAATTCTGTCATAGTTCCCAAGAGCTTAAAAGCCAACCCTGCTCAACGAAGAATATGCCAGCTCATTTTGTTACAGAAATTGTCCGTTTATGTGAGAAAAGGGGCTTGAGAGAGGAGCCGAGCCACTCAGTTCAAATACTCATTTTATTCCTTGTGATTTCTCTAAACATGTGTGTGCATGGCAACTCTTTTTTTGAATTTATCATTGAAATTCATGAGGTCCAAGTAATACACTTATCCTGAGGGCCTGAAAGCTTATCAAGTCTATCCAGAACCTTCAAAGAAACTGGAATTTGTCCACACTCTGTAGTTGGTTTGTAAGAGCTAAGCCTGAAATTCTTAAATTGAGGAAATAAAAAAAAATCGCTTTTAGAAATAACTTTAAAAATTTAAATACTTTATTTAATTTTAATATTTAGTCTGAGCATAGAAGTTTGAAACTATTTTCTACAATATGAAAAACTAGCGAAGCTTCCTAACTACCCTGGAAATGTACTTCTGCTATTATTCATTTACTCTGGCACAGTTTAATCAATGCACTGGCAGTTAAAGCCTAAACATGGTCTAATTTTATTTTAACACCTTTTAAAAATAAGAGGATCCCATGAAGGCACAGGACAGAACCAGTAGCTGAGATAATGTGAAAAAGGGTTTCCTAATCATTCCCTAGGTATACTCTGGTTTTTACCCCAGGTATCTGGGCAAGTGTAAACTCTCTATGGTGAGGGGAGCTGGATTCAGCCAGGAGCACAATCTGAAATCTGATGTCAAAATTATTTAGAATAAAAAGGATAAAACAAAAACAAAATCTGTGATTAAAGAGAATGGTCACCACGGGCAGAATCTTATTGAGGCGTCAGCAGTTTCGCCTGCTGGCTAGAGGTCTAGCAAGAGATCCACGCTACCTCTTTTCAGGAAGGCCTGCCGAACAACAAGCCAATAAGGCAGTGGCAAGGCCACCAGCAGGTCTTCCCCTGGAATCAAGACCCCAGGGGCAGATGTCTCACCTACTGCCAATCAGAAGTCGGCAGCTCTTGTGCTCAGTAGCACCACAGGGGAGGCTGTGACTGCTGCTGAAAAGACAAGCACCAGAGTCCCAGGATCGTGGAGTGACCCAGGCCAGAGGTAAGTAATGTTTGGGAAGGGGTGGGGGGGCGTGGGTGCTTTCATGGAGTGGGGGTCGCGAGGAGTGGGGTGCAAGGGGGTTGGGAGCAAGGGCAGGGAGTGGCTCTCAGTTGGCCTCCCCCTCCCGATGTCCAGTCCCTCGGTCAGGCACTGAGCGCCTTTGATCGAGGGCCTCTCCTTCCACCAGAGGTGACAAGCTGGCGGCACAGGTTTTTAACCTGTGGTGCATGCCACATGGCGACAGGCCCGCCTGCAGCTGGGTTATTACCAGCGGTGGTGGGATGAAGCCATTACGTGGTCATTAATTGGCCACTTAGGGGCCTCAATTGGCTGCAGGGTGGAAGGTCGACCATGGGCCTTCCCACCTAGAGCTCAATTTGGGCAGAGACTGGAAGGGGACAGATTCCAATGCACCATCAGCCCGTGTAAGTGTATGCCCTTCCTGCCTCCAAGCTCGCCACCATTGAGAGCACAAAATTCTGTTCCACTTGTCAACTCATTGTGATGATTATTCTGAAAAACGTCAGTACTCCAGTTATACAGATACGAAAATCTACACTGGCCTAGAGTTTAACTAGAATCAGAATAAATACAAGCATGTTACAGGGAAAAGGGAAATTTCTGGGTAGGCGAAAGTGGATATTTCTGTCGACCCAGTCGTAGGCAGTTGAAAGAAGTATCAAGTTAAACGAGTCTCAGCATGTCAGGACTTGAACTCAGCACTGTACATTAGCTCACAAACATGGAGTAATGATGCTGTAAATTTATCCTAGGCTGGTGTTAATACACCAACCAACAGATGACATCTCTGCTGAACACAACTGTTGGTTGCCCCCTTAATCTGGTTTGTCTATTTTAACAGGTTCAGTCCAAACATTGCTTTTCATTTTTAATTTTAGCCTAATGACTAATTGCAATTTCAAACTGTACGAGCTTGAAAAAGTTCAAACTATTTGATTTCGTAAGCAAGGATATTTTACCTTGAAATTAAATGGCAGTTCAAGTTGCAGCCAAACTTGACTCATTGTAAGCTGACTAGACCTTCTTGTGTGAGATTTTTTTGGGGCGGGGGGTGGGGGGAGGGAAATTACAATACATACGCTATATTAAGGTGTGTTTCTCACATGGTCTAGCCTGTGCATAGAAACATTCCCTGAAAGACATCAAAATGTATTTCCATGATTTTTCTCCATAGCTGCAGCACAGGTGTACACACTCAAAGCTTCAGAACCACACAGCTTAAGGTTTCTTTCAACAAAGAGGAACTGCAAACATTTGGTACAGCCTGTAGCACGTGGTTAGTTTAAACATTCTACCAGCCCTGCACTTCTGAAGAGGGTGAAGTGTTTGTTTTTACAGTAACTCCCAATAAAAAGGATGAAGACTGATGAGATTATTTTGGGAAAAGATGAATGATCTCCCCAGGGATTAGTTTGATAAGGGCAAGCCTTGCTGAAGTAAACAAAGTACAGTTCTAAAAGGAACATTTTAAAAATACTGTAAGGCCTGTTTTTCTAGGACCACACTTTGTGGTACTGTATTTTTAAACTATGTAGAAACTTTTTATTAATTGTTATATTGAACTCTTTAGCTGTTAACATCATTTGTTTTTTTTAACTCTCCTTTTAAAGGGACACCTTGATTGAGATCCATTTATATAACTGAATGGATTCATTTACATGACTGAGTGGATTCTTTATTTCTTCAGTGTCATTTCATTCTGAATGTGAGCCATCTTAAAACCAGTCTTTAGAAATACAGACAGCTCAATTTTGCAATTCAGTGGAGTGTCAGGGAGCTTTTTCTGACTGATTATACTCAACTCCTACAAGTCAATATCCTATCTGATTGCCAGACAACAAACAACGCCAGAGTACAGTGATCTTTGTGCCACGTGTTATGCAATTATGCCAATATCTTTACAGTTGTCATGAGAACGGAGAACTGCTTTGGAATAATTGAAGAGGATTTGCCACACAATGTTACTGTGTAAATTATACTGAATTCCAAGTGTCTGAGGAGATTGGAAGAACAACCATCCATCATTTGATCATCAAAAATGGCTCGTGAAGACGGTGGGTATTAACAAATGGCAACCTGCAACGAACATGACCAATTTCTTTTCTGATCGAATCCGACTATAGCTGAACTAGAGACGATTAGTATTAGGATTTAATGCATTTTGGTGTGACGTTCTTCGATGGGGGTAGGGAATCAAAAGTAAGGGGCTTGACAGGAAGCTCCATCTGAAAACTGAGTACAAGGGCTACACGCGGAATTTTCTGTGCCCATTGGCGGTGGGCGTGTTTGGCATTGTGACCGGACAATATGGCCAGCCCAAAATTGACTACATGACGTCATGAAACCAGTTTGCAATTGCCTGCGCAGCCCATCAATGGTGGGCTGTGTTTCACACCGTTGGACATCGGGAACTTCATTGTAATACACCTGCATAGCATTATCAGCCCAACTCGCCAGAATCATACCCCCCACGTTGGATCATCTGAACACGCCGGTGTGATTCCACACTGATGTGTGTCACAACAGCATATATAAGGCATGCACCTGGCGGGCTGCACTTTGAGGGGAAATCGGAGATGAGTGCATGGTAACGTTGCGCAGCGCTCGCGAGGATCACCTATTCCAGGAAGAAGCGCTGCGCATTCAGGCGTGGGCACAGGCAAGTCGCTTTTTCCCAGCTGGCTGGGGCTGCACTGGGGTTGAGGCGACTTGGGGGGCGGGGTGGGGGGGAACGGTTGATAGTACTGCACAAGTGTGTGTGGGGTGGGGTGGGAGGGAAGCGACCCCACATTAGGGAAACCTTATATAAAGTGACCATTGCTCTGCGGCTGAGACAATTCAGATGCAGCCACGTTGACATGCTTGGAGTCAGGCCTCTAGCTTATCTGTCCAATCAAGCAATGTAGAGGCATCAAAGTGCCATCAAGTGCTCCAGAGCTTTTCACCCCTCAGGCACAGACTGCAAACTAATGAGTGTTTTAATGGATTGCAGAACAGTTGGACGACTGGGCAGGTTGTACAGTCTCCTTGCTAAAGCTGGCCATGGAGCAGTCACTGGTGGAGGCGCTCACAGCCCCTTTCAAGGTTATCATTCCAGTTTGGATTAGTCTCCCCATGGTTTAAGCTAATAGTGCACCTTGCAGCGTGGGTTAGGAGAATATCTGTGCCTGAGCTGAAAGCACAGTATGCAGTCCTGTGAGCAAAGCAGCCGCCAATCGGTCAGGTGAAGTGGGGCGGAGTTGGGTCTCGGGCAGCCATGCAGCGCACTAAACTCTGGCCGTACAAGTGGGGGCCAGCACTCTCTGGGATGCGCTAAGGGGCCTTCAGACTTAACCAAGAACGGTTCTTTGTACACCTAAGCTAACCAACACGTCTCTCTCTTTCATCCTGCAGGAAGAGTACATCAGGAGCATGGAGGCTGGTGACCTAGCTGTATGCCTCAAGGCTTAGAGGGAGTGGAGACAAAGGAGAAGAGAACGACGGAAGCGCCTGGCCGGGCAGAAGGAGGAGCAGCACCCTTAGGGAGAACGGACAGCTGGGGATCCCCCAAATGCAGCCAAAGAGCCACAGAGAGCCGTTGCTGGTCAGCCCCTAGCTAGACCCAGGGTCTATAGATGCCGCCTTTCATTCCTGTAGATGACCGAGAACCAGTGTTGCCGAAGACTGCGAATGTCTAGGGAACTGTCCAGTCATATCTGCTATCTACTGCAGAATTTGGTGTCACGGGGACATGGAGGGCATCCACTGCCCGTGGCCATGTAAGTGACCGTGGTGCTCAATTTTTACGGCAGTGGCTCCTTTCAGGGGTCCACAGGCAACCTCTGTGGGATACTCACCAGTCTCTATCCACAAACGCATCCAGGAGGTCACAGTCACCATATTCGCGAAGGTACACAACTTTGTGCATTTCGCCCAGGACCAGGAAAGCCAGGATGCAAGAGCAATGGGATTTGGCCAGAACACAGATTTCCCACAGGTTCAGGGTGCCATCAACTGCACTCACGTGTAGTTCAGATCTCCATGGCAGTCACAACCATGTCAACTGCAAGGGCTTCCACTTGCTGAATGTTCCGTTGGTGCACGACCACCAGGAACGTATCCTACAGGTCTGCGTACGGATTCCAGGGAATGTCCATGACTCCTACATTCTCAGTTGATCTCAGATCCTTAACATCTTCCAGGGTCCAGAGGTTGCAGAGATGGCTTCTCAGGGACCAGGGGTACCTGCAGACGAGGTGGCTGTGGAAAGGTGGCATCAAACTTTAAAAGCTATGATAAGAGCATACTGTCTTGATTATGCACAAGATTGGGATACAGGAATTTCATTTTTGTTATTTGCTATTAGAGATGCTCCTAATGCATCGACTGGTTTTAGCCCTTTTGAACTAGTTTATGATCATGAGGTAAGGGGACCACTGAAATTGGTTCATGAGACATTGGTGGGTCAAAATTCAGCAACTACCCTCCTGGATTACGTATCAAATTTCAGGGAAAGTTTGAACAGAGCATGTGAGTTGGCTAGGGGGACCCAGGGCTACCTGCAGACGATGTGGCTGATGACACCTGTGTGGTGGCCTCAGACTGCAGCAGAGCAAAGGTACAACGAGGCTCATGTTGCAACTCACACCTTGGTGGAGCAAATCATCGGGATGCTGAAAATGAGGTTCATTTTCTGGATCATTCAATTCCAGGAGGACGATGATGGCATGCAGTGAGGACACTCCATAGATCTTCACATAGCCTCTGGCCGAGGGCAGCTCACCTGCACTCTGTGATCAGGGTCATATCATAGAGATGCAACCGTGATACTTTAAACGTACCTGATCCTTTGTCCGCCTTCAGCACCTGAACCCTTCAGGAGCACAGCGTCATCGGTCACAGATGCTGACGAGGTGAGGCCAGCCCCACCTTAAAGGTGCTGAGAGCACACAGAGAGAATGATGGAACTATGTGATGCCTGCCCACAACATTCTGGCAGCAATGACAAGCACCATTGAGGTGCAGGCATCACTAATGTGTCCAGGGAGTGTGAGGCCGGACCATCACTTTGGTCTGAAGGCTGCACAAAGCACAGGCCCTGGGCTGAGACACCTGCCTTTATCTTGTGGAAGAACCAAGGTTTCACATCTGAGTGACACGAACACTACTCATCAGAACAAGGAGCCATAGGCAGGGAGACATTCTTGGGAGTTTATTTACAATAGTGGACCTTATGTACAAGTGATTAACCCCTGTGCCCAGCCTGTGCAACTACATCTTCTTAACCATCCTAACCCCGCTGCTACGTCTCCGTGCTCTCCGGACATCCACAGCAGAGGTGGAGGCAGCCTGCTGACTGCTACACCCTGTTGTCTGTGATCACCTTGGCGGGCGTACTCTGGAGGGCCGAGACCTGGAGGGCCCGGCTTGCTTCCAGGGTCCTGCTGTGTGGCAGTGGTGCCCTCTTTGGCCTGTGGAGCTGGAGCTGCTGGGGTCACAGGAAGAGTGGATTCGTATGGGCCGGATGCACCCGGAGTCACCTGGGTGGGTGGCTCCAGGGTGTGTACCTGCTGATCCTCCTCCCTATTGGTGCCTGAGGTCCCCTGGCTGACTCATGGAGGAGAAGGGGTAGCTGGAGCGAGATCGAGCTGCCCCACACCCATGTCGTGTACACACTGTTGGAGGCCAACTATGGCATCAGTGATGGAGTTCAGCCTGCACGGCAGTGCAGTCTTCCTGCCTTTCGGGGCCACATCTTCTTTGCAGCAGTAGTGGGCTGGAAGCACTTAGGGGTGTGCGCGCAGCTGCACTTTAAATATGGCGCCCGGTGTGATGAAGCAGCGAGGTAATGGCGTGGTGGGCGAATGACAGCCCACTCACCATCGAAACGGTGTGTTTCCTGGGACTGCATGATTAATGAGGCGGGATTGGGACGGTACAGCCTGAAAAGCCGTCATTGCGGCCGGCAGGTAAAACACCTCTTTTCCTGCCCCCTACAATACTTAGTGCAAATCTGTGACAATTCCGCCCTATATCTCAGCTGCTGATCTCACATTGAAAAAAACGGCTACTTGATGGCTACAGCAAGGTAGCACTCTAGATAGTGTCATGTTCCAGTATATTCTGAACTTTCAGTCAATACTTTATATTTTTAAAAACCACAAAAGGCTACAGGAAGTGGCTGTATGAGGATCAGCTGACTTCTCTTGTGGATTGAGACACTCCCGTGTCACAAGAGGGAATCAAAGGAACTTTCCAGAATGATGTTGACTCAATGCCTTTTCCTGAATTCAAAAGGATAATTTCAAATTGAATGTATCATTCAGATGCAGAGACACTGGCTGTCTCAAACTCTCAAGGTATGAAAGTCATCACACAGGATGTATAATCGACCTGGTCACCCACCTTATTTGGTAAAGGCCTTTGGACTTGTAACGGATCACATGGAGAGACAGTCATGTTTGTTGCCTGCTTCTAAAACAGCAAGCTGTTCTGCAGAGGGATTTCACTGAAAGCCATCAACCAGCTGCAGGTCATCCGAGCTGCCAAGGTAATGAACAACAATATCTTGAAAGTGGGAGGATTCCTCTTACCTGTTCCAACTTCAAGTTTGCCTGAGAACCAACCTCTAGAAAATTTGACTACACGAAGCTTTGCAGCCTATTAAGAATCCTCTGCTGTACAAGACCGTTACTCCAATAATCAAGACCATTACTCATCTAAGAAACTACAGGCCGGCCATGAAAGAGAGACTGAGATAATCATATATTGTAACTGTATTTTTTCCCCTCGTCTGTGTCTAATATTTGCATGAGTAATAGTGTGGGTGAATCGAATGGGTGAGACATCAAATTTTAAACTTCTGGGGCATGTGTGTGATAATAAATAACCTTCCTTATTTTTAAATCCACAAAAAGCTTGCTCCTGGAATCATTTAAATTGGGACAATCACTTGGAGGGTAAGAAAACACACCTCCCTCACATACAAAACACACTGATCATAGGCAGTAATAAAACACATAAAACATGTATGGTCTATGACAATATCTTTACCATAATAATCAGATCCTAGAACAGTGAATAGTGGAGGACAATGAAGCTACTAACTGGACAAGGAGGCTCCTCAAATATCCCCATCCTCAATGATGGGGGAGCCCAGCACATCGGTGCAAAAGAATAGGCTGAAGCACTTGCACTTGCAGCCATCTTCAGCCAGAAGTGCCGAGTGGATGATCCATCACGGCCTCCTCCTGAGGTCCACAGAATCACAGATGCCAATTTTCAGTCAATTCGATTCACTCCATGTGGTATCAAGAAACGGGTGAAGGCACTGGATACAGCAAAGGCTATGGGCTCTGGCAATATCCAGGCAGCAGTACTGAAAACTTGTGCTCCAGATCTAGCTGCACCCCTGGTCATGCTGTTCCAGTACAGCTATAACACTGGCATCTACCTGGCAATGAGAAAAATCGTCCACATATGTCCTGTCCATAAAAAAGCAGGGCAAAACCAATCCTACCAATTAGCACCCCTTCAATCCACACTCAATCATTTGCAAAGTGTTGGAAGGTGTGGCTGAAAGCGCCACATATGCAGCAATCACCTGCTCACTGATGCTCAGTTTAGGTTACACCAAGGCCACTCAGCTCCTGCCCTCATTACAGCTTTGGTCCAAATATGGTTAAAAAAAAGAGTTGAATTTAAGAGGTGAGGTTAGAATGACTGCTCTTGACATCAAGGATGCATTTAACTGGCGTCAAGGATCCCTAGAAAAACTGAAGCCAATGGGAATTGGGCGAAAACCCTCCACTGCTTGGAGTCATACGTGGCATAAAAGGAGATGGATGTGGTTGTTGGAGGTCAATCATCTCAGTCCCAGGGCATCATGGCAGGAGTTCCACAGGGTAGTGTCCTAGGCCCAACCATCTTCAGCTGCTTCATCAATGACCTTCCTTCCATCATAAGATCAGAAATGGGGATGTTCACTGATGATTGCACAATGCTCAGCATCATTTGTGACGCCTCAGATACTGAAGCCATCTGTATCCATCAAGCAAGACCTGGACAACACTCAGGCTTGGGCAAGTAACATTTGTGCCACACAAGTGTCAGGCAATGACCATCTCCAGAGAAGAATTTACCTTGTTCTTCCTTGACATTCAATGGCATTACCAATGATTGAATCCCCCACCATCAACATTCTAGGGGTTACCATGGACCAACTGGACAAGCTGCACAAAAGCTGTGGCTACTAGAGCAAGAACCCGGGAATACTGTGGTGAGTAACTCATCTCCTGACTCCCTAAAGCCTGTCCACCATCTACAAGGCACAAATCATGAGTGTGATGGAATACTCTTCACTTGCCTGGATGAGTGCAGACCCAACAACACTCAAGAAGCTCGACAAAGACAAAGCAGCCCACTTGATCAGCACCCCATCCACCAACGGTGCAATAGCAGCAACGTGTACTATATACAAGATGCACTGCAGCAACTCACCAGGGCTCCTTCGACAGCTACTTCTAAACCTGTGGCCCCTACCACCTAGAAGGACAAGGGCAGCAGATGCATGGGGACCCCACCACCTGCAAATTCCCCTCCAAGCCACAAACCATCCTGATGTGGAACAACATCACCATTCCTTCACTGTCGTGGAGTCAAAATCCTGGAACTCCCTTCCCAGCAGCTCTGTGGGTGCATCCACACCAGGTGGATTGTAGCAGTTCAAGGAGGTTGCTCAAGATCCACAGAAACAGGGGTTTGTAAGCTGTGGCTCCAGATCCACACACAGTTCATTAAAGACTCTTGCAGCTCCAGACCCTGATTGATTGATCTCATTTTGATGGTAATTAAATGGCTTATTTTGATTTGTTTTAAACTTATATTAACACTGTACTCGTGAGAAAGTATTATACAATTAATAGCTTCTTGTAAAATCCTTTAAAGTGTTTCTGAAATGTGTCTGTACTGTTTTCGTTACTATTGACATTTGAGTAACAGCAATCCAGCTCTTAAGATAGTGATTGCATTTATGACAATTTAAAAACTGGCTCTTGTTTTTTAAGGTTGCCAATCCCTGCTCAAAAGCCTGCAGTTTCAGTGTCATCAGAGCTCCCAAGGTAAAGTCCTTTATGTCGGTGAGTGGCAGAGCAAGTCTGTCATGCAGCAACACCCTCAAAAGTTGGATCTGCTATCTTAGAACAGAGCCACTGTCAGATGATCGAGTTTTGCATTGGTACTACAGTTTGATACCGATTATAATGGGAGCTCCTGTACAGAGATCAAGACAGTAGGTTAGTTATTGCTTTGTTAGTTATAGCAACTCTATGTGGGAACAACTAATATCCTATTAATGTCCGATAACATTTAAATTAGAGTCCCCAGTTATTTTAGATTTTTAAAATTTATTCTTTCATGGGATGGTGATGTAGCTGGCTAGGCCAGCATTTAGTGCCCATCCCTAAACTGACCAGAAGGGGACAGGTTATCTATTGAAAACTGTTGTTCTAAAGGGGAAAGTAATGCTAGGGGTTAAGTAACATTACTTCAGTTGTATATTTCTCTCCTAATCACTGCTAAATTGTTTTTATTTACTGCATTCTTCATGCACATTTTTCCCCAGCCAACAACAGCCCATTTCTAACATGTAACTGTTTAGTCCTTTAGATTGCTGTGAACAATACTACAATTGATATGTTTTCAGGCCCCTGTGCACTAACAATGAGGTGAGCAAGAGCAGTATAGGATAACATGCAATACAATTTTTCCTTCTTCCTTACAATGTTTTTTTTTAAAGGTTGAAAGATTTAGAAGATTAGTCACAGAATGGATGTGCGATTTTGACAGGTTTTGTTAGACATCTGTTCAAAAAAGAGGTGGGATATAAAGAGTGGAGGTAATGACCAGTGAGCCTAACATTGGTGATGGGGAAACTTCTAGAGACAATAATCTTTGACAAAATGAATAATTACTTGAAAAAACATGGGCTAATAAATAACAGCCTACACAGATTTGTTAAAGGCAAATGAAATATCAGAGAGGGTTGATCAGGGTAACGCAGTTGATGTATATAAGGGCTTTCAAAAGTGATTTGATAAAGTACCACACAATAGCAAAATTGACGTCCATGGGATTAAAGTAGTAGAGGCAGTGTTGAACAAAATTGACAGAATGCAGGAAATATTGGTGAACAGTTGTTTATCAGGCTAGAGAGAAATATACAATGGTGCCCCTCAGTGGATGGAATTAGGACAGTTGCTCATTTTGATATTTATTAATGATATTTACTTGGCTCTCGGGAGCCTAATTTCAAAGTCTGCGGATGACCCAAAGCTTGGAAATGTAGTAAACAGTGAGGAGGATAGTAGCGCGCTTCAGGAGAACATAAACAGACTGGTGAATTGGGCAGACACACGACAGGACATTTAATGCAGAGAAATGTGAAGTGTTATGTTTTGGAAGGAAATTGAGGAGAGGCAGTATAAGCTAAATTTTATAATTTAAAGAGGGTGCAGAATCAGAAAGACCTAGGAGTTTACATACAGGAAGCTTTGGAAGTGGCAGGACAAGTTGAGGAGGCTGTTAAAAAAGCATACATAATCCTTGACTTTATAGAGGTCTGGAATAGAAAAGCAAAGAAGTTACACGACAAAAAGATTAATGTACTTGATTTGATGCAGTTGATCTGTTTTAATACAGCAAAGTCTCACTGTATTTACAAGCGACACTTAAACAGAACTGAAAGGATGGAAGATAAGAGTGTGGTGCAATAGTTCAGTCTGTAAAAGTGATGGATTAAACAAAAACTTCAGGGGCAGAATTTTTCAGTTGGTGGGTGGGCTCGGCGGGAGTGGTCGTGGAGCCGATCGCCACTCACAATCGGCTCTGTGCCACCATTTTATGCAGGCGGGCCAATTACGGCCCACCCAGCGTAAGACACGACCAGTATCGCTCAGCGAAAGAGCGTTTCAATCTCCCTGAGGCACAGAGCTGCCTCAGGGAGATTGAAGGGCTTCTGAAATTATGAAATAAAAGGTTTATAAATGTATTTAAAAATGTCCCCTCATATGACTGTGTCACATGAGATGGGACATGTTTTTATTTATATGAGAAATTTTTTATTGTTTTAATAAAAGCTTTAGGAAACCTCATCCCGCTTGTGGATGAGGTTTCTTCGCTTGGCCTTTTCGCCTGCCCGCCAACCTTAAGCTTGGACGGGCAGCGATTACAATAACCTTAATTAGATCCTTAATGGCCTTAATAGGGCCGTTTACATATCGGCGGGCGCGCAGCCGACTCCGGCACATGCCGCCGAATGAAACATCACAACTCAGCGCGATGAAGTCGGGACACACGCCCGACATCATCGTGCATCATTTTACGCCTCGGTGTGTCGGGCCCGCCCCAGCGCACTGACTGAAAAATTCTGCCCCAGGATTTGGGATTAATCGGTCCCGCTTTCTATTGGAAGGTGGCAAAGGAGCACGGTGGCACAGGGAAACCTGGCAAGGCCAGAGACATGGATGTCCTGCCGACTATAGTGGGAGGACATTATGATTCTTTTCTTCTATTTCCCACCCGCCAGCCAGCCAAATTGACAGGCTGACGGATTGCCAGGCGCGCAAATCAGTGGCAGGAAGCTGCAGTTGGGGACCTGTGAGCTCACAGACAATTAGGAGGGGAGAGGGAGCAAGGGATCAGTTCTCTGGGGTGGAGTGGGGTTGGTGGGAAAACGGTCAGCTGCATAATAGCAGGGAAAGGGGGGGGCGGGGGGAATATAGACCTTGATTGGCAGAAGAGACGCTGAAAGCTTCCTTGAGAGGCTGGGGGAACGCTCATGCACCTCCTGGCCCACAAGGAGTGCTGTAAAAGGCACTGGCTTTCTTTAGCTAGCATCTCCTATCTCTCCTTTGCTGCTGGGTTTCCAGACCCTAGGGAAATGCACGTGGCACCTATTAAATTTAAATTGGATTCATAATTACACTGTGGGTGCCTGGCAGTACACTCACTGCCATAAAAATGGCAATGGACATGTATACAGTGAGTTGTGGCGCGTCCCTCATTCCCCCTACTGCCCAGTTTTAAAAAATATTTATATAAAGCAGTCACTTGATTGGCACCACATCCACAAACATTCACTCCCTCCACCACCGACGCACAGTAGCAGCAGTGTGTACCATCTACAAGATGCACTGCAGGAATTCACCAAGGCTCCTTAGGCAGCACATTCCAAACCCACGACCACTACCACCTAGAAGGACAAGGGCAGCAGATAGATGGGAACACCACGACCTGGAATTCCCCTCCAAGTAACTCACCACCCTGACTTGGAAATATATCACCGTTCCTTCACTGTCGCTGGGTCAAAATCCTGGAACTCCCTTCCAAACAGCACTGTGGGTGTGCCTACACCACATGGACTGCAGCGGCTCAAGAAGGCAGGCTACACCACTACCTTCTCAAGAGCAACTAGGGATGGGCAATAAATGCTGGCCTAGCCAGCGACACCTACATGCTGAGAATGAATTAAAAAAATATACACACACATGTATATAAAATGTGTGTCTGTGTGTGTGTGCGCGCGTGTGTATGTGTGTTAATATTGAGGCTATTGCCTTCTCAAATCACTTGCAAACCGAGTTAAAACACAACACACCCAAAAAAAGGTGCTTGGACTTCAGGATCTGGCAAAGCTTCTCCAGGCCAATTTCCCTTATTTGGTTATAAGGTGTGGTAAAAACAAGATGGCTCAATTGTTTTCTTTCTGCAACATTGGCCTCAACAAATTAGAAATAACCTCATCAGAATTCCCCAAATTTATTTTTCTGCTAAATTGCAATGCATCAGGTCCTTAAAGGAAGTTGTATACATTTAGGACCCATTCCACAACAAGATTCAGGGAAAGATGAAAATAAGCATTAAAACTAGACACTAAACTTTCAAATGCTGATTGCTGCTTTGTTAAATTCATGATGCCATTAATTTTTTTTTAAAAATTACCAGAGCAGGGCTGAAACCAACAGTATCAACTTGGTTATTTAAAAAAAGCACAATTCATCTGGATATGATCCAGAACAGAACGACTCCTTTTTCACTCTGACTCCCAGATATCAGACCTCTGAACAAAGCTTCTGTTCTTTTACACTGATTTATTGATAGCAATCCATATGTCTAACCCCGTATGTCTTTGTAAAAACAGCCAATCTCATAAAGATAGAAGCACAGCCTCGAGTGTTCAAGTCACTCTTTATTAAATTAAATGGCACATGGCCCAAAACCAGTCCTGTGGTGTTGATTACATGTGTTTTTACAAATTGGAGTTAAGGCAGGGGAAGAATTGGCTAAAAAAAAAGGGGACAAATCTTCTCATTTGTCAATATTAAGTTGTTCACTTCTAGGTGGAAATATTTCAAAGATTTAATGTCTACATCCTCTAGGAAGGTTAATACTTTGTAAGAACTGGAATTCTTGTTGAGAGGCTAACAGATGTTCCACATTTTACACAATACCTCAAATTACAAGTTAGTTGAAGTGGAAATGCTGACAAAGTTTAGGCAGAAATGCAGTATTAACGGGAGGGGTAGGGGCTTCAACAGCAAAACCATCACAATCCAAATGCTCATCAAAGAGGGTTTTCAGTGGCTATGCTATATTTTTGGAATGCGGTTAACTTTTATCATTCTTCCATTTTCTATTGACATCCGTTCATTTTGATTTCACTCTTCTTCTGGTATTTTCTTAAATATTTCATCTTTAATGATTTTTCATTCTATATTTGTTCCATTATTTGTCTCTGTTCATTTTCCTCTCCACATCCCTCATTTTTATTCTTTCATTCTGCTTATTTTGTTTTTTGAACAGTTGTAGTTAATTGTTCTATGATTGCTGGCACATTCCCCTCTCCCAAATTTGCACCAGTGGTCTTTCCCCCCGCCCCCACAACAAAAGACCTCATGCATATAAAGCATGAAAATAGTCTGATGGAATTAGCACATACTAAAGTCTCTGAGCTGGTGACCTTGTCCTGCCAAGAGATGCCGATGATGCGTCTGAGGCAGCAAAGGTGGAAGCTATTCGCCCTTTTCACCTACTAAGAATATGTTGTCCAGGTCTCACCACTGTTGCCTTAGTTCAAACATGGACAAAAGAGTTGAACTCCCGAGGTGAGTTGAGAGTGACTGCCCTTGAAATCAAGGCCGCATTTGACATAGTGTAACATCAAGGAGCCCTAACAGAGCTGGAGTCAATGGGAATCAGGGGGAATACGCTCCACTGGTTAGGGTCATACCTAGCACAAAGGAAAATGGTTGTGGCTGTTGGAGGTCAGTCATTTCAGCTCCAGAATATGATCGCAGGAGTTCCTCAGGGTAATGACCTCGGCCCAGCCATCTTCAGCTGCTTCATCAATGTCAGAAGTGGGGATTTTCGCTGATGATTGCATGATGTACAGCACCATCCGCGACCTCTCAGATACTGAAGCAGTCCATGTCCAAATGTAGCAAGACCTGGAGAATATCCAGGCTTGGGTTGACAAGTGGCAAGTAACATTTGTGCCACCCAGTGTCAGGCTATGACCGTCTCCAACAAGAGAGAATCCAATTTCTCGATGTTCAACGGCATTACCATCGCTGAATCCGCCACTATCAACATCCTGGGGTTACCATTGACCAGAAACTGAACTGGACTAGCCACATGAATACTGTGGCTACAAGAACAGGTCAGAGGCCAGGAATTATGTGCCATGTAACCCACTTCCTGACTCCCTAAAGCCTGTCCACTATTTACAAGGTACAAGTCAGGAGTGTGATGGAATACTCCCCAAATGCCTGGGTGAGTGCAGCTCCCACAACACTCATGAAGCTTGACACTGTTCAGGACAAACTAGCCCACTTGATTAGCACCACATCCACAAACATTCATTCCCTCCACCACCGACGCACAGAAGCAGCAGTGTGTACCATCTACAAGATGCACTGCAGGAGTTCACTAAGGCTCGCTGGACAGTACCTTCCAAACCCACGACCACTACCATCTAGAAGGACAAGGGCAGCAGGTAGATGGGAACACCACCACCTGGAAGTTCCCCTCCACTTCACTCACCATCCTGACTTGGAAATATATCACTGTTCTTTCACTGTCGCTGGGTCAAAATCCTGCAACTCCCTTCCTAACAGCACTGAGAGTGTACCTACACCACATTGACTGCAGCGGTTCAAGAAGGCAGCTCACCACCACCTTCTCAAGGGCAACTAGGGATGGGCAATAAATGCTGGCCCAGCCAGCAAAGCCCACATCCCATGAATGAATAAAAAATTGTAGAAGGGTGTACTGAAGATGAAAGCTTGGTAGACTTGCAGTTTGGTATTCTCAGTCACGTTGCTGTTGTTCCACACAGTCTTACTCAGCTTGGACACAACAAGCTGCAGTGTTTGTGCTGTGTGTCTTGATTTCAGCATCAAATGACAGACTGCCAGGTCCTTCAGTGCTAATTCCATCAGCACGCACTCTTTGCCAAGCCAACGATGTCTGCGCTGGCTCAGCCAGGTTCATCAGATGAATTATGGCTGTATACCTGAAGACCATCTGTATGGTGATATGACCACAGGGTCATGACCTCCTGGGTGTCCATACCTCCCCTACAAGGACACCTGCAAGTGAGACATTAGGATGGCGGACATTGATACTGATAACTGGGAGACAGTTGTTGATGGCTGTGACCTCTGGAGGCTGACTGTTTGGAAGGTCATTGGAAGAGACGAGGAGAAACAAAAACGTCAGCTGGCAGAGGTCACAGAGAAAATAGAGGCCAACGAGTTATGCACCTTCTCAGTCCATCTGCAGCAAACGGGGCAGAGACTGCCATGCCAGAGAGGGGCTCCTGTGCCACACCAGGTGATGCTTGACCACCACGGCACAAACTATCACCTTATAAGATGGAAGGCTACCACATTAATACATGGTCTGATTAACATAGGCACAAATCCAATCTGAGCTAGCTGCCAGGAAACAAGTACAAGAAGCATCCTATTGATGTTTCACCATCACATTATCCATTCCCTTGCAGAGCTATGCCAGTCATTTGACATTGTACCTTTCCATGTTGTGATGGGATTAAAAATTCAGTGTAAGGAAATTGAACCTGAATCGCACCATTGTGCTCTAATGTGTACCACCCAGTCAATCCCACATTGATTTTTCTTTCTACTGAAGAGTCTGACAGAGATGTTTCATTGCAAAGTCTGTATTCGCTAATCAAAGATGCATTAAGAAAATAGATGATGTGGGGCCTGAACCATTTACAATCTATATCAATGACTTGGATGAAGAGGCAGAAGGTTTGGTAGCTAAGTTTGCTGATGACAGAAAGATAGGTAGGAAAGTAAGTTGTCAAGAGGATATAAAGAGTCTACAGAAGGATTTAGATAGGTTAACAGAGTGGGCAAAAATTTGGCAGAGGGAATATGATGTGGGTAAATGTGAACTAGTCCACACATTGGCAGGAAGAATAGAAAAGCAGTAGGTTATTTGAATGGATAGAGAATGCAGAACTCTACAATACAGAGGGATCTGGGTGTGCTGGTACATGAATCACAAAAAGTTGGTACGCAGGTGCAGCAAGTGATTAGGAAGCAAATGGAATGTTGGTGTTTATTGCAAGGGGTATTGAATATAAAAGTAGGGAATTTACGCTACAGTTATACAAGGCATTGGTGAGACCACATCTGGAGTACTGTGTACAGTTCTGGCTTCTTTGCTTAAGAAATGTTATAAGTGCATTAGATCCAGTTTAGAGAAGGTACACTGATTCCTGGGGTGAAGAGTTATCTTATGAGGAAAGGTTGGACAGGCTGGGCCTATACCCATTGGAGTTTAGAAGAATGAGAGGTGATTTTATTGAAATATATAAGATCCTGAGGTCAGATGACACAGTTTAAAAATTAAGGCTCTCCCATTTCAGACTGAGATAAGGAGAATTTTTTTTCTCTCAGTCTGTGGAATTCTCTTCCCCAGAGAGCAGTGGAGGTTGGGTCATAGAATATGTTCAAAGCAGAGTTAGATTTTTGATCAGCAAAGGAGTCAAGGGTTTTGGGGGCCAGACAGGAAAGTGGAGTGATGCTACAATCAGATTAACCATGATCTTATCGAATGGTGCAGCAGGCTTGAGGGGCCAAAGGCCTAACTCCTGCTCCTAACTCTTGTGTTCTTGTATTAGGACCTAGTTAATAGCTGCTCAAGGAAGCACTCCAGCATGACATCAATGAGTATCTTTTTCAAGATTCTTTTGATGCATGATGCTTTGATGTTTTGGAGAAGTAGGAATACTGAAAGTGTTATTTAATGAAAAGTTAATTTCATTAAATTTAATGCGAGTGAACTTTCAACAACGAACCCTGTAATGGTGAGTCCTATTCATTACAACACTTACTCAATTTTATACTCATGCCATATAAAGTAACATATAGAAATGTAGGATATTTTCCATTTAAAATTTACTGACCAGGCCTGCCTCTCCCTTTATTTGTAAAAACTGAAATGCACCCTCCCTCCCCCACAATGGAAGGATATCACCCTACTCTGGTTTAAGTGTTCTTATCATGACCTGAATCTCAGAGTTATATTCTCCAGTCACAACAGTGATCACAGAAAAAAAAAAAGTCAAAAGATCAAAATGGACTTTAAGTCTACAATGAAATACAGAACAAAAACATGTATTAGAAACCTTTGGTATTGATGGATGATCTGTGTTTTTCATACCTGGGCTTCATTTGTTATTGTAAAGACCAGTACCCCTCATAGCTGGGCTTGTATAATCAGTGCTGAATCCTGCACTATCGTGCTTTAATATTTCTCTTTTATTCAATTTTTTAGGTATATTCCAACTGAAAGCTCAGATGATGCCATGAGAAAATGCCAAGTAAAGTAAAAATGGTTTACATTAATGCAAGACTTGGGCTACAGAAAAGAATCTAAAGCAGGGGGATACCCTTACCAGTGGGGTTTCACATATTACAAACAGTTGCTTGGTGAATTAATCATCGTTAGCAAAACATTCCTTGGAGAAACATCAATGTTTTGCCACACAAATAGTGCAAAAAAGGTCACCTGAGGCTAGAACACAATCTTATACAATCATATCTTCGCTCAATAACAAGCAAACATGATATGCAACTTCTAATCCTATTCACATTTTGATGTCATGTATTATGCCAGGGTAAAGGAGGCAGAGAAGGATGAGGGTCTTGCCCATCAGATGAAGGTGAATTGAACTAAAAAGAAATTCTCACTAATAGATAGGGATATTTTAGAGAAATCAGTTTTGAAATTTATCTTGGCCAGAATTTTTGGCTCGGCAAGTGGCGGCGGGATCTGCTCGCCGAGGTGTAAAATGACGCGGGTTGATGTTGGGCGTGTGTTCCAACGTCACCACGCGTCATTTAGATTTTCAGTTTGGCTGCGCATCCGCTGAACTATCAAAGGCCTATTTAGGCCACTTCAAAACTAAGTAAACCAATAAAGTGAGCTGCCTGTCCAACCTTAAGGTTGGCGGGCAGGCGAAGAGCCCAGGCGGCCTTTGCATTTTTCATGAAACCTCATCCACGGGCGGGATTAGCTTTCATGAAGTGTTTATAAATTGAATAAAAATTGTTATAAAAATTCATTGACATGTCCCAGCTCATGTGACACTGTCATGTGACACATGAGGAGACATGTCTTAAATTTTTTTCTTTATTTAGTGTTTTAAAACTTAAACTAAACAGGTGCCTCAGGGAGATTTCTGTGTGAGTCCATTCCCGACTCAGGGGAACACCCCACCCCCCCCCCAAGCCCGCACAGGGCGCGCTTAGCGCTTCTGGGCGTGTGTCATGCTGGGTGGGCTTTAATTTGCCCGCCCACGTAAAATGGCGGCGCGGGCCTGATCAGGGGCGCCGATTGGGTTCACGCCTGCTCCTGCACAACGGCTTCCCCCGACAGGGTGGGGGGGGAAAATTCTCTCCTTTGAGAAATTAAAGAAAAATTTCCAAGTTGGAACATGTAAATAACACACAATGAATGCTACAAGTTAAACTTTATTAGTAATTACAATGTTTACTGAATAACAACGTCAAAGCAATAATTTTTGTTTGCATAACATCTTTAATATAGAACAATGTTCCAGCACTTCGCAAAGGTGAGAACAGGAAAAGTTGGACACCAAGCCAAAGGAAGGTACACGTGCATTCACTTCAAGGCGGATTAAGGCAGTGTCATGCATTTGTAGCTGCATTTCCATCACTTACAAAATATTGCTGTCCACTATAGCCTCTCCATCCTCCTTTTAGAGATATGCTGTGATCAAATTAATTTACACCTGAGATACAGCGGCTGAGAGACACTCTCTTAGATCTTGTTCTCTCTTAGTTCTCTTTAGCAGATGGATATCACATTCTTTTTTTCTTTCTGCCCCGAAAGTCTCTCACATTACCTACAGCCCCTGATCTCTCCAGTCCTGTGCCTTCTCTTGCCCCATTTAATTTATTTCTCTTATTATCAGTCTATCTGCCAATCTTCAACCAGTACTACTTTCCATGAAACTCAATTGCCGGTAGCAGGAAACTGAGAAAGCTGACTCAGGGAGATGAAGATATATGAAAAAAAAAATTTAAAAAATAAAAATGTAATGAAACATGTCCCCTCATGTGACTCTGTCACATGAGCAGGGGCATGTTATTAATGAAAAATGAAAGTTTTTTATTTTATTCTTATTTACTTCTGGAAATCTCATGCCGCCTGTGGATGAGGTTTCCAAAAAAGTGCAAAGGCCGCTTGGCACTTTCGCTTGACTGCCAACTGTAAGGTTGTACGGGCAGCAAAAAATTTATTTCAATTAACTTTTTAATGGCCTTAAATAGGCCTTTCAATTGTCAGTGGGCGCGCCGCTGACTCTGGCGTGCGCCCGACTGAAATATCGTGTGAGTACGTGATGACAACGGGACGCTTGCCTGACGTCATCGTGCATCATTTTATGCTCAGTTGGGTCGGGCACGGGCCCGCCTGCCGAGCGAAAAATTTTACCCATTGGGTTTTAACAAGCGTGCTCCGTTAGCTGAATAGTTCGACCTGAAACCAACCTGTCACATGACTGATACTTGAGCTGTTTGAATTGCTTTAATTATACAGTCTTTGAGTTCTAGCCTCAGTCACTGTTTAGCCCCAGAACAAAAGCAGGACTCCAGGCTAACAGCCTGCCTCTGTCTACCATTTACCACCTAACAGGTGGCAAAGAGCTCTGCCCAAGTTTAAATTGCCTGGCCCTCATCTACACTGTGTTCCACTGGAACATTTGAAGTTCTGTATCTGTGTCTACAAGGCTAATTTGTCTCTACATGCCTTCTTCCATCATGGAAGTCATTGCTTCTGGGAAAGCGGATCACCATACAACAGTTTCAGCCTGCTATCCTCTGAAGGAATACACCACTGGACTTTTTGATTCTGGACTCTGGGCTCAAGTGAAACCATAATTCGTAATTTTTTGTCTGTGGTCGTTGCCCTGACCCCCTTCCTTTGCCTTATCCCTCTTTTATTGTATGAGTGCAAAATGGGGTGGACGTTGCAAAACCCCTTCCCGCATTTTGTGTGTGAGAAATAAACCACCCCTCTGATTTTACCTTATCTTGAGTTTGCTGTGGGATTATTAATAGAGGATTGGATCACTCCAAACTGAGGGGTTGGGGGAAATATGCCACCACTTGTAAAGGGGGAAATCAAAAACCAAAAAACACCTTTCAGTTTATAGACAGGTGGTGAGAGGAGAAATCAGGGTTGCTTAAATTAACCTCCCCCCCGCCCCCCATTCCCCCACTCCTGTCTGTAACAATTACAATTGCTACATTTCAGGGATGCTGTAAACTAGATTAGAAAATAAAAATCTGTTTAAATCCATATTTTCCCTCTTCAGCCTTTCCTGGTCCAAACGTTCCCCAGGCAAGAGGGCAGACTTGCAACCTGCATTCAAGGATCTGTTTTTCAAGTTTGCCTTGTAGAATGTATGAGGATAACCTGATCTCTAACTTCCATTCCTCCAGGAATATATCTGGCCTCTGGGTGAAGATGTGAAAAGAAATGTAAAGAAGTCAGGTTGATCCAAGTTCACCTTTAGATTGAGCCAGCTAAGCTGCTAATAAACTGGGAAAGCAAACAAAAAAACAGTGAAACAGAAAGCCTTTAGCCAATTTCATGAAAAAAAACCTCTGGCAAACTTTCCCCTAACAATCAAGCCAAAACAAGCTCCAGAAGACCTTGGTTACTGTTGCCAAATAACTAGCCCCATTCCCTCCCTCAAATTTCCAATTTATTTAGGAATGTAGGCCAATAGCCCTCTCAGTCCATCTTCTCCATCCATCACACTAGTCCCAAATGTAACAGACCTTTCGCCTCACTTTACATCTGATAGCCTTCAATGGCTCTGCCTGTCAAAGTTAATCCATCACCCTTTTATGCTTAAAATGCATAATATCCTCCACTTCCACAGGGTTGATTAATCTATATGCTTACCATTTCACAGTGCAACATCCCACCCCACCCAACCCCGCTCAATAACTGTGTATCAACTATTCTGCCCATAAATTTGAATCTATGTCACTTGTCCCAATGCTATTACCACTGATCATTCTTGATCCAATTTATGCTGACCCTTACCCTTCTTTGTATCAAAGGTAAAGTGAAGATGCTTGGCCCTGTGGTACAGTAACAACAACTTATATTTTTATAGAGCCGCATAAGATGATATTAGGTCAGATGACCAAAAGCTTGGTAAAAGAGGTAGGTTGCAAGGAGTGTCTTAAAGGAGGAAAGTGAGATAGAGGGGCAGGGAAGTGTAGGGGGAGGGGTGCAATTCAGAGCCTCGGGCCTAGGTAACTGAAGACGTGAGCACCAAAGATGGTGTGATTAAAATTGCCATTAATACTTACTCTGGACCAATGCTTTGTTTCTTTACTACAACCATTACGACTCGTTTTGCCTTCTGCTCCATGACATATTTCTTATTTAATTTCTCGCACCCTTTAACCTTTACCTGACTTTCCTTTTGTTCTAATTCCTTCTCTTCCTTTCAACAGTGTCAAAACCACTACATTTCTACCTCCCTTCAGTTCTGAAGAAAATGGTGCAAATATAAGGTAGAAAGTTCACCTCAGGGACAATTTTGACACCAAAGTTGCGAACAGACTGGCTTAATCTTTGACTGTTGCCAGGGAGAGGAATGAAGCCAGTAGATAGGGAATGGAGTTTGGAGCAGGAGCTGAAAACAATGGCTTCAGTTTTCCCAATATTTAATTGGAGATTTCTGCTTAACCAGTACAGGATGTTGAGTAAGTAGTCTGATAATTTAGCAACAGTGGAGGAGTCGGGAGAGGAAGTGGTGAGTTAGAGCTGGGTATCATCTGCATTTATATATGGAAACTAATGCTTCGGATGATGTCACCAAGGAGCAGCGTGTAGGTGAGAAATAGAAGGGGGTCAGTGATGTGTTCTTGGAGAGCACCAGAGGTAATGGTGCAGGAGCAGGAAGAGAAGCCGTTGCAAATGATTCTCTGGTAATGATTAGATAGGTAGGAATGGAATCAGGTGAGCGCAGTCCCACCCAGCTGGATGACAGTGAGAGGCATTGGTGGAGGATGGTGTAGTCAGACTATGTCAGGCTGCAGACAAGCTGGGAGGAATAAGGGGGGAAAGTTTGCCTTTGTCAAAGTCACATAGGATGTTGTTTGTGACTTTGATAAGAGCTGTTTTGGTATTACAGCAGGGGTAGCAACCTGATTGGAGGGATTCAAACATGGAGTTCTGCGAAAGATGGGAACTGTACACAGTTTAAAGATGGGGGGGGCGCTGTAGACCAGTGCTTTGCACACACCACTTTGAGACTTGTATACACATTGACAGATCTCAATGAAGCCAGTATATTGTACTTTTTAGTTGCTGGGCACAATGGGGTCAAAATAGTCTTGGACTGCAGCACAAAGCAGGTGATAGTGGTTTCAGTAACCATTTTTGCACTTTGCCCAACTTTCCCATCTTTTCAGCTGGTGCTCAGGATGAATTTAAGAACTCTATTGACAATGACGGTCACAAACAAATTCCAAGTCTGCCTCTCCCTCCAGGAGAAACATGCTTAGAACCAAAAAGATTTAAAATGGACAAAATATAGCGAGGAAAAAAAAAAGGGAAAATGGCTGCTTTTTAATGAGTTAAATCAACATGGCTTTCTTCGTTTTCAAGCCTTTAGCGAATGCTTCTGCACGAGGATGGACATTAAGAACTGGAAAAATCGGATTCTGACCCTCATCAAGCTGCTGATCAGAGGGGGACCCTGATTGGATTTCATGTTTTCTTTCTGACGGTAGATACATTTTTTCTGAAGGTCTTTATCAGGAGAAATGAGAGTAATATACACTTTTAAACATTAGAACAAATAGACGTGGGAGAAAATTGTAAGTGATCCTTTTGCTGAACCAAAAGTTATAGGCACATTGTAATACTGTGTATATGCTCAATGTTACATTAGATTTTTCATGTTAATCGTTATTTGAGTAATGGTGTTCAGCCAATGCTAAGGTGATCAATCTAACTGAGGTGCTCTGTGACACACTTTAGTGGCTTGTTAAAATTTGAAATGCACATTAATCACTTTTTGCAATTTTTAATTTGTTGCTTAAATAATTATAGTAACTGAAAAGTTTATGCTTAGCAGGTATAGTCTCCGTTAAGTTGTTAAAAACACAATTCTGCAGCAGGATACAGATCTAATACCACATTTAAATACAAGGTCTAATTTATCGTCTGACAGCCTTTTTCTAATACTTTCCGAAATAGCAGTGTTTATATTTACATTCTTAATTTGAAAAGTGGCATGCTATTGAAAGTATAAAATATTTTTGGGAAAGTAGTCAGATTAAGTGAAATTTTCTGGGGATTCTACTGATCGACGAGAAAACATTTTAGGGAGAAGGAAGTCCTGTGTGGTGTTGTGGTTGAAAGGAGGAAGGGCTTTCTGCAGAAAAATTACCCCTTTTAATAAAAAAAACAAAAGGGAGGTTCCTTTTTCACTGTTTACTAAGCTTAGCGAGTAAACACAAATATAAAGTGGGTTCCCTACTCAAAATTAATTAACAGATTGTAGAAAATTTACCCCCAAATCCTACTTTACAACAGTGATTACACTTCAAAAATAATTTATTGGCTGTAAAGCATTTTGAGACATCTGGTGGTCATGAAAAGCACTATATAAATGCAAGTCTTTCTTTTCAATCTGTTAAAAGATGTCTCGGTTTAACTGATATATTTGTGTCTCCAATTCTCTTTGGTATTTTCTTCCAAAGGATTAAGTGTCTCAAAATCAGCCTCCATTTTCATCGAAATCATCAATTCTCTTTAAAATTAATTGAGCTGCTAGAACAGCTCCCACATCTGACATCAATAGAATACTTTAGGATGCAAGTGGAGAACCAAAATAAGGCAGACTTAGATGAGGTCAAAGATACAAAACTTAAATTAGATATCTATCTAGTTATTTAAAAGCAGCAAACAAAGTACTCAGCATAACTTCTTCCTTCTCTCATGAGGTGCACATTAGGTTACTTCATTACATTAAATAGTGCCATGCAGACACAATGGCGGGTGTTTTAATTTTATGTGATATCCTGACCAATGGAAATAAATATCGGCAGAGATATAGAACAGGTTGTTGGTTCGCTATCACCCATTTTCCACTGCACAAAGTCAAAGTGACCCCCAGCTAATTTGTGTTACTGTTAACAATACTATAATCTCCAATCTGGATTTGAATCCAGCACATAGTAATCAAGGTGAAAGTTTCCCATCTTTTAGACTAAGGAAGGAGAAGCAAGGTTAGCCTAAGCTACTTGGATGGTCACTGCGGCATTTTTCTGTTTGATGGGAGAGACGAGGAGCGTGGGTGGAATGTTCTGGCCCCTCCCTTTGGCGGGATCTTCTGGTCCTGCTGAAGGTTGAATGGCCAGCCGCATCCGCTGCAGGGGAGGGGGACGAAAATTCCAGCCCATCTAGAAGCTTCCCACACTAATTCTGATGCATAACCCATGGTGAAAGATTTATGGTTCTCCCTGTGATTCACTACCCCAAATAGTTTGCGCACCGGATTAGATTTTAGGTTTACAGGAAGTTTGAGTGTGCTGGAATATCTCAGCCTCCTGTCTTCCTCTGCAGCCAATGCAGCAGTGACTGCCATGCCAGAGGGGGGCTCCTCCTCAGCCACGGCAGGTGATGCTTAACACAGAGTTGACCACTATGATGCAAACCCTTGTCTTACGAGGCAGAAGGCTGCCGCACAGATGAATATGCAAAGGGACACTGTCTTTGCCAGTGAGCATGAAGAAAGATTGAATTGTATTTCAAGAAATGACAAAGTGAAAAGTAACCCAAAGAAGAAATTGCATGATTAATATTTAAACGGAAAATGCTGGAAACACTCAGCAGGTCAGGCAACATCTGGGGAGAGAAATCCATAGACTTTGTCTGACCTACAGAGTATTTCCAGCACTTTCTGTTTATATTTCAGATTTCCCGCATTTGCACTACTTTGCCTTTTGTATTAATAATAAAGTGCTTGTTTAGTGTGGTAGGCACCATCAATCAAGTTTGTTTTGCACATATAATCTGGTGGGTTTTCTAGCTTTATGAGCAAATGGTACATGGGACATTATAATGTTCCTCAATCATCTGTCTGAGTCTAACACATCAGTGAGCCACTTAGGTTAAAAAGTAGTGCAATATGTCACTGACAACAATGAAGCTTTTCAGTTGATTCTGCTGGATATGTAGCATCCATTACAGACCCATAAATATTTAATATAAATAGCACTCATATAATTAAAAATAAACAGCATTACAGTTTACCGATAACAAGAGAAGTTGCCACTTTAGTACAGCTCTGAGGGAGCACATTGTTGGAGGTTCTGTCCTTTCAGGAAGATATTAAACAAAAGCACCATTTTCCTGTTTTGATGAGTCAGGTGGATGGAAAAGGTCCCAAATTACTGTTCAAAAGAAGAGCAGGGAACTCTCCTGGTATCCTGACCAACATTACTCCCTCAAAGACCTAGAAAACTGAGAAAACCATTATTCATATCGTTTGCTGCTGATGTGACCCAACTGTGTGTCAACTATTTTTTTATTCATTCACGGGATGTGGACATTGCTGGCTGGGCCAGCATTTATTGCCCATCCCTAGTTGCCCTTGAGAAGGTGGTGGTGAGCTGCCTTCTTGAACAGCTGCAGTCCATGAGGTGTAGGTACACCCATAGTGCTGTTAGGAAGGGAGTTCCAGGATTTTGACCCAGCGACAGTGAAGGAACAGCGATATATTTCCAAATCAGAATGGTGAGTGGCTTGGAGGGGAATTTCAGTGGCAGTGGCAGAGGCAGTGGTGTTCCCATCTATCTGCTGCCCTTGTCCTTCTATGTAGTAGTGGTTGTGGGTTTGGAAGGTGCTGTCTAAGGAGCCTTGGTGAATTCCTGCAGTGCATCTTGTACATGGTATACACTGCTGCTATTGTGCATCGGTGGTGGAGGGGGTGAATGTTTATGGATGTGGTGCCAGTCAAGTGAGCTGCTTTGTCCTGGATGGTGTCGAGCTTCTTGAGTGTTGTGAAAGCTGCACTCATCCAGGCAAGTGGGGAGTATTCCATCACTTGTGCCTTGTAGATGGTGGACAGGCTTTGGGGAGTCAAGAGGTGAGTTATTAATCGCAGTATTCCTAGTCTTTGACCTGCTCTTGCAGCCACAGTATTTATATGGCTAGTCCAGTTCAGTTTCTGGTCAATGGTAACCCCCCCCAGGATGTTGATAGTGGGGGGGGGTTCAGTGATCGTAATGCCATTGAATGTCATGGGGTGATGGTTAGATTCTCTCATGTTGGAGAAGGTCATTGTCTGGCACTCGTGTGGTGTGAATATTATTTGCCACTTGTCAACCCAAGCCTGGATATTGTCCAGGTCTTGCTGCATTTGGACATGGACTGCTTCAGTATCTGAGGAGTCGCGAATGGTGCAGAACATTGTGCAATCATCAGCGAACATCCCCACTTCTGACCTTATGGTGGAAGGAAGGAAATTGATGAAGCAGCTGAAGATGGCTGGACCTAGGACACTATTCTGAGGAACTCCTGCAGTGATGTCCTAGAGCTGAGGTGACTCACCTCCAACAACTACAACCATCTTCCCAAATAACAATGACTGCACGTCAGAAAGTAATCCATTGGATGTGAAGCTGTCGGGATATTAAAAGCACTAAGTAAATGGGAGCTCTTCCTTTTTCTTTATTAGCTCAGATGAAGATGAGTCTTTCGCACATTTGATGCTAGTTTTCAAGAATACCAATCCCATCATCTCTCCATTATAATATTTAATGGTTTCTCAAGACCTGGCCTTGACTGTCTTCTCTGGTTGGCTAGTCCAGCTGTATAATCACAATGTAAAATTAATTCTTGTTGTGCCCCAGTGACCTCCATTTGTGTTATATGTTAAAATCACAATATAAATGCAAGTGGCTGTTCCAGATGAACTTTTTGTATTCACCCCGTATATCACAGTTCCCAGGAGGCTTAACAGTATCATTTAAAATCATTCCTTACAGCTAGGGGCCTTTAAAATTAATTTTTAAACCAAGTTTCAGTGATGCAATTGCTGACTTTTTTAGGTAATGACAAAGTGAAAAAAAATTCTCCTGAATTTGAGGAAAATACCATCACCACCACCCACTGTCCTCACCTTGCAGTAAAATTTCCCATTGCTTTCTTGACAAAAATCAAGTCTGGGCGTGTGCACATGCAAAGTCAGTCTGTCCATTGATAGTGACTACGGAGAGGATATTAACAAAATGGATTTCGCATACACTGTTCATAGTGCAGTGTACATAGCATTTAGTGAAAAATGAAAGTAAACATCAACTATTCATATTTCAGTCACACTTTTAATATACTTGTGCCTCATGATAATGGTGTGTTACTTTAACATGTTCATTTTTTCAATTGACGTGTATTTCATTGTTAAAGTAGCTTGACAACACGTTCTAAAGCAAGTTTGCATGATCACATTACAATTGGAACTGCCGATAAAAGTAGAGTATGTGAAATGTGTCAATCATTGTGGGTTATCATTTAGTATAACTGCATAACTGTTAGTCTCACACTAGTCCTCTTGAGGTTTAGTGAAGTTCTCCATATTTTTCTGACTTTTGTGGGTTTAAGTCCCCGCCATCTTGAATTTCTCCCAAGTTTTGATACTAAAAATAAAAACTTAAAAACATCTGAGACAAGCCTGTGGCTTTTAAAATCAGCAGCAAAAAGTGACTTTGAAGAGGTACTAAGCTTACAGTTCAAATCCAAGACCTGAGATCAGCCTTGTACCACTGATAAGTCTCAATATCAGTAAGCAGGGCTATATGCAAACATGTGATTCAAAACACTGTATAGCTCCATCATAACTTCTGGGGATTTTTACTCAATGCATTTAGCAATAAAGCTGCTTTTCACTATTCAGATATGGTTGTAAATGACAACATCCTTACTCATCTTTCAAGTTCGCCACTCTCACCTTATTCCCCATGAAAGTTTATTCCATCTACAAAGCTCACATATCTAAATATTATGCTTTTAATATTGCAGCACTTTTAACTTGCCCACAAATCAAATTAATTTGCCACTTATCAACAAAGGCATAAACCCTAGTCAGCACGCTATTAAGGTTTTCACTGCCTCTTCAAATTCCACAGTTCCCCCACCTTGGCACGGTTGTGATTTCAGCCATTTTGCACTATGAATCCAGGTTATTTAAGCATGCAAGTAACAGAACCATTCACAGGGCACACCCCTAGTACATCCCACTCAATACCTTTCCACCTTAATCCAAGTCTCCTTCTTTCTATCTTCTACCTTTTATTCAGTTACACCTGTTTCCACGTCCTCCCCTAGAAACTCACTCAGCTTTGTGAAGAAGTCTGTTGTGCAACATTTCAAAACCTTTTAGAATTCTAAATGCACCATTTCATGAGACTTCCCTCCATCAATAGGGACACCGCCTCCTCGAGGAAGTCTGAGTTTAAGTCACCATCTACTCCTTTTGATTGCATGTTGGCTGCCAGGTATTAATTTCACTGGTACCTATATTCTGGTTTTGATTATTTAATTATCTTTTCTATTTAGATCACCATAACAGGTCTGTAGATGCCAGGCATTGTGTCTGTGCCCTTCCTGAGTATGGAACTTTTAGTTTTGCTTCTTAAGTACCTCATCACTAGGTCTGAAGATAATTGCAAGGTGCAGATGTTTTACGAAACTCAAAACTGTTCTACTAATATTATTCCTACAACAAAAAAGACACTTCAATAACATTGGTTTAAATAATTTGTGACTACCTAGTTCATAATTTATAAGTTTTAGAAAATAACTTTTAGTTTTAGGAATTAAAGCTTTAACTGTAGAAAAATGGGGGCAACTGATTGAGAAACTGATAAGCAACCTTGAAGTAAATGCAATTCAGATAAGCTTGCAGTTAATTACAGTTAAAAGCTAACTTCTGTTTATCTTACAAGGTCAGAGCTGATAGTGCAAAAAAATTGAACAATGAATGATCCACTTCAAAGCTTGTAATATAACCAAGGAGTCTAGAGAGAGGATAATTACATCCATTAGAAATATAAATTATTCATATGGGTTACAGAATCAAAGAGTTGTGTTGGGGGTAAAATTATTAATTCATGGCCAGAATTTTACGGCCCTTCCCGCCCGGCGGGATATTATGGTCCTGCTGAACTGAATGGGTATTTAAATTGCTCGCCGCATCTGCCAGGGGGAGACACGCTATGGCAGGGCTGTAAAATCCTGGTCTTATGTTTCTGTTTGAGGACATCCCAAAGCATGCCAAGTTGCCATGGAGATGGTGATTCAGGGTGGAGCCTTGGTTAGAAGGTTCTTTAGTTTAATTTACTTGTGTATATTTTCTGACAGAAGCAGGCAGTTCAGTTTGGGTTCCATAACCGAAAGGTTGCTGAAAGCTTTGCTCTACCTTGCAGCTAGTGGAAGAAATCTGCAGTTGTCCTCACAGAGCCTGTGACAGAAAGCAGTAAGCTTGAATAGTTAGCTTGGAAAGAGCTGTGGGAGCAGACTGGGAAAATGCAGTCTATGTATGCCTAAAGCTGGGTCAAGGAGCTGAAGAGTCCACAGTCGTGAGGTCTTTACAGAAAATTAGAGGATCTCTTAGACAAAAGTTAATGGAAGGATCCCCAAGAAATTTGTACGTTGTGGATTAACTGGAATGCTAAGGAGAATTAAAGTAAACCCTGGAGGGCTATAGTATACCTTTGGGTTGGTCCCAGGAAAAGTGAATGAACCCTTGAGATTTTAGAAGATTTGGGACTCTTGAGGTGGGGAGAGCTAGGGGGAATAAAAAGTGGAACTGAGTTTATAGCATAAGTCTTTATGAGCTATAGTGTTGTTAGTGGTGCCTGCTTTGTTTAATTTCTCTTTATATGTATTTATAATAAAGTTTGTTTTTGTTAAAAAAGCATGGAATCTTGTGGCGTAGCTCTGTCGGTTAATTGCTAGGTGCTTGGATTTCTTCTTTAAATGGTCCCTAACAGGATTGTAACATCAAATAGAAGCATACACTATAATACTGAGTCAGTATAAGGTACTTCACAGCCACCTCTTAACCAGGAACACTGCTATAATATACGTATTTTGAGTTAATCACAGGGAATATTTTTGGAAGATTAATGGAGGATTCATCTCTTATGCATGTTAGCATATGAAACAAAAACAGAATTACCTGGAAAAACTCAGCAGGTCTGGCAGCATCGGCGGAGAAGAAAAGAGTTGACGTTTCGAGTCCTCATGACCCTTCAGCAGAACTGAGTAAAGTTAGGAGAGGGGTGAAATATAAGCTGGTTTAAGGTGGGGGGGGGGGGGGGGGGGTTGTAGGGACAAGCAAGCAGTGATAGGAGCAGATAATCAAAAGATGTCACAGACAAAAGGAACAAAGAGGTGTTAAAGGTGGTGATATTATCTAAGAAAATGTGCTAGTTAAGAATGGATGGCAGGACACTCAAGGTACAGCTCTAGTGGGGGTGGGGTGGAAAGACTGAAAGGGTATTACAGTTATAGATTTAAAAATAATGGAAATAGGTGGGAAAAGAAAAAAACTATATAAATTATTGGAAAAAACAAAAGGGAGGGGGAAGAAACGGAAAGTGGGTGGGGATGGGGAGGGAGTTTAAGATCTAAAGTTATTGAATTCAATATTCAGTCCGGAAGGCTGTAAAATGCCTAGTCGGAAGATGAGGTGCTGTTCCTCCAGTTTGCGTTGGGCTTCACTGGAACAATGCAGCAAGCCAAGGACAGACATGTGGGCAAGAGAGTAGGGTGGAGTGTTATTTTATCCCCATTCCTTTCCTGAAGTAGACGACACTTCCTGGGGTGCGGATCCTGTGCACCATCCTAGCCTGTGAAACTTCCTCTAAGTGCCTATTTGTTACATGTGAACCTGAACATTGCAAGGCACTTCAGCCATGGAGGACATCACAACAAAGCCTATTCAGTGCAGCCCTTGTGATCTCCCAGCAGGAAACACTTATCAGGACACAGGCCCAAGCCTATCACAGGGGTGCTGAGGCCAATTGCAGTGCCTCCAGATGAGTTTGGTTAACTTAGCGCCCACCAGAATCAACTTCAAGAATGATGTATTTCAATTCCCTAGCGCTATTTATTCCTCCATAGCCTTCACCTTGTCACAGTGTATATTCCCATTTATTTTTTACCTCTCAATGTATGGCCTTGCACTTTTCTATATTAAACTGTTTTTCTGCCTTCCTACCCCACTCTGTTAACTGGGTTTTACAATCTGTCTTGCTGTTGCATTTCCTCTTATACGTAACCTTTTTTTAAAAAAACAGCCTCTTGGACCTTATTAAACAACTTAAAACAAAATATCCCTATATGGCTCATCGACTGTGCTTCCTTTATCTAACAGTCACTTCAATGTTACCATATTTTAAATACATAACTTCCCTTTAACAAATACCCATGCTGGCCAGCCTGATTAGTCAATGCAGTTAAACATGCTGACTAATTTGATTTTTGATGTCAAGCATTTATTCACATGTGACATTACATTACTCTACAGAGCATGCTCCTAATAATTCAAAGGTATTTGTGCCTTAAAATAAATTGAACTATCCAAAAAGGAAAGTAGAAATTTAACACCCAAAACAAAAGCAAATCAGTTCTGAATTAACCCTTTCTAAATTATTGGACTGTGGTTCCCTGTTTTATTCTTATCCCTCTGTATCTGTTGTTACATTGTACTCTCTGGTCCCCCAGCACAATATACGTGTAGGAGGATTCAAACATTGTAGTCAGAGCCTCTTCTATCTCCTTTCTGATTTCCTTCAACAGTACCAGGTGCTTTCCATCAGTGACTGGAGACTTATCCACTTCCAACTCTCTACCTATTTCTTTTCTGCAGTCATCCTTAACACTTGTTCTCCATCGTCCTCCACCACACCACTGCTCCATTTATCCTCTAGTGCAGTTAAAGTTTCATTCTCTCCTTCATTTGTGAAAGAAAGATGAAAAAATATTAGGTATCACTGTCATCCTTCATCCTCCACAATTAGATTTCTCTCTTTATCCCAGAGCAAATCTACTCTCTATTAGCCTGAGGTGTCAAGGCCTAGATCGAGCCAGTTGAAGCAGCAGTGGGAGTGGAGCGAAGTGAGCCTGGGGGTGAACGGCGCCAGTGGAGCTTCTCAATAAAAGCCTGAGGGTTGAGGCCCAGATCAAGAGAGTCGGAGCAGCAGCTAACTCCAACAGGAACCCCACCAGAATTCGAAAAGGCTGACGAAAGTGACGTCAGCGCAAAGCAGACAGCTGATTCGTAGGTCGTGGGTAAGTTGTTTTTCTCCACTTTAAAGCTATATTAAGGAAAGGTAAGAGTTCTAGCTTTTTTTAAAATAGAAAGAAACTTAAAAAATGTTTCTACTTGGCTTAAATTTAGGGTAAGAGTATTTTAACGAAAGTTATGGCCAGGGAGTTCAGTCCCGTGTGTTGCATGGCCTGCAGGAAGGCTTAGACGCTCCTGGCGGTCTGGATGACAAGATCTACAGGAAGTGCCACCGGCTTGACCAGCTTGAGCGCCAGCTTTTAGAGCTTGAGCATCAGCTGGAGACAGAGCAATGCATCTGTGAGGCTGAGAGTTATGTGGACAGCATGTTTTTAGACGTGGTCACCCCGCAGTTTAAGGAAGTACAGTCAGAGAAGGAATGGGTGACCACCAGTCAGATGAAGGGAGGCAGGCAGCTGGTCAAGAAAGCCCCAGAGTGGATCTCACTCAGGAACAGTTTTTTCTGTGTTGGAAAACAGTGAGAGTGACAGTTCCTCTGGGGAGTGCAGCCAGAGCTCAGCTGCACAAGGTGGGAGGAGAAAGAGAAGAAGAGCAATAGTGGAAGGACACTCAATAGTGAGGGGTACAGACAGGTGTTTTTGTGGCTGCAGACGTGACTCCAGGATGGTGTGTTGCCTCTCTGGGGCCAGGGTCAAGGATGTCACTGAACAGCTGCGGGGCATTCTGAAAGGGGAAGGCAAACAGTCAGAGATCGTGGTTCGCATTGGTACCAATGACGTAGGTAGAAAGAGGGATGAGGTCCTGCAATAAGAATTAAGGGAGCTAGGTAGCACATTGAAAAGCAGGACCTCAAAAGGTTGTAAATCTCTGGATTACTCTTGGTGCCACGTGCTAGTGAGTATCGGAATCAGCAGATAGAGCAGATGAGTGAGTGGCTGAAGAGCTGGTGCAGGAGGGAGGGCTTTAGATTCCTGGATCACTGGGTCCACTTCTGGGGAAAGTGGGACCTATACAAGTCCGACACGTTGCATCTGAACCGAAACGGGACCAACATCCTTGTGGGGGGATTTGCTAGTGCTGTTGGTGGGAGTTTAAACTAATTTACGAAGTGGAGATATAGTAGGGGGTGATGTATTGACAAGTATAGAAGAAAAACCAAATCAGTCTGGAAGGCAGAGTGTATATAGTCAAGTTAAGGCACAAGGGAACATGGCAAGGCTGGATGACATTTATTTTAATGCAAGAAGTCTTGCGAGTGAGGCAGATGAGTTGAGAGTGTTGATTAACACATGGGGTTATGATATCATTGCTATCATGGAGACATGGTTGAGGGAGGGGCAGGACTGGCAGCTCAATATTCCAGGGTATAGAATCTTCAGGTGAGACCAGTTTGGGGGGGTGGTGTAAAAGAGGAGGTGGTGTCGCAATATTGATCAAGGAGTCAATTACTGCAATAAGGAGGGATGATATTTTAGAAGGTTCCTCAAATGAGGCCATATGGATAGAACTTAAAAACAAAAGCGGGGCAATCACATTGTTGGGACTGTACTGCAGACCCCCAAACACTCGGGGAGAGATAGAAAAGTTAATATGGAAGCAAATCTCAGAGAAGTATTAAAATAATAGGGTAATAATAGTAGGGGATTTCAACTTCCCCAATATTAACTGGGACAGACAAAGTGTGAAAGGCTTAGAGGGGGTGGAATGCTTAAAATGTATCCAGGAGCGCTTTTTAAGCCAGCACATAGAAGGTCCTACAAGAGAGGGGCAGTGCTGCGCCTAATTTTAGGGAACGAAGCCGCGTAAGTGATAGAAGTGTCAGTGGGGGAGCATTTTGGTGATAGTGACCATAACTCAGTAAGATTTAAGATAGCTATGGAAAAGGACAAAGATGGACTGGAAATAAAAGGTTCTGAATTGGGGGATGGCCGATTTTAAAATTATAAGACAGAATCTGGCCAAAGTAGACTGGGAGAAGCTACTTGTAGGAAAGTGTACATCAGAGCACTGAGAGTCATTCAAAAAGGAAATAGTGAGAGTGCAGGACCAACATGTTCCCATAAAGGTGAAGGGTGGGACCAACAAGTCCAGAGAACCCTGGATGTCGAGGAATGTACAGGATTGGATAAGGAAAGAAAGGGAAGCTTATGGTAGATACTGAGGGCTCAAAACAGCGGAAGCCCTAGAGGAGTATAGAAAGTGCAGGCAGTTTCTTAAAAAGGAAATTAGAAGACCGAAGAGGGGACATGAAAAGACACTGGCAGGTAAAAAAAGAAAAATCCAAAGGTGCTTTATAAATATATTAAAGGCAAGGGGATAACCAGGGAAAGAGCAGGGCCCATTAGGGACCAAAGCGGCAATCTGTGTGAGGAACTGGAAGACTTGGGTGAGGTTTAAATGAGTACTTTGTATCCGTATTCACTGTAGAGAAGGATGATGTAGGTATAGAAATCAGGGAGGCGTCTGTGATATACTTGAACAAATTAACATTGAGAAGGAGGAGGTATTAACAGTTTTAGCGGGGGTAAAAGTGGATAAATCCCCAGGCCCAGATGAGATGTATTTCAGGCTGCTGTGGGAGGCAAAGGAGGAAATTGCAGGGGCCCAGACATTAATTTTTAAATCCTCTCTGGCCACAGGAGAGGTGCCAGAGGACTGGAAGACAGCAAATGTGGAACCAGTATTCAAGAAGGGTAGTAGGGATAAACCAGGGAACTATACGCCAGTGAGTCAGTGGTAGGGAAGCTAATGGAAAAAATCCTGAGTGACAAAATTAATTTCCAATTGGAGAGGCAAGGATTAATCAAGGGTAGTCAGTTTGGTTTTGTCAGGGGGATACCATGTCTAACAAATTTGACTGAATTTTTCAAGGAGATGACTAGGTGTGTAGATGAGGGTAGTGCAGTTGATGTAGTCTACATGGACTTCAGTAAGGCTTTTGACAAGGTCTCACATGGGAGACTGGTCAAGAAGTTGAGAGCCTATGGGATCCAGGGCAATTTGGCAAATTGGATCCAAAATTGGCTTCGTGGCAGGAGACAGAGGGTGATGGTTGAAGGTTACTTTTGTGACTGGAAGCCTGTGTCCAGTGGCATAGCGCAGGGTTCGGTGCTGGGTCTCTTACTGTTTTTAGTGTATATTAATGATCTAGATATGAATGTAGGAGGTATGATCAGTAACTTTGCAGTAGATACAAATATTGGTGGTGTGGTAACTAGACTACAGGACGATATAGACGGGCTGGTCAGATGGGCAGAACAGTGGCAAATGGAATTTAATCCTGAAAATTGTGAGGTGATGCATTTTGAGAGGACTAACAAGGGAAGGGAGTACACAATGAACGGTAGGACCCTAGGAAGTACAGAGGATCAGAAGGACCTTGGTGTGCATGTCCATAGATCCTTGAAGGCAGCAGCACAGGTAGATAAGGTGGTTAAGAAAGCATATGGAATACTTGCCTTTGTTAGTTGAGGCCTTGAGAGCAAGGAGGTTATGATGGAGCTGTATAAAGCATTAGTTGGGCTATAGCTGGAGTACTGAGTGCAATCCTGGTCGCCACACTATAGGAAGGATGTGATTGCACTGGAGAGGGTGCAGAGGAGATTCACCAGGATGTTGCCTGGGGCTGGAGCGTTTCAGCTATGAAGAGAGGCTAGATAGGATGGGGTTGTTTTTCTTAAGAGCAGAGCAGAGGGAACTGATTGAGGTGTACAAAATTATGAGGGGCATAGATAGGGTAGATAGGAAGAAACTTTTCCCCTTAGTGGAGGGGTCAATAACCTGGGGGCATAGATTTAAGGTAAGGGGCAGGAGGTTTAGAGGGGATTTGAGGAAAAATGTTTTCACACAGAGAGGGTGGTGGGGGGGAAGGGGGTGGTATCTGGAACTCACTCCCTGAAAGGGTGGCAGAGGCAGGAACCTTCACAACATTTTGGAAGTGTTTAGATGAACACTTGAAACACCATAGCCTATAAAGCTACAGGCCAAGTGCTGGAAAATGGGATTAGAGTAGATAGGAGCTTGATGACCGGTGCGAACACGATGGGCCGGAGAGCCTCTTTTCATGCTGTAAAACTCTATGACTTTGACGCTATTGTTTAAACTTTTATTTGCTTATAAATAGCCCTTATTGTATTTGGTAGAATGTTTACATATTCCCTGTTAAATTTTCTAATCTCCTAATATTTTCAATATTCCTCATGATTTTCTTCCATATAATTAGCCCTAGTTTTATCAGTTCCTTCTCAAACTTTAGATTAGTTTTAATCTCTATTCACAGAACTCTGCTCTTTAATGCACCAACGACCTAAAGACTGCTAAATATCTTTAGGCCTTGGTTTTAGATTGTTTCTAATTTAATACACGGTGCATTTTAAAACACCTATGTGCTTCAGTGGTAATAATTAGCATTTCAATAGTTCTTAGGATTACATTCAGACATTGCTGTCTGTGTGAAGTTACTGCCACCATTTATGGGTTCAACATTTGAACACTTTGAATGTCATTAGAGTCAGCAAAATTATTCACAATTCTTGAGATCCATTGAATAGCTTTGCCTCAATTCTCCTGAAGTGGGTATCAAAGCCAAGTGCCAGTCATCGTGCATAATACAACACCAAATTTATCCCAGCCATAAGAGTACATGAATAGGACTGTTTTCTCTTAACCCAAAAAGTCTATAGCATTCAGATATACTTTGACTGAAAATGCTGCACTTCAGATCTTTGTGGTTTATGAATACATTTTATTTCCGTACAGTGACGAAGGACATTTTTTTTTAGAAAGTGTTTCAAAAACGTTCATTTATATTAAAAACGAAACCATTCCAAAATAAGCTTAAAGTTAAAACAAAACCCATCAGGGCCTATGTGGGGTTTAGCTCAGTTGGCCAGATGGCTAGTGTGCGGATCAGATTAATGCCAACAGTACGGGGTTTGATTCCAGGTTCCGGTTGAGATGGCCTGCCTCTGCGCCCTACCAGTAGTAAAAAAAATCATGGCACATTGCCGTGGCTTGGTGAATAATCACCAAGGATCTGCCTTCAGGCAGAGAACTCAAGGAGGAGGTCTGGGCGTACATCAAGACTCAATCGTAATCTCCAATAGGAAACTCTCAGAATGGTTAATGGCCACACCTGAAGTGAGGGTAAGATGAGGGAAAATGAAAAATGCCTGTAAAATTCCATTAAGACTAATGTGGAAAAGGGAAACTATACCACATTATACAAATGGGTTTCACATTGGGAATTCAACTGTTTGCATATCCATTCACGAGTGTTAGCTTGGCTCAGTGGTAGCACTCTCTTTGAGTCAGATGATTATGGGTTCAAGTCCTGTTCCAGGTTTTGAGCACATATAAACTGAGATGGACCCTTTAGTGCAGGAGGAAGTTTAATGATCTCACACGAGTGGTCAAGGTGAATGCCAATCCTACTAACTGCACCATTAGCCTCAGCCACTGTTCAATTAACCACACCCTCATCACTCACCTACCAACAATCTCTATCAAACACGACTCATACCTAACATTCATCTGCTTCACCTCATTCTCATATCCAACATTCATCTGCTTCACTCCATTCTCATACCTAACATTCATCTGCTTCACCCCATTCTCATACCTAACATTCATCTGCTTCACCTCATTCTCATATCCAACATTCATCTGCTTCACCTCATTCTCATATCCAACATTCATCTGCTTCACCTCATTCTCACACGCTTTGCATTGCTGCAAGCCCCACAGCCACACAGATTGCATGGCACGTACTTGACACACTTTCCTTTCTCTTGCAGCAGAAGGGACGTGACACACAACCAGAGGCGAAAGAGGTAGAGGGCCGCCTGCATTTTCTAATCCCAATGGAGGAGATGGTGCTAGCCATTGGGAAGGGGCTATTACTGAGGCCCTGGTCAATGGTCAGGCTGAAGCCATTGAAGGTGAGAATAAATACAGACCTAATCCTCATATTCATCGACTTCTACCTCAGCCCACATGCTCTTCTGACAGAGACGCTGCAGAAAGTGTAAGCATGCTCTTCTTACTTTCTCTTCTTCCCCTCACCACAACCCTACCTTTTTCCTTTCACATGCCAAGAACTGCAACCTGCCCAGGCATTGCAGGAAAAGCAAAAAGGCAGCGTGAAGATGGAGACACATCATCATTTGTTTTCATAGTCACAGCTCACTGTGGATCGCTAAAGATCTGCACGTGGTGAGGCACTGGGCATGTACACTACAGTTAGGGCAGAGGAAGGGATATTGAAAGTACCAGCTCACTAGAGGGCGAGGCCAAGTTCTACAGCAGAGGACTCAGATGATGATGACTTTAATGGGCCAGGCTACAGAAGAGTGCTGATGGGTGTATGTGCCCAAACGCTTAGTGCACTGGGAACCTTACCAGAAAGCCTGTCCTCAACGTCAAGGGGCATGGAGGAGTCCAGAAGCAACTTGGCATGGGGGGTTTGTGCAGAACCTGGAGCCCATTCTTTCCGACATCAAACTAGGGGCTACTTCCATCGATGCACTGGTGGAGCTAACAATGACACAGTACCTGATGGCCAATATCTCAGCTTCCATTGCAGCACAAGCAGTACCTACCAAGCTTCTGGATGCTGCAGTGGAAACTTAGACTCCTGTCAAGCAATCTCAGCTTACTGCCGTGCAGGGCCAGAATGCTGCCATGACACCTCTGGATGTGGCTTCCAGAGCATCACAGCACCCCAACAATCCATCCTCTAACAGATCTGCTCTCTAAAAACCCTCTGTAAATATGGTCCTCTGATAAGTGTCCTTTTCCCTCTCTTCCCTTGTCTAACACCCTGTCCTCCCCTGCCTGGCCTCTCAGAGTCATGCTCAATATCAAAAGGAAGGCCCACACATGTCTTGAAGCAACTGTTCTGTGCAAAAGCCTTGCAGTCACCAAAGAAGTAATTCAGCACCATCCACATTCGCTCCCTGTAGACTACAGGAACCTCAACCTACAACAGAAAGCACCCAAAATTCAGGATTGCAGCAATAGCCAGAAGAAATAAACCAGCAACCAACTTGCAAGTAGTTAATGATCCCTTTAAATAGTGCTGGTGGAGGGTCGTTCATGCTGCTTGATGTGTGTTCAGTTGTGGGAGGTTAAGCGAGGATGCAGGTTGGAATGAGGAGCTCCAAAATGGCAGCGCTGCTATCAAATCAGCATAGATCACTGATGCTCAGTGTGGTCTCCCTGTTCTGCATATTCCTGGTGGATGTTAGACACTCATCCCTTTATCAAGATGCTTTCCGGCACACATCAAATCTAAAGTATGTATGTATGCCATGGATGCCATTTTGGAACTTTTAAGGGGCTTGGTAGTGCCAAAAAAAAGGTGCCACAACACCCATTTTCACCTCCAATATATTTAAAGTTTCTATAATCATTTTCTGCACTGAATAGTTTTCTCACTTAATGGGCAGAATCTTGTGAAGGCAGTGGGGGTCTCGGCTGCTGGCTGGGAAGATTCGCCACATCCTGTTCCACTCAGGCACTCGAGAGGCCAGTGGTGGGCCTTCCCTGGGATCAAGGACCCTGGGGGAAGAAGTCCTGCTCGCCAAGAGCTGCTGGCCTTCACTGAACGGCATCGCCATCAGGGAGGCGGTGGCTGCTGCCAGTATGATACGCACCCCGAGGCCTAGGATCGTTGCTGGATCCCAGGCCAGAGGTGAATGGTGGTAGGAGAGGGCTTAGTGGAGGGTGTTAGAAGGGTGGAGGTCGTGGGGAGGGGAGTCGGCAGCAAGGGCAGGGAGGTGGCTCTTAGCGGATTCCACCCCCCCCCTTCTTGATCCTAGGTCCCTTGATTAGTCACCAAGTGCATTTGAATGAGGGGACGCCCCCTGCCTCCAGGAACACTGCACAGGTTTGCTTGTCATGCTTCCTGCATGGCAAGCCCCCCCACTGGGTTAATACCAGCGGCAGCAGGATGAGACCCTTAAGTGTCTCAATTGGCAGCGGGGTGGGCAGGCCATCCATGGGCCTTATCACCACATACTTCATTGGGGTAGAGGTGGGAAGGTGCACTCGCCAGCCTCCCACTGATTAAATACCATCCCCACCACCAAACTCATCATGAGGGAGGGCACAAGATTCTGCCCAGTGTTACTCTGCATGCTTCACAGACAATTATATTATTTAGTTCTGAAGCTATTTATAAAACTGGTGCAGAGGTACAGGAAATCCTTGTTAATTGAGGAAAGAAAGGTCTGTTGTGTCTGTGAAACTGTGGCAAAACTAATTTGATAAAGATCTGTTGGTTAAATCTGCACCTAATCTCTGAATGGAGATGGAGCTCAGTTCAATGATTACATGACAGACAAGTCTTAAATGCTTAGTAACAAATACTTTACATATGCTTCCGGTCGGGTTTCTTTCATGACTTTAAACTGCAATAATAATGTTAGTGTGAATTCATTTTGCTTTTCACTGATGCGGAAGTTGCAGTGCAAAAGCTGAGTCAGGGCCCAACTTTAGGAGGCAGTCTCACACTGTTTGCCCCAGAGTCAGGCAAATTTGCAGCTCTGATTTACACGATAAAACATTAGTGTCGGTGCGAAGTGAAACCAGATGCTACCACTGCAGTGCAAATGCACATTTAATTAGCCAATCTGTTTTTCACCAATTCATGAAAAACAACAATATAGATAATGAACCATTACAAAAGGCCCATCAAATAAACTGCAACATAAAGCTTGAAATTTTCTGGCATGCATCATTACTTGCATTTCAAACGGGATAAAATGTTCAGAATTTAGGAACTTATAAAATCGCACAGAATATCAAATCTGTCTGTGCTTTGACCTATTTCACTTCACTTGCAATTAAAATGTCCATTTGTTTGTATCAGAGCATTCACCAGAAAATCTCTGTAATCTTATCCATTTGACATTATTATTGCTAATTGCCACGTGTAATTATCTTGACGTCATGCTAGAGAAAGATTATATTAAAAACAGGCAACTTTAAAATTGTGTTTTATAAATGGACACCAGAAGGGGAGAAAATAGGGTCTATTATTGTTTTGGGATTGTGTTTTACAATTGGATTCTGAATAAACAGAATCTTTGAAATGGACCATTGATCAACCGGTGCACAATAAACTCTATACGCACTTGGAATATCTCAATTAAATATATTTGTTTGAAACAAAACAGATTACGTTCGCGGGTACTTTGGTTTCTGTTCTTTGAGATAACCTATACTTGAAGTAACTATGGAATATGAATGGTTAATGGAGGACAGGCAGGAAGTGCAGCAATTAAGGGGCCTACTTCATCTTCCTATGGTTCCAGTAAAGGTCAATGTTCCAAGTGAACTCATTAAATATGTCAACGAACTAATCATTTCTCATCTAAGTGCCGAGACAGATCAAACCAGATGAAGAATGAATAATAGGAGCAAACACCCTGGACCTGATGGCCTAAACCCAAGATTTTAAAAGAAGTGGCCACAGAAATAAAACCAGAAAATGCTGAAAAAAATCTCAGCTGGTTAAGCAGCAGCTGTGTGGATAGAGCAACAGGGTTAATCTTTCAGGCTACAGAGATATTGGGTACATTGGTTTTGTTCTTCCAGGCTTCCCTCGATTTTAGAATAGTGTCAGCAGATTGGAAGGTAGCAAATATAATCCTGCTATTCAAGAATGGAGGGAGAAAGAAACAGGGAACTATAGGCCAGGTAGCCTGACATCAGTGGTAGGGAAAATGCTATTATCTATTATTAGGGATGTGGTATGAGGGGCACTTAGAAAATCATATAAAGATTGGGCAGAGACAGCATGGATTTGGGGAAGGCAATTTGTGTTGGACCAATCTGTTACAGTTTTTTGAGATAGTAGCTGGCAGGGTTGACAAGAGGAAACCAATAGATGCGACATATTTAGATTTTCAAAAAGCATCTGATAAGGTGCCATACAAGAGCATTTACACAAAATTAGGGCTCATGGGAATGTGCATTGATTAACTCTCAGAAAGCATTAAGAATAAATGTGGCAGATGAAATTTAAGGCAGAGAAGATTGAAGTGATATATTTTGGTAGGAAGAATGAGGAGAGGCAATATAAAATAAAGGGTATAATTCCAAATGTGTAAGAACAGAGGGAGCTGGGGCTATATGTGGACAAATCATTGAAGGTGGCAGGGAAGGCTGAGAAAGCGGTTAAAAAGGCATATGGGATCCTGGGCTTTATAAATGGATACTAGAGTACACAAGGAAGTGGAACTGGCTGAGTTGCTTTGCAGATAGCTGGCATGGACACAACAGGCCAAATGACCTCCTTCTGCTCTGTAACCATTCTATGATTCTAGCTCATTTTTGGGTTGGCAGGCTGTAACTAGTGGGGTACTGCAAAGATCAATGCTTGGGCCTCAGCAATTTACAATCTAAATCAATGACTTAGATGAGGAGGAAAAGTGTAATGTATTAAAGTTTGCTGACAATACAAAGTTAGGCAGAAAAGTAAGCTGTGAGGAGGACACAAAGAGGCTACACTGGGATACAGGTAGGTTAAGTGAGTGGGCAAGAAAGCGGCAGGTGGAATAAAACATGGAGGAATGTGAAGTTATCAGCTTTGGTAGGGAAAATAAAAGCAGCAGCATTTTTTTTTAAAATATGAGAAACCGGGAAGTGCTTGCATTCAAAGGTGTCCTCATACACAAATCACAAAGTTCACATGCAGGTACAGTAAGCAATTAGGAAAACAAATTGTATGTTTGCCTTTTTTTTTTAAACAAAGAGATTGGTTTATAAAAGTAAAGGAGTCCTACTGCAATAATGTAGGGGTCTGATGAGTTCACACCTGGAGTACTGCATACAGTTTGGATCTTCTTACCTAGGGAAGGATATACTATTCTTACAGAGAGTGCAACAATGGTTCACAGTCTGATTCCTGGAATGAAGGATTGTCCTATGAGAAGCGATCGAATAAACTAGGCCTTTATATTTCCTAGAGTTTAGATGCATGAGAGGTGATAGCACTGAAACATATAAAATTCTTAAGAGGCTTAAGAGATTAGATGCTGCAGGATGTTTCCCTGGCTAGGAAGTGTCAAACTAGAGGTCACAACCTCAGAAAAGAGGCAACCAATTAGGACTGAGATGGGAAAATGTATTCACTCAAAGGGTTGTGAATCTTTGGAACTCTCTGCCCCAAAGGGCTAGGATATTCAGTCGTTGCGTACATTCAGGACAGGGATTGACAGATATTTGGGCACTAAGGGAATCAAGGGTTATGGGGATGGGTGGAAAAGTGGAGTTGAGGTAGAAGATCCATCATGGGCTCAAATCTTCCAGTCTCCGAATTGTCGGAGACCAGACCCATGGCCGAAGATGCCCACCTGGACCCTGTGGAAGTCCTCACGTGTGGACCTACGTGGGAACTGCCCAGGAAGCTTAAACTTCCAATGGACAATTCCACTGCTTCCTGGGACTCTCTGTGAACATCTCTGATTCTGAGCTGGAGTCAGAAACTTCGGACAGTTCCGCGGTATTAACCTGTATAGTTATCCAGGGAACATCAGACAGATTAAAACTTGATATAACACCCATGTACTTCTACAATCGGCCCCCCAGTCAACACCCCGGCTATCCCCTGACCACCCTCTTAATCACCTGACTAACCCCCCGCCCCCACCGACCTGACCACCACCCGCCCACCTGCTTACCCGACCCTACTAACCCCCAACCACCCGACTACTCTCCGACCGCCCAAGTACCCACTCGCCCACCTAATGTCCTCACCCACCTACCCACTCGCTCACTCGTTCACCCACTCACTCATCCATTCACTAACTCACACTCAAACATTAAAAGATTAGACCTTAAACTAATTACCAGAATATGGCAGCTAGTGCCATGAAAAAGGGGTGTGTCTCCTGTGCTGATCCTCTTCGCAGGCCTCTCCATGGATTCCAGCACTGAGGGAGTAATTCTGGATGCTGCATTGAAAGTTGGCCTTTTTAAAACGTATCCAGGTAGGTGCAGAGTTTTCTGTCCGATCAGTGAAGGGCACAGTGGTTCCGACGGTGGTCGGACGATTTGGATCATGATCTTGCTGAATGATGGAGCAGGCTCAAGGGGCCAAATGGCCTACTCCGGCTCCAATTTCTCATGTTCCCAAACAGCTTTATTTATTAATTGGCCCACTTTTTTGTATTCAGCAAGATCAGAAATGTTTTAAACATGATAGTAGTGGCTACTTCACAAGAGAGGTTTTACAAAACAGATTTATTGACAATTTTGACTAGTTCAACTTAACCCATCTCTCTCCACTCACACACCAATTTACTAATTTTGATGTATTAATTAATCCTGCAAAATTAAAATCAATCTGCAGAACACATGTTGACAGGAATATTAAAGATAACAGATTTTTTTAGGAGGGTGATAGAAAGTAAGACCAGGATGTAGGAAGAGAAGTAGGCCATTCGGCCCATCGAATCTGCTCCACCATTCAATGAGATCATGGCTGATCTGATAATTCTCAACTCCACTTTTCTGCCATTTCCCCAAAATCCTTGATTCCCTTATTGATTAAAAATGTCTATCTCTGCCTTAAATATACTTAACAACCCAGCCTCTACAGCCCTCTGCGGTAAAGAATTCCACAGATTCACTACCCTCAGAGAAGAAATTCCTCCTCTTCTCGGTCTTAAATGGGTAACTCCTTACTGTAAGATTAAGAAGTAATTCACAGGCCTGATTTTCCCATGTAACAAAACGGGCTGGATTATACAACAACTAGATGATCACTTTCTAAATTGGGATACACAGTGAAGAGAAGCTGCTGCACAAATTGCCACAGCAGTCCATAAACATCTGGAATTACGTGGGGACAACATACTTTTGCAACCAATTCAAGACCCGCAATCCTTGGTTTTGCTACAACTTATTCAGATGATCAGAAATTCATCTAAAATTAGTAGGATCTTCATGGATGTTGTTATGGTTCCCATGTGAAGTCTTGATGAAGATATTTTACAGATACAGTCAAATCTTTATTATCCTGCATTCATGGGGATTGGGTGGTGCCGATTAATCAAAAATACTGATTAATGGAGAGTTCCATTTACCAATGGGATACAGTGCGATACTTGCAGCATGAACTGATATGCAAGTACTGAAGTAATAAAGAATAGTATTCATTTTACTTCTAATCTTTAATAGTACATTAAAACATAAATTCAAGTATAAAATGATCCAGTATACTGGCACGGGTTCCGGATAACTTTGCAATTGCTTCCGGTTGGTAAAGTGACAATCCGTATTAAGGGAACATTAGGAATTCCGGTTGGTAGAAGTGCCAGCCAACACAGAATTTACAGGATATCTTTACCTATCTCTCATCTTGCAACTGAATCTGTAGTTTTAGGCAATGTTTATGTATCATTACCTATTCTGGTATGAATTAGCTACACGGTTTCCCCAGCTTCACAAGCTTTGTATCATTGTAAAATTACAGGACACTAAGGTTATAGTGTGCTCAAAAATAGTTGACAGGAGCATAGAGGGACAAAATTAAACCTGACTGATTTAGTAGATAAGTCAAAATAACGGGAGCAACACTAAAACCAAAGTAAGTGCCTCTGTGCAAACAAAGCTTTTCGTGTTAACATTACACTCGCCCCACCAGATGTCTATTGGTAGCTTTTTTTTTGTGCGCGCTGTTACTCAGTACAACAAGGATAACTTCATTGGTGGGTAATTTATTTGGCTATCAATTTGTACCATGCTGTGATGAGCTGCAGTTCACTGGAATTTTGGTGAATGGCAATCTACTGTTGTGGGAATCCACACAAGCTGAAAGATACCATTTCATACAAGACATCATAGTAAGCATAAGGAGATGCAAAGAGAGGCCAGTGAATGTGACTGACACACACATATTGATGGCAACTCCCTTCCTAACAGCACTGTGGGCGTACCTAAACCACAGGGACTGCAGTGATTCAAGAAGGCAGCTCACCACCACCTTCTCAAGGGCAATTAGGGAGGGGCAATAAATGCTGGCCTAGCCAGCGATGTCCACATCCCATGAATGAATTAAAAAAAAAGTTATTCATAGAAAATGGGATCCATCATTAACACCCTTCAGCATCATGAGTGTAAAGTGTAATCTAATGCAAAACTGCCCTATATAAATAGTTCTGTCTCCCGATGGCACAATCTATAGCATGCTACTGAGGTAAGTGTACCAGCAAGGGATGGGCAATAAATACTGGCCTAGCCACATCCCATGAATGAATAAAAAAAAAGCACCTAGGTTTGACTTCCACTCTTATACCGAGTTAGGCAATCTCAACCAAAACAACTTTAAAGCCAAAAAATTGATGACCCCGGTCAAAGGGTAGGAGTGAGGGAAGGGAATATTATCTTAAACATGAACTGTGTGCAGTATTTAAAATTTAATTTAAAAATCATGATTGGGCTGTATTTTTAAAAAATAGATTTCAGAACACCCAATTGCAAAAGTTTTTAAATTACACTTTCATTATAGCCCAAACATCTGAAAGTCAAACCTGTCAATAAAATAACAGTAATAATCAAAAATCAAAATCTTTCCTTTCTCTACTTGTGCACCATTCTACCCTCTTTTCCACATCTTTTAGACCAGGGAAACTCCCGGCGATTCATTAAATCAATAGCTACAAATTTCAAAATAAATCAGGGAGTCTATATTAAACTTAGCCTTTATATTTGGTTCAATGCAAGTTCCCAGTTTCCTTTTTTCCTCAAAATGACCGTGCAATGAACTATACGATTTTAATTTTTGGATCTAATAGCGCTGGGTTATATTTTGATCAAATCCAGATACCCGGCTCATTGCAGACTAAACATTTTATAAGTTGACTTAATTCTACAAAGCAATATAAAGCGTACGTTTTTTTTAAATCTTGGGAAAATGGAATGTCAAAAACCACATGTCCACAGTCACGTCTTGTGACGCTTAGTGGCCTCTCATCTTCCCCCTCAGTGACAGCACAAAGTTCATCAACACCCTGGAAGGTTTTGATGTATGATCGTTGGAAAAATACATATGCTGCTCAATTTGTTTCCTCTGCGTCAGATATTAATCTAATATGCTGTAATGCCAGGCAGCCATAATACAACACGAGCTGAATGACAGCTAACTGATCCAGCCCGTAGAGCTAATCTAACTGAAAAATGGACTGATCTGAGGCCAAAAGAAAAATGAGGTAGGCATGCCATGCAAAGTTCAAATTGTGTTAATTGTGTTAATAAAATCAGAGTCCCAAAACACCCTGAACACAGGAATATTCAATTGGCACATAATAGGTGACAAAAGCACGTTTCCGTGCTGGGTCCTTTTTTATTTTCCTGTAGATTATTATACTTATGATATAGCATGCAGTTATCCCATTCTTTTCTCAGAGATTTGAACTTGGTAGAATTTAAAAACTGCACTGAATGAAAAGACAGATGAGGATTCAAAGCATTGCAGTGGGCTGGTCCAATTCCAGACCTGAAGCAGATGTCTACGTTAAGATGAACAGTCAGAAATGGTGTTGGGGAAAATAGAAAATATCTAAGTACACAAATGCCTACCATCTCATTTTGCAGTGATGGGATTACAGCAGTTTCAGGGCAGTGCCCCATATACAGGGCTGAGATTATATGAATGATATATGCACATATATATATTTATTTGTTGTGGCATCTGTATCAACTGTAACATATAAAAACATTCCAATACACTTTACAGAGGCTTAATCGAAAGGTGCATACCAATCCAAAGGTGAAAATATTAGAAAAGGCAACCAAAAGCTTGGTTAAAGAGGTAGGTCTTAAAGGTGGGGAGAGAGGTGCAAACACAGATGAGAAATAAATTCTAGAGTACGGGGCCTGGATGGCTAAAGACACAGTTGCCAATGGTGGGATGAAGGGGTGATGCTGCACAAGCAGCTGTAATCAGAGGCATGGCGCGTCTGAGGAGGATTGATTGTAGAGCTGGAAGAGTTTAGAGATAGAGGGGAAATCTGGCCTTGAAAGGATTTAAATACAGAGGATAAGAATTTTAAATTGAAGGCCTGTGAGGATAAGGTGAGTGGAACTTGGTGCAGGATAGGATTCGGGGAGCAGAGTTTTGCATGTTATGAAGTTAATGGAGGGTGGAAGGTGGCAGGTCAACCAGGAGAGCATTGCATTAGTTGAGTCAGGAGGTGATAAAGGCATGGGTGAGGGCATGTTCTGAGGCTTACAACGTTACAGAGGTGGAAGTAAACCGTCTTGGTGACGGGAAGGATCAAAGATCAGAAGCTCAGCTTTGGGGTCAAATGGGACTCTGAGGTTGCAAACAGTTGCTTTGGCCTGAATCAACGGCCAGCGTCTAGTCTTTTAGCGTTCTTTACAGAATATGATAGCCTGGTATTTACTTTTCCATCATGAAACCATGGTATTTTATGGTTTTGACATTTTCCACTTCTTATTCAAATTTTAAAGTGCTTAACAAGTTAATCCAGTGAGTATCTGTGCAGAAGACAAGGACATGCCAGGTTAGTTCCCAGGTCAATATGGAATTAGATTTTAGATGGGTAGCTTTAGGGATATTGCCAATGGCTTCAGAGCTGGATTGAGGAATGGTGAAAAGCACCCACGGTGCCAAATCCTGATTGCTGTTCATCCACTCCCCACTTTAAGTTTCCATGTGGGGATTGTAGTTTAAGACATGACCAGGTTATGGTAATCCAATCCTCCATCCCTCACCTGCCTTGTAGAATAATCAGCTAACACTCATTGATAAAGTAAGTGCAATTAAAATGGATGCTGAGCCACTAAAGATAGGTTTAAGAGATTTTCTTTTCAAAGAAATTTGGAAAAACAGAACATGAGATTGAAAAAAGCTAGATACAGAGACAGACGGGTTCGAGAAGTTGGGAGAAGGACAAAGGAGGCTGAATGTCTGTCACAATGTTCTGGGGTGGGGTGCAGATAGAAAATGGGGTCCACAGAAGGCCAAAATCTGAAGAATGGACTGTTCAGGAGGTGTTATAAAGATAGAAGAGATTACATGAAACAGGATGGAACAAAGAAGCAGAAGGATTTATTGGATTAGGCCGGGGCAATTAGATGACAAACAGATTAAAAGGCCATCTTTATAAAATTCTACTAGCTATGAATTCACTGTAGTTATCAATCATCTAATGCGTTGTCAGCTCAGTGGCATTTATGGCAATGAGAAATCAAACTATACTAGGAAGTGTAACAAATGCTAATTATCAAAGAGAAATAGTCAACTCAAGCCATTTATAGTACTTCAGGACAGCATTGCTGATTAACCTGCCCATCTGGTTCAATAATGGAAGTAGGATAGTGTACCTGCCACTGGGGCTGAGATTCCTGCCACCCCAAAAAACCCTACAAGCCAATGTCTTAGTGGGTAGAGGACAGTGCTACCTGGATAAGCAGCAGGTCATTTACCAACAGACTACAATGTTCTAGCCTAGTTAAACTCGAGGAGTACGCCTTGGGAAAATGGGCCACGTCCCTACAGGGAGTGAAAATATATTCAAAACAAGAATCCTACATGTAGATTGGAGTAGCTTGGTTCAGACTGCAACTGACTCAAAAGGAGAAGCTGCAGTTAGACCTACTCAGGTCTCCCATTCTGTTGGACAGAAGCGGGGCGGGGGGTGGTATTTAATGGAGGTGATGGGGATCTCGGCCTCTAGCCGGAGAGCCAGCACAGGTCTCGTGTCACCTCTTTTAGTGAAGGCCCACTGAATTAAGTGCCACTGCAGAACTTAACCAGATAGCAGCAGGCTTTCCCCAGAATCAAGGGGCCCAGAGGTAGAAGCCACGCCCGCTAAGAGCTGCCGGCCAATAAGAGGCTGGCAGTTCTGCTGGACGGCAGGAAAACTGGGGAGGTGGCGGCTGATGCCGGTTACAACACCCACCTGAGGGCTCAGGATCGTCGCTGGATCCCAGGCCACAGGTGAGTGATGGCGGGAGGGGTTCCCCAAGCAGGAACTGCAAGAGAGGGGTGGTCGGCAGGAAGGAAGAGGTTGGGTCTCAGAGACTCACCCCCCTGCATCTTCCAATGTCAGGTCTTGCAATCAGACACCGAGTGCCTTTGAACGATGGACCCCTCCCCTCCTCTCCCCCCCACCTCCTCCTTCCCTCCCCTTTCTCCTCCCCACCCCTCGCCTACAAGCAACCCCACACAGTTTGCTTGTCATGCTGTCTGCATGACGTTCCCCAACCTGGTTAATACCAGTGGTGGCAGGATGAGAATTTAATGCCCACTTAAGAGCGGGGTGGGAGGGTCTTCCCACCATGGTGGTCCCCACCCACCACACTCCTGCCTGATTAAACGCAACCCCCCCCCCTACAACCGTATTACCAAGCTCGCCACGATGGAGGGCAGTAAGTTCTGCCCAGCGAGTGAGAATCACGATTTTGTTTCAATTTACTCTGTGTAGCATCTACGGACAATACATTTTTCTGCTTAAATCCCATGTTGATGACATCACTTCACTGAATTCTATCCATTTTAGTTGCTGAAACACAAGTTTGAAGGATTTACCTTGGCTTGTCGAGATTCCAAATATCCCAATTACAGACATAGTTAGAAGCAACAGCAGAATTCAACGCCAACTGGTTGGGACAAAAATTAAGGGCGATGATTTAATTATAGAAAATGTCATAGATTTATCTAATGGTTCAGGAGTGTTTCAATGGAGCAGATTTACAGTTCACAGCACCACCTAGAGGTGGTCTAAAATAGTTGAAAAATAACACAGGAGCATAACTGTAAAAAACAGGAACACTTCAGGTTAAGAGACAAAACAAGTAGCTCAGCAAACGGCAGTATCTGGAACACCGACAGCAGTTAACAGCATTAACAGCTGAAAGGTACTTTTTGGAAATCGTGGCTCAGAACACCGGTGTCAAAACAAAAGCGTAAGTGCAGCAGAATGCTCATTTTCAGTACAAAAGATTGAGGAAATTGCACCAGTTTTTAATGCTCCACCTGTGTCTCCTCTATCTTTTACACTGAATCAGTGAAACTACCAGTGCTTTTCTGAATGAGTTACATTAAAAGCTGCAATCTTCCACAATTTTATTTTCTCAAACATGCTGTGCAAAACACGCATAAATGATGATTTGATAGCTTCAAACTTCCATTTTCAAACCTAATAAAAAGAATGTAGAATAGGCTCTCCACTTTCCTCGGGCCATGATTGTTTAGACTCCTGCTTGTTTTACGTTGCTGTATACTTCAATAAGATTCTCACAAAATTTCAGTGTAAGCTACTGCTGACCAGAGCAGTTGCAAACGTCGGTCTAAATTGCTGATTACACCGTTTGAGGAACTTCTGAGCCATTAAAGCTAACATGCTAAAGCATGCATGAGGAAAGCTGTGGAAGAAGAACCTGGTTGATGCTACAGGACTTTTAAAAAGCAATTCCACTCCAAAAACATGCCGGTTTAACGTAATTTCCCCAGTAACCATTCCGATTACCTTGAAATAATCTGTTACCAGGTCAACTGTTGCACACGTGATTTACTAAAAGAATAGCAACTTTCTGCAGGCTTAATTCAAAGTAGCTTAATTTGAATGATCTTAAATTCAAATTGAAATAATGCTAAAAACAACTGCTCTTTTATTTAAACTGCAAATTATTGAGTTATTGGAGTCCTCTTCAAATAAAAAAAGATGTAATTAACAGAAATATTAGGTAAACCCAAATAGTCATTATTTGCTTATTCTCTCTTTCAATTCCACTGATCATTTTATCTTGGGAGTATTAAAATCCAGGACCAGAGGTTAATCAGAATTAGCAGTTAATAAAATGTGCTGTATGTTTCTTTTTTCAAACCAAACTCTTCTTTCAACGTGACAGCATGTTTACAGATAAATTAAAAAGAATTCAGAAGTATGACCTTTGGAGAGCTACATTCCCAATTGTAGTCAAAAAATGCAAAATATGTCCAAAGCTTGTTCAGCTGTAAAAACTATCCACTGGAATATGTGACCGAACTGACACTTTATAAATAGACCAAAAGAAACATTATCCTGCGCCCATATTTATATTTAATGGTGCTCAGTGCCTGCAAGTTGTTTTTCGTGTTTAGCTAGCACGTGTACAGTGCTTTTGGCGCTTTTGTGTAAGGCATCGTCACACCACCGCGGGACACAGTACAAAGGGGAAATGTCCAAGCAACTGGAAGAGAATTATAAGCCTGATCTCTATTCGCAAGAGGATAGAGCAAAACAAAAGAATTGACAAACTGCGATGCTTCAGCCTCAAAAGAAAGGGGACATTTCAGAGGTATTAATAAAGATACTAAGTCAAATAAAAAATGTCAATACGACTTCAAGCCAAACCTTAAGTACAAGACAAAGGGATAAAAGTGTAAACTGGCAAAGCAAGTTCAAGATTAATATTAGGAAGTTATCACACAAAGAATAAAACCTTAATGGCCTCCTGGATAGTACAGTAGAAGCAAAATCTGTAGTTATTCAAAAGGCAGTTGGATGTTGTGACAATTGTGGTGGGGGATAAACTGCAGGTTTTATAGGAGAATCAGGTATTGTCAAATGGCCTCCCTTATATGTATATAAAAGCAAAAAACTGCGGATGCTGGAAATCCAAAACAAACAGAAACAGAAATACCTGGAAAAACTCAGCAGGTCTGGCAGCATCGGCGGAGGAGAGCACAGTTGACTTTTCGAATCCTCATGACCCTTCAACAGAACTAAGTGAAAATAGGAAAGGGGTGAAATATAAGCTGGTTTAAGGAGAGGTGGGGGTGGTGTTTGTTGGGACAAGCAGCCAGTATTGGCTCCACTTATTACTGGCTGCTTGTCCCAACAAACCACCCCCACCCCACACCTTAAACCAGCTTATATTTCACCCCTTTCCTATTTTTACTTAGTTCTGTTGAAGGGTCATGAGGACTTGAAAAGTCAACTGTGCTCTCCTCCGCCGATGCTGCCAGACCTGCTGAGTTTTTCCAGGTATTTCTGTTTCCCTTATATGTACTTATCCTCATGACATTTGTAATGCAAATACCACCTGTTGTCTGAATGAATTTTTACAATGGATTATTACAGCCACTAGAATAACTGACAAGTGCAAAAAAAAATGCTATAATTTCTCTATCTTGCATTCTACACAACAGAGTGGGAGTACAAAAATAACTGCCAACCTTTAAAAAGCTAATAAATGTTCACATTGGAATAGATACTAATTAAAGGTCCTTTCATTTTGCCTACTGTTTTTTTCTGGTCCCACATCTATGATTAGAACGGAGAATCTCTTTTACGGGAAGCTGCGATCTGGGCTTTTTGTAATGCACCAGTTTTCCTTTCTTTTCTTCCTTGAAGTTCTCCACCCATTAGTGTGGTTGTGCAATGATGCCTTTCCGGCATTTAAATCCATTGAGGTGCAGTCATTCTTATTAGGTCGGTCAAGACTCCTACATAATGAAAAATAGGTCTGAAAATTTACTAACCTGTACTTTCCTGTCCTTACTTGGACAGCCTTCATACCACACTGCTGGGCTCCACCTACATCATTCACAATATCATCCCCGATCATGATGACCTGTCAGAAAAAGGAATGATGTGTTTGATGTCAGGTTAGATTATTTTGATATGTTTGCATTTCTCAGAATATTTGATGTGAACAGTCACCAAGATGAATTAGCTGACATTGAACACTGTCATTGAACAAGAGGATATCGGCATATACAACACAAGGAAATGGCAGGTTGTAAAAGTTGGGCAGTAAATGTGCAACCGTCAAGTCAACAAGCTGTTATCATAAGCTTTTCCAAAGTTAAATTACCATTTTATTGTTTTGAAACCAATTCTACACAAGTCAAAAACATGAAGTTCAAAACTAACATTATTTAAAAGTAAACTAGTCTGAATTTTAAAATAAACCTTCTGGAGCACCAGAAATTTTAACAGAAAAGTTGAGAAAAGTTCAGGATTTCTGTGAATCTTTGTCAGACTGGAGTTCCATATCACAAGGTGAGACATCCAAACAACGAGATAGCCTACTGAAGAAGTCTGACATCTCCTGGCTCTCGTGTTTTCAGGTGTCAGATTGCAAGTTGGCAAATGTCATACATCCACCTTCGGTATTGATGTATATCTGAGGCCAAGTTCCATGAAAATAGTTTTTGTGGTGGATTTTGTATTCAGGTAGCATGGGTCCAATAATAAAACTCTCAGCATTTTTAATTCCAACCAGAAGGTTGAGTTTTGTCTGTACTGGGAGGTATAATAAAGTGCTTCCCAGGGCACCTTAGAGCAACAGACAAGAGGCTATCAGTTTGATGTTTAGGATTTTTAGAAGTATAACTATAACCAATGGCACTTCCGGCTGACATTAAAACTGAGAAACTGCCAGGCCCCTAGGTTTCTGATGTTCTTTGGAATTTGGTCATGCGGTTTTGCATTGAAATTGGACAGTGTCATTTCACTACTGAAAGACACAATTTTGAGATTTACTGCGGTGGCATTCTGAGGCAGGAACTGGGTGAAGAAAGAACAATCTCGTCTGTATCAGTTCTGGATCAGAGAGATTTGATTTCAGTACCAACTCCCTTATTTGAGTCAGCCACAGTATATAAACACAAAAATCAGGGTTAAGAGGGCCAGTTGGAAATGTACATCCTTCCTCCAACTAGGTGGGTGAGAACATTCAGGTACGCTGACATCCAATTCCACTCCGGCGTTGGTTAGAACAACAAAATGCTATTTCTTTTACCCATTGACAATTGATGGCTGAGGGTGGAGAGAGGAGCCTAGCTGATATAAGAATGCAAAAGAAGTCCCCTGGTCTTTTTAAAAGGTACCTGAAAAGCACTTTTTCGTACCTGCCCAGTACATGCAAAACCCAGTTTAGTCAGGGTGAATGCAGTTCAGCAGTCTGGTTGGAATTATAGATACTGAAAATCTTAACTGTCAGGCTCATTCTATGCTGCCGGAATAGCACACAGGGCAAAACTACACAAACAAAGCAAATCTACACCCGAACTGTGCTCGCACGTGCAAGACAATAGGGCACAACAATACAAGGAATTCCTAAATAAAAAAATAACTTCTCTTCTCTCAAAAGACGCTGCATGCAATTTGTTCAACTGAATTCAAGGCCGGGATTTTCCGGTCCCTGTCGCGGACAGGGCGCTGCAGGCGAGGTGGTGCTGCCTCCAAGTCCATTGACTTGCGGCGGGACCGGGAGATCGCAGAGGAAAATCCCGCCGTAAGTCATATAGTTTCCATTTCCATGTAATTTCACACAGTAGCTTTTAATATTACAGGCAACTGGTCAGAAATCATTTTTAATGATGAAACTGAATATAGGTAAAACTCTGGGAGGAATTGCCCCAGATTTGCACTAAGTGTGGTAGCAGCCGGCTGCGATGGCGGGTTTTCGCGTCATATCGTCCCATTCCTGCCTCGTTAATTATGCGTTCCCGGGAAACACGCTGGGTCGCTGATGGGGGGTCCCCTGATTCGCCTGCCCCGCTGTTACCTCAGGTTACCTCAGTAAACAGGGCACCATATTTAAAGGCCACCCCTGCCAAATGCTAGCACTCTTCAATGGAAAGGAAGCTGCCGGGAATGGATAGCTGCCAAAGGGAGGAAACATGCTGCCCCCAGGTTTAGCGACACTTTCCTCAAGCACCTGCTGGATGCAGTGGAGGCCTGCCATAATGTCCTCTACCTCCGCTCTGGGCAAAGGTTAAAAAGCAAGGTCACCAATCCAGCATGGGAGGCAGTGGCAGCGGTGGTCAGCGCCAACGCCCTGCAAAAGAGGACAGCCACCCAGCACCGAGAGAGGATGAATGATCTCATCTGTTCTGTCAGGGTAAATCACTCTTCTCATCACTTTCAACTCACACATTCACAAACCCATCACACATCCACAGGGATCTCACACCTCGAGGAACAACCCTCTCACACCCTCACTTCTCCATCAGGCTCATATCCTCTGGAACTCACATCCTCATCCCGTCCATGTCTCTGCTCACTGCACAAACATTCCACTCTCTGCCTCATGTCCTGCATGCACTCTCTCCATTTATTTTCATGCAGGAGAAGCTGACTCAGTAGGCAGAGGTCCCAGACTGGGGCTGGAGCGGCCCACATTAGGCCCCTCACTCACTTTGAGGAGCGTGCCATCGTGCTGACTCATGAGGACATGGACTATGCCTGTGGCAACGGTGAGGTTGGTGGCGAACACCCACGTGAGGATCCTGCACCACATCTTCACTCTCTCAACGCAACTGTGAGTGCTCTCTCTCCTGCTTTTAACTCTTCTGCCAGGGAGCTCTGCCAAGCGAGTGACACCCTCAGCCAGCCAGTCTCTCAGCTCCATCCAGGTCTTCACCTCCAGCAAAGAGGACACCTCCTCCAATAAGGCGTTGGATATAAGCAGCCTGGAAGACCCGTCACAGCGCTTACCCACACCGTCCAGCAGCGCAGAGACAAACACTGGGACAAATCAGTGGGACCTAGATCTAGAGCAGGCTTGGGTTCACAATTCGGTGGTCACTGCTTGGACAATCGTCCGCAGCAGGAGGAGGCAGGTTCAGCCAAGCTCTCTGGCACTCGGAGGACTGCTAGGGAAGAGGCATCTGTGAGGTCCGAGTTAGATGACAAGCCTCTGGATTTGGCCTTCCAGCTCATCAGGGACAGTCAACAGAAGGTGGGGGAACATCACGCAGAGCTGTTAGAAGCCCTCAACTGAGTGGCACACGAGTCGGAGGAATGCGTCCATCTGCTCTCTGATGAAGTGGTGCCCACTTGTGTACATATGGAGGTCTCCATAGGAAGGATGGCGGACACCATGGAGAACTGGTTCAGCAGAACGTGGAGATGCACGCAGACTTGCACTCCATCGTGGCAGCCATGGGCGAGTTCCTGCAATGACAACGTGAGAGGGAGGCAGGGCACCTCGACGTCCCTCCAGGTACTCTTTCACCTCAGGTAGACAGGCCGAGGCCCTTGGACACCCAAAGGGAGGAGCAGCGGCAGCTGGGCACCCCTGGGTCATCCACTCAGGAGTCTCAGAGGCTGTCCTCTCCCTCTGCGTCCCCATTGTCCATGACCCCCTCAGCCTCACAGAGGGAGCAGATGGCCCACAGGAGGGCAGCCAATGCAAGCCAGGGTCCTCAAGGCTTTGGCTCTCCAGAGGACCCATGCCGAAGTCATTAGAGGCAACAGGGCCAACCATTGCACAGGCTGTCTCCACCCCTGTTGCAGATGTCAGGAAGAAGTGGTCAGCCTAGAAAAGTTAAGGATTTCTGATCACAAGTGGTTGTACGGGTGAACACATTTTGTCACTTTATAATCTAAAAATATATTCACTTTCATGGAGTAATGTGTAATGGTGTCCTTCAGTTTCATTTACAGGCTTCGCATGTCCTCCCCCTGCAGACCATGGCCGAGACACTGATGTCCCGAAGTAGACCCCAGACACTAGCGGTGACCTTCCACCTTCTGTGAGCCACTTCGTGATGAGGCCATGTCTATCAAAACCCACCCAGTATGCAATGCACGTGTTCCTCCAGGGTCCTGTTGCTGTCGGGCTCCAGCATCTTCTGCTCCTCGGATGTCCACAATGTGATCAAGGCCCTAATGGTCAGTCCTGACTTCTGCATGTCACACTTGTCAAGACGTGTTCTGGGTCGGCGTGTTTGCCACCAACGTGAGTGGTAAATTTGACGTTTGGCGGGTGGGGTGGGGGGGGGAGGGGGGCGCGGGTGGAATGATTCCGGCGAGCAGGGCTTATAATGGGATGCAGATGTATTTAAATGATGTTCCCAACAGCCAGTGGCGAGAAAGGTGGCCCACCATTGACGGGTGGAGTGGACGATCGCAAACTGTTTTCACGACGGCGTGAAAATTATTTTTGGCTTTCTCGTCATATTATCCGCTCACGTCCACCAACGTTAACGGGGATGGAAAGTTCCGGCCTCTGTTACATTTCTCCCGCAAGATATCTTTGGATAAGGATAGGACTAAAGATATGTTTATATTAATATTTGGTGCATAAAATTCATGCAGACAAATTGGATCTGCCTGGTTTTCTGCGCTTGCACCTATTTGTGGAAAGCTTAATTTTTTAAAAGAAAAAGCATCCTTTAAGAATGTAACTCTATTTTTCCTAGCAGAAGTGCTCAAAGGGGTCTAATCTAAAATAGGATAAATTCCAAATACTTAAATTTTCAAATGTCACCTACATAATCAATCACCAATATGACAAGAAAAAAGATAACGGGAGAGTAAGGTTTTATAAAAAAGGTTCCGAGCAATGATGCAGAAGAGTCCGGGAAGTGAGAGATGTCATACATATTGAGCATTGAATAATTTCCTTGGCACCTAGAAGTTTGCATTTCCAAAGGCTACAGAAGTTCTACCCCTACAGATGAACCAAATTGCAGCTGCATATTGAATACTCAAGGCACACAACTAACTAACTGCAGAGAATATTTATGTCCTCATGAAAGGGCATACGGTTTTGGTTTAATGGTCTATCTGAAATGCAACACTTCCGACAATGCTATATTCCCTCAGTATTGCAATGAAATATGAGATTTTGTGTTCAAATCCTGGAGTAGGGCTTGATTCCATGACCTTTAGCTTTCAAGACAATGGTACTATCGCTGAGCTAAAACAAAATCATGACCATTTTTCTTAGAATTCCCTGTTTGAAATTTTGCTATCAAATTTTCACCTCTTCTCCAGCAGCAAAATATACATAACCAAACTCTCAATTCTCTGACTGTGGCCATGGCGCATTATGCTATTTACAATCAACCACACCATTCTGACTCAATGGCACTCTTCCACTGTCCAGCTCACTTGAGCTGCCTTCCTCGGTTCCACTGTTACCTATCCGACTATAGTCGGAGCATATCTATCAATGGTTTCTGTTACCATTTCCCTGCCCCTCCAACATCATTATTTTGGAGTTCCCCAATGACCCACCCAGCCTGAGCTTCTCTCCATTTCCTCACCTACATGCTGCCCAATGGCATCATCTGAAAATGATGGATCAGCTTTAATATGCACTTCCCCCGCTTACCCTGCCCCCCACCTTGATTGTCTGTGCGCGGATGCAGCGCCAGGGCAGCACTTGACTCCCCCCCACCACCCCCCACCCACTGATAATGGTCACCTCTGAGGATGGCCAACACCTGCCCCCGAATACTGCCCCCCCCCACCCCAACCTCAGTCGCCTCCGGGGCCGGGCATCAGTTGCCCCCGCCGTCGCCCCCATCCGAGGCCTGTAAACAACAGGTGAGCTGTGGAGAATGCTGATGCTCACTCACCTCAGTTCCCCCAAAGTGAAGGCCGCCAAGTGCTTTCCTGCCAACAGGAGCAGATGACATGGCGGGGGTTCCAAGAGCCTGGCGGGAAGGCCTTTTAATTATACGCTGATGTTTTACAATTAGCTTCCTGCCGACTGATGGCGGGAAACGCGGCCCACCATCGGCAGACTGGATGGACAATCGCGGCCTGCCTTCACTCCGCCGTAAAGCAGGTCCCGCCACATTTTCTGCGCACACCACCCATCACGCCCACCACCAGTGGGCTCAGAAAATTCCGCCGAATACTTCAGATCGAAGATTTTGTCCGTGTCAGTCAGACCGACATTATTCATCAGCCGTCTAAAACCAGAACGCAGAAAGTGATTTGTTTTTTTTTTAAAAAAAAGAACTTTGCAAGCAAATGCATTATGCAATTCCCACAGCAGCCGTTTTAATAATGTTTAGGTGATCTTTTAATTTATGATAATCATTAAAAACTATTAATGACCCAAGTATATTAATCCACTGCTGCTCATGCAGCTAGATACTTGATCTTAAACCTAACCAAATCACAAACACTGGGAGAGCAATTTGAATGGTACTTTTTTTTTAATAATCTGTATACCAGTATCGTGTCTTAATTTAAAGAATCATAATTGTGCAGTTAGATCTTTTGTTATGCAAGTGAGGACTTATTATAGGGGTTTTAGACACAAGCCATCAGGAAGACTGTTACTATGTAATTTTCCATGAATTTGCATTTCCTTTGTCTAAATCCAGAAAATTGCAGAATTGATTAGAGAATGTATTTTATTTTTAGGACATTTACATGCTTTGAGATATAGTGTAAATTTAGTAATTTTCAGTGAAATGGTAAAAAAAAGGAGAGAGTTTGCGAAAAGGATCCCATATCAGTTTAGATTTCAAGAACAAGTTGTAGAAATAACAGCAGCTTATCCCTCTGAAGAGAGATAGCATCTATTTTGTATGTGCCCATTTTATTGGACCTGCAGATCACAGCTTTTATTAAAAAAAAAGGCTGAATTAGAGGTTTTTCTTCAGTACATTGCTCAGACTTGTAGAAAGCCAGCCGAAATCTTTATTCACTGCATTTTGCAACTGGAGTAGATGAGGTTATAAAAAGCGGCTGGAAAGGTAATTAGAACACCACCCTGCCAGCCTGTCAACCAGCCCAACGATCGGGGGTAAGGCCAATGTGCAGTTTGTCTCCAGTTAGCTGATCTAGGAGTGGGTGTAAGTTTTTCCGGTGCGGAGGGGAGGGGCAGAGAGAGAGAGAGAGAGAGAGGCATTGGGCCTTAGCATTCCTGTACAAAGTGAGGAATTGAACAAACAGGCACTCTACGTAACCCATCACTGGTCAGAGTTTCCAGACTTAAAAACATCTGTAACTTTTAAGTGGGCATCAAGAAAGGACAGGGATCACTCAACTGGGATGGCTTACGTTAAAAAACAAGTCAACACTCAGGCACAAAGAATTGCCACTTGGATGAGTTACCAGAAAGTCATCACCATCCTCTAGGAATTCACTGAAGAATGTTTTGTATAGTACCCAATCAGGATTTTCCACCTTTAAAGTGAGAGGGAGATTGAAGAAAAAAACATAGCCATACAGCTAAAGTGGCACGAGGTAAACTGCTCCTTTGGATAGCCCGCGCAGACAACGGGCTGAATGGCCTCCTTCTGTGCTGTAACCATTTTGTGACTCTGTGGCTAAATCAAATTCTCTCTTAAAAGCCCCCAAGCAGCACGCAAAGGATCTTACTAAGATCAAGAAGGTTCCAGATTTAGTCATAAGTTAATAACATATTGAGTTAGCCATTTTCAAGTCCTTGTTGGAGGGGATATAATTGGTTTCAGTGCTTCTGGGTCTCGGGGGTGGAAAGATTTGATGGAGCTTGTCATCACAGTTACTATTCAGCAATCCCTTGCATGTGAACATCAGGTGAGAACAAGGTCCAACAGCGATTCCTTCTGCAGTTGAATATTTTCCGGCATCTTCCATCAATGCTCACGTTGTAAGAGTCATTTGGGCAAAGTACGTAAAAGAATGTTTGCGGAACATTTGTTGCTGCAAACAGCCAATAGCAAGCAGAGAAAATGATCAAGAAAGAAGGTATTCAGTGAATGTGCTGGTGTCGATTTTCAATGGGATTCTGTTGCTCTCCTGCCATAACTTGGGTACCTGAACGGGCTGGACTGCAAATAAGGTAGCCAGTTAACTACCTATTCAAACTGGTTTCCCCACTTCACCAATACTGCAATTAAGTTATGAGCAGTGGCAGTAGCAGCTTAATTGTTAAAATCAAATATTTCATCCTATGCGTCAAACCAAGAAAGCAAGGACAGATACATGCAGATGCTGCTTAAAATACAGCTGCATGTGAGCAGTGGTGCTTGCAGCAACAGACAGTGGCAGACGCATACAAAAATTGGGTTCTGGCCTCAGGGGAGTTCAGTGATTTACTATCAGTGAAGGGTAATAATCACTAAAGGCACTGCAATTATTCCCAAATCATTCAGGATTTAAAAAATCATTGGTGAGAAGATAGAGGTCGAAAGGTCTTATGTCAGGGGAAATAAAAAGCTCTGGTCGTCAAAAGTAAGGTATAAAATACTTTTTTAGGCTGACAAGGTAGGTAGGAATATCTAAGAGGATGAACATCCGTGACAGACAGTGTGACCAGCCTATAATAAAAGCAGTAAATTGGAAAAGTAAATAGCAGCTTCTTGATTAATGGGGAAGTAGAACTGGTCACTTTAGAGTTAAGAATTAATGTTCTGTGACTAGTACACTGGCTGTCAAGATGAAGTTAGCCATTCAGGCTAAATTTAGTCACATGGAAATGCACAACAAACAAACAAAGTCAAACAAAATAAACTGATCAACCCTCTTGAGTACTGGATGTCTTCTGGAATTTACACGTTTGCCAACTGCTAAAAACATTTAATACATTTTGAATAAATTCCTTTTGGATAAAATAATACCTACAGATAAAAGGTCACCGGTACTTTAGTTAAATTGGTTCATCCTCCGAGGGAATAAATGTTCCTCGTTAAATCACATTTTTCTTGTATGGGTTACCAGTGACCGAGTTACAGCAGTTCGTTAAGAAGTCTGAAAAATCTACTATCCATGCCCATTGTAGCCATGAGCGTATTATGACAGTCTTTTGCACTCATGAGAAAGCACCCAGAACTCCTTGTCATTGATGAAATATTTGGCTTATTCTATGTGTAGATGTCTCCTGAGGGATTTTCAACTACTTCAAGTCATGTCTCAAACACTGCTGGGCATTAAGTGATAATCCCTACATATGATTTGTCATTCTGATGTACAGATAAGTGTGAATTATCCCTCAGTAAAGTGAAGGTCCGGTCTCAACAGTATACTCAAACATTCCATGTCAAACAGAACACGATTGCAAAAGTTACAGCATTTCTTTTAGTCTGTAAGACAATTTACTAATAGAACTAACAATTGCTTAGGCCTTTAACGAACCTTCTGTTATTTATTTTCTTCCTAACAATGATATTCATTTACCTTCTGGGTAAACAGCTTGATAAATAAGAGAGTGATTATACACAAACAAAAATACAGCCGTCATGCAAATCTTTCCCCTAAGCTTCTCTTAAAAATTCTTTGCCTCGCCCCATGCCTTTGCCTCCAAGGAAGAGCGAGGAGGCAGGTAGCCCGCAATTAGATCTCAGTCAATGTCTCAGTTCACATGGGAAAGGTACAAAATCACATATGACCACAAAATACTGACTAGCACCCCTGAATTTTTAAAAAATTTGTTCATGGGGTGTGGGTGTCGTTGGCTATGCCAGCATTTATTGCCCATCCCTAATTGCCCTTGAGAAGGTGGTGGTGAGCTGCCTTCTTGAACCGCTGCAGTCTATGTGGTGTAGGAACACCCACAGTGCTGTTAGGGACGGAGTTCCAGGATTTTGATCCAGCGACCGTGATATACTCTATAATCCCATGTAATGTTTCGCTATCAATAATTTAGCAGTCTGAATCACTAAGTTAGAATTGCAGAATGTGAGCCCCAAAATATGGTAAAAATCTCAGAATCTCATTTAGCAGCAAAATCTGATTTATTCAATCGCCATACACACTACAAATTATTCCATGAAATTTACAGCACAGAACTAGGCCATTCAGCCCAACAGATCCATGCTGGTATTTCTGCTCTACAGGAGTCTCCCGCCACCTTTCTACATCTAAACCCATAAATATACCCTTTCTCCCTCATATGTTTATCTAGTTAATTCATGTAGTTAATGCATTCATCCAGTTTAATGCATCAATGTTATTTACCTCAACCACTCCTGTGGTAACGAGTTCCACATTTTAACCATTCTCTGATTAACACTTTTCTTCTGAATTTCTAATTAAGTTTATAGGTGAATACTTAGCATTTATGGCCCCCAGTTCTGGTTTCACCCACAAGTGGAATTAACATCTCCACGTCTACCCTATCAAACCCTTTAAAGATCACATTGAAGATTCTCTCCATCGTGTTGTGTGGCACTACCACCATGCTAAATCGGATAGATTTCGAACAGATCTACAACTCAAAACTGGGCATCCATGAGACGCAGCGGGCCATCAGCAGCGGCCAAACACAATCTGTAACCTCATGGCCTGGCATATCCCCCACTCTACCATTACCATCAAGCCAGGGGATCAACCCTGGTTCAATGAAGAGTGCAGGTGAGCAAGCCAGGAGCAGTACCAGGCATATCTAAAAACGAGGTGTCAGCCTGGTGAAGCTATAACGCAGGACTACTTGCACGCCAAACAGCATAAGCAGCAAGTGATAGACAGAGCTAAGCGATCCCACAATCAAATTTAAGCTCTGTAGTCCAGCCACATCCAATCGTGAAAGATGGTGGCCAATTAAACAACTCACTGGAGGAGGAGGATCCACAAATATCCCCATCCTCAATGATGGGGGAGCCCAGCACATCAGTGCAAAAGATAAGGCTGAAGCATTTGCAACAATCTTCAGCCAGAAGTGCCGAATGGATGGCCCATCTCGGTCTCACCTGGAGGTCCCCAGCATCATAGGTGCCAGTCTTCAGCCAATTTGATTGACTCCACATGATCTCAAGAAACGGCTGAAGGTTCTGTATATTGCAAAGGCTATGGGCCCTAACATTATTCCAGCAATAGTACTGAAGACTTGTGCTCCAGAACTCACCACACCCCTAGCCAAACTGTTCCAGTACAGCTACAACACTGGCATCTACCCAGCTATGTGGACAATTGCACAGGTTTGTCCTGTACACAAAAAGGAGGACAAATCCAACCCGGCCATTTACTGCCCCATCAGTCTACCCTCCATCCTCAGTAAAGTAAGGGAAGGGGTCATCAACAGTGCTATCAAGCAGCACTTGCTTAGCAATAACCTGCTCACTGATGGCCAGTTTGGGTTCCACCAGGGCTACTCAGCCCCTGACCTCATTACTGGTTCAAACATGGACAAAAGAACTGAACTCCTGAGGTGAGGTGAGAGTGACTGTCCTGGACTTTCAGACCACCGTTGACCAAGTGTGGCATCAAGGAGCCCAGCAAAACTGGAGTCAATGGGAATCAGGGGGAAACTCTTCTCTGGTTGGAGTCATGCCGAGCACAAAGATGATTGTAGTTGTTGGAGGTCAGTCATCTCAGTTCCAGGACATCACTGCAGGAGTTCCTCAGGGTAGTGTCCTCGGCCCAAGCATCTTCAGCTGCTTCATCAATGACCTTCCTTCCATCAAAGTCAGAAGTGGGGATGTTCACTGATGATTGCACAATGTTCAGCACCATTCGCGACTCCCCAGATACTGAAGCAGTCCATGTCCAAATGTAGCAAGACCTGGACAATATTCAAGCTTGGGCTGACAAGTGACAAGTAACATTCGCACCACACAAGTGCCAGGCAATGACTATCTTCAACAAGATAAATTCTAACCAACACCCCTTGACGTTCAATGGCATTACCTTCATTGAATCCCCCACTATTAACATCCTGGGGGTTACCATTGACCAGAAACTGAATTGGACTAGCCATATAAATACTGTGGCTAGAAGAGCAGGTCAGAGGCTAGGAATTGTGTGACAAGTAACTCACCTCCTTACTCCTCAAAGCCTGTCCGCCATCTATAAGGCACAAGTCAGGAGTATGATGGAATACTCCCCACTTGCCTGGATGAGTGCAACTCCCACAACACTCGAGAAGCTTGACACTGTCCAGGACAAAGCAGCCCACTTGATTGGCAGCCTTTCCACAAACATTAACTCCCTCCGCCACCAACGCACAGTAGCAGCAGTGTGTATCATCTACAAGATACACTGCAGGAATTCACCAAGGTGCCTTCGACAGCACCTTCCAAACCCACGACCTCTACTATCTAGAAAGACAAGGGCAGCGGATAGATGGGAACACCATCACCTGCAAGTTCCCCGTCAAGCCACTCACAATCCTGATTTGGAAATATATCGCCGTTCCTTTACTGTCACTGGGTCAAAATCCTGGAACTCCCTCCCTAACAGCACTGTGGGTGTACCCACACCACATGGACTGCAGGAGGCAGCTCACCACCACCTTCTCAAGGACAATTAGGGATGGGCAATAAATGTTGGCCCAGCTAGCGAAGCCCACATCCCGTGAATGAATAAAAAAACAAAAAAAAAATCAGGTCACCTCTCAATCTTCCCTTTTCTAGACAGAAGGGCCCCAAGCCTAATCAATCTATTGTCATGCCAAGAAAGCATGAGGGAAGGAAATCTAAAAGGAATTTGTTTCTCTTCCATATTCTCTTGTTTAAATTCTATTTTTTAAATGAACAAATGCTTGGCTGATAAAATGGCCCCAGCTAGTCACATGCTGGTAGTTCTGTAAAATTCTGAGCAATTCCAACAGACAAACTCATCAACCTCCTGTAATGTGACTTCTTTTGTATGAGCATTCCAGCCAAGCCAACACAAAGAACTAGTAGACAAGCCTCATCTCCAACATTGTGTTACTGGTTTCACAAGTGCCTGTTCAAAATACAATGGGTTTTAACAAGGGGGCCTTGTTACCTGAATGGCCCGACCTAAAACCACCCTGTCAAATGACCGAGACTTGAGTTGTTTGAATTACTTTAATTATACAGCTTTTGGTTTCTATTTTCAGTTGCTGCTTAACCTCAGAAGAGGCAACAGGACTCCAGGCTACAGCAACCTGGCTCTGACCTCTGACTCTTTCAAAGCCCGATCTCCAGAAAGAATCCTGCATTTTGCCTGCAAAGTGAATGAATTCCCAGAATACAAGAACGCTTTGCTGCATCTTCACCTGCCTCAGCCTTCAACTGAGCTGCTAGGAAAAAGACCAGGAACTCGGCCAGACAAAGCCAACTGAAAGAACCTTCCTTGGACAGTGACTTACTGGACTCTGCACTCATGTAAGTCTTATTTTGTCTGTCGTCTTTGCCAAGTGTCTCTTTCTTTCCCTTATCCCTCTTTTATTGCGTGAATGTACCAGGGTAACATAGCAACACCCATTCCCTGCGTTCCGAGCGTAAAATAAACTAACCCTCTGGCTGGTATTTTCCAGCCCTGTCGTGGTGGGGTCCACCGCGGGGAGGTACGGCGGCCCAGCCAGAAGTCCATTGACTTTCGGCAGGACCAGACGATCCTGGTGGCGGGCAGGGCCTGAAAATCCCACCCTCTGATTCTACCCTATCTCGGATTTACCGCGGGGTTATTAATAGAGGATTGGATCACTCCAAAACTGAGGGGTTGGGGAAAACACACTACCACTTATTAAGTGGGGGGGGGGGGGTGCAAATCGAAAGTCAAAAATCAAAGACACCTCTCTGTTTACGGACAGCTAGTGAGAGGAGAAATCAGGGCTGTTTAAATTAAACCTCCCTCCTGTCTGTAACATTATCCTGATGGATATAGCCCCTCATTTCTGGTATCATTTTAGCAAATCTAAATCTAGTGGTCCTGCTCATATGTAATACAGAAATTTGGGATGGCTGAATGACAGTGCGAAAATTAAACTTTCCACATTGTACAAACCCCACAAATCTGGAAATATATGGTCCTGAGCACACTTCCTATCACTTTTTGGCATAGTTGGCCTGCCATCTTTAGCGCAGTACATTGGTGCTCCATCATTGGCGTAGTATACCGGCACATCACCAAAACTTACTAGAAAATATATGAAAATGACCACTAAAATAGACTACTAAAATAGTGCAATAACTTATTAAAGTGCAATTGTTCTAAGGTAGTGTTCTCCTCACCACTGGAGCTCTGAAACGTTTATGAATATTAAATTTTAATTTGAGCAAAATATCATACTGGTAAACATATTTTTATTCAACTTGATCAGCCAGTTAAAATGACAGTAACTGCAAACAATTAAGTGTATATTTGCAGTAAATAAAGTATAGTGATACAATGAAGGACTTTCTGACTTTCCACTCACTGACATCTCCATGCTAACAACATATGGAGAGGACCAAGTTTTTCCTGTAACAAAGAATAACATTGTAGGGTTGCAACCTCTCAGACCCCAGGCAAAAGTAACTTTGGCTGTAATCAGTAGTTTCTCAAAACCAGATGTGGTTCACGATGACCTTGTGCATTTTCATCATCCTATAGATTAAGTGTATCCACAGCTTAATTTAACGAGCTCACTCCATTCATTTAAAGTCATTCCCTGGTGTCCCTTTGTCAATATTACATTATTCACCGAGTAATTTTCAGACTACTTACTGTTGAAATGTAATCATGCAATTGAAGAGTGGCACATTTCTGCAATTTTTTTTTGAATACACCTATGATCAAAACTAGGCTGCAGATGCACGCTGAAAGCAGAGAGCGAGAGCGTAAAAGGAAAAAGAAAACACTAGAGAAAAAAAAATCACTGAGCATTGTATGGAAAAACAACAGGTTTAATTGTAATATACTACCAGCTTGTCATTGCACTAGTGAACTACACCAACACTGCACCCACCCACCAGCCCACCCGCCCTCTCCCCACACCCACAATCTAAACCAATAACAAATACATGGCTTACTAACTAACAGGCCAACCCTGAAAAGTGTTCACCAAGATTGAGCATTCAGCAGAAACTCCATGTTCATTGTTACACATAACTGGAAATCAAAAGTTCTGGTGTTGCTGAGAAATTAAGAAATTATAGTGGTTTCAGATTCTTAAGAGATCATTCCAACCAAGTTGAAAAATGCACATTATTTATCAATAAGAATCTTGAGCTTCGCCAATTAGTGAAGGTAACCTGTCAGAAAGACTAATTATGGAGCATTTCAGTTTTACAGGAACCAAACTAGGTCTTGCATAAGCTTGGCTCTTATGTTACTGTATTATTGATTTTAATTTCATCACAAAATTACATGAGAGGGCCATTCAACCCATCTAACTTATGATTTTCCCACAGTATTTAACTGCCTCTTAAATATCCCTGAACCTCTGTCTCCAATATCTGATGTTATCTTCCAGGCAATCACTCATTGCATGAGGAAGTGCTTATTCAGAGCAATACAAAACTTGCTTTTATCAGTTTGTACCTACATACCTTCTTTACACTGATGCGTTAACTTTAAATAGTGCTCTGGATTAATAACATCTTCACCCATTTAATAAAAGGTCTATCCTCATTTACTTCCTCTGCATTTTCTAACATTGCCTCGTAACTTAGTCCTCTGTCAACAGAACTCAGTGTCAGGGGCCCTCTGTGCACTGGGCTTGAAGCTTTCTCCAAATGATGGGAATTCTCCTATTTCTTTCTTTGTTCAACAGCAATTCATTATTAGCAATTCTCTTCCATTTGCGCTTCACACAATTTGACAGTTTTCATCCAATTTTCTTTTATTTATCGTTTACGTGGAATAGGTGTTGCTGGCTAGGCCACCATTTATTGCCCATCCCTAATTTCCCTCGAGGAGGTGGTAATGAGCTGCCTTCTTAAACCGCTGCAGTCCGCGTGGTGTAGATACACCCACAGTGCTGTTAGGAAGGGAGTTCCAGGATTTTAAATCAGCGACAGTGAAGGAACGGCGATATATTTCCAAGTCAGGATGGTGAGTGGCTTTGAGGGGATGTTGCAAGTGGTGGAGTTCCCATCTATCTGCTGCCCTTGTCGTTTTAGGTGGTAGAAGTCACAGGTTTGGAAGGTGCTGTCGAAGGAGCCTTGGTGAGTTCCTGCACTGCATCTTGTAGATGGTACACACTGCTGCTACTGTGCGTCGGTGGCGGAAGGAGTGAATGTTGAAGGTGGTGGATGGGGGTTGATCAAGTGGGGTGCTTTGTCCTGGATGGTGTCGAGTTTCAAGTGCTGTTGGAGCTGCACTCATCGAGGCAAGTGGAGAGCATTCCATCACACTCCTGATTTGTGCCTTGTAGATGGTGGACAGGCTTTGTGGAGTCAGGAGGTGAGTTTCTTGCTGCAAGATTCCCTGCCTCTGGCCTGCTCTTGTAGCCACAGCATTTATATTCCTAGTCCTGTTCAGTTATTGGTCAATGATAACACCTAGGATGTTGAAAACGGGGGATTAAGTGAAGATAATGCCATTGAATGTCAAGGGTAGATGGTTAGATTCTTTCCTGTTGGAGATGGTCATTGCCTGACCATGTGTGACTTGAGTGTTACTTGCCACTTGTCTGCCTAATGCTGAATGTTGTCCACGTCTTGCTGCATATGGACATGGACTGCTTCAATATCAGAAGAGTCATGAATGATGCTGAATCATCAGCGAACATCCCCACTTCTGACCTTATGATGGAAGGAAGGTCATTGATGGAGCAGCTGAAGATGGTTAGGCCGAGGACACTACCCTGAGGAGCTCCAGCAACAATATCCCGTGATTGAGATGATTGATCTCCACCAACCACAATCATCTTCCTTTGTGCTAGGTATGACTCCAACCAATGGAGTTTTCCCCCTGATTCCCATTGACTCCAGTCTTGCTCGGGCTCCTTGATGCCAAACTCAGTCAAACATTGCTTCGACGTCAAGGGTAGTCACTCTCACCTCGCCTCTGGAGTTCAGCTCCTTTGTCAATGTTTGGACGAAGGCTGTAATGCGATCAGGAGATGAGTGGTCCTGGCAGAACCAAAACTGAGCGTTAGTGACCAGGTTATTGCTGAGTAAGTGCCACTTGATAGCGCTGTCGATAACACCTTCCGTCACTTTATGGAGTGGTTAATCGGCTGCGTTAGATTTGTCCTGCTTTTTGTGGACAGGACATTCCTGGGCAATTTTTCACATTGCCAGGTCAATGCCAGTGTAGTTGCCGTACTGAAACAGCTTGACTAGGGCACAGCTAGTTCTGGAGCACAAGTCTTCAGTACTAATGCTGGAATGCTGTCTGGGCCCATAGCCTTTGCAGAATCCAGTGCCTTCAGCCATTTCCCGATACCACGTGGAGTGAATTGAATTGGCTGAAGACTGGTATCTGTGATACTGGGGACCTCCAGAGGAGGCCAAGATGGATCATCCATTTGGCACTTCTGGCTGAAGACTGTTGCAAATGCTTCAGCCTTATCTTTTGCACTGATGTGCTGGGCTTCCCCCATCATCGAGGATGGGGATGCTTTAGAAGCCTCCACCTTCAGTTAGTTGTTTAATTGTCCACCGCCATTCACAACTGGATGTGGCAGGGTGGAAGAGCTTAGATCTGATCCGTTGGCTGTGGGATTACTTAATCATTAAATTTCCTGTTAATAAAACTGAGAAGAGTGCTTATAAAGGAAGACCTGAAAGTTATTTTTAATATGCCTTCAAAATATTTACATGTTCTTCAAACACTTCTGACACAAAGTCAGTGTGACTTTTCCTTTCCTGTCCACCCCTCTGCAGATTACTCAGAGCTTCTCAAGGCCGGCTTGATAAAATTAGCACCAGTCAGGACAAAATTGGGTGGAGGAAGGGATGGTGCAGAGAGGAGGAGTACACTAAGTGGCAATGGGTTGGGAGAATTATTCAATTCATGTCACTTAGGATAAGACCTTAACAGTCAGAATAGAGAAAAATCAATGATCTAATGTGTCTGATTTATGCTGAAAAACAGATCCCAGAAGGTCGAGTTCTATTATTAATTATGCCTAAAGTTTTCACAATTAAGTTGGCAGGGGCTATTTTAACAAGCTCAACACAGGCTGTAATATTGTGGCAACAAGTGGTGCTACATTAACACATCGCAGCAGTGAAAAATACAGGCACGATTCCTCACTTATTAAATTTCTCATCTTCCACGAGTAATAGAGAGGGGGCGGTGGGGGGTTGAAGTGGGGGAGGTGGTCAAATGAAGTGAACTGTCCTTTTCACTTTTCAGTCATAATATCAATGGAGGCCTGGCTGAGGGTCACCTGTTATTCTGCCAGACACATATGATGGACACCCCAGGGAGAAAGATTAATGGTTTACATCATCATGCATTTAAAGGAATCACCTTATACTTTCAGTATGCAAACATTTGTGAATATATTTAAAGTTCCGTAAAGAATTGCTGCCCAAAAAGTAATTTTAAATGGTAATAACTATGGCTGTAGAAGTGGGAGGAGCAGCACAACGTGCAAGCTCTGTTCGAAAGCTTCAGTTCTTGGCTCCTTCAAAAGGAGTAAAGACCGTGCATTATTCCAAGTCCTCGGGGTAAAGACTGTTCTCCTTTATGTTGCGTACAACAAGACTGCATTCATAACGGAATGCAGAGTTAATACCTATTCAACAATATTGAACAGCAGAAATCATTGATGACAACTTTATTGATTGAAGCAGCTTTAAACACAAAGCTTCTCTTCATATTTATGAAACTTTAAAAAAAATAAAATTTATTCCATTATTAAAAGGGTATTTGAAGGAAATAAAAAACAGATTAAGTTTGGGGGAATGTACTCAAGTGAATGTTGCAGTTCTGATGAGCTATTAAAGACCTACACTTACAAACAGCACTTACAGAGGGGCTATCAGGATCAGATTAGTGCTGGGATAGTAACAGCTCTACTCACAATCAAAGTGTTTACACTACTGAATAATTTATTTATCTGATTTCTTCTTCTGATTCTGTGGCAGGTTTGTCCAATGCCCACCAAGCCCACTGCCTGGCAATTAGGTCATCCAACATACTGTCAACAGCAACTCTGCAGGTCAATGTAACTTCATTATACAGATGTCAGGTAAGGAAAAATAAAAGCAAACACGTTTTTTTAATAAAAGGGGCACTGAAGCTGCAGGTTTTCTCTTGCGACTGGCAAATCTTCAAATATTGTCAAAGCCTTCAGAGGTGATGATTGTTAGAATTACCACGGAATCATAGAAACAGAGATTTACAGCTTGGAAGGAGACCATTCAGTCCACTGTGTCCATACCGGCTGATAGGTAGCCATCCAATCTGATCCCACTTTCCAGAGATACCAAATGGTCTGGCTTTGAATTCAACCCCCAGCCAGATACCCAAGCACCACCAGTCAACCAGGGTGACACTAGCCTCCAGTGGCAAGAAGCATAACATTCAAACCTGACTCTCACCCAGAGCTTGGTGAGCCCTGGGATGGTCGTATATCCCAAGCTCTCTTACATCAGGAAAACTACTGACCATTGACTCTCATAACATAGAGCTAAAACATATAGACATTTTGCAAAAACCTCACCATAGGTAAATTGAATATAACATAAAGCAACCCAAAGAAAGGGTGTAAGTATTGTTTATTTAATAAAAGAAACAAAGAGCACCTCCGCCAACTGACTGGGCATAAAGCACCAATAATAATGTGCTTCAGGTAGCCACAGGGAGAAGTGATATTTAATCTAGACTAAGGGACCAGAAAAAAAAACTGTGCTCTAATATTCTATGCTGCAGCTAACTCATGTACCAACATGCTGTGAAATTTAGCTTCCAACCAGCAAGGCCAGGTTTGACATTCGATAACAATAATGGGGCTTGTCTGCTCCTGATCTGCTTCTAATTGGGAAGTAGGTTTGGCATTAAACCAGGGCACCAATGGAAAAATGTGGTGTGAACTTCTGTGTTTGAACTCACTGCCAATTATTCTCACCAGAACAGTCAGTTTCAAATAGAAGAAGGCATTTTCCACCAGAAATATTAAACAGAGACTGTTAAACATTAAAAATCCTTAAACAGGCAGATATCCCATTTTGGGTAGAAAACAAGAAGAATCTCTGCCAACTCCAGCATGATACCACACCAAACAGAACTTCCCTTTCACTTTCAGCATTCCAAAGGGACTGGTAAACCCTGGTCCTCTCCTCAATCATCCCCAACACTTTCTCCCCTTCCCACCACATCGTTCCATGCACATACAGGAGATGTCATAGCTGCCCTTTTACCATCACCCTTTTCACCGCCCGAAGCCCCAAACACACTTCCCAGGTGTAACAGCAATTTACTTGTACTTCTCTCAATTTCGTATACTGTATTTGCTGCTCATACTATGGTCTTCCCTACACTTGGGGACCAAACACAGACTAGGTAGAACACTTCCATTCAGCCTGACAGCATGACCTTGAGCTTCCAGTCGCCTGTCATTTCAAATCTCCACCTTGCTCCCACTCGAACTTTCTGTTCTTGGTCTCCTGCAATGTATCAATGAAGGTCAATGCAAGCTTAAGGAACAGCACCTCATCTTTCAGCAAGGCATTCTACAACTTTCTAAGCTCAATATTGAGCTCAACAGTTTTAGACTGCAACCTCTGCTCAAATGTTGTTTCACAGAATCACACAGTGCAGAAGAGGCCCTTTGGCCCATCGAGTCTGCACCGACACATGAGAAACACCTGACCTAACTACCTATTCCCATTTACCGGCACTTGGCCCATAGCCTTGAATGTTATGATGTGCCAAGTGCTCATCCAGGTACTTTTTAAATGATGTGAGGCAACCCGCCTCCACCACCCTCCCAGGCAGCGCATTCCAGACCGTCACCACCCTCTGGGTAAAAAAGTTTTTCTTCACATCCCCCCTAAACCTCCTGTCCCTCACCTTGAACTTATGTCCTCTCGTGACTGACCCTTCAACTAAGGGGAACAGCTGCTCCCTATCCACCCTGTCCATGCCCCTCAATCTTGTACGCCTCGATCAGGTCGCCCCTCAGTCTTCTCTGCTCCAACGAAAACAACCCAAGTCTATCCAACCTCTCTTCATAACTTAAATGTTTCATCCCAGGCAACATCCTGGTGAATCTCCTCTGCACCCCCTCCAGTGCAATCACATCCTTCCTATAATGTGGCGACCAGAACTGCACACAGTACTCCAGCTGTGGCCTCACCAAGGTTCTATACAACTCCAACACGACCTCCCTACTTTTGTAATCTATGCCTCGATTGATAAAGGCAAGTGTCCCATGTGCCTTTTTCACCACCCCACTAACATGCCCCTCCACCTTCAGAGATCTATGGACACACACGCCAAGGTCCCTTTGTTCCTCAGAACTTCCTAGTGTCATGCCGTTCATTGAATACTTCCTTGTCAAGTTACTCCTTCCAAAGTGCATCACCTCACACTTTTCAGGGTTAAATTCCATCTGCCACTTATCTGCCCATTTGACCATCCCATCTATATCTTCCTGTAGCCCAAGACACTCAACCTCACTATTAACCACCCGGCCAATCTTTGTGTCATCCGCAAACTTACTAATCCTACCCCCCACAGTCATCTATGTCGTTTATATAAATGATAAATAATAGGGGACCGAGCACAGATCCCTGTGGTACGCCACTGGATACTGGCTTCCAGTCACTAAAGCAGCCTTCTGTCATCACCCTCTGTCTCCTACAGCTAAGCCAATTTTGAACCCACCTTATCAAATTACCCTGCATCCCATGTGTATTCCAGACCGTCTCCACCCTCTGGGTAAAAAAGTTTTTCCTCACATTCCCCCTAAACCTCCTGACCCTCACCTTGAACTTATGTCCCCTCGTAACTGACCCTTCAACTAAGGGGAACAGCTGCTCCCTATCCACCCTGTCCATGACCCTCATAATCTTGTACACCTCGATCAGGTCTCCCCTCAGTCTTCTCTGCTCCAATGAAAACAACCCAAGTCTAACCAACCTCTCTTAATAATTATATAGATTACATAGTCTATATGGATTTCAGCAAGGCCTTTGACAAGGTCCCACATGGGACACTTATAAAGAAGGCAAATGCACATGGGATACAGGGTAATTTGATAAGGTGGATTCAAAATTGGCTAAGTTGTAGGAGACAGAGGGTAATGACAGCTTTAGCGACTGGAAGCCAGTGTCCAGTGGCATACCACAGGGATCTGTGCTTTATCCTTTATCTTTGATGGTTAGTTTATTTTTCTTGTTTCTTTCTGTTTTCCTTTTTTTGCGTTCAGACAGCAACTATTCAGGGTCTGCCATTCACACCTCAGAGAAATCTTTTATCTTTACCACTGCTTTGCACCATGAATCCTTTTGTCATTTAATCTCTCCTACCCTCTACCCCATCACAGACCTTCCCTTTTATTCTTTTTCATCCTCCACCTTTTCACTTGCTTGGTACTGTAATGGATGTCTGGGCTCTCAGCCAAGAATACATTATAAGGCAAAGTTCAATAGGCATTCAAACAATTAAACATGCAAAGAACCATTTTGGACACAAAAAGGCAAAGTACATGAGGTTTTACCCACAGAATTTCTTGTTTGTATGAAAATCCACTATTCTCTTATTCTGTCCCGAACGAGGATCTGTTCAAAACGTATTTATTTTGATTTTTTCCATTTTCTTTCCAGTTTCCCCAGCTGGTTTAATGTTCTTTCCTCCAATGCCCCCCAACCCCACCACATTTTCCTTCACACTCCCTTGAAACCCATGTTGCAGTCCTACATTATATTTAAAGTCATATTTTCACTAGTGGGGGAACCAAAACAAGGAGTCATTAATATAAGACAGTCACTAATAAATCCAATATGAAATTCAGGAGAAACTTCTTTACTGAGAGAGAGTGGAAATGATGAACTGACTGCCATATGGAGTAGTTGGGGGTGAATTGCATTGAAGCATTTAAGGAAAGACTACATAAACACATAAGGGGGGGGGGGTGGGGTGGGGTGCTAGTGATGAGGGAAGGGGAGGGTGAAGGGAGATTTAGAAATCTAAAGAGAAAAGTCAAGGCAATAGAAATGTGTAGCGATGAGGATAAAAACAGGCACGGTGGGACATAAAGGGACAGGGAGTGTAACAGTGCATAAATGAGAAAGTCCATTCAAAGAATAGTAGTAAAAAAATGAATGTGCAAAGCATCCACAATAAGATTGATGAACTAGTAGCATAAATAAAGATAAATAGGTTAGATCTCCACCATTACAGATACATGGTTACATGGTGACAAAGACTGGGCAATAAGTATTCCAGGGTGCAAGATATTTCAAAAAGACAGCCCGAATGGCAATGGAGGAGAGGTAGCCCTGATTGTGAAGGACATTAGTGAGAAAGGATCTTGGCTCAAAAGATCATGAAGCAGTATCAATATGGATAGAAATCAGCAATAGCAAAACTCTGAGAATGCTGGTAGGAACAGTTAGTAAGCACCCTAACACTAGTTATACCATTGGTCAGAGCATTAAACAAGAAATTATTGGAGCATATATCAAAAGCAATGTAATAATTGTGGAGAACTTTAATCTTCATATAGACTGGATTAATCAAATTGGCAAAGGTGGTCTAGAAGATGAGTTTGTAGAATGTTTACTTGACAGTTTCCTGGAGCAGTACATTGTGGAACTAATTAGGGATAAAGCTATTTTAGATCTAATACTGCGTTAATTAGTGATCTTATAGTAAAAGATCTGCTCGGAACTAGTGATCATAATACAATTGAACTCCATATTAAGTTTGAAAGTGATAAACTCTAATCACAAACAAGAATCTTAAATTTAAACAAAGTCAATAAAATAGGTATGAGGGGGAAACTGGCTAAGGTTGAATGGGTAAATAGACCAAAAGTTATGGTCGTAAATAATTAGTGGGAAACATCTAAAGAAGCAATTCAAAAGGTTCAATAAAAATATATTCCATTGAAAAACAAAAAGTCAGCAATAAAGATCCATCGTGGCTTAGGTCAGGAAGTTAAGGATAGTAGTAGATTTTTAAAAAGGGGGAGACGGTGGCATAGTGGTAATGTCACTGGACTAGTAGCCCAGAGGCCCAGGCTAATGCTCTGATCCTAGGGTCAAATCCTACCATAGGAGCTGGTGGAATTTAAATTCAATTAATAAATCTGGAATATAAAGCTAGACCACGACAACTATCATTGCTTGTTGTTAAAAACCCATTTAGTTCACTAGTGCCCTTCAGGGAAGGAAATCTGCCATCCTTACCCGGCCTCGCTTACATGAGACTCCAGTCCCATAGTAACATGGTCGATTCTTAACTGCCCTCTGAAATGGCCTAGGAAGCCAGGCAATTAGTGGGCAACAAATGCTGGCCTTGCCAGTGACGCCCACATCCCATGAAAGAATAAATATTTTTTAAAAAACGAGGCTTATAATGTTACAGAGAAAAGTACCAAGTCTGAGGATTGGGAGTGTTTTTAGAAACTAGCAAAGGGCCACCAAAAAGTTGATAAAAAGGAAAATAAAAAGAATACACGTGCAAACTAGCCAGGAATTTAAAAAAGGGTTGTAAGAGATTTTATAAACAGGAAGAGAGTAGCTAAAGTAAATGTTGGTCCCTTGGAAGCAGAGAATAGAGAAATTATTATGGGAAATGAGGAAATTGCAGATATATTGAACAAATATTTTGTCTTGTCTTCACAGCAGAAGACACAAGTTGCACACCAGCAATGGAGGGTAACCTAGGGACTAAAAAGAAGAAATTAAGGTAATTAATATCAGCAGAGAAAAAGTACAGGAGAAACAAATCCACAGGATCTGATGGCCTACATACTAGGGTTCTAAAAGAGAGAGCTGCAGAGATAGTGTGTGCACTGGTTATGATATTCCCAAATTCCCTCAATTCTGGAATGGTCCTAGCAGATCAGAAGTTAGCAAATGTAACACTGCTATTCAAGAAAGGAGGGAGAAAGAAAACAGGGAAATACAGGCCAGTTAGCCTGACATCAGTCACTGGGAAAGTGCTCGAATCTATTATTAAGGAGGACTGAATAATGCACTTAGAAAAACATACTACGATCAGACAAAATCAACATGCTTTTATGAAAGGGAAATTGTGTTTTAAAAATTTACTGGAGCTTTTTGAGGATGAAGCTAGGTGGGGTAGATAAAAGGTCAATCAAAAGATGTAGTATATCTGGATTTCCAAAAGGCATTTGATAAGGTGTCACACAAAAAGTTAACAGGAAAGGTTAGGGCTCATGGAGTTGGGGGTAATATATTAGCATTGGTAGAGGATTGGTTAACGGACAGGAAGCAAAGAGTAGGCATAAATGGAGCATTTTCAAATTGGCAGGCTGTGACTAGGACAGTGCAGTGCCACAAGGATCAGTGCTGGGGCCTCAGCTATTTACAATCAATATTGATGACTTAGTCGAAGAGGCAGAGAATAATGTATCTACATTTGTGACGTAAGCTGTGAGTGGGACAGAGCGAGGCTGCAGAGAGATATAGGGTGGAATCGTCCTAGATTTGTACTAAGTGCGGTAGTAGGCAGGAAAAATGATGCTTTACCCAGCGGCTGAAATGGCAGCTTTTCACACCGTATTGTCCCAAACCCACTGTTTCCAATTTTTGATCTTCTCACCATATTGTCCGCTCTCGCCACCGAACATGCCTGATGCCAGTGGGAATGGAAAATCCCGGCCACAGACAGGTCAAGTAAGTGGGCAACAAGATGGCAGATGGAGTCGAATGTGGGGAAGTGTGAGATTATTCACTTTAGTCGTTAAGAATAGAAATGCAGAATTTTTTTTAAAAGGATTGAAACTTGAAAAACGTTGACATACGGAGAGACTTGGGTGTGCTTGAACAAGGAACACAGAAGTTAGCATGCAGGTACTGCAAACAATTAGAAAGGCAAATAGCATTTTGGCCTTTACTGCAGGGGATTGAAGTACGGGAAGTGCAGGGTTTTGGTGAGACGAGATCTGGAATACTGTGTGCAGTTTTGGTTTCTATATTTAAGGAGAGATGTACTTGCATTGAAGGCAAAGGTTCACTAGATTGGTCCCTGGGATGAGAGGGTTGTCCTATAATGAGAGGCTGAGAAAATTGGGCCTATACTCTCTGCAGTTTAGAAGAATGAGAGGTGACCTCATTGAAACACACAAGATTATGATGGGGCTTGACACAGAGGTTGTTTCCACTGGCTGGTGAATCTAAAACACAGGGGCACAGACTCAGGATAAGGGGGAAGCCATTTAGGACTGAAATGAGGGGAAATTTCTTCATTCAAAGGGTTGTGACCCTTTGGAATTCTGTATCCCAGAGGATTATGGATGCACCATTGTTGAATATACTTAAGGCTGGGATGGAAGATTCTTGGTCTCTCGGGGAACCAAGGGATATGGCTGTTATTCCAACAAGTGCTTATCGTGGAAGAATGAGGCCAAAGCCAGTGTTTTACCTCAAGCAGGTTTATTCTTAAGATAGCACTGCAGAGTAACAAACTCCCAGTCCCTCCCACCCCAGAGTGTTACAGCTGTACCCATTTATAGGTGATCCAATGCCCATCACCCATTTTAACAATGCAATTGTCTTAACAATATAATTGCCATACAATGTAATTGCCAGACAACAAGATGATTGTTATTGGACCTTGACAGTATAATTACTGATACATTGACTATGGGGAGCAGGCAGGAAAGTGGTGCTGAAGCTCAGGATCAGCCATGATCGAACTGAATGGGTGAGCAAGCTTGATGGGCCATATGGTCTACCCCTGCTCCTATTTCGTGTTCTTGAGTTCTGAGAGGGTTGGGAAGTCAAGAGGTCAGAGGATAGGGTGGGAATGTGGACTGAGGTATAAGATCATGGTCTAAGTGAATGTGGGTCAAGCTCAATGGGACATGGCCTACTCCTACTTCTATTTCGGTTATGTTCCTATGAATAAGATTGGGAGGATGCTTGTATGGAGCATAAATGCTGCCTTAGACCAAAGGGGCCAAATGCATATTTCTGTAACAAAAACAAAAATTGCTGGAAAAACCTCAGCAGGTCTGACAGCATCTGTGGAGAGAAAGACAGAGTTAACGTTTCGAGTCCGTATGACTTCTTCAGAACTAAAGAGAAGTAAAAATGTGGTGAAATATATACTGTTTGAGGGGGGTGGGACAGGTGAAGCTGGATATAAGGCCAGTGATAGGTGGAGGCAAAGAGGAGATTGCAAAAGATGTCACAAACATAAGGTGGTGATACTGGCTAAAGGAGGTGCTAATGGTGACATTAAGAGTAGAAAGTAGAATGAGCAAGTGACAGATGGCCCCTGGCGGGGGAGGTGGGGTGGGGGTGTTGTGTGTGTGGAAAAAAAGATCGAAATAAGCCAAAAGGTGGGGATAAAACAATGAATGGAAATAAACTTATAATAACAATGAAAATACATGGGGAAAAATATATAAAAATTAATAAATAAATATTTGAAAAAGGGGATCAAAAAGGGGTGAGGATGGAGAAGAGTTCATGATCTGAAGTTGTTGAACTCAATGTTCAGTCCGGAAGGTTGTAAAGTGCCTAATCGGGAGATGAGGTGCTGTTTCTCCAGTCTGCGTTGAGTTTCACTGGAACAATGCAGCAGGCCAAGGACGGACATGTGGGCATTGAGAGCAGGGTGGTGTGTTGAAATGGCAAGCGACAGGGAGGTCTGGGTGATGCTTGCGGACAGATTGAAGGTGTTCCGCAAAACGGTCACCCAGTCTGCGTTTGGTCTCTCCAATGTTGAGGAAACTGCATTGGGAGCAGCGAATGCAGTAGACTAGATTGAGGGAAGTGCAAGTGAAATGCTGCTTCACTTGAAAGGAGTGTTTGGGCCCTTGGACGGTGAGGAGGGGGGAAGTAAAGGGGCAGGTGTTGCACCTTCTGCGATTGCATGGGAAGGTGCTGTGGGAGGGGGGGGGTTGAGGTGTTGGGGGTGATAGAGGAGTGGACCAGGGTGTCGTGGAGGGAACGGTCCCTATGGAATGCCGCCAAGGGGGGGTGAAGGGAAGATGTGTTTGGTGGTGGCATCATGCTGGAGTTGGTGGAAATGGCGATGGATGATCCTGTGAATGCGGAGGCTGGTGGGGTGAAAAGTGAGGGCAAGGGGGACCCTATCATGGTTCTGGGAGGAAGATGAAGGTGTGAGGGCAGAGGCGTGGGAGATGGGTTGGACACGGTTGAGGGCCTTGTCAACCACCGTGGGTGGGAAACCTCGGTTAAGGAAGGAGGAAGATATGTCAGAGGAACTGTTTTGGAAAGTGGCATCATCGGAAGAGATGCGACGGAGGCGGAGGAACTGAGAATGGGATGGAGTCCTTACAGGAAGTGGGGTGTGAGGAGTTGTAGTCGAGGTAGCTGTGGGAGTCAGTGGATTTGTAATGAATATTGGTGGACAGTCTATCACCAGAAATTGAGACAGAGAGGTCAAGGAAGGGAAGGGAAGTGTCAGAGATGGACCATGTGAAAATGATGGAGGGGTGGAAATTGGAAGCAAAATTAATAAATTTTTCCAGGTCCAGAAGCATGAAGCAGCACAGAAGCAGTCATCGATGTACCAGAGAAAGAGTTGCAGGAGGAGGCTTGAGTAGGACTGGAACAAGGAATATTCCACATACCCCATAAAGAGACAGGCATAACTGGGGCCCATGCGGGTACCCATAGCCACACTTTTTATTTGGAGGAAGTGAGACGAGTTTAAGGAGAAATTGTTCAGTGAGAGAACAAGTTCAGCCAGACGGAAAAGAGTAGTGGTGGATGGGGATTGTTCGGGTCTCTGCTCGAGGAAGAAGCGGAGAGCCATCAGACCATCCCGGTGGGGGATGGAGGTGTAGAGGGATTGAATGTCCATGGTGAAGAGGAGGCGGTTGGGGCCAGGAAACTGGAAATTGTTGATATGATGTAGGGCCTCAGAGGAATCGTGGATGTAGGTGGGAAGAGACTGGACAAGAGGAGACAGAACAGAGTCAAGATAGGAAGAAATGAGTTCCGTGGGGCAGGAACAGGCTGACACGATCGGTCTACCAGGACAAGCCTGTTTGTGGATTTTGGGGAGGAGGTAGAAGCGGGCCGTCCGAGGTTGGGAAATTATGGAGGTTGGAAGCTATGTAGGGAAGATCTCCAGAGGAGATGAGGTCAGTGACAGTCTTGGAAATGATAACTTGATGTTCGGTGGTGGGGTCATGGTCCAGGTGGAGGTAGGAGGAAGTGTCTGCGAGTTGGCGTTCAGCCTCTGCGAGGTAGAGGTCAGTACGCCAGACAACAACAGCACCACCCTTGTCGGCAGGTTTGATAACAGTGCATTTCTGTGTTCTATATTTTATGTAATATATCAAATGATTCAGATAATCTCCAGATTATATACTGGAAACACTCATTTCTAAGTTTTGCTTCATGTGGATAAAAGTATACGTGGGAAACGAGAAACAACCAGATTCATCCTGGGAGATGCAGCACAGGCAGAAGTTGGCACGAGTGCCCTCTTTCTACAATTAAAAGCTGCTCTTGTCATTTCTTTTCCATATACAAGAAGAAAAGATAATATTGAATGCCTTTGCTTACCTCTAGAAGTCACAACTTTTTTTTTTATAGCTAGTACAAAATGCACTTTCCACTGTGACCCAAAACTGTTTGGATGGACTTTTTCATTTATTCCAACGAGTGGCTAGAGTATATTTTTCCAGGCATGGCAAGGCAAAAAAATAAGAGTGCTCACATCACTTCCATACATATATTTCAACTGTCTTATAATCATAAACGGATGAGAAGTCAAAAGACTGATTCAACCAGGCTTCCACTTGAAGTCATGGGGTCAACAGTTTATCTAAAAAAAGTCAAATGTGCTGACTCATCATCATTTAGCAATGTTTACAATACAATTTTAGTGATTGAAACAGCATGTGACCGCCTGAACATTGTGCTTTGAAATAGCATGGATACCAGCTAAACATGGCACGGATACCAACCAGCTAAACATGGCACAATACCAGCTAAACACGGCAGTTACCAACAAGCTAGGATACCAGCTAAACATGGCACGGATACCAACCAGCTAAACATGGCACAATACCAGCTAAAAACGGCACAGTTACCAACAAGCTAGGATACCAGCTAAACATGGCAGGGATACCAACCAGCTAAACATGGCACAATACCAGCTAAACACGGCACAGTTACCAACAAGCTAGGATACCAGCTAAACATGGCACGGATACCAACTAAGCATGGCACAGATTCCAGCTAAACAAAGCTGAAATTCTTCATTCCCTGATCCAGAATTGAACTCTGGCTGGGTCGGTGAAAGCATCGAATCCACAGATCACCAGGGAACCTGTGTGTGTCCAACAGGTTAATGTGATGCGTCTAGTGTGTGGGTGAAGTCAGTTAGCATGCTTTCCACTATTGTGTGCTAGTTTGCTTCTCATTTTCAACCCACACCGCTGGCTAGCAGCAATGCGAAAAAGAGAGCCAAGAGTGTAAAGTCTCTCTTTGTTAGTATACAGTCTCTCCATCAACAAGTTCTGTCCTGTGCCAGCTCGTGGCGACACTGAAACTGGGTCTTTTTGGGCCCCAGAGGAACTTGGAGGAGATTTGGCCCCCAGACATGCCATGTGTTATGTCTGCTACCAGCATGTGGGCACACCCTAGCAGTCATGAGTTAAACTCCCAGCTAAGGACGAATAGCCTCACTGCCTTATGGATAGTTCGGGAGTTAAAGGCAAAGTGAGTAAACCATGACAAGGACAGACTGATGTCTAAACATGTCATCTTTCCAGGTAACTCCTGCAACCAGGCTGGTGCCAAATGTCGTGCTTTAAATTCCTTTTCACCCAAGTGGGGAGGTCGAAGGGGGGACCCTAATGTTTGGGCAGCCCAAGGTTTCCATACATTTTGCCCAGGCTTGCGCGCTGGAGAACACTTTCCAGCTTTGTTGCACAGCATTAACACAAAATGAGAGACAGCAGTTACGAGAGATAAACCCAATTCAATTAGCATAGAGAACGGGTGCTATGGGCTGTCTCTGAAGGTGGCAGGTACCATGCTGAGCCACTGGTCAGCCACCGGCCGCTTCGTTGGGCAGCCCCTGAATAAGTAAGGTGCTGACCTGCCACAGTACATCTACTTCAATTGGTTCTTGGAGCTTAGAGTCTGCTCAACAAGTGGATGGAATCCATCGTATCAGGCAAACAATACAAAACAAACAGAAAGGAAGAAGATGCCAACACTTCAGTTAGCAAACTGGAACATCAGGGTCGCATGCACAGGATCGACAGACAACTTCAGTTGGTCAATAACGTGCACAACACAGCTGTGATAGACATGGAACTTGACAGGCTTAACATCGACATAGCATACCTACAGGAGACCAGGCTCGTCAAGAATGGGTCACTGAAAGAAAATCATTACATATTCGTCTGGAGAGTTCAGAAGAAACGTGTGAGCAAGGTGCAGGCTTCACTGTAAGGAACTCGCTACTCTTCTTGATAGAACTTCCCACAAATGGTTCAGAATGTGTTCTCACTATCCACCTCTCCACTCAAACAGGGCCAGCTAACCTCATGAGTACCTGTGCTCCAACACTGTGCTCCACTACAGAGGCAAAAGACCAGCTCTATCAGGAGCTTGACACTTCTGTCATCAGAATCCCTAAATCAGAACATCTATACCTTCAGTGGGATTTCAACACAAGAGTGAGCACGGACCGTGAGGCATGACCCTCCTGCCTCAGACATTGTGGCCTGACAAAGATAAATGAGAACGGACAGAGACTACTGGAGTCTTGCTGCTACCACGAACTTTGTGAAGCTAACACCTTCTTTCAGAACAAACCATGCCACAAGGTGTCCTGGAGGCATCCAAGATCAGGGCATTGGCACCAACTGGATCTGACTATAACCACAGGTGACTCTCTGAACAGTATTTTCAACACACACAGCTGCCACAGTGCTGGCTGTGATACAGATCACTCCCTAGTGTGCACTAGGCTGAGGATGCAACCCTTGAAAGTTTTTCATTTAAAGCAGAGATGCTGTCCTTGTAGCAACATCAGCCGTACTGCCTACCCAGATAAACTCCAAATATTCTGCGACTTGATTGAACAGACACCCTCTGGCATTCCCACACAGGGTGCAGAAGCGAAATAGAACATACTTTGAGACACCATCTACAATACCGCACACTCAATATATGGGAAGCAAGAGGAGAATTTTGCTGTCTGGTTCGAGGTTAACATCACTGTGATGGAACTTATCATTGAAAACAAACAGTTCGTTCTCATTAGTTTTAGGAGAGAGCTGAGCAAGAAGACTCTGAATGCACTAACAGCCACTCAAAGTAAAGTCCAACAGACTGATAGGCAGTGCGCCAATTACTACTGGTTACAATTCTGCCTGAATATCCAGATGTCCTCGACACAAGGAATGGCAGGGACATGTATGAAGAGGTCAAAAAGGCAACAAGTTCATCAGCAAAGAAAACCCTGACCGTAATGCAATAAACAGTTGGAGTTGTACTCTTGGCTGAACACTGTCACCAAGGAAACTCTAGACACCATAGAAAATCTGCCTGTCATGGCAGAGCTGGATATCGAACCCACAGTGGAAGAGCTTAGAAAAGCTATTGACTCACTTGCCATGAGCAAAGCTGCAGCTGCTATACTGCCTGAAATCATCAAGTACGCTAAACCTGCACTCCTGCATCATCTCCATGAACCTCTGTCTCTGCTGGAGAGAGGGGCAGCACCCCAGGGCATATACGATGCAAGGATTGGGATCCTGTACAAGAACAAGTGCAACCAGAACAATTGCAACAACTATCAAGGCATCTCCCTACTGAGCACCATGGTAAAAGTATTTGCCTGTGTTGCCTTTGTCAGAATGTAGATCTTGGCTGAACACATTTATCTCAAATCTCAGTGTGGTTTTAGAACTGGAGGATCTACATTTGACATAATCTTCAGTCCGGCAGCTGCAAGAGAAACGCCATGAACAAAGGCAACTAGTATATATTGCCTTCACCGATCTCACCAAGGCATTCGACCATGTGAACAAAGGTGGTTTATTTAAGCTACCGGAGAAAATTAGCTGCCTACTGAAGCTGCTTAATGTGACCTCCTCTTTCCATGATGGGTAACGTCAGCTATGATGGTGCAACATCAGAACCCTTTGAGATCCACAGTGGGGTTAAATGGGGTCTTGTGCTGGCACTGACATTCTTTGACATATTCTGCGCTGGCTCAGCCAGGTTCATCAGATGGATCATGGCCATATACCCAAACATCTTCTGTATGATGAATTGGGCACAGGGTCATGACATGACCTCCTAGGCATCCATACCTCCATTACAAGGACACCTGAAAGCGAGATATGAAGATGCCGGATATTGACACTGATAACTGGGAGACAATTGTTGACGGCTTTGGCCTCTGGAGGCTGACTGTCTGGAAGGGCATTGGAAGAGGCAAGCAGAAACGAAAAGCTCAGCTGGCGGAGAAGGGGGCTCAGAGAAATTAGAGGCCAGTGAATCATGTACGCTTTCAGCCCACTATTGTCCTCTGCAGGAAATGTGGCAAAGAGTGCCATGCTGGAGTGGGGTTCCCAAGCCACACCAGACGGTGCTTAACACAGAGTTGATCACCATGGCGCAAACCAAATGAGATGGAAAGATGCCACACAGTTGAAAAAAACCTTTCCAACATATTACCGCTAAGCAATGAGCTCCTTCAATAGTCCACTGCTGAATAGTAGATGGAAATTGATGAAACATTAATATTTCAATTTTTCAATCAACAGGTTTGTCATTCTCACTCATTATTGGTCTCTAGCTGAGGCATTCATCTTTAGAACCCTATTAATAAACTGAAAGTGAGACCTGTTTAGCCACTATATTCGCGAGGTGAAAAGAACAACTTTTATCCAGAAGATAAACTTCAAGTTACAAATTTCAAGTTATAAATCACAGTTCATTAAGCATCGATTGAGGGCTGCATGGTCCCACAAGAATCTAAATTCGATACACGATTGTTCACCCTTCTCTAGATTTCGGTACCAGATGCAGTTAAAGCACAGCTGATGTTAATGTATAGATCTATGGTTTTGAAATCCATGACTTATACTGTTAAAAATTCATCTAAAATGGATTTGAAGAAGTACGTGGGTTAGATTTTTATATCCTCCAATTGATCAGAAAGAAAAGTCTGTTTGCTGTACATTTATTACTCCTTATAAATACTAAAAGCTTGGCTTGCTGCAAACACAACAACAATTCAGTTGTGTCCATAATTCATTAATATTGAACCTTAACTAACAATTCTGGAAGAAAAATCGGTAACCATTTGATAAATCAAGTGTACCAAAATCGCCAGAAACAGTTCAAACAAGTTTTTTAAAAATCAAACAGATGACAGTACCTAGTATTAACGAACAGCTCTTACCCGATCTGGCTCCAAGCCCATGTCGGATAAAGCGGACAAGAAAAACATTTTTGCCGGCTTGCCTACAACTTCAGCTTCAATATCACAGGCATACTGGAAGGAGGAAATAAAAATAAAATCAAATTCACGTGTACTTCTCGAGCGAAAGGTATCTGAAACTTCAAGGCAGAATAGAGATGTACATTAAAGGCACTGAAGGATATTCAGTAAATTAAGAGTGGTCGTTTAGTTGTGGATTATTTATTCACTTCCTTGTCAAACTGCAACAGGCAATAAGTGGCTGCTTTGATGATTAATTGTAGAAATTATTGTGCTGCAAGCTATTTTGATTTTTTTTTAAGTGAGTTTCTATTTCCTGGGTGAAGCAGTCACATTACAGTACACATTGGGTCACTGTACTTTTTCTCTCAGAAACTTGATCCAAAAATGTCATGCTGATGAATCATTTTATCAGATTAATGATGGTCCTCACTACAGTTACCGTGTATAGCAAAGGCAGTTAATATTGGGCTGGATTTTCGCCGAGTTGGGTAACCTTTAAAAACGTTGGATATGCCCCGGTCCCAGGATTCCTGACCTTATCCCAGGGTTTCTCATTTACAGGAGTGTCTTTTAAGGGTTCGGGCTGGTTCGGGTCGCGAGCCCACACACTGCACTCCCGACCTGGCCGGCTCCATTGTGGGGATAGGCCCTAGTCCCCTGCAATTTTCATGGATTCAAGCCAGCTTTTCAAAGAGTCATCACCTCAGAGGTGTCATGAACCATAGTCTACATAAAGGAACTTTTTGAAAGGCAACTTCAAAAAGGTCCTTCTCATGCACCCCAAGCCAACGTATGCCCCATCAATCCACCACACTCATGGCCCTTCATGCCCCCAATGACAATCTATGTCCCTCACCCACACCCATGGTCTATCATGCCCCCATGCCAAGGTATGCCCCCCACCAACCCCTAGGCCCCTCACGCCCTCTAAGCCAAGGTATGCCGCTTCCAACCAATCCCTATAGCCCCTCATGCCCCCCCCCCCCCATGTCAAGTTATGGCACTCTATGCCTATTCACCCACTATACACTGTAATTAACCAATGAACCCTATAGTGACAATAGGATGCATAAAATAAGCTTCATGACAAACGTTCATTGCTAACTTTATACTTTAAAAAAAATCTTTTTACTACAGCCCAATAAAAGTGTCAATCATCCATGCCCTTTAAAGTATCAACAGCAGAAAATGCAAGCACTTGAAACACTTTAGCTTCTGTAAACAAACATTGTGCAATTAACAGCACAGATCAGAGGGCCAGAGCTGTCAATCAAGCAATTTTTACACAGGGTGGTGGAGGAGGGGGGTGGGGGGGGGTGCGTTAGGAGGCTTGGATGTTTCAAAAGTAATACCTGATCCCCAGAAGAGAGAAAACATTGCTTGATAGACAGCTCTAACTCCCTTATCTATGCTGTGAATTGCACAATGTTCATTTGCACAAGATAAAGAGGTTTCAAGCACTTGTAGGTTCAGCTATGGATATTTTAAAGGGTCTAGATGATTGAACCTTTTATCGTGCTGTAGTAAAGAGGATTTTTTTTTAAAGAAAGGTGTAAGTTATCAATGAATGACTGTTTCGTTAAAGCGTCTTTTTAAAGACATCCTACTGTCACTATAGGGTTCATTGGTGTATAGTGGGTGAATGGGCATGGAAGGGTAATAGCTTGGCATGAGGGGCCATAGGGGGTGGATGGGGAGCGTGGGATGGCATGGATGGGGCATGGGGTGTGTGTGGGGGTGAGGGGGCATGAAGGATTAGGGCTGGAGGGCCTGTTTTTATTATAAACTGGGACAATTTCCCATAGCATTGAGGTGGGTCCTTTATCCCGTGTGTCTTCCTCCGAACATTTTCCCATGTTGACTGGCCTGTCTACAGCCCACTCTCTACTGTCTACTGCACCCCTCTCCACCGGAATGAAAATCCCATCCTTCCTGGCACTTTCTCCTGAGGCAGGCTGGAGGGTGGGGTGGGGGTGAATACAGGAATTTTCCCAACTCCCGCCACCTGCCTCGAGGATGAAAATCCAGCCCATTATGTCTCATGCATCACAGAAGCGAATGGAAGTGAAAAATGGGAGCCTGCCAGTTTTTACCATTTTTATCCTGACATTCACTCCATTTGCATGTGTGCCTTTTCTTATAATTATCTCACTTTATAAGACATTCAATAACACAAATATCAATTCAAGTAAGAAGCACTTGATGTTGTTTCTGGCAAGACCATTCATATCAGTGTCATGCTTTCAGCCAACTACATAATTCCATATGCAACCAGCAAAGGGAGCCTAATTCTAGGGTTGAAGCTATTATTTATTTAGCAAACTCTTGGCTGAGATGTATTGGCACACTAAGATAAATAATGTGCTTCTTCTTCTCTAGGGGGCACCTTTGATTATTCGAGGGCCACTGAACAATGGTTTATGCCGTGATTTTGCTATGGGACAGGGTGAGGAGAGAGACCCTCAGCCAGGATGTGGATTGACTGTTGGGGTTATTCTGAACCACACACTAGCAATCTAGCTAACCGCAACACCCGCCCCCGCCCCCGCCCCCCTTCATCCCTATGCCCAGACAATGTACTTCTGTAGAAATAAGGGCATATGCTGATCTTGTGAAAGAGATGGTTTTTGCAATTTTATGAAAACTTAGTTATAACGCACACCACAATTCTATGTTGCTGAATTCATAGGATAATGGAAACGTATAGCACAGCACAAGGCCATTCGGCTGACCGTACCAGCCGACTCTTTTAAAGAGCAGTCCTGTTTGGTCTCATTTCCCTGCTTTTGTCCATGACCCTGTAAGTCCCTCATCCTCAAGTACCTTTTAAAAATATTGATGGAATGAGCTTCCATTCTAGTACAGCACTCCAGATTCTGTCAATTCAGTGAAAAAAAATCTCATGTCCTCTTTAGATTTTCCACCAATGATTTCAAATCTATGATCTCTGGTTACTGGCCCATTGTCATAAAGAAGAGTTTTCCTCTGTTTACTCCATCAAAACCGCTCATCATCATGAAAACCCTCTATCTTGTCTTCACCTTTGTTGTCCAAAAAAAAGGTCCTTTTTCAACCTATTCTCATAACTGAAGTCCCTTATCCCCGGTATCATCCTAGTAAGCCTCTTCTGCATCCTTTCTAAGGCCCTTACATTTGTCCTGAAGTGAAATTGCATTACTTCATATTTCTCAGCATTGAACTCTGCCTGCCGTGTTTCTGCCCATTCCACCATCCTGTCAAGGTCATCCTGAAGCCTGTAGATATCGTCACCACCATCTACTACTTTGCCAAATTTTGTGTCATCTGCAAACTTTATAAAGTTGTTCCCTACACTTAAGATAAGGTTTCTTATAAAAATTGAAAAGAGTAATGAATCCAAAACAGACTCTTGGGGAGCGCTACTGTTAAATGCTCCCCAGTCAGAAAAACACTCAGCCACCACCCTTTGCTTCTCGTCATTGAGCCAATTTTATATCCTTACTACCACTTTCCCCTTGGTTCCATTGTCTTCCATCTTATTAATAAGTCTCCTGTAAGGCACTTTGTCGCATGCCTTCCAAAAGTCCATATATATATAACATCTGCTGTACTACCATAATCAACTTTCGCTGTTACTTCAATCAAGAATTCAATCAAATTAGTCAGACACAGTTTGTCTTTAACAAATCCATGGCTTTCCAAATGAAAACTTATTTTGTCCCTGATAACAGTTTCCAATAACTTCCCCACCATCGATGTTAGGCTGTCCGGCCTGTAGTTTCCTAGTACACCCACTCCCCTTTCTTGAATAGCGATATTATAATCAGCAACTCCCCCAGTCCTTCGGCACTACTCCTGTATCTAATGAGGATTGAAAGATTGTGACCAATGCCTCTGCTATTTCTACCTTTGTTTCTTTCTGCAACCAAGCATGCATTCCATCTGGACCAGATGACTTATCAACTTTCAGTAAGGCTAATCTTTTTACCATGCCTTCTCTATCGTTATCCTGTCTATAACTCCCTTTTGTTTTTAGTGTAGCCTTCACATCATTTGCTTCCTTTGTGAAGACAAATGCAAGGTCATCATCATTTAAGCGCCACGCCAAGTAGCATAGGCAAGCACAGTCTTCCAAACTTTCCGGCCACAGCAACAGTGGGTGACCTTATTGCTGGAGTTCAGGTTAAACCCGTCTTCAATGTTGTCTAGCTGCATCCTTCACTGTCCGCCTCTTGCGCTTCGTTAGTTAATCCTTCTGGTGGTGGTTAGGCAATCCAACTCTGCTCCACAGGACTCCATTTGTTTTCTTTCAATATTATTTAAGAGTTCTCTTGTTGTTCCGGCCTCATTCAGCACTTCATTCTTTTCTCCACCCAGCTTACCGTTAGGATCCTTCTTAAGCGTCAGATTTACTTTCTTTTCTTCCTCTTTCCCAATGCTCCAAGGTTCACATCCATAATTCATTATTGACAGGCATAACATTTTAGTACACAGATTCTCGTTTTAAGACTCCAGCTGATATTTCTTGGAATGTTGCTTAATTTTGTGAAAACACTTTTAGCCTGTCAGATTTCAGTACTGCTTTTGACATAGAATGTTACTGTGCTTCCTAGATAGTTGCTTTGATTGACATTTTCTAACTTGCTTCTATTTACTGTGATGTTGCATATTCAAATGCCCTTTTTCTTTGTCATTACCATAGCGTACTTTGCAGTTGAGTGTAAACCTGTATCTACCACTTTCCTTTATGACTGTATTGATTAATTTTTGCAAGTCTTCATCATTTGTTGCTCTAAGTACAGATTGTATTGATGACGCTCCCTCCAACCTTGAAATCCCTTCAATTCCTCCGAGAATGTATTCACGGTATAGGGAGAATCAGTGCAGTGAGAACGCAGCCTTGTCTAACCCATCTTTTGATCGCTTTCCAATCACTAATTTGGTTCTCATAGCTGATTATCGCTACCTAATTGCAGTAAATATTCCTGACAAATCAAAGATTTTTACCATCGATGTTGATGTACTCCAGCATCTTAACAAGATGATTGTGTTGGACTTTATCAAATGCTTTACTATAATCAATAAAACATAGGTAAAGGTTGTTTTGCATTTCAATGGCTTTTTCTATTTTAGTTAGATTGCATTTCATGTCCATTTATCTTCTACAAAGCCACAATGAGTGTCTGAAATCTCTGATTTAATTTTCTCTCTAACTCTGGACATTAGGATTCTGAGGATGATCTTTACTACATGACTGATTAGGCTGATTGTTTGAAGTATCTTGCATCCTACTGCCCCAGGTTTCTTTGGCAAAGCAATATAAACAGACTTAGTTAGATCTTCAGGGATAACGCCAGTGTGGTAGTTCAGTTTTTCAATTCCTAGCTGTCCTGTTGCTTCAATAATCTCTTTTGTTATTTCATCTGCTCCCAATGCCTTCCCAATTCTTTATCTTCTTCAGCACAAGTTTCACTTCTCCTCGCAAAGTTTCTGTGCCTATGTCTTCATTTTTGATTGGTGGTCGAGGTCCTTTGCCATCGCCGAACAATTCTTCTATGTATTCACTCTATCTTTTCCATTGGAACTGAACCAAATGCAAGGTGTAATACTTTAGCCATATCCTCTGTCTGATCTTGAAGATTTCCCTTTGGATTTCCCTAGTGAACCGCAATCTTAAATCCTGATCGTGCTCAGAATTACACTGAAAATCAATTTAAGGTTGTCAGTCAGGCTCATGGTGTAGCTCACTTACACATGCTAGAAGCCACATATATTCACACACAGGGCTCTGTCCTTTGCCAACAGAAGGAACATGTGCACACTTTGCACCTTTTTCATCTAAACAAAAGCTCAGGGAACAGTCATTCCCTGGTTCATTCTCCAGGGCAATGCCTTGACCAATCAGAGTCGACCTGCCGGTTTGAATTTGAGCAAAGCTGGGCAGCTAACTGTTTCATGCTGCATTCTCCATGGCAACGCCTTCACCAATCAGAGTCCAGTTGCCAACCAACTTGCACACTTTTCTCGTGCAATAGAAATTGTTGCTCCCCCGTTACAGTTGGTCATTTCTTGCGAGCTATCCTGATGAGTGCAAGATGAAAGCTTTGATAGCATGTCTCTTTTTTCAGCAATACTGGAGTTCTGTACTATCAAACGACGAAAGTCAATGGTGTCCCAATGAAGACTCTCCTATTGGGAGTTTATCTGGAAGTAGCTGAGCTGCACAGACAGGGAAAGCTCTGGATTCCATTCTCAGTTTCTGCTGAATGAGCTGACCTCTGTCCAGATGGTGACAGGGGTGTTATGTGCTCCTATTTCTGACTGTTATGCACATTTCTGAATGTCAGTTGAGGGCACAATTGAACTAAAATTATGATGCACCCTACAGTTACGTATCTTGGCAAACTTCACAAATGTACCGAGTCACTTGGTGAACGGCAGAGGTGCTGACGGGCATATTTGAAGCCATATCTTGAAAGATACAACACACTGGAGAGAGGGAAGAGACAACTTGGAAGAAGCATAGCAAGGAAAAAATGTGCATTTCAAAAATTATATGAACAAATGAAACACACAATTAATATGTGCATTAGGAACAGATTCAGTTGAACTTTTCTGGTAATTTACATTCTTCATACTCTGGCCCAGGGTTTCGCCCCCGGGATGGGTGTGCAGAGAGGGGGGAATTCCAGGCTTCGCAAACCTGACCTTTAAAGAATCGATGCCCGGACATCGGATTTTTGGTCTGGAGGCGGAAGGCTGGATTAGAAGTTGGGGCAGGAGACCTGGGAAGAACTAAAGAGGCCGCTGGGTGTGGAGGCCTGCCTGGGGATCGGGCACTGTGTCCAAAGATCAAAAATAAAGTATAAAACATGAAATATCCCGTCAGTCCTCACACCCTCTCAATCTCCCCACACACTCCCATACCCCATCCATTCCAACCAATACCACCTCATGCTCCCCATCCACTCCTACGGCTCCTCATGCCTCCCCCCATGCCAAGGTATGCCCCCAAACAACCCCTACGACCCCTCATACCCTCCTTACTAACCTATGCCTCTTCATTCACCTCCCATGGCCTCTCATACCCTCCATGCCAACCTATGCCCCTCCACCCACTCCCCTAGCCCTTTATAGCCTCTATAACAACTTAGTGCTAACTCTTGCCAATCCATGCGCCCCCACCCACCACCCTTTCCCCTTAAACCCACCATGCCAACTTACCTAGTATTCACCATGGGCAGACCTCAGGACCCGTGCGGAGATGAGATAAAATAAAATAAAGTTCTAGGTGTCTATTGCAGACTTCACTATATTCAAATAAAAACTTTCATTTAAAAAACCTATTTACTACATTTACATTCCTTCAACTAAATAAAGCCTTATATAAACAAATATTTAATTCTAGTGTACAATTCCCTGTAACAACTAAGCATTGAAATTCATAGTGCCACATCAAAGAGTCTATAACCACTTGTAGCTGTCAATCAAATGGAAATGTCAGGCACCCTACTGTATCATGGATGGTTGTGAAATCAGTCAGGCAGTACCAAATCAGTAATGAAAATCCTCAGGCTGATGTCAACTGACAGAGTAAAATAGCAAGCAATCTTTTTTTAAAAAAACTGCAGACATTTTTTTTTCAATGATTTAAAGGGCAGGACTTTTAAACACCTTGACACTTTTGACAGGTCCCTCATTATAGCCTTGGTTCAAACATGGACAAAAGAGCTGAACTCCAGAGGTGAGGTGAGAGTGACCGCCCTTGACTTCAAGGCAGCATTTGACCGAGAGTGGCATCATGGAGCCCTAGTAAAACTGGAGTCAATGGCAATCAGGGGAAAAACTCTCTACTGGTTGGAGTTATACCTAGCACAAAGGGAAATGGTTGTGCTTGTTGGAGATCAATCGTCTCAGTTCCAGAACGTCACTGCAGGAGTTCCTCAGGGTAGTATCCTAGCTCCAACCATCTTCAGCTGCTTCATCAATAACCTTCCTTCCACCATAATGTCAGAAGTGGGGATGTTCGCTGATGATTGCATTATGTTCAGCACCATTTGCGACTCCTCAGGTACTGAAGCAGTCCAAGCCCAAATGTAGCAAAACCTGGACAATATCCAAGCTTGGGCTGACAAGTGGCAAGTAACATTTGCACCATACAAGTGCCAGGTAATGATCATCTGTAACAAGAGAGAATCTAATCATCGCCACTTGACATTCAATGGCATTACTATCACTGAATCCCCCACTATCAACATCCTGGGGTTACCATTAATCAGAAACTGAACTGGACTAGCCATATAAATACTGTGGCTACAAGAGCAAGTCAGAGGCTAGGAATCCTGTGGTGAGTAACTCACCTCCTGACTCTCTAAAGCCTGTCCACCATCTACAAGGCACAAGTCAGCAGCATGATGGAATACCCTCCACTTGCCTGGATGAGTGCAGCTCCAACAACACTCAAGAAGCTTGACACCATCCAGGATGAAGCAGCCCGCTTGATTGGCACCCTATCCATAAACATCCACTGCCTCCACTACCGATGCACAGTGGCAGCAGTATGTACCATCTACATGACGCACTGTAGAAATTCACCAAGGCTCCTTCAATAGCACCTTTCAAATCCACGACCTCTACCGTCTAGAAGAACAAGGGTCGCAGGTACATGGAAACACCACAACCTGGAAGTTCCCCTCCAGGCCTGTCACCATCCTGACTTGGAAATATATCGCCATTCCTTCACGGTCGGCTAGGTCAAAATCCTGGAACTCCCTCCCTAACAGCACTATGGGTGTACCTACACCACATGGGCTGCAGCGGTTCAAAAAGGCAGCTCACCATCACCTTCTCAATAACAATTAGGGATGGGAAATAAATGCTGGCCTTGACAGCAATGCCCACAGCCCATGATTGAATAAAACAAAAGATCTTTCTGACAGTATTGACAGGTCCCTTTGACAGTTCCAATGAGCTTGACACTAATGAGTTTATACACTATTTATGCACATCTATGCCTACTTTTAATAATTCCAAAGAGAACCTGACCTACCTCAAAGGGCATCTTACTTTCCCCCAAAAGTGTCCTGGGACCAGATTCAAAGGGTATCTTATCTGTCCAAAAGGGTACCCTGGCTATCCAAACGAATCCACAAAGTCCAGACCTGCTCTTACCACACTTCGGGTTTCACATTCCTGCGCTACCAAAATTCTTGACTTGATTGGAGGCAGCAAAGGTTTTAATGGCCAGCTGCCTCCGTGAAATGTGCTTGCGTAAAACATGCCCTGCCCCCATTCCCGCCCCCACGAAAATATGAAGAGCCGTGTTTGGGGGCAGGACTTAAGATTTTCGCCCACTTCCACCATGATGGAGAGGCTCTCTGTCGTGGCAAGAATCTGGGTCTCTGTATGTATATGATCCAATTTTGGAGTTGTAGAGTTTTCAAAGTGTTGTGTATGTCTCATTCCAAATGGTGACCTGGTTACATTTTAATTTAAAAATACTGGAATACTAGGCAAAAAATTTAATATTTTTGAGGTATAATATGATATTATTCAATGCCATAATATTCCCAGAATAGAAAAGGAAGATTTAGCATAAGCATTCTAATACCTCTAATGCTTTCATGTAAACTCCAACATCAAGTTTCATCCCATCCGTTTCCTTATAATATCGCCTAGAGTATGGAAACATGAAGAAATGTAGAGATAAGTATCATCAAATATATATAGGCCATTTTGCAAGACGTCTTTTGGAAGGATACAGAGTGCTTAGCCAAAGCATCCAGCATGTCAGAGAGGGCATCTTGTGTGGTTTCTCGACTAGTGATGAAACTGAGTAATAGGTTACAACTATGACATAATTACATGGTGAGGGACTAACACGCTTCAACCTTACAAATCTTGTCGAAGAGGAGATTTATGATAGCAGAAAATAATTCCTTCCAATGCAGAGAAGTGTGAAGTGATGCATTTTGGCAGGTAGAATGAGGAGAGGCAATATAAAATAAACAGTACGATTCTAAAGGGTGTCCAGGAACAGAGAAACCTGGAGGTACATGGGCCCAAGCCGTTGAAGGTGGCAAGGTAGAATGAGAAAGTGTTAAGAAGGCATACGGGGTCCTGGGCTTTATAAATAGAAACACAGAATTCAAAACGCAAGCAAGCTATGCTGAACATTTATAAAAACACTGGTTTGGTTTCAAATGGAGTACTGTGTCCAATTCTGGACATCGCTGTTTAGGAAAGATTTGAAAGCTTCAGAAAAAATTCACGAAAATGGTTCCAGGGATGAAGGACTTCAGTAATGTGGAGAAGCTGGGGTTGTTCTCTTTAGAGAAGGTTGAGAGAAGATTTGATAGACGTGTTCAAAACCGTGAAGGGTCTAGACAGAGTAGATAGGGAGAAACTGTTCCAATTGGCCAGAGTCACAAGCCAAAGGCCACAAATTTAAGGTGAATGGCAAAACGACCTTTGGATAAATGAAGAAAAACTTTTTTTATGCAGCGAGTGTTTAGGATCTGGAATGCACTGTCTGAGAGTGTGGTGGAGGCAGATTCAATCGTGGCTTTCAAAAGGGAATTGGATAAGCACTTGAAGAGGAAGAATTTTGCATGACAATGGGAAAGGGGTGGGACTAACTGAACTGCTTTTGCAGAAAGCTGGCATGGACACGATGGGCTGAATGGCCTCCTTCTATGCTGTAACCATTCTATGATTCTATTTTTTAACTCCAACATGGAGTTAGCCCCAGGTGGGACACAATGGGCTAAATAGCCTCCTCCTCTATGTTAGGACATGCACATTAAGAAAAACAAAAGTGATCAAATATTTCATTGCCAATATGAAGAGCACATTGTTCCATGAAGTCTTTCAGAGTAACCCTGCAGTAGAGACAAAAGCATGAGGAAAATCTGTAGGTTAATGGGTAGGGGATGAAATATTAAATGACTTTCAATCTATTGCAAGCTAAATAAACTTCTAAAAAAATAATTCATATTGTTCTCTCACTTAAATGTAATTCACCTTCACTCAAGCAGATAATGTCAGCTGAGTGACAGAATTATTGAGCAAATCATTTTTTCAGAACTATTTCTGCTCCATGCCAGATGGACTGCATTAAGATCTCCGACAGCAGATGAGAAATGCGCAACATGGTCGGACATGGTTTTATGGTTTATCTTTCTGCCATTTTCAATTATACATCAAAGCCTCTCTCTCAAATGACCACTTGACCTCTGCTTGCGCAACCGTTAACCTTCCATAGACTAGGGTAAGCAGCTTAATTTTCTGACACTGGCATGACTGGAGAAATTACACTACCAATTCCATATCCCATCTAAAATAGATGCTGAATGTAAATCAATACATTTAGAGGAGACTCCCTAAGTAATTCTGTCATGCTGGCATAACTTTTAACTTCTCATTTACTGACTATAGTATAGGTCTGCCTTGCCAATTTTGACTTCATTCTGGAGTCACATTGTATTTTTGTCAACCTAGATATATACCGTATCCATGTTTGCATAAACATTACTTCTCTACTGAGTGATTTTACAGCGGGTGATTATGCTTTAGTGCCTATGACAAAGGAATTTGAATTATGGATTATTATTAAAAACTTCCAACAATGGAATATTTTTGTGAGCAACTGTCCACCCTTTCTTGTTATTTTTCTCCCTTTTTTCCCCTTGATAAATGTGACTTGACAACTTGCAGTTGACTGGCTAGATAGTGTCCTTTCTTTCCTTTCTTCCCACCTTCTACTTATCACTCTCTCTGATATTTCCTTCCTATTCCAAGGAGCAATGTTTGAACAATAGTGGCATTACCCTTGTCAAAACTAGAGCTTTCTCCCAAATTTTACAATCTTATGGGGTTTCTATACGTTCATCCACAGCTTTCATGATCTGAAATCTACCTCCACCGGCAGAACATGCAAATGTTTAATATACCACAACATTCACCATCACCTCAATACAGAGTCATTCTGCACCACAAGTTGCACACCACACAATTTAGCCCATCCAAATGGTGGGAAATCAAATAGCTGAACATATTTGCTTTTTATTTTTAAACAGAGGTTGTGATGGTCAGTACGCGATCTCTCTCTGATCTGCAGAGTTTCATTTCACCTCTATCGTGCAGGGGCAGATGACACTTGCAAGGAAACTTGTAAAGGTTGTGGTTTCAAGTCCCATTCCAGAGCTTGAGCACAAAAATCACGGCTGACACTCCTGTACAGTTCTGTGGGAGTGCTGCACTGTCAAAGTGCCATTTTTCAGATGAGGTGTTAAGCTGTAGCCCTGTCTGCCTTTTCAGGTGGATGTACAAGATCCCATGGCGCCATTTCAAAGGGGAGGGGAGTTATTCCCGGTGTCCTGGTCAATATTTATCCCTCAATTGATGCCACAAAAAGCACATTATCCAGTCACTGTCACATGCTGTCTGTGGGAGTCTGCTGTGCACAAATGGCTGTTGGCTGCCACATTTCCAAAATTAGAACTGTAATTACACTTCAGAAGTACTTCATTGGCTGTACAGTGCTTTTGAGATGTCCACTTCATTTATATATGAGGTGCTCTTTTTTTTAAAACTGGAATGCCAGAGACAAAAACACCATTCTCCACAGTGCAGAAGAAAGATTATTAATTTAACCTCAACAGTGGACAACAGAACTTCCCAACCGATTATTAGATCATGCAGGTGTGCTTTCCCACAGACAGCCACAGATCAAATAATTTGGCTTTCTTCAGATCAATAACTTGACACTGATGAACGACTGCAATCAAAGATTTAGTATTTCAAAAACCTGAAGTAATCGCAGGTACAATTCATGTAAATTGCTGCGGACTTCATATTCCCACATAGAGGCATGGTAATTGACACAGTTGATATGGCTCCTGCTCTTTGTCCTCTTTGTGCACTTCATACTGCCCATGTGGTAGTAAGGACTGGTCCCTAAGTATCACAAAGTTATGCAGAATGCAGCACAATACCAACAAATACCAGGGGTAAATTTTGCCCTCGCTGGGTGGGCTCAGTGAGGGTGGGTGAGAGAGGTCGAGAAGCCGACCACCACACGCGATCGGGGTAGACCGCGATTTTATGCTGGCGGGGCAATTAAGGGCCGCCCAGCATGAAACACGTGCGGCAGCGCTCAACACTGCCTGTGCAGCTGGGGGGGGGTGGGGGGGAAGAGGAGAGCGAGCGCGCAATTTCACACGGACACACGGGTGCGCCATGGAAAAGCTCCCTCAGGGAGATGAACAGTTTTGAAAATTAAAAATAAAGCATTGCAAGATGTTAAAAAACATGTCCCCTCATGTCACATGAGCAGTGACGTGTTAGAAATTAGGATGGAATTTTTTTTTTAAATGCTGGATCAAAACCACATCCTGCCTGAGGTTGAGGTTTCACAAAAAATGCAAAGGCCGCCTGGCCTTTTCGCCTGCCGCCAACCGGAAGTGAAAAGTTTAAATCATTTGGATTGTTAATGGCCTTAATTAGGCCTTTTAAATTGTCGGCAGGCGCGCTGTCACCTCCCGCGCGCACCTGCTGACCGAAATATCGCACGAGTGCGCGATGACATTGGGATGCTCGTCCGATGTCATCGCGGGTCATCTTACACTCATTCAGGTCGGGCACGTGCCCGCCCGACAATGGAAAAATTCTCCCCATAGGGTTTAAAGAGTTAAATTATGAAGGCTTTTGCATAAGTTTGGCTGGTATTCCCTTGCATTCAGAAACTTGAAAGATGATCAAATCAAGGTTTTAAAAAGATTAAGGGATTCATTAAGGTGGATACAGAGAAACCATTTCCCTCCCGTGGGGATGTCCAAGGGGGGATAATCATAAACTTAGATTATAAACTTAAGTAACTCATAAACTTAAACTAAGTCATTTAGGAGTGAAATCAGGAAATGCTTTTCACCCAAAGGGCAGTGGAAATCTAGAATGTGCTCCCCAGATGGTTGTGGAATCTGGGTCCGCTGAAATTTTCAATATATTTTTGTTAGGTAAGGGTATGGATGGTTTGAGGCAAAGATGAGTAAACCCATGTTCCTCTGTTTCTAAATCTGGAAACATTGTCAGGGGTAACTGTAAAGCTCCTCCCAAACAGCCCAACCGATAATAATGTTGCACGAGCCCACTAATTTTCTACTCGGTTATATTTCTGGTGGCATCGTAGCGCTCTTGCTGGCCACCTCAGTGGCTAGGCACCAGTTCCTGAGAGAAGTCATGAGCCGTGTCTGGAGGGAATATCTTTTCTCACACAGAAAACAGCTTTTGACTTGACCTCCTAGTTGAAGTTAAGGTGGCACAAAGCACTGGTGCAGAATGAATGAGTCATGACGGTTGGCAGGAAACCAGGCACAGAGCAGTGATGCCTGTGGTCCCAAAAAAACTGGACCATTGATTCTTTTTTTACTGAGAAAGATACCTGAATAGTGGTGGGAAGTATGCAAGGCATTGGAGCTTCAGTCTTTGTCCTTTTGCGCCCTGGGGGCATCTGCAATGTGAGAAAAGCCTAATGCTCTCATCCTGCTTGGCTCTGTCCGTTGGGAGTGTGATATAGCTTTCCCTGTTAGCACAATCAGCCTCGATGATTTCTCAGTGCAGTGATGAATAGAAACCTGGGAGATATCAGCCTGGGAGGAGCCCACTGTATAAAAGGCAAGACCCACAAGGACCTCAACAGCCACAGGCAGGTCTTGAGGCTCCAGTTGTGGTAGCAGCAGGTAACTTAGCTTCTTTAGTGAAGTGAAGTAGCCTGATTCCTAACTGGCCTTCACCAAGGCACAATGTAAGTGCTGTGGTTATAGCCTTCTCCACAGTGCCCTCTTCTTCCCTAGAAGGGGGGAACGGAATTGTTACATAATAATGGATGGGAAGGAATGTATCTAGAAAGTTGGTGCATTTATAATAGATGTCAAGAAAAAAGGTAAGAGAATAAAAGAAAAGGAAACGTCTAGGAAGAGATGAGTCGGTGATGGACCATGTAAGTAAAGGGAAAGGGAAGGGCTGAGTTTTGAAGGCACAATCCCATATTGCAATACCTGGTTTGAGCCTCCCTGCAGTTCCATGTTCTTGCCACTGGGTGACTCTGCACTAGCTTGGGTTCCAAACTCTGTCAGATATGACAACAGTGGACTTTTGATCTGTTCAAATGTCAAGGTGTTAGCAAAAAGTTAAGAAAATTAACTTTGTACTTTATCTGTTGGACAGAAATTTGACAATCTCCTCAGACAGTAAAGATCTCAGTCTGTCTGCCATGCTGAGCTGACTGGTTGCCTTGCCTCCCTGCAACTGCATACGCAGCCAGAAGCAAAAATTGTTCAGTCAGTTCTCCAGCTAGGTCATACTCATGGGCTTATTAATTCACTGCATGCCATGACTTATTTAAGGCATTGTTAATGCAACCAGAAGAGCCCGCTCACCCCCAGCAAATCTGACCAAATTCACTTTATTAGTTCAAATACTGAATTCATGATTTCATCCCAAGCTGTATAACTCAAATCAACAAATATTAGTGCCAAGTGGAATTCAGCATATTTGCAAGCCTACGATTCTCCCTATTCAAATCTTTCATCAACCATCCTCCCTCAGCTCAGCTGTCTTCCTTACTGGGCTAGTTTTCTGGCCCTCATGGGGCTATTCCCACCCTCCCAGAGAGGTATCCAATTTCCCCTTCCCAGCCATTTTCACTCCTCCCACCCTTGTGTCACCCCCTCCCTCCAGATAGCCCAAATGTCCTACTTGACATGAAAACAACACATGGTTTTGACTCCTGATTATGAGCATCATGGGAGCTTGATTAGAGACTTATTACAATATCCCCCATTTCAAAACTGTCAGGGCGCACATTTCTGGAGAGCCGACTGCATTGATAGTCCAAGAAGCAAAATCTTAGCTTACAATACATTTGTTCCTTTTGAAATAAACTAACAAAATAATTAAAATATAAGGCTGAATTATTATTATGGAACGTGACAACTTTACATTCTTGTCCCTTACACAATGACACACCCGAAACCAAACTAGAGCTTTGTTGGAATAACCTTTGGTAATTAATTTCTCAGCGTAGATCTCATGAGGGGAGACCCATTAATTTTTCCTCCATTTACACGATTTAAGACTAAATTATTCACATGGCGGAAATGTTTGCGGATTTCAAGGCATTCGTATCCAACAGTAAAAAGCCTCTTACCCTCTGCCAAGAGATAGCAGGACAGGTTTTTCCAGGCCTATCAGAACTTGAAAGGCCTCATTCAGGTTCTTGTAAGAAAAATTATCTGCAGCATCTCCAATCACGACACAGTTGGGATTCGACTGGTCAATCTGGTTAAATTCTGGCAGAAGATCTAGAATTGAATTGAAGAGAGGATCACATTAAATGCTGTGCTCACAGCTTTACCGTTTCATTTGTTAGATCAATTTTCAAATGTTAAGAATTAATGGTTACAATGCGAACTCTACTACAGGAGATTTAGTAACACCTCGTGTTAACTGTTTTCTACCACCTTCAAGATCCTTACAAATACTTCTTTAGTCATATACCTAGCAATGGTGATGGAGGAAATAAGAGATACCCTCAACTGCAAATGATCTAAAAGAGGCCGACACACGCACACACATAGTCCTTCAAAAAAAAATTCAAAGCACAAAATCTCATGGCACAGTTGCTGGGTGTATTTTTCAAAACAAGGGCTGGACTATTTGAAAATGAAGCAAGCTATGCTAGCCTACAATGAGAGCTGCACAAGGTGAGGGCTTTGACTGAACCAGGACAGGCAATGATCAACGATAATAACAAAAGTCCAAACTTTGGCAATCAAAAGCACCGCTACCCAGCTCCTGACCATCAATATCTTAAGAGGTTGTCATTGACCAGAATGGCAACAGGACCAACCAGATCAATAATCTGGCT